>NC_140584.1:607540207-608740207 GCF_964204655.1 Triturus cristatus
TAGTAATACTGTTCGCTGGTTATACAGTCTCCTAGTTATGAGTTTCCTAGTGTGGGTGATGTTTTGTCACATAAGTCAACATTTATATTCTCCATTAGTTACCTTGTCAGATCTATATTAAAATTGTATGTGGATTAGCTAAAAATGTTGTTTACTGGTTTCTCCATTGTACACGATTTAAAACAGGAGGGCTGAGCAAAAGACCCTACTTCTCTTTTCCATCAGCATGTTTTCTGGTGTTTGAATATTGCCCCTAGTTTCAGTTATCTTCCCCTGGAAAATAGACATCTCACATCAAATATTTTGAAACAGTCCCTCCTTCCTAGCGCATGCTCAGCAGCCTCCGACGTTAAGTGGAGGAGTTGGGCGGGAGAAGGGGGGCGAATGGGCAAATTTCCTCAGGTCTCACTCCTTGAAGAGGCCTCGCAATGTGATATTAACAAAGCTATCCGCAAGCAGGGTCCGACTGGCCGTAGTGGGCACCAGGCGTTTCCTCGGTGGGCCGCCAGGGTGGGGGCTGGTTTTGGGCCTCTAGGGGGCCGTTTTTGTTACCAGACCGGTTTTGCAGCATAGCCCCTGTAAGAAAATCGTCCGCAGCCGCTCCTGGCAAACAGCTCGGCCACGTCCCCCCCCCCACCCCCCAGGGGCTGGCCGAGCAGTTTGCCAGGGCTGCTTTCGGTTCCCAGTCTGGCCCTGTCCGCAAGTGAGGCATAATTCACAGGGCCAATCACTAGTTGTGGTCTGTGCTATGAAATAGGCCAGGTCCATGCAGCCAAGTCACACTCCAGTTGACTGCGAGTGCGGGGAGCGGGAGTGCATAGGTCGTAAGATAATGAACCATGTGCCCAACACCAAAGCACATGCTGCTTCGCTACTGGCGTCAGTAGGGCAGTGGTAGTAAGACGGTGACAGCCATGTCCCATAATTCTCCGGAGCGTCGGCTGTATTTGCATCCTGTCTGGAAAAGCAGCACCCTAGAGGCTGAGAACCATCCTGGACCTCATGCCCTGCTGAAAGTGTTGCTCACTGCCACTTTATATATGAGGTACAAAGGTTTACATCAAAAGTACATTTTGCAGTTTTTCACTTTAGTACCTTAGATGACATCACTGCACTGAGTGGCCTTTATTAGAATTCGTGAACCACACCTTTTCTACTGTGACAGTTTAATTAATCAAGAGGCAAGTCAGTAGGTTTGATTCTCCTATATGTCTTTCTCTTTATAGACGAAGCACATTGTGGTCTATTAAACCATACAGTAAAGATCTCTATACAGAGTGCATCCTGAGCTGAATTATTTGAAGGTGCTCCTAGATTTGGTGATCGTGGAAAAGGAGGCACAGGGAAGAAAAGAAAAGTAATTGCATAGAGTCACACTGCTTGGTCAAGCTTGGAAGCCAGGATTGAAGCTGCGTTTCCTGTTTAGACATTGCGCTCTTCTGATTCTTGATAGGTATTACATTCTTTCCTGATGGTAATTTTATTACTGACCCAAGAGGCAACTCAGTTGTCTTTTGTCACCTATACAAGGCATTTATTGTTTTTAGAGATGAAGTAACATTATGGTCTATTGACCCATATAAGAGAGAGGTTGATGCACAGTGCACATCATAAACTGAATTATTTAAAGTGCTTTCAATTGTGATGATCACAGAAAAGGAGGCAAAGGGAAGAAAAGTAATTGAACACTAACATAAGAGGGGGGACTCGGAGCTAGTTTAAAGAAAATGGGAAGGCCCTGTACCTACGCTCCTAAGACAACTAGTTATAACATAGTGGTAACAGTTCCTAAAGGGAAAGGAGGACAAAAGCTCTACAACCGAATTATGGTTGTGAGTAAATTGTCAATGTCTCCCAGAGACGGTTGAGTGTGCTAGAAGTGGGGGTAGACCTCCTACTACCTTTTGTGCCCTCACACACTCTTGCGAGTGTAAAGCATCATCATTGGGTGGTGCTCCTCGTGGGGGTGGCGCTGCAGTCCCTCACGGGCCCTACAAGAGGGCTCTTTGTTGGAGATCTTTTAAGGAGGTGCCGTACTTGTGCATGTGGCTGTATGGGCCAAGTTAGTGGGTGAGGGTGAAGTTAAAATTACCTCTTGGTACCTAAATAAATTTAATCAAGGGTCTTTGAGGTAAATTTAAAAGGTTGTGGTTTGGAGGCTCTCCTTTGGACTAAATAAAAGGGAGGGGCTAGTGTGTTCCCACCTGCTCTCAAACCGTGAACATGAGTGTGTGATGTGCTAAAAGTGAGTGGTGGTCGACATGTTTCGCGCAGGCCAATGGTCCCTAATGGATCCTTGTGCGCTTCTTCAGGACCGTGTGCATAAAGTAAGTGCTGCTGGGAGTCAGGAAAAGACACCCTATACTTCCACGTCACCTATTGTCGGGGTAGATAGGACGTCTCTGCGTCCGCAATACGTTTTGTCCGTGTTCTCAACAAACCAGAACCCTCCCCGAATAGTCGAAGGGCCGCATCGTTGTATCGTCCGGCTGCCAAGGAAGGGAACGTATCTTCCTCCTGTCACCGGATCAGGTTACGCCGGTAAGAAAAGTAATTGCCCAGTGTAACACAGTTTGGCCCACGCTGGGAAACTGTGACTTAAAGCAGGGTCTCTAAGTTACAACAAAAGCTTGTGACTGGCTCAGGCGTGTTATGCAAATACATTCAAAATACCCTTTGTATTTTTATAGGATGGTGCAAAAGCACTGGAAACAACCCTCTTCATAGAACCGGGGTGTCATGGTCAGAAACAGTGTAAGCTTCACAACTTCAGAGGATATTCACCGCTAGGGTAGCATCAGCACAACAGGACTGGTTCTGATTGGCCAGCAGCATTGCAAACTTTTCTTCCTCACAGAACTGGGACAGTGTGACAGAAGCAAAGCGAGTTTTCTGTCATAGAAGACAAAACTGCAATCTTTAATTTCACAAAGACTCAAGATTTCATCTCTCACCGAACATATACAGTCAGTTAAGGCATGAGTGACATAGAGGTTACAGACAGGTTTCTGGAGTGGGGGAATAAGTCACTAAGACAAATGTGTAGGCACATGAGTGAGTGAATATGCAAGGTTTGACAGCATTCTTGCTTAGATGATATTCTAGGTCAGCATCACGAATGTCCTGCTGCTGTCAGAGACCTGATGTTTATTTTCATTGTTTGTTGTTCAAAGTATTGAGAAGAAGAAGTTTCTTAATAGATCATTGATAGTAGAAGAAGCTGGTGGGGGTCTATCTTAGGGCGCTCTGGGCAGGGAGACAGGATCGTTTTTTTGAAGGGCCTGGGTATTAGGGCTCAGGGCGGGGGGTCGGTGTAGTTTTAAGTGCCGAGGTGGGTGTTAGGGCTCAGGGCAGGGGGGTAGGGGCAGTTTTCAGGGGGTTAGTTTTAGGGCACAGGGTGGGGGGCTGGGGTCGGGGACATTTTTAGCAAAGGGCAGGGTTTTAGGGCTCAGAGTTGCACTTGTTTGACTTTTAATGAGTCTTTATCACAGGGAAATCTTGAGAATTATGGAGGTCCTGGGCCAAATGTATTTTGGGGTCCCATTTTCGGAACAGCTTTGAATTCATGATCAAATGTCCGCGTTTTCATGCCTTCTTCTGCCAGATCACTGACACTGCACAGGCACACTGGTCCAAATTCTAAACGTGTTTCCATCTCATATTCAGGGACAGTATATGCGTGTTCTCAGTATTCTAATACAGCAGCAGCTCACAATTATTACTGCGAATAATCTTTGCAACCCACTGCCATTTATTTCTCAAGTATGAAGTCCTGTTTTGATCGAAAATGAACTTTCTTTTTGCATGGATGTTGCATGGCACTAAAAAAACTAAAAATTAAATTTCTCTGCAAAATGTTATAGACTGTCATACATCACCTGTATTAAAAAAAAAAATTAAAGGAAAATAGTATTTAAAACAAGGTATGTTTAAGTATCAAGCCTATGTCGATGTCTATGTAGGGATATTTATTTATAAAGCGCCACTGCTACTCCAAGCAGTGTCCTGTCGCCGATTGCCGAAGAGTGTCAGCGGGGTAAGAAGGAAAAAAAACAAATTTTCAGCTTCTTCCGAAACACGAGCATTGACTGAATGCTTCTAAGGGTCAGCTGCAGTTTGTTCCAAAAGGACGGGCTCAGAATGGAAAGGGCCTATCCCCCTGACCTAGCCTTCTTGATACGTGGGGTACAGGCCAGGAAGAGATTCGCAGAGTGGAGAGTTCTCTGTGGGGTATAGAACAAAATCCTGTTTTTTAAGTAGCCTGGGCCCAAGGTCATCGGAACTGGACTGTCTGTAGAAAAGAGCAGACCCATCAGGGGTCCCTGGGACAGAGCCCACATTGTCCATGCCATAAAATGTCTCTGCTTTATCATATGATTAGCAGGGGTACGCTCCGCAGGCTGGCAGTCCCCAGAGACAGGTGCGTTTTGGATAGGACTCGACCGGGGCCATGGCGAATAGTGGCCGTGTCATTTGAATTTCACTGGCTCACTTGACTCAAGTTACAGGACTTCCTTCATTTCCAGCCAATGGCAGAAGCAGAGCCCACACATTTCCTTGGATATCAATGGAAGCTTGGAACCTAACTCTCTCAGAGTAAATTTCAGCTAGCCTCGCTTAAAAACCAGAACGTGGGCTTACAAAAGGACTTTTTTTGAATTGCATTGCATACACCACAGCAATCATCAAGTGCAGGTCATCCCTGTCACTAATTGGCTTAGCTTTCTTGAACACACACATTTATGGGGTAGATCAGGGGCATTTGCTAGGCAATATGTGTCAGCGGGGGCATATATTGTGGGTATCCTGACCATTTGCATTCTTTTTTAACTAAGCAAGCCTTGAAAGAGTGGGAGAGGTTGGATGAATCAAGTTTGGACCAAAGGCGTCCCATGGTGTGGAGTATCATAGGGGTCCTGCACGAGGTATGTAGCTCTGACTTCATGATTGCACTGTCCACTGCAGCCTTCTGCCTCACCCTTAGGGTCTCCATGATCGTGGTAAGATTGAAACAAAACATTCGCATAGGGATTTTCCTCATCTGCAAATCCTGGTTGGGGTGGATTTGGTCGTCACAATACCCCACTGTAAGACGGACCAATTGGGGAAAGGAGATCAAGTAATCTTGAAGAAAGAAGTTGGGTCAAGGCTGTGACATTTACAAACAACTGCTTTTAGAGAGGAACACAAAAAAATTGTAATTTTGGTAAATCACAGCAATTTGATAGCATGTTTACTATTGGATTAAGAAATCACCTCACATTATGTCCACTAAAGATAGGTGGATCGTGAAAGTTTGTTATTCTAAAAACTAGGTCGTGGTTCCAAAAAGTTGGGAAGCACTGCTCTGATAGGTTCTCGCTATCATGGGTATTTTGGGGCATACATTTTTATGCTGGCCGAAGCTCCTTGTGTCTTGAGGGAGGAGGTGGGTTCACCTTGTGAAGAACAACTTATTGAGGCACACAGATCCAACTCAACTGAATTAGGTGATTCCAATTGGACCTGAGAGGTGACCAAACAGAACTCTGACATTTTGAGATAACAAGGTCTGACATTTTAAAGTGGGACAATATGCTAGGAAATTACCATTTTATTAGTGTGTACAATGCTATACTTTTTTTGCAGTAAATCAATGTAAAATCGCTCTTTATTGCTATGTCGTATTCATAATGTTTAATAAATACGACATGAGAATAGCAGATTTTCTCCAACGCAGTGGCAATGGTAATGTCTGTTTGTTTTAGATATGACTGTCCTCAATACGGTCCCTCACCTGTTGTTAATGGCATGTTGCATGATATACACGCAATACATTTTGTTGGGCCGGCTTGTGCTCTCTCTCTTTTGGCCAAGCCCTTGGCTAGGTTTGGCCCATCTCTTACTATTAATCTGCTGGCTTGTCCACCTCTCAAACGCATACACACTCTCTACAACCCCCTTGAGCGAAACGGCGCCACGCCTGACTCACAATGAGTGTCTTTCTTACTCACACAAGTGTCTCTCAGACGGAGTTAGGTGGGTAACCGACTGATGTTTTGTCTCCCTGGGCTCTGTTCCCTGGCCACCATGCCACAGTGGTAACTATCTCCCACCAGCCCTTCAGAGCTGATGTTAAACATTTAAATAATTGGGATAATGATCAGAAACAGTGTGCTGAGATAATGGACGTCGTGAAAGGCCAGGGAGCTGCTCTTAGGCACGGTAGTCTGCCTGTGTGCATGCAATTTTCTTTTTTTGCTAATCTATAGCGACATAATTTGATCATTATTGTCAAGATCCCTATCATGATATATGACAGTAATACATGTTATATGCCTACTTGCTTTACTTTAATGAATGTCACTTAGCAGTTTCTCTAAGACATGGATGTAGGGAATGACCTTTAGGGCTGCATTGTTAATTGCCCGTGAGCTGTTATTCTTGACATATAAGGGTGCCGCTCGGTTTAGCAGTTTACTCTGGGGTAGCAAGATACCCCATTAGCCTTATGGCATATGCTTTTTCACTTTCTACTGAAGCTGTGTTAAGTGTGCTTTGAATAGCACTTGAAAAACACAGGTGTGGTGCTGGTGTCACTTTTGTCCACTATTCACAGTGTGCAAGAGTTATTTGTGGGTGTTGTACTATAAATATGTTGTTCAGATACCATGCCAGTTAGTGATACCCAGTGTTCTATATGAGCCGGTGGTTGCAGGTGGGGCCCACCAGCACTCATTTTTGGGGTCCAGCATTTATTTTTCCTTAATTAACTCTAGTCCAAATCAAGAGAGAAAAACACAAAAGGGAGAAAGAAGAATGAAGCGAAAGACAGAAAAATAGTGACAATGTTAGAAAGCAGTGATGAAAAATAACTTGCAAGAGGGAGATAAAGAGGCGGTAGGTGTCTGGTGGTGGATAATATTTCTGAAGCAGACAAAACTAACATCGAGAGATCGTGACATGGAAGCTGTAACTAGCCTTGCCTTTATTAGTTCGACCCCTCTTCTTTACAGTGAAGGCAGAATCTCAAGCTTTCTGGACTATCCACTGAATCTCCACAGAAAAAAGAATTACTGCGGTTAAGGTGTGACAGAATTGGTCTTAAAGAGTAATAATATAATAATAATAATCCACATTTGTAAAGCGCGTACAATCAGCCGTAAGGGTCTCTAGGCGCTGGGGGCCGTCGGGAAGATTAAGCAAGCTATTGCCCAGAGTCACATGGTGCTGGGCTAATCTGCCGCCGGCGCTGGGGATCGAACCATGATCCCCTGAGTCAGTTGCCCAAGTCGTCCAAGAGTACCACTTTAGCCAGTTAACTGGATCATCGTAGTGGGTCTGTAGACTCTGTGGGTCTGCAGGGGAGTCTCTATTACACAGAAAATATATCTGTGAGCCATTATTGGCCCAGAGATGCTTCTGGCAACGCCCGGTTTTTCTGCAGTTACATATAAGATCATGTGAAAAGAAAAAGGATTTGGTACGTGCACAACCTGTGGTTCAGTGATAGTTTATAGTTTGTAGCGTGCTCCGGGGTTCGTCCTCCGAAATAGGGCGTGTATAAATGTAAAGATGCACCCCCAATAACTTGGGGTGTGTCCCCCAGGCGCGAAAGTAGTCCTCCAAAATGGGTTTCAGATGTTAGTTAAAAGATTATGCTGGATTCTTCAACATTTTTGAAAAACTTTATTTATAATTCAGATTCATCGAATGTTTTTCACTTCAAAAGCATTGCAGGGATCATGACTTTTGTTGTATATTCCCAATGCATTTCGGCATAAGCCTTCATCAGGGGAATTCTAAAAGAATGATATAAGAAACAATAAGCGCTATATGTGAGGTCTGGTAATTGCTCGTGCTTTTAAAAAAAGGGTGACTTAGAACAAGTTAGTTGTGATATATGAACGGGTGGTGAAAAGAAAAGGAAGTTAACGCGAGAATGGTGAATTAAGAGTGAGGGTTGTGGGAAGTTGCCTAGAAGCCGGAGGCGAAAGGCAACGATTAAACCAACGTCATATTGCGGCTATTTAGAAAGTTCCAACGTGATTTAGTTACGAAGTGAGCTATCCCTTAACGGGCGATATAAACGGGTCAAGGTTTGCATGATAAGGTGATGAGTTAATAATAAAACGTGAAACCGTTCAAGAATTGTGATAGAAATTTGCACTTACCCAATGTGAAAAGCATTATCGTGTGCTCTCGCGTTCCCTCACGAACGTAGTGGTGATAGTGAACCGGAGTTTAGATACGGAAGTTAAAAGATGTTAAAGGCGTGTGACGTAATAAAACATAGTACGCATAGAAATAGGACGAATGTCGGGTTACAGAACAAGTGAAAAAGGACTAGCCCAATGGTGTGAAAAAAGGATTGGATTGTCACCGTAAAGAGTAGGTTAACGCAACTATAATAGCCCTCAAGTGTGTATTTAGGATGCGTGGTATCACTGTGTTAAGTCGATATAATACAAGAGAACAGAAACATCAATATACGCGATGTTATAAATGGTTCTAAGTGCAATAATACAAAAGAAAATGAAAAGCTTCATTATTTCGGTATGATCTTAGATACAAAGCAATTGGTAACTGTACAAAAATATCTGGCTTTAAGGGTCAAAGACACTTAAGATGATTACAAATAACATAGGAATTCTGTACGATCATTTAACCCGTCTGGTTTCATGGAATTTAACAAGTAAATCCAATAGTTCTCTCTCTTAAGGAGAAGGTTATGATTGTCTCCTCCTTCACCTTTGGCAACAGTCTCTAAGATGCAAAATTTCAATTGGCTGATGTTATGCCCGGCTTCCAAAAAGTGCTGTGCGACTGATGATTTTGTTGTTTAGTTCTAATGTTAGACTTGTGTTCGTTCAGCCTGATTTAATTTTCCTTTCGGTCTGCCCGACGTATACTTTGCCGCAAGGGCATTTGAGCATATATACGACGTTAGAGGTGTCGCAGGTAGCCGTGGTTTTGATCTTGATTTTGTGTCCTTTCATAGGATGCGTGATGTGATCACCTTTCATGACATTGTTACAACTGTTGCAATTCAAACAAGGAATTGACCCTTAAAGCCAGATATTTTTGTACAGTTACCAATTGCTTTGTATCTAAGATCATACCGAATAATGAAGCTTTTCATTTTCTTTTGTATTATTGCACTTAGAACCATTTATAACATCGCGTATATTGATGTTTCTGTTCTCTTGTATTATATCGCCTTAACACAGTGATACCACGCATCCTAAATACACACTTGAGGTCTATTATAGTTGCGTTAACCTACTCTTTACGGTGACAATCCAATCCTTTTTTCACACCATTGGGCTAGTCCTTTTTCACTTGTTCTGTAACCCGACATTCGTCCTATTTCTATGCGTACTATGTTTTATTACGTCACACGCCTTTAACATCTTTTAACTTCCGTATCTAAACTCCGGTTCACTATCACCACTACGTTCGTGAGGGAACGCGAGAGCACACGATAATGCTTTTCACATTGGGTAAGTGCAAATTTCTATCACAATTCTTGAACGGTTTCACGTTTTATTATTAACTCATCACCTTATCATGCAAACCTTGACCCGTTTATATCGCCCGTTAAGGGATAGCTCACTTCGTAACTAAATCACGTTGGAACTTTCTAAATAGCCGCAATATGACGTTGGTTTAATCGTTGCCTTTCGCCTCCGGCTTCTAGGCAACTTCCCACAACCCTCACTCGTAATTCACCATTCTCGCGTTAACTTCCTTTTCTTTTCACCACCCGTTCATATATCACAACTAACTTGTTCTAAGTCACCCTTTTTTTAAAAGCACGAGCAATTACCAGACCTCACATATAGCGCTTATTGTTTCTTATATCATTCTTTTAGAATTCCCCTGATGAAGGCTTATGCCGAAATGCATTGGGAATATACAACAAAAGTCATGATCCCTGCAATGCTTTTGAAGTGAAAAACATTCGATGAATCTGAATTATAAATAAAGTTTTTCAAAAATGTTGAAGAATCCAGCATAATCTTTTAACTAACATCTGAAACCCATTTTGGAGGACTACTTTCGCGCCTGGGGGACACACCCCAAGTTATTGGGGGTGCATCTTTACATATACATATAAGATCCTGCCAGGAAGCAAATTCTACCTGTTTATCCCCGCAGCTTGCAGCTAGATTCGTGAAATGTATACAACATGTAGTTAAGATGCTGGAGGGAGCTTCAGATTAAAAGCTGACCGACTTGAAGTCTGGGGGCACAGATCTGACCAAGTGAATGGCAATGACTTGATCCTAGTAAATCACCGACCAGACTAGATGATACCTGATGATCTATTCCTCCACTTATACGCTGGAACAAAACCCAGTTCAAAAGCTCGATTGACTCTCTGGACTAGTCATAGTCACTGTTGACGTGAACTGATGCAGGACTAAAGTGGGTGGCCCTCGCGACAAATGACTGTGACATTCCAACTGAAATGAAATACAGGCAATTAAATTCATACTATTCAGCTTTTTGTAGAGCTCACTCATCATTTCACTGTGTAGAGCTTAATCTATTAGACAAGCTTGAGATGATTAAAGTGCAATGCTAGGATGCTCTGTCAAGCACTCTCTGTAGATTGAACTAAGTATGCCATCTCTGGGGCTGTAACCCAGTTTAATATACTTTTGGTTTTAGGTCAGACTTGGGTACATTGTAATTGTATTTATTGAACGTTTTAAATCAGTGTCGTTATTTTATTGATTTGCTTGTTTTTAATCTCTTTTGTAACTGTTTTTAATAACTGTAATAAATTACTTACTCTGGTGGTTGATTGAAGAGGCATGAGGTGGAATCAAGATTGCCCTGCATGGTATTCGGCACCCTGGCCTTCGATAGCACCGGCCGCAGGCTTCTCAGCAACCTTTGGGCACCAGCACTTGCCCTTTTACCAGTTAAGCACTGAATACACCCTTAGTGTTAGGAGTAAAATTTAATTTTTAACACGCTGCTGGTGAAAAGATGGAGGTCTACACATATATGTTTTATTCCCTGTTTTGACCTACTGTACTATTTAGGTGCAATTTGTGGACTTGGTGGTTTATAAAGGGAGAGGAGTGGTCCTTGTTCTGTTGTCTGAGTGAAATGTTGTACCAAAACTGGCAGTAAGAGATTTCAGTTGGAAGGGCGTACCTTTAATTGCCTGTCTAGTAGTGTGTGTGTGTGTGTGTGTTTTAATTACATTGCACAGATAGGGTTATTTTTGAAATATATTTCATTACGTGGATGTAACTGCTTTGTTCTACTTGCTCTAATTTGTATGTTGGTGAGTCACAAATACGGTACTGCAGCGTCACACAATCACACTGAGCACATGGAACTGTCCCGCAGAAGCAAAGCAAACATTTTGGCAGCTATGTACCTGCTTGTACCATCACACCAGCAGGAAAGTCGGTCCAATGCCTGCCGGTGCTGTTAAGTAAGTGTGTGTGTGTGTGTGTGTGGTGTGTGGGGGCGCGGTGTATTTAACTGAAGGGATTACTGGGAAGCCTCGGAGCTCGCGCCATCAACAGCACGAAGATGCAAAATGACTGGAAGATGGTTGCCAAAAAATACGTTCCAAGATCCTTTGCCATACAGAATTATTTATTCACCATTACGCTCTCACCCATCACTCACTCACACTCACCTAGTACCACTGCTCAAACACACCTCACTCCCGTGCTGTCTGCTCTCCCTCTGCTAGTGCACTAGCAGGAATCAGAGTGGTCTCACAGACACCAGAGGGTCAAGGCTTGGCCGGAAGTGCTGTCTTTCGGTATTTGAAGTTCCCAGTTTTGTAGCTAGTCTTCAAGGCTTGTTTCTAGGTATGGGCAAGTTTGCAGAGCGCATGCCCGGAGAGCGAACAAGACTCTAGCACGGTTACTAAATGTGGTGAGACTCTGAAGGATGGATCAGCACTTCGGTCTAATGGTTGGCTGGCAGCAACTGGAGTGTAGCGCCTTGTAAAGTCGCAGCAATCATTTAGTGTTTGAGCGGGCTGCTCAGAAGCTGTTAACATGTGGAGAAGCTGAGGACAGGTTGGAGACTGGGTACGTGCTACACGTGTGAACTAAGGTCGAAAAGCAGCTGGGACACGCCGCAGATTTGTAGTATTAGGTGTTTGAGACTGCTGTGATTCAGGAAGCGAGAGTCGTTGTTTTGGACAAGATTTTGAAAATTGCTGTCAGTTTTTCAAAGGAAAAAAGCAAAGTTTCACAAAAAATTAGAAATTAAGTTTCATCCAGGCTTTTTAGTACCACTGGGTCTTCGATATAAGGGGATGAGGGTAAAGACTCTGCTCTCCGACTACTCACTCAGGGGAAAGGTGTGCTTCTGATAGTAATGGAGGGAGCACTAAAAGGGGGAAGGGCCTGCTGTCATAGATGAGGAAGTGATGGCTCAACTTGGTCATAGTGAGCTCCACAGGAAGATGTTCCTGATGATGAAAAAATAAAATGTATGAAATTAGGATAAATAATGAATTTTCAAGACCTGCTTGAAAATAAAGACCACAAATATATTTACCTGATTCGATGATGCAGCCCATGTAGAACTATTTGCATTATCAGACTTGTGCAGAGAGAGAAAACCTATTCAGGGTATTCAAAAAGTATAGAGAGAATACAGGATTTCGATATCCTGCTGAAGATGTATGTAGTAGATGTTTTGCTTGATATCTAAACAATTGGGGTAAAAACATTGTTACTGTCATGAATCACATAACACTCGCGTGTATCTGGCAAAAAAAGTGAACTCTCTGGTATGAGTCTGTCCCTCACTACTACTGTTGAAACCACATAAATTCAAAAAGAAGAGATCTTATAACTGCTTCTTCTCCGGTCTTGCCCATAGAATATGGAAAGCACGTCCTCCTGAAACCAGATGTAATCCTTCGAGCACCTCCATCAAAAAAGAAATACAACTTTTGCTACTGAATAAATATTGTTTTAGAAATGGCGATTTCTTGTTGGCTAGGGCTTGCGCCAAAGCCAGGCAGAAACCACCACTCTAGTCAGGGCTGGGGAGTTACACGCCAAAGATAACCCCTGCTCACCCCCTTGGTAGCTTGGCACGAGCAGTCAGGCTTATCCCGGAGGCAATGTGTAAAGCGTTTGCACGCGCACCCAGTAACAACACCCAAGGCCCACCACAAAGGAAACTCCACACAAGGTATTATATAAAAATAGCCTTTGTATTATACCAAAACACATTAGATAAAAACACACACTTTACAATGTGCCAACAGGCACGGGCAGAATTTACAAGGGATTATATGCACAGGGGACAGGGCCACATGGACCACTGTCAGGAATTAGCACTTTTAGAACTTAGGATATAAGATTACTGTAGCACAAAATAGAAAATGTAGCACACAACCAGTAACTACTGGTAACAGGTAAGTACCACCTACGCAACCCTAACCACCTTAGGAAAATATTGCGTAGGGAACCAGGACCTCACTAGTACCACCTGTACTAGGAGAAAAACCACCACCTAAGTATCACAATACCTGTAGGGGTATAAGCACATTACACATGACGCATAAAAACACATTCAGAGGTGTAGGGAAGGAAAACACATGATGCATAACATACATTCAGCGGTGTAAAACAAGGCACATGACGCATAAAAACACATTCAGAGGTGCAGGTTTAGGAACAATAGCGCAAAACTCACATTAGCCACCACCTGTGGCAGTCCCTAGGCCAACTGGCCTTGTCAGGGCTAGGACGCCCTGTGTCCAGTAGAGTTAGGGCAAGACTGCGCAAGCTGCGCAAGCCAAAGCGCAAAGTAGCACTGTGCACAACCTAAACGTTGCAGCTGCCCACTAAGTGCTGGGCAGCTGGAGAAATACTGGGGCACCACTGTGCCATCTAAAAACAAGATACAGTACTGGAGCCACCTAGGCTCTGACAGAAGAATGCCCCCAAAACGACGTGGGAGCCTCGTGGGCTCTAAACAACGACATGCGCCCAAGTCACGTGGGGCCTCGTGGGCTCTTTACCCACCGATCTACCCTGGGACGCGTTGGAGCAGCCCGCTGCCTTCCGGGGCCGCTCTCACTGCCAACGGAATGCCCCCGTACGATGGAGTCCCCCTCGGGGGACTCTCTCACTACACTGTCCCAACAGAGCCGAGCGAGGCTCTATTCAACAAGGCGCCCCGTCCATGGAGCGTCAGGCGTTCTGTCCCCATGCGGTCCCCACTCACCGGGTTCCACGGGAGGACTCCAGGCTTCTCGTAGCGGGGAGGGGCAGGCACCGACAATGTGCCTCGCGCCCCCTCCGCACCAGCTCTGGCCGCACTCCTCTGCAAGATCCAGCGCGGGGTGGGCTCCCGCCTGGATGCCTCGGCTCTTCAAACGGGCTGCAACCACGCGGGGCTCCCTCAGCTCACGGGAGCCCCGGTCACTTCCTCGTCGTTCCGCTTCTTCTTCCGGACTTCCTGGGCTTCCCCGGCTGCGGCGGTGATTCTCTGGCCGAGAGAGGGGTAGGCTCCCTCGTAATCAACGCGATTAAGCGGGGTGGGCACCCGCCAAGTACATAATCAAATAAGCGGGGTGGGCACCCGCTGACGAGCACATGATGCGGGGTGGGCACCCGCTAAAATTCTCGGCACCACGAGGGGGGATCCCTACGCCGGGGATTCCCTCGGTTAGGCAAACAGTTCGGTGGGGCAGAGGCGTCACCGAAGCGCTCTCTCAGCGCTGGGGTCCAAGATAAAGCGCTCCTAGCGCTATAAAGCAAATAAAAGCGCTCCCAGGCGCTTAGGGATAAAAACAAGGTCCAGAAACAAAGTCTTCAGATGCAGGGGGCAAGGACTGGGCCCAGGGGCCAGCTCACAGGGCCCTCCAGCAGGGAGGCAGTCCCCAGTGGCGGTCTCTCCTGGCGCCCAGCAGCAGCAGGCCCCCCTCAAATTAGGATCAGCAAGAGAACAAATTTTAAGGGGACACAGCCCCTTCTTATACTGTAAAACCCTTTGTTCTTGGTTCAGGGTGAGGGGGAAAACCAGTCGCAGCTGGTTGGGGAGCACCCTTGATGTGCTCAGCCCCTCACTCTATTCACTGGCAGGGCTAGGGTCATCAGTCGCACCACAGGGGGCGGAGCCAGCATTGTGTGGGGAAAGCCCTGCCCTATTCAGGTCCAAGGTGCACTCCTCCCCAGCCATCAGCATGCTAATCTCACACTCACCACTGGGGCAGACCCAACCAGACTCCTGGAGCCAGGCTCACCAGCCAGCTCCAGCCAATCACACGCCAGACACATTTTACACTAATATGCCAATTCCTAGAAGTGGCACTTCCGCACATGACATAATCACGCATTATACATCATTGCGAAGCATTCAATCACACGAGTCCGTACATTCCAAACTCGAGCCTGCACACCCCACGCCACAGGAACTACCAGGGACACATACGTTCCCCATGCATTCCTATGGGAGGGCAGGCCTATCTCACCACATGCACTCAGAGTGCGCACGCACTTTCTTCTGGGCCACAGGGAAAGTGCGCAGAAACCAAAAATCACCACCACCAGGTCACCAATAAAAGCAAAAAGTTCAGGGGTGAACCTGCCAGAAGGGCCAAGTCCAACAAATATCTACAACAATAGACCCGAAACGACTCAAACTGACTATTATTTTGTGTATACATCTCTGGACTCCCAATCTACTATGCAATTTTGTTACATCATATTTATTAAGTTTCTTGGTGTTTCTTTTCTCATTTGTACGCTTTACCTCTTTGTTATATGTACAGTATTTACTTCCTGCTTCTATGCTTGTTTACATGTCTGCTTTAGTACAGCACTCTGATACCCGTATGGGTCATGTTTGGGCCATATAGAACTCCTCAAATAAATAGGGGAAAAGGATTGGGGGGATGTCCTTCTTGTATTTTGGCTACATCACATTCTGTTACTTTATTAGAAAAGGGCCGATACCAACACGTTAGCGACCACCTGAAAAAATCCTGTGAATTTGGTTAGAGTGATTATGGTATGACACACCCTTGTTCAGGCACAGAAGTAAAGTATTAACGAACAGTAACTTCATCACAGAATAGTCAGGTAGAATACTACCTCAAACGTTCTGCCCTAGCAGTAGAAATAAGTCACCTCAGACCTCTGGGTGCCAACGGAAGTGAAAAAGGGACATTCTATGTAGTATTGGCCCATCCACTGCCAACCACTCAAATAAAGTACTGAGAACCACATTCTCCGCGCATCACCTTCTATTGAAAAGATTTCAAAGCGCGAAACTGCTTGCATCATATAGTACAGGGATGACTACGACCCTTATTTAGTGTTTCAGAGACTATCACCTATGCACAGGGCTCGAGTCGGGGGTACACGCAGGTACACGGCGTCCCCCCACTCTTTTCACAGGGTGGACACTGTCCCCCCTGCCAAGAAGCTGGGCCATGCTGCCAGAGAACTTCTAACCTGAGCAGGTGCAACCACATCCCCTTGCCTCCAAGGTTTTTGCACTGCCTGCCAGTTGCAAGAAGGATACCTTTCAAACTCTCTGCATTGCTCACCAGGCGTCGCTTGGGATAGAACTAATCTTCCAACAATCCAAACTCAGACTCTAAAGCCAAAAGAGGAAGCATACAACAGGATGGCCCCACTCTTGAACCTAAGTGCAACAGAACAATAAGTGACCATCCCCTGTTAAAAAATAAAAACCCTCTTTGGCAGAAGCTCTTTCTCAAAAGACGAGCAAACTCTGTAAAACCCTCACAATGGAAATAAGCAAACTCTGTAAGACCCTCACAATGGAAATAAGCATACTCTGGAAGACCCTCACAATGGAAATAAGCAAACTCTGGAAGACCCTCACAATGGAAATAAGCTGGAAGACCCTCACAATGGAAATACGCATAATCAAGGATGATCCTGAATTCATAAATGCAATAAAGATTTGGCTGTTGAGTAAAACGTGATTCAGCTGGACATAGGGACTAGAACGTAGGGATTTGTACACCACTGCGTATTACTCCTAGACGCCTCCACCAACTCCCTTCCAACCATGCACAACAACCCATTGCCCATGACAGAATGGGTCCTTGGGCCCTGTAATGGGTTAGAAAGTGCTACACAAATCCTTAGTGGTGTATAGCGGAAGGATGGGGCTCCCCTTCCATGTGACAACGGGTCCAGAGTCTCTCATATCTCACAGGGGGCTGTGGCTGAAGGGCTGGGTCCTCTGGACTGTTGCCACCCCCGACCACCCTCCTCCCCCACTCCCCCACTACCCCACACCCTCCGCCGCTGCGTCGCAGGCCTGCAGAGGCCTGAGCTACGTTCCTGCACATGATGCTATGCAGTTCATCCCAGTACAGTGTTTCTCAGTTGCCACGCACCCATTCTGATTCAGAACTGAAGAAAAGGTCATTGGATGATGAAGAAGCGGCCGGATACTGGGACGTTGACTATTTGCTGTACTTTCCTGAAAGTAAAGTGGAGAAACAAACTATCACAATAGTTAAAATGGGCAATTAAACTGATTTGCTTTTGTTTTCTTGCCAGGAGTCTAAACAGCAAAGCTCGAAGCACCGTTTTTCCAGATAAGTAGACTTTTCATGTACACTCCTCATACCACCCCCAGTGAAAGCGAAACAGCAAAAAACACCTGAGGGCATATTATAAGAGAAACGGCGCTAAAAGTATCGCCGCCATAGCGGCAGAAAACTGCCGCTAAAGCGGCGATAATGGGCTTGGTAATATGCCGCAGAGAATTCCCATAGAAGTCCATGTTCTGGTGTGAACCTGGGCTTCTATTGGTCTTCTCTGCGGCATATTATCAAGCCCATTATCACCGCTTTAGCGGCAGGTTTTCTGCCGCTATGGCGGCGATACTTTTAGCGCCGTTTCTCTTATAATATGCCCCCATGTACTGTCACAGATTTCTTGCTGCCGTCCCCTCTAATGTGCCTGGACAGCTTTTAGACAATTTGTATTTCCTATTTTGTTTATTTGCTCACTATTTTATTGGCTGGCCCCTGGCCGCCATTCCGTCGCATCTCCTGTCGCTCATCTTATTTCTTGTGTTTTTGTTTGACGGGATCCCATAGAAGCCTTTTAGTTTCTTTTTCTTTTTTAACCTTGACGGAATGTACGCAGCAAGTGGTCAATTTCCCCCGTCCGTCCGTGCCCAACACAGGAGAGGAGGGCACGACACACTGTCAGCCATGACTGCTCGGCGAGTGTTTCTGTCCCGGGGGCCGCCACCGCGCGTCTGAGGACAGTCAGCCGGCAGAACGGCCCGCAACGAGCATTTCCGGCCGGGGGCCGCCAGCGCGCACCTGAGCCCGCTGCAGCAGTCTACGCGGCGGCTGAGTCACTGCTGACTAAAGCACGTCACAGCTGACTTCCTGCCCCAGCTGAGGGGATGCGTAGATCACGCACAGAATCCGAGAGATGCTGAGAGGTGGCGGCAGGGAGCTGGACGCTCTGTTCCCTGCTCCAAGAAAAGGCTGAGTCCTTCAGCGAGGACCAGGAAGACCCGGAAGAGACTTCACTCAGACTTTGTTGGATACAGAATCAGTGTGATGAACGCACAACGTATCCCTTTAGATTGACTCTAACAGAAATGTACCTCACTGGGTTCAGGAAGTAGTTCAAAAGGGATTTATTTCTATTAGATATAGCTCCTTAGTAATACTACACAGCATCTATTCTACACCCTGACTTGATATATATAAAAGAGAGACGCCGACACAGGACAATCGGTTCTTTTACTCTTTGTTGGTGTTATGCTTAGAATTTATACAGTTGAATGTAGCACTCCCAGGACCACCGTAATAGCCCCGCATGCTACACTAAGGACGACAGGTCACTAGTCAGGCCCTACAGAGTTTTGCGGTTTTTAGTGGCAAATATTTGAGGCCAAAAAAAGGAAAATATGCAGCCCAAATCCTCAAAATTCGCAATATTTTTGCAGTGGCCAAAAAATGTGCCTGCCACACAAATACTACAAGGCCTGTGCTGTCACTGCTGGAGACTGTGCTGTGTTACAAACTGTAACCTCACAGAGTCTCCCGCAGAACTGGAGGATGTCTGATGTCAAAGAGAGAAGGTTACAGTGTGAAACCTGCTCTTTCTATTATCAACGTTCTTGTAGAGCGGCTCCAGCAATTGGGAGTCAGACTTGGCACTAAAACTCCTGGCATCTTTTCTAAGAGATAGATCTAGATGATAATGGTGGAACAGTACCTCTTGGACTTCATAATGCTGCCTTGTGGGGTGCCGCTTGGCTCTTCCTTGAGCCCTACCCTATTCAAGGTGTATGTCTCCCCACTAGCACAACTTATTAGATCTTTTGGACTCCATGCATTATCCTATGCTGATGAGACCCAAATCATGATCTCTATCTCAAAGGATATCAACGCAACTGCCTCTGATTTTAAAATCTGTATGCAGGCAGTTGCCACTTGGATGGAGAGAAATTACCCACGATTGAATGGGGACAAGACGAAGGTCCTGATCTTTGGCGGGCAACCCTCCACGAGGTCCAATCCGTGGTGGCCGGACAGGTTGGGGACTTTGCCTACCCCATCTGATTCTGCAAAAATCTTTGAGTATTGATTGACACAAATTTATCATATGACCTACAGGTAAACAGGACAGTTTCCACCTGTTCTTGGTTAATTAAATCCCTGAGAAAAGTATTTCCCTTCTTTCCTCTTCTGGCACGAAAACAACTTTGGCACTTGTTATGTCCAGACTAGACTACTGTAATGCCCTTTATATGGACATCAACAAGACCATCTTTTCTAAATTGCAGCTAGTCCAAAATGCAGCTGCTAGACTGATTCTTGATATCCCTAAATTCCAGGCTGTCTCCGAAGGGATTTGTAAACTTCATTGGCATCCTGTTAACAAGCAAATTCCCTTTAAGGCTCTCTGCTTGTCCCGCAATGACCTTAACAAGAGAGGACCTCAACAACTCAAGAATCTATTTCAGCGTTATATTCCCTCCAGACAGCTTCAATCTTCAGGCACATTTCCTCTAATTACGCCTATGTACATGAAAGGGAGGCAGAGCTTTCTCAGTGGCAGCATCCATGTTGTGGAACTCTCTTCCACCATCAATTTCTAGCCTTCAATCCCTTACCTTCTTTCGTAAGGCTTTCAAGACCTGTCTGTTCACCCTATACCAGCCATTAGCTAACTTCTTTTATTTCTCTTCTTCTAGAGACAATCTGCTATTAGCGCCTCAACGCCTTTTGGCATTTGTTGCGCTTTATAAATCTTTCATTGATTGACAGTTATCGCCATGGCCATTCCTGCGGGGTATAAAATAGCCAGGGTTGACCGTAAAACAGGCATAGGAGGAGGGGTTGTGGTAGTATTTAGGGAAAACTGGATTTTTACGCTGGCAGTGTCACATGACATTACGGAGAGGGAAGCTTTGGACTTCTCCCTCACCATCTCCCTGCACTTTTTATTGGGGGCCACGTTGATATATCGCCCTCCCGGTCCCACTAGCTCCTTCTTAAAAGCCTTAGACAAAGCCATCGTGCCTAGAGCCCTGCACTATTCTAATTATCTACTTCTAGGGGACCTCAAAATTCATCTGGATTGTGTGGAGGCATCTGATGCAAGAGAACTGAATGATTCTTTAGATCTCGCCCACCTAACTCAATGGATTAATTCTCCAACACACAGCGGGGTCATACCCTTGATGTAGTCTGCTCCAATTTTCCCATAGCTGTACAGGAACCTCTCCCTGTTTTTTGGTCCAATCATTTTCTAATCCAATTCTCCTGGTCCATCAAGCCCTCTAATCCGCCTACGAGGTCATCCGTGGACAGACCTCCCCCACGCATGGAATCTGCTGCTCTTTGCAAAGATCTGACAGATACACACCCTGTTGCTTCTGGGGTCCTGTTGGAAGCTGTAGGGGGTTTCAATAACTGGATTTCAAGAGCAGTGGAACATTTTTCCACACCTCTGGTCCATAAGAGAGCAAGAAACACCCCGTTCAAACCCTGGTTTTCCAACAAACTTAAAGAACTAAAAAAAAATCATGCAAAAAGCTTGAACGTAGCTGGAGACGATCTTATTGCCCGTGGGCCAAAATAGCACTTAGGAAATGTCAGAACAGCTACTATGCTGCCGTCAAGAAGGCTAAAGGCCATTTTTACTCAGAGCGCATTGCCCTATCTAAAAATAACTCCAAGGAAATCTTCGCAATTGTCCAGAGTTTCCTGAAGCCATGTGCAGAACGTATGGTCGCTCCCACCTCTAATTCTTGGTGCGAGCAGTTATCTGGCTTTTTTATAGATAAAATCCAAACAATCCAGGATAGCTTTGGGTCTGCTCTCCAGGTGCAGGCGGAACACCTGCTTCGGGCAGTCTCAGATTTAGATCCTGCCCGTTCCCTTCTGACAGTGTTTACTCCTATTCCACTGCCAGACACTTTGGCCATTCTTAAATCTCTTAAATCAGGCTCCCCAGCCGATCCCTGCCTAGCCAGCAGTTGGCAGCAGTGGCGGAGGTAGTTAATCCTGAAGTAAACAATATCATTAATCTGTCGCTTCAAACCGCCACGGTTCCAACAGAGTGGAAACAGGCAAAACTCCTCCCCCTGCTAAAAAAAACCCTCATTAAACCCTGCCACTTTGGCTAGCTACCGACTGATCTTACTTCTCCCGGCAGTGGTGAAGGTGTGTGAGAAGGCAGCCTACACACAGCTCTCTGAGTTTGTTGAGACTTTCTGGCGCCCTCCACCTAGCCCGGTCGGGCTTCAGGGCCTCATATAGTACTGAGATGGCCCTGGTTGAGATGGCTATTAGAGAGTGCCATGATTCAGGCGGCAGAGCGGCCTGGTTTTATTAGACCTCTGCCGCATTAGACATAGCCCGCCTGTCCAATATCGGAATCTCTGGCCTGGTGTGGGATTGGATTGAATCCTTCTTGGCAAATAGAACACAGCAAGTGTGGCTGCCTCCATTCTCTTCCACACCGAGAAGCCTGACCACGGGCGTCCCTCAGGGCTCAACCCTGAGCCCTCTTCTTTTTAATGTTTATGTGACGTCGCTAATCTATCTGGCGGAAGAGCTGGGTGCTAAAATCATAGCGTATGCTGATGATACCCAGCTTCTCTTCACGTCGAAGAAAAATGATTTATCCCCTGATTTAGCAAAAAACTGCCTGGCTGAAGTTTTTAAATGGTTAGTGCTGGCCCAACTCAAATGCAATGAGGATAAGTCTGAGGTACTCCTCTATGGGTCTTTCCCGACGCATTTTAGGGATGACCTCTGGCCCGAGGGTTACCCTATGCCTAAGTCAATGGGAAGCCCAGTAAAAAATTTGGGGGTCTGTTTCAGTGAGGACCTCAGATTCCTACCGCAGATTAAGAAATTGGCCGGAGTGTGCTTCGGCACATTGAAACTCCTTAAGAAATTTCTGCCACTACTGCCTAAAGCTGCAAAAAAAATGGTGACCCTAGCTCTCATTCTCTCATGGTTAGACTACGCCAATGCCCTTTACATAAGTCTTCCTGGTTACCAGCTAAAAAAGCTACAGACGGTCCAGAATGCGGCCGCTAGATCGCTACTGGCTATTCCTGGTAGGTCTAGCACTAAGAAATTTCTCCGGGATTTGCATTGGCTCCCAGTGGGCCACCGTGTTTTGTTTAAGGCTCTCACCATTGCTCACGGGGTCCTCTACAAATCAGGGCCCATGTATCTCAGGAGATGCTTTGATTTCTATGTGCCACCCAGACATCTTCGCTCCGTGGGGCAATGCCTTGCTGTTATTCCTTGTTACCGCCTCGTTAGAATGGGAGGTAGCTCCCTCTCTGTCAAGGCGGCAAAGGCCTGGAATACCCTGCCCTTCGAGCTTCGGAACATCCACGACCTTAGGCTGTTTAAAAAGCAGTTAAAAATCTTGCTTTTTAACTAATCATCCAGCCGCGGTCTACGCCACCCTGTCTCCTTAGAACTGGCTTTCGCGCCGGGCCACTTCCGAGTATCCGTGCGCGTTATAAATGGCGGATAACATAACATTGATTCATTCAGTCATTCATTCATCAGACAACCAGGGATCCTTGCCCTGTGCAGGGCCACAGGCGGTAAGGGAATGGCAGCGGGGGCGTATAAAAACCATCCCGGGCAGGGGGCACACAAACGTGTGGGGCGCCCCTCTCCATCGCGTCCGCCCCAGTCCACCCTGCCGCAAGGGCCGAGAGCCTTGACTTTGACAGGATAGTCGTGTTTGTGTTATAAGTGGCGGAGCTGGTTTCCATGGCCCGAGCACTTCACACACAAGCAGATATGAGTATGTAGATTACAGCCCAGGGTGACATGCTGTAGGGACTCGTTGATGACAAACCTGCGGTCCTTGTTAACCCCACCCACTTTCAGCTCTTTCACGTCAGCTTACCCCGCTGAACTTTTTGAATCCGATTGGAACCACTGACCTACACACTACGCACACTGTTTTCATCACTTTAGACACTGCTCGAGTTACCAAGTTCAAATCCACGTTTGGTTAACTTGTAGCAGGGGCATTTAAAAATCATCCCAGGCAGGGGGCACACAGACGTGTAAGCTGCAGGTTAGAGTAGGTCAACCCCATGTCTTTTTTTCCTGCAGAAAGTTTGCGGGTACTTTTTGTTAAAATTGTGGTATTTTTACAAAAGTGCAGATTTCGCGATTTTTATGCAAATTGCGAAATCACGATAACCTGTAGGGTTCGGACTAGTATATGGTACTAGAAACTGGCCACAAGCACATACACTCACTCTTTTTTATTGGCAAAGTCACCTGACTGGTGACACCTGTGTTGGATGGGTGTAGGGCGGGTGTCAAGGCCAGCCCCCAAGGGAGTGGCTTGTAAACTAGTACCTGCTGAGACACTAGAACGTGTCCAGCAGAACACTACATTCCTCCCAAACTTCATTGAAAAACAAAACAAAGTCAAACATGTGGGAATGAATGAAAACAACTACAACAACACTTAGGGCCTCATGTAGGTGGCATACACTTTACCGATTCTAAAATACCGAATCATACCGATTCGGTATTTAAGAATCGGTAAAGTGTATGTAGGTAAAAATTCGGTAAATGTTACCGAATCGGAGTGAGTCGGTAATTACCGAATCGGTATTTACCGATTCGGTAATGAGGCATACTTTCCCATTGATGGGAAGGTATGCCTCATTACCGAATCGGTAAATACCGATTCGGTATTGGGGGAGCACATGCAAGGGTGGCAGGGTGTCACATTGACACCCTGTTGCACCCCTGATTCGGCCATGTGTGCACATGTGGCACACATACATGCCCTAAGGGCATGTATGTCTGCCACATTGCACACTTCTAAGCGCTATTGAATGCGTTTACACATCCATACTTTATTTACCACCAACTGTTAGTTGGTGGTAAATACCGACTCCAAACAACACACACACTCCCCCTACATCTCATTTCTGTATTCGGAATTTACCGAATCGGTATAATTACCGATTCGGTAATTTTACCGATTCGGTAAATTACCGAATACAGAAATGAGCCCCCTACATGTCACAAGCCTAAATACCGGTCGGTAACGGTATAATTACCGAAAATCGGCCGTTACCCACCGGTATTCGGCTACGTACATGAGGCCCTTAGTCTCACAGACTCGAGAGGCAGTCCGCAGAACAGCGGTGGGTAGGTGCAGCTAAAAGCACCGCGAGCATCTCCTCACTTCTCCATAATTTAAGCAGCTATCACTGGGCACGAACACTGTGTAGCATTATTACGGATCCGCTGACAGCCTGTCAGTTGGGTCAGTGTACAATCACGCACTGATGGTCAGTCCTGCATGCTCTTGCTGTGATGTAGTCAGCAGTTAAAGCTCGCGCTTCCATATTGGCTCCATAAAGACAGCGGAGATTCAAACAGGTACGGGCAATTTCAGAGACGGTTCGTTTGACCTATGGAAACAATTGAGATCAAAGGAATAATGTTAAATTTTCATTTCACAGATATGTAAAACACCGGCCCCAGCCGCTTTAGGCCTTGTGATACTATCAGCTTTGTTCCAAGTAAGAGTTCCACTTTATGACATTACATACTATCTTAGACACATTAGTGTATTTCTTAAACGGGACTGTGACTGAATGTTTGCCTTATAGGAGTTCCAGAATTGGAGAAACTGACAAGCTGCATGTTTGGCAGAGTAAAGGGCAGTAAAGAAGGTAAGGGCTTTTTGCACAGAAGAGGTGCGCAGAGATAGGGTTACTTAAGGTCAAATATTTAATACAAGGATGTCTCTTTTCTTGTGTCTTTCTGCTATTTTGGTCCTGATGAGAATCCCGAGATTTGGAGGGATTTGATACGCGTAGACCACGGTTTTAAAGGCCAAAGATTAAAATTGTATATGTTGTTTATTTTGAGTAATCGATGAAGTTGATGGCCTTTTTGTTGCATTTGGCGATTAAATGTTCTTTTGTGATTTACAGCTAAATATTTTTGGAAATTGGTTGTGATATTCTTATGATGGTTGGTGAGAAGTGTGTTACGTGTAGTGATGGTATGATTGAGATGAATATTTTTGACTGAGTTAATGAAAGGTTGAGAGTGAGTGCTAGCGAAGTATGTATGAAAGTGAAGGAATGTCATGTCTGTAGGTGAGGGTGCTAAAGGTGGTGAGATACATTTGTTTAAAAATGTAAAGAAGTTTGCATCGCTATGTTGGTAAACCTTTAATGTAAATTGTATAAACTTGGGATTAAATCCAACGGAAAAAGTGGTTGATGTGACATTGTTTTGTTTCAATGCACCACAAACAGAGTTAAAAACGGCAACAACACTGGTGTTTTTTTTGTTATTTGGCACTTACACATCAGCCATCAATGTGTTTGACTGTTTTGGGCTTGGCTGCAGGGCATTAAAAGGGCTGCCTTGTTTATTCACTATCCTGGCTCCAGTGCGGTGCAGGGGCGTAACACAGCCCCCCCCCGCAGCCCCTGAGCTGCAGGGGGCCCCCTCAGCACATTCCTCAGGACTTAGGGTTCCGGAGTAAATCCAGAGCGGGGGCCCCTCCATGTACTTGGAGGGGGGCACCCTTAACTTTCGTTACGCCACTGGTGCGGTGTGTTCAACGGCTGCTTCATGGCACCGTGACTGCTCTTTACCCTCCGCAGCAGCCTATCTAACACTGTGGGTTGCGCAGGGGCTGGAGCTGCAGACTGGGGATCCTCAGATGCCTGACCTTGGGGCACCACAGGCACAGCACGGCTGTGAGGCGGCAGGGGTATTTAGACCATTGTGGTTTGACTGACACTGCTGGCGCTTCCCCTACCAGCACTTCTACTCTGGGCAACCAGATGTCAGGCGGCGTGTAGCAGCCACCTCTGCAGGCAGCAGTCATGCAATATTCTTGCTCTGCCTTGCAGGAGTTGTCACTGTGTGCAGTCTGCCTCATTGGGAGGGCTTTTCTCCCTCCTTTCCTCTCGGGACAGATGGCGGCTGGCGGGGCTGCTAATGGGTGCTTCAATAAGTAGGGTAGCACCACGGGGACATATATCTTCGGTAGCGTGGGCACCTCCTACTTCTCAGATGCACTCTCCCTTCCCACTTGCTGGCTTTAAGCCCACTCCACAGTCGGTGCAGTCTTATTTCTGCCCACATAGGACTGCCGTAATGGGGGAGGCCTCTTGCCTCTTGCAGGAGGGTCAGCAGCACAGTACTAGCTGCGACGCTTCCCCTCTCCATTGTATTTTCCACTGACCTCATGCAGCAGGGCCAGTTAGCAGAACAGTTGCAAGGGCATTCACATACAGGAAGCTCAGACGCTTCAGAAGAGGACGCTGGTGTACAGTCTGTGTGGCCTTCCTCTCACCCTGCATTAGTCGCTACCACACTGGCAGTTGGTGCGGGATGAGCCTCAGACTCTGGCCCATGATTAACTGAAGAACGGCCGCCAGCCGACATGCAGGGTCAGACCTGCCTGTCGTCATTGTAGTGTTGTGGGCCCTAAGCCAGCATGCTGCACTAAGGACGACACGGATACTAGTATATGGTACTTGAAACTAGTCAGAGAACGAGCACTCGGGCTCTTTTTGCCGCAGGGTCACCTGATCAGTGACATCTGTGCAGGAGTGGTGTGGAGTGGTTGTCAAGGTCCGCCCTCAAGGGAGTGGCTGGTAAACTAGTACCTGCTAGGACACTATAACGTGTCCAGGAGGAGACTACATGGAGCTCTGATGACTTACGGGAGCTCCTACATGAGCTCTGCCACCTGTATCACTTTCAGATTGATTTATCGTCCCCATCGAAGGCATGAAAGCGGTAAGGGAGACCTTCTCACCCCTCCTTCCCAGTCACGTCTTGCAGTTTGGATAAGCAACCTACCCTTGGTGTGTGTAAGCCTGGAAGGTAGGTGAAGTAGCGCACTATACTGAGCTGCCACCAGAGGACTGCTGACTTTGGGGATACAGCGCTGATCCACCGTTCCCCCAACATACCAGACGTCCACTCTGCACTCGGGCGGGGTGGTGCATCCAAGAACACAGGGAAACAATCATAGTGTGAAAAAGGCTGCATTAATTAAACAAGTGCAACATTCTGAATCCAATAAACCTTTGGCACTAAGCCACACATACTAACATTAAATCTGGCCTCACTATACATAATAATTCATATCCATCCTTCTTCGCCCTCCCCAAAGCTACTCAAAAAGCCACAACACAACTTTCCTCACTTAAACTTCACTCATCCAACCATCCTACATGCATCCCTTTGCCTTCTTGTTGCACTCAACCTCCCCCTGTATCCTCGACTGGGTTTCAACATGACCAATTTTTCTTGCAGGAAGTTAAAACTGTTTTAACCAACCACCAAAGCACCTGTTCATTCTCAGTGATGAAAACCTCAGATCTACATCTGCACACCTGTCCCATCAAAACCAGAAACCTCAAAACACACCATTGTCAAAAGCAAAATCGGATCAAACAGTAAACGTAGGTGGACACCCAAGGCCTAACACCGCCTAAACACCCCCAAACAGAAGCTCATTAGAGTGGGAGGGAGGGGAAAACATCACATATGTCCCTACCAAATAGCGTGCATCACTACTGAATACAAAATGGCTTCAGGAGTACCACATGCCTCTCTCCTTGTGTGACCAAGCTTCACCCCACGCTCCACTGACCAATGACCATTCCCCATGTCCCTGGACCATACCACCTGCCAGAAGCTCCCGGGGCTGTAGGGCATGCTGCCCAATCCCCCAAAATCCCCATCGGGTGGGATGGCACATCCAAGAACACATGGAAAACAATTATAGTATGAAAAAGGGAGTTTTAATGAAACTGGTGCACATATCTTAATCCAATAAACCTTGGAACTAAGCCATACATACTAACATTAAAGCCCGTCTCACTATACATAATAATAACTATCCATCCTCCTCCCCACTCCCTAAGTTACCCTAAAACCCCATCACAACTTCCCTCACTCAAACTTCATGCATCCATTCATCCTGTATGAACCACAATTGCCTTGTTGGTGCTTTTAAACTACCCACCCCACTCCAGATTCTCGACTGGGTGTCAACATGATCAACTTTTCTTGCAATAATTTAAAACTCTTTTAACCAACCACTACCAGAAAACCTCAAAGCGTTTTTCTGTCCCCCTACTTCCCCAAGGCATTGAGGTATGCACATCTCGACCTACAAGTGCAACAAATCTGACAACATGCACCTCAGTTGCATTAAGTACAATTCCATACCGAACACCGACAAATGCATACCATAGTTCCTAAGAAACAAATCCACACTTTAATACTTTGGGGCAGATTTACAAGCCCCTTGCACCACTTTTGCGTCACTTTTAACATGGGAAAAGTGACACAAAAGTAGAGCAAAGGGCTTGCAAATCTGCCCCTTTGTGTCTGCATGCTCCAGAAAAAAGATTCCTTCTGCCTTACAAAATGTTCTCAATTACCTATTTTCTTTCCTCATTGCCCTGTCAATAACCCCGGACTTTACTGCCCCATGTCAGGATCTGCATGGCAAATGCAATGATCAGTCCACATAATGGTCGTACCTGACCATAACAGTTTTATTTTCTTCAGATCTTCTAATATGCTCTTCAAAAATGCCAGTCCCTTCATTTTAACTAGGTCGTTCTGTCCCAAATGGAGCACAAGCACTCCCTCGTCAAAAAGGTAAGCTTGGGTAGCAATTCAAATCACCTCATTCCTTCTTTGCCAAACCATTTCAGCTGCACCGCAGTATCCTGAAGCCCCAACTTCTTTCATCCTCTCCTTGTCTCTGCATGTTGTGCTGCCTATTTTATTAAATAATGCCCACAAATCCACATATCTATGTATTGTCTCCTTTGGTCTGTGATACAACCTAGAATTAGAACAAATAAAATTAACAGAGCTCTCCAAAGTCCGCGTCACCTCAACTATCTCTGATAGCAGTCCAATGTCCACCTTCCCAAGTGCCTGATCTCCACTCTACCTCTGTGGCCACCCCAATATGGAAAGAATGTGTCCCAAGTTTGTATGCTAGAAAACCCAGCTCCGTGATTGCCCTCCTTAGGACCCCCAACACCTGTGATGCTGAAAGTCTTGTGCCATCAGCATGCCGGAAAACCTCACCATGGCCCCCCCCATGTCTCACCAACCTCACCCACTATGTCCATGCACATACCAGATTTGTCAGAGTAAGCCCTCAAGGAGACACAAGTAGCCTTTCCTGACTGATCTGTCAACCTGGGCAACCAAACCAGGACCATGCCACCACACACCCATACGTCATCCCACCTGAAGCTTGGTTTGGCTTTAGACCTCACCACCTCTATCACTCTGAAGGTCCAGAAGAACAACAATATCAATTTCACAGAGAACCTCGAAATCTCGTACCCATTCCTGCAAACCCACGGGGCACTGAAACCATACTTTCAAAATGCAGGGCATCATCGGCCGCCTTACTCTCTCCCAATTCCCAGCTCTCTTGCCCATCCTTCCAAAATTCTCCTTCCCATTTCCCCCGTGGATGGTTCGTAGCCCCATAGCAATTTACCATAGAACACTACTCCCTAACTTACCCACTATGGTGACTACTGACAAACCCTTCTTAATCAAGAGCATAATGTATTTTACTACTTCATTCCTTATGGGTGCTACACCCTTGTTACTACGTCTTCTGATGGTCCCTGACTGCAAAAACTCCTCCCATGTTAGCCCGTATGCCTACTATGTTGACTCCCACAGGATACTGAGGATAAGATGGATGACATGGTCTTGCCCACCAACCACAATTGGCTCAGCATCTCCGTCTTCTTCTCTTCCACCTATGGTGCAAGCCCATGGAACCTCACCACTGAGAACAAGAAAGAGCATCCGCAATTTGATTGACCACTCCTGCAAAGTGTCTTGCTCTATAAGTCACATTCGAACTTACGCATTCCAAAACTAAAATCCTCAACAACTGCCAAACGTTTGGGTCTCTTGCAGATCTCTTGTTGACAATATTCACCACTGTCAAACTATCCACGTTAAACATGACTGACTTGTTGGCAAAAAAGTGCCCCCACAAGGAGAGTGTGACCAAGTGAAACCATTCCAGAAAGGTTATACTCCGACCCCCCTTTCTTCCAACCCTAATGCACACCACCTTGCTTGCCTAAAACGCCAAAACTATGCCCCCTGCTCCGTCTGAAAAAAAGCTCGACTGACCATTCCTCCTGCTCTTCCAAACTAGCTAAGGAAATGCCGTTGAAATAGCTCAAAAAGGGTCTCCACACCCTTAGATCCTCCGCCACCCCATTGACAAGCGCACTCTGTGTTGCAGCAACAATGCTCCTGACAGAGTCAACCCCAAATGCCTAAAAATGTCCTACCAGCTCACACTGCCTAGCAAGCGAAATTGAGGTGTCTCAGCAGCACGTGAAAGTCTTTCACCTGCCACTTAGGCTTCAATAACATCCTGTCCAACAACTCCATCAACTTCTGTTTTTTATGCTTGGGATGCCTCACTTCCATGTGCCTAGAGTCCAACTCAATTCCCAAAAAGGTAATCACTTCAACCGGCCAACTGGCTTTTCCTGTGTCAACAGGACACCCACATCCCTCATCAAACCCTGAAACAGCTGTAAAGCTTCTGCACATTCCTTGGACTCGGGGGAACCCACTAAAAAGAAACCATCCAGGTAATGTGTCATGGCCTTCTCCCACACAGAATAACTAAACAACCTCTGTAAGAAGGAGCTGAAAACTTCAAACAACGAACTAGAAATAGAACAACCTATTGGGCAAATCTTTGTCCACGAAGAATTATCCTGCAAACTGCATGCCTAACAATTCATAATCAGAGGGCTGTACAGGAAGTAAGCGAAAAGTGATTTGATATCATGTTTTGCCATCAAGATCCCTGCCCTGATGTATTAACCAGTGCTATGACCAGATCTACTGAGGGGTAGTGTACGTTACTATACGCCTTTGGAATAAAATCATTCACCAACATGCCCTCTGGCCAGGATATATGTTGAATTAAACATTATTCTCCTGGTTCTTTCTTGAGTACGATACCAATTCCCAAATGGCTCTTCCACGTGTCCCTCCTTTACTTCCTTACAAACCTTCCTTCAGACCAAGTCTTTGTGGTTCTTAATAGACTCAAACATTTTCTACCCGTCTCTTTTCTCTCAGCCCTTCATAACACAACCAAAAACCATGCTCAAAACCATCTAACAACAAATCCTTCTCTTCTTTGTGTGCCCAACTGTGACAGCCAATGCCAAAGTCTTTCCAAATTAACTGGTGTATGTGAGTCTTCCCACCGGATTCTGCCCCGTCTCTATAACTGCTGCCCTACCGCTGATCTCCTGCACCACATTGTTGTCCAAAACTGTTCCTCTGAGGCCCACACTGGGTGCCCATATGCTTCCCCCACACTTTAAGCACCTGTGCCTGTATTTGCAGCATTCCTGCAAACCCTGCCCCCTGTTGTACGACCAACAAGCGCTGGTATTACTCACTTGCTCCCATCCTGCTGCACCCACCCCTGACTGGGTGGGAAACTCCAGAAAGGGCTTGTATATCACCAGCCACCCACTTGCAGTGTATTTGGAGGAAGCTTGTCTCTTCAGTGTAATTGTTTGTAGGAACAATTTGTTGTCCAATTGTACCCAAACCCCATCTACAACTTGGCCCTAAACATCTCATTGTACCTCCCCAAAGTCCAATCTCCAAAAGTTATTTGTGCCTTCTTACCACTTCAATGTACTTGAACAGAGCCACACAGTGTTTCAGGGAATTTTTAACAATATTAAACGCTCGCATAAATCAAAATTGCTGTTCATTTTTTGATATTGACAGTGACCTTTGGATTGTAGGACAACTAGTATTCCTCCTCTGTAAAGCCCTCTTTTGTCCTTATCTCCCTGTGCAAAAGTTTGAAAAGCTCTACATACTCCCTTTTCCATATGCGCTCTTTTGCCACCAGTATTAAATGGGCCCCAAATGGTTTAGTAATGTTCATGTACGGTAGCTTCTTATTTTTTATCTCCTTGTTTTCTTTTTTACCTGTAGTGTCTTTTTCCCCTCCTTTATCCCCGAGGCCTGTCCTCCCTCCTGCGTGCCTTCACTCCCTGTAGCCTCAATCTCTGTACTTATATATTGATCCTGCACATACTTACCCCGGGACAAACAAAGCCCAGTGCCCGCCTAGTCCTTCATCTCCACCTCAATGGAGTGCACCTCAACCCAACTCCCCCCTAGTTGTCACCGTCGCAAGGTTTCTCACCTGGCTTTGGGGCTCGCCTTAAAGTTGTCCAAACTGATGCCAACCATGCCTCTATCTGAATAGATACTGCTCTTGCGTTTCTCATACCAGCTGTAGCTGCCTGCGCAATACCAAAACTCTTGCTCCGATTAATTGTGTCGTGCCCTTGCCAAAAATCTTGGTGCTTCCACAAGTCCTGTTCCAGTATTGTGGCTTCCACAATCTCCCTTTCTTCAAACACCTCATCATCATAATCCAACACCAACTCTTCCTCACTAACCCACATCTCCCCTTGTGCCAGGCACCTCACCATCTCCAACACTACCATCCCCAAATTGCTCCTCCTGATAGGAATCCTGCTCCTGCAAGGTGGCCGCCAAGTCACATCCTTGCTTCCGCTGATTGTTTCACCGTCGTCCCAGAGACTGCAGCAAAGACACCAGCTCTATCTTTGGATCGGGGCTGGTGAGTCGTGTGAGACCCTCCTGACTTTGCTTGTGCCATAGATTGTGAGCCACCTGCCTTATCTGCCTGGTTAGCTCCACTCTTTCTCTGCCCTGCTAGGCTCCTGTCATCCACACTTGCCTCCAGCACCCACACCCACTTTCCTGCAACTCCACCACTTCCGTCCTTCCAACCTCTCTCCCCAGCCCTGTCTACCTGGCTGCCTAAAATCCTTTCCCCAGCATCACCTTCTATCTGGCATGTTTCTGAAGAAACACACTACACCAATTCCCTTCTTTCTTCTTTATTTAAGTTGCAGTATAGATGTGCGACCAACCCTGCTGGCAAGATCTAGTCAGCAACTACCAGTGCTGTATTCTACAATCCTCTCACATTCTATATTCCACATTCTATGTCATTGCCCAGCAAGTGTTGCTAGGTTGCACATTACATACCTAAATACTTCTTACTAATCTGCTAATATACAGCAAATCTCCTAAACTACTAATCTACAACATATCTCCCTTTGCAATAACTTTTACAACAATTGACACATATTCCCGCAATGTATATTAATACTATTCAGATTCTATTAAATATACATAACTATATACAATTTTAAGATCCAATTCAACATATAATTTTTAATTCCAAAGAATATTCTTTAAAAAATCCAGGCAATCTTCTTGTCCTTCCACTCTTCCTCACATCAGACCCTTCCTCTTCCTTCTTCATCTTCTTATCCACTTGGCTCATTCTCTCTTCCTCATCCTTGCCACCACTACTCATTCATTTTCTCACTTCTGCCTCACTACATTTGACTAACCTCCTTATACTCCATCTCTTTCTGCCCCCAATTGTAGACTGTACTTCTTCATATTCACAATCCATTACAACAACCATTTAGATGAACCCTTCCTTGTGCTTCCCAATAACTTGGTCCGCACTAAATCCTATACTCAACAAATCCTTCAGATTTATTTTTCCTTCCCGTCTTCCCCATCTATCCCAGTACAGCTCTAGGACACGGTTTCCTCCCTTTAGTAATCCAAAAGGTGCTTCAAGCATAGTAGATTGCGGGGTGGTACAATAACTCCATATTAGAACATTGGAATGTTGGCAGCTCCATTGAAAACAATGGAGTGCTCGGGCATATAATGGCTGGTATAAGCCCGGAGCGCCAACATTCCAATGTGTCTTTGTTCACAGCTCTGGCTGTGAACAAAGACTTCAGGGAGCCGGAGGGAATTTGAATCCCATCGCGCTCCCTGAAGACTTCGTTTTGTTAGAACATTCTGCCCTCTAGTGGCAGAATGTTCTAATAGCCTTATAGCCCTTCGTAGCAGGGCTATACCGGCTTTTAAAGTCCCGCTGCTGTTGTTAAAGTCCCTCGCCTTCAGCTCTGGCCTTTAACGCTGCAGCTGGCCTTTAACAGCCGGTATAGCCCGCTATGGCGGGCTATAAGGCTATAGTAATTTTTTATCTCTTCTTTCCAGGCCAACCAATTTTGCAAAGTCAATTACATGTTTTCACTTTCTTCCCACATCCTTCAAATTCAAACAGTCCACAAATATCCATTGCTACTTTTTGCCATGGTTTGCATGGAAAAGATCTAGAAACAACAAGTGTTTCTTTTACCTCATGCGTGTTATCACTACATGCAGATCCTTACATATCTTTCCACATCTCGGTCTAGCCCTGGCCACCAAATCTCCGCTCTCACTTTTCTCTTCATTCTTAACATTCATCCATGACCCTCATGCAACAATCTTTCTTTTAACTCAAATGGCACATTTAACCTATCTCCTCTTCTTACAATTCCACCCTGGCACATTAATTCTGACCATGCATTCTGATAATTCACAACCATTCACACTTTCACCTAATTTTGACAATTCCTTATGCAAACCTTTTATGAGCATCTGCATTTCCGCATCTTTTGCCACCAGTTACTTCCATTCTTTTTGTGAAATTGCTTTGACTTTCATGTCTATAACATCTGCAGCCATCCACTCTTCCTCTTCTTCTTCATTATCTTTTTGTATTGGCAATCTTAACAGGTAATTGTCATTCACATTGGACAGACCTAGTGCATATTTTACTGTAAACGTATACTTTTGCAACCGATAAATCCACTTTGCACTCCTAGGAGAAGCTTGTCCTGCACCTTTTGTCACAAGCACATCTCAAGTGGTTTGTGATCAATTCATAAGTGATCACAAAAAATCTCTTCACAAAAAATTCAGAAAATGCCGAACTCCCCACCAGCAAGCAAGAGCTTCTTTTTATTTTTGTTGCATAATTTTCTTCTGCCCCTTTTAATGTCCTTGAGGAAAATGCCACAACTCTTTCCTTTCCATTGCACACTTGCATCAACACCCGCCCAATCCATGCATACCAGCATCTGTGGAAACTATGGTGTGATCATGTATATTGAATGGTTTCAATTCTACCACATTTACAATACTTTCCTTAATCTCTTCGAATGCTTGCTGGCAAACACTTGTCCACTCGTATTTCTGACCTTTCGCCATTAACATCTGAATAGGTTGTGCTTTATCTGCGAAACACCGACAACTTTAGCATAATATTCGACTAAGCCTAAAAAAACTCAATTGATCTTTAGCAACTGGACACTGTGAATTTTCTATAGCTTCCATCAATTTATTATTAGGATGTTTTCCTTCATGAGATATGGTATGGCCTAAATCCTCGAAACTTTGGCACACAAATTTACATTTGTTTATTTGAACAGTGAGGACCTGCTTTTTCGAGTATTCCACGCCTTTCCTAATAATTAATCATGCATCACTTTGTTTTCCGCCCACACCAAGATTCATCTTGAAAGAATCTTACATTCGTCACTTCACCTAGTAAATTTTGCATAACCCTCTGAAACAGACGTTAGGCCAAATGGAATGCATACAAATCGGAATGCTCTGTCAGGTACTATAAATGAAGGCAAATGTCTTAAGTTTGAGTGTAGTAATACCTGATGGTGCACACTTGATACATCGAGCATTGAATATACTTTTCCCCCTTTAACATCTGCCAATAACTCATTTATATTTGGTATGGGATATCAGTCCACCCATATACAGTCATTTAGATCTCTTAAGTCCATGCACATCATGACATTTCCATTAGGCTTGCGGGCAATTATAACTGATCTTAACCATTCTGATTCATGGTTCAATGTGTTCTATCACACCCGTCTACAATAATCTTGTCAATCCTGCATTCAATGTACCCTTCAACACCACAGGCATATTCCTCACCCGATGAGCTTTTGCAATCGCACCCTCTTTTGATACTATTTTGTGCACAAACGTCTTTAAGCATCCTAGTTTATCTCCAAACATCTTTGGAAACTCACTCTTCCACATCTCTGCATCCTCAGGCATTACTGATAACACTTGTTCCACAACATTGGGATTTAATACAATATTTAACATTCTCTGTTCCCTCCAACCAATTAAACATTGCCCCTTTCCTACCACATATACCCAACATGTAGTTTCTCTTTGCTTTAAACATAAAGTCATTTGTAAACATCATATTATAGGTAATTTACTTCCTCAATACTTAACCTACTCCACTTTTGTTGCTAATAACTCCATTCCATCCAATTTACACCAAGTTTTTGCATTAAGACACTATTCACAGATACAATATGTTTAGGGGGAGAATATTGTTCATGCTGTAATATATTTACCCTATTTTTACATGCTTCTACAACTTGTAACATTTAATCTTGTGACTCTTTCGCTATATCACACAACATCAGCCCTTCAATATCGTCATCTTATGTACTTTTTCTATCTTCATTTGTGGGATCTTTACATTGTACAAAATTCATACTGCTTTTTATTTTCACTTTTCTTTTGGCTACGTACCCTATAAAAATGTCTAATTCTATTACACTTGAAACATTTAGCCTTTATAACTGGACAATTCCCCGATGATGCCATATGTTTCTTGATGCCACATGTTTCACACTCCCATAAATGTACAGGCTCTTTTTACTCCTTCAATGACCTTACTAGACGTACTTTCCCCTTTTAGTACTTATCCATTTTATTCATCACTTGTACTGTCGCTTCATCCACCCCTTTCTTTTCCAGCTCCTTTATATAACGAGATGTATCCTCTGGGCATTTTTCTAACAAAGGAGCTTTCAAGCTTAATAACTTTTCTTGTATCTTCATATTTCTTGTACGATTAAATAATTGATTGTCTATTATTTCCTCATGCAGCTCTCTGAAGTTACATGTGACAGCTAATGTCCGTAGTGCACTTCCATATTGATCTGTAGACTCATTAGCTCCTTGCGCCCATGAAAAGAATTGTCATGCTCTACAACACTGACTTTCTTCCCATAATGCTCCTCCAGTGCTTCCATTGCCAAAGTATTCAAATCATTCACCTCATCATCCTCATCAGATGCCCCTTTACTTTCTACATTTTTATTGCCACATGGCAGGGTTTTTAATACCTTTCTTCCTTCCTTTTACCCCTACACTATGCTTTAACAGAATCAATTCTCTCTTTGCAACAAAAATGGCTCCACCTAAAGTCTCTAAATACATTGCAAAGGCTTCTCGCCAATCTTCCCACGGCAATATTGGATCATCTGGGGAAGCTAGAAAAACAGGTGGAGATGCAATAGATTGCATGACTAACAAATTAGACCTCACAAACGATAGTTGTGAAAGTGTAAATAAGAAAACAAACTAATATAACAAACATAGTCTCCGAGAGTCTCAAGGAAACACAAAAAAATGAACATGTTATGTTATGTTATCCGGATTTATAAAGCGCACAGCTGCCCCAGCAAAGGGGCGTCCCGGCGCTATAAAGGACAAAATACCGGACACAAGTAATACCAAAGACAAGAACACAGCAGCACTAAGAATCCAGAGGAAAAAGGAAGGTTTTAACAGCCTTCCTAAAGGCAAAAAGTTCGTTAATTGCACGGACATGGACAGGAAGAGAGTTCCAGAGCCCGGCAGCAAGTACTCTAAAGGAGCGGCCGCCGGACCTAGCTCTCTTAAAGCGCGGGACTGTGACCAAGTGAAGACCCGAGGATCTTAGAGAGCGAGAGGGAACATAAGGCAGAATAAAATACTCCAGAATCTGAGGAGAAGAGTGCTTCAGAATTTTAAACACAAGGCACAGAGATTTAAACTTAATCCTCTGAGCGACAGGGAGCCAATGAAGTTTGACAATGGTATTTTTGGCCGAGCAAAATCGCGGTAAGCCCACCAGAGCCCTTGCGGCAGCATTTTGAACGCGTTGAAGTCTAGAAAGTTCGGCCAAATTAGCCCCCAACAGAAGAGAGCTCGCATAGTCCAACCTAGACAAAATTGTAGCTTGAACAATAAGCTGGCTGGTTGGAGCATCAAAGAATTTAAAGATAGGTCTGAGCCTACGTAGAATCCCAAAACACGTGGCAGCGGTTTTCTTGGTATGACAGGCAAAACTGAGTTTGTAGTCCAACCAGACCCCAAGGTTCTTAACCTCGGTGACAGGAAGAGGAATTGAACCAAGCTCGGGTGGCCACCAGTGATCACCCCAGAGATGACTCTGCTTGCCGACAATGAGCACTTTGGTTTTTTTAGCATTCAATTGCAGGCAATTATCTGTCATCCAACGGGCCACTGAGCTCAGTCCCTCGCGGAACTCAGCAACCTCGAGGTCAGACGCCCCACTTAATGCAACCGCCAGCTGCGTGTCGTCAGCATAGGACACCATAGTCAGGTTCCAACGCTTGGCGACAGCAGCCAGCGGCTGCACATAGAGATTGAAAAGTGTGGGGCTCAGAGCTGACCCTTGCGGCACACCCTGAGTGATAGGATAGGGTTTAGACTGAAACGGAGGAGTAACAACCCTAAACGTGCGACCAGATAAAAACGATAGAAACCACTCGAGTGCCACCTTATCGACACCAGCCTCACCCAGACGCTGTATTAGAATGGCGTGGGAGACGGTGTCGAAAGCGGCACTGAGATCGAGAAGCACCAGTGCCGCCGTTTGACCCGAGTCTACCAGAGTACGCAGGTGCTCAACCATAAAGAGCAACGCAGTCTCAGTACTATGGCCGGGTCGAAAGCCATTCTGCAAGGGATCCAAAATGTGAGCGCAATGAAGATGATTAGATAAAATGGCATTAACATGAACCTCAGTCAGTTTTGCGACCCATGGGAGCAGAGATATAGGGCGATAGTTCTCCAGCTTTAATGGATCCAGGGCAGGTTTTTTCAAAATAGGCATCACCTGAGCCTGTTTCCAGCTAGCAGGGACAGAACCAGACGTCAAAGATAGATTGACAAGATCACGCAGGGGAGGAAGACAAAGTAACGCTGAATCTCTAAATTGGGCAGGCCGAAGAGGATCACTAGGAGAGCCAGATTTGACTTTCGCCAGAATTTTATTAAACTCCTCCATCGAAAGCTCTGGGAAAGAGCACAAAGACATAGTAGTCATTGGGCAAGGTTCCAACTTCCCCACAGAGACGGATGGAGCAGAAAAGGAACGATAAATGGCCTCAACCTTTTCCACAAAAAAGGCAGCCAGGTCCTCACAGTGCGAGGCAGAACAGATCTCAGCGACTGGAGCTCTACTGGCTGTAAGATCCTTAAGCACCTTAAATACTAATTTAGTAGGATTGGTGCTGGTGTTGAATTCGCGAGACTAGTAGGCAGCCCGAGCTTTGTTAACCGCTCTATGATATTTCTTCGTCCTGGCACGGTAGATCGCTTTCATGCCTGGCAAATAAGACTTACGCCAGGCTCTTTCAGCTTGTTTGCATGCTTTCCTAAGGAGCAGAAGCGAATCGTCATACCAAGGACTAGGATCAGCCCGACAGCGTTTACTCTCCGCAATTGGGATCAGGCAGTCCAAGGCTCCAGTCAGCCAATTGCAAAACAGGTCATATCCTGACTCAACATCCAGAAAAGGGCCCAGAGGATATTGACCAAGAAGCCGATGAAAGTCAGCTAATTTCAGCTTTCTCCATGGACGCCTAAGAGGCATAGATGAAATCACTCTGTGAGGAAGGACCTTAATTACAAGGTGCAGCTCTATGAGATGGTGATCAGTCCAGGCCATAGGCCTGGGAAGCAGCACTTTAGCCGCAGATAGATTGGTAAAAACAGGGTCCAGAATATGACCACCAACATGAGTACAATGGTTGACCAGCTGAAATAGCTGGAGAGCTTCCAGATCGGCAAGAGCACTACTAACAGCAGGGGAAAGGGGAGTATCAAAATGAAGATTTAAATCGCCAATGATACTAAAGTTAGCAGTCCTTAAAGCTAATGTACTGACAGCTTCAGGAAGGGCTGACCTGAAAGCGGCGTCCGGGCCCGGAGGCCGATAGATAAGTAGGCCAGAGAAAGTAAAATGGGGATTAACCCAGATGCCAAAGTAAGCACTTTCGCAGCTGGCTATATCCATAGCTTTCCATACGCATGAGTAGCAGGATTTGATAACGGCCGCAATGCCACCTCCTCTCGAGTTACGATTATGAGTAAAAATCATATACTCAGAGGGGAGAGCCAAGTTCACCGCAGCCGAGGCATCATCATGCAACCATGTCTCTGACATGAACAAAACATCAGGGGCTTCGTCCGTAAGTAGACTATGCACATCCTGATGATGTCTAACCAGAGACCTCACATTAAGATGGCAGACCTTAAAAATAGACGGATCCTGAGATTTTACCAGCGGAGGCGGAATAGCAGCTGGGCAGCCTAAGGGAACTTTCCTATATGCAGAGATAGTAACAGGAGATGGAAGTCTAAAATTACACTTAGGACAATTAATAGGGCCAGAGAGAGGATGAAGCGGAATATGCGTGCAGGGCAAGGCGTTACGAAAACTAAGCAGAGCAGATCTAGTATGCATGATATGGAAAAGTACAAAAACTACATCAACCGGAAAAAAGGCTACAGAGCCCTGCCTAACCCTGACTCGGCACGGACGAGCGCAGACGGGCACGACTCTGGCACGACTCTGGCACGACTCTGGCACGACTCTGGCACGACTCTGGCACAGGGAGGGCGCCCCCGCTGCGCGTCACCGCTGCGCGCTTGAGGGACTGGCTTAAATAGGGTGTCCGCGAGTGATCAGCACCACTGGGACACTCAAGTTGGCGCCCAAACTGTGTCACCCAGTCCACTCACAATATAGCGGCCGATTCCCTCCTAAACTTCCTGAAACCCCGGGACCGGACCCGCTAAGCAGTGGTGTTACAACAAATTACAGTGCAGGTAAGGGGGCATTCCCCAAGTTAAAACAGGGAGAAATAACTTAAAATTAAACAAAAATAGACAAAACGGGTAGCGATTAAAATATAGAGGAAAATGCACAGCGCAACTACACCACAGCGCTTCGTGCAATGGCACACTAGTAATCATAGGTACCTTGTCCAGCTGACCCCCTTGATGCACCGCCTTAAATAGGGCGTCCGCGAGTGATCAGCACCACTGGGACACTCAAGATGGCGCCCAAACTGTGTCACCCAGTCCACTCACAATATGGCGGCCGATTCCCTCCTAAACTTCCTGAAACCCCGGGACCGGACCCGCTAAGCAGCGGAAAGAGCTTGTGTGACTAATGCACTTCAGCAAGCTCTTGTTGCAGTTACATTTTTCATTCTTTTTTATAATGCATACACATGAGCAGCTAAATATACTAAGGGCACATAACAAATGTACCAACTATTGTCTGTACAGACTTCCAGCAGCCCGAAATTGGACGCCAAAACAAATTTTCTCTCCTGTAGGTTAACAACCCAGTGCTCAATTGCGTATAACCCACTCTGATAGGCCAACATGTACAAGATTTCCTGAATTGTTACCACTCTGCCATTTCACTGTCACAGCATGGAAAAACTGCATGGTGCTGCCACTACTTTCCCTCAAATATTGCTTGAATCAAATCCACTGTGATATTCAGTCAGATTTTTTTTTAAAATGAATTTACACAAAATGTACTTCTTTAGCACTTCATCGTGGTATTTTATTATTTTCAATCTTCAAAAAGAGGGACAGAGGGCCGTTTAAGGTCCAGCACACATGCCCCCAGGAAAGTATGTCTACACACAAGTAGGCTGTTCCTATTGTGGAAAGAGCTTGTGTGACTAATGCACTTCAGCAAGCTCTTGTTGCAGTTACATTTTTCATTCTTTTTTATAATGCATACACATGAGCAGCTAAATATACTAAGGGCACAAAACGAACATCATCACAATGAGGCTCTTAAGATGTACATGTCACCACTATGCTGCCCAGGGCATACTGTAAATTAATTTTAGTGCGAGTGTCACAATTGGAGCAGCACATACTAACTCTTCCGTTTTGCACACTAAGCACAGACCACACATGCACTGTGGCACGAGTGCACTGATGCTTTTTGCAATGCCCAGTGTTTTAAATGGGAAAGAAATAAGTGCAGGTACTCATTAAAATGATCTATGTGTGTGGCAAGTGGGTGGGGCTAGGAGCTGGGCTAAGGACAAGACACATAAGACATTCTACTATGGAGTATTCATATTGCCCTTGATAGTAGCCTTTAATTCCCCGCAAGTGCAGATTTCTTCTGCCCATGTGGCACAAGACATATATAGTAATTAACCGCTGTATGATGTCATGGCCTTCAGAAATATGTATTCAGTCCATTGGAAGGGAGAGGTTAGACTGGATGATCATCTTGGTGCTTCAGGAGATTCAGCGCCAATTTGCCAGGTTTAGAACTCCACATAATAATCAGCAGAATATTGATTATGATTTCTATTCACTAATATGTGAACTTGGCTTTGCTTTGTGTTATGTGGTCCAGTAGTGTATGATTTGGGGCCAGCAACTGTTTGATTTTGGCCCAACAGTGTGTGAAATTGGCTCAGTACTGTATGATCTTGATCCATAATGTGTTGTCCTAGGCTAGTAATCAGTGGACATGGCTCAAAACAGCTTGTTTTTAAGCCATCCTTATCTGATCCTGAGCCATTGCAGTGATTTAGGCCAGCAATAATAATGAACCATAGATTTACTCTCTAGTGCCAGTGACGTGGGGTCTTAGCTCAGCCCTGTCTGATCTTGGCTCAGTCATTTTAGATCTTTGCTCAGTGCTTCGTTTTGCTCAGAGGACAAAATGAAAAGATCAGGGTGAGCTGATGAAGACCACCATTTATTTCCCAATTGTATGCATGCAGAACCTCATGCGGAGATTTAAAATGATATTTTATCTTTTCCATGCTGTCTTCATCCTGATGAAAGTTAAGAAGAAAATACAGTTTTTGCAATGTATGTCTAAAACTATTAGGTATTGCCAATGTGTTGTCAGGTACAAAGTAGGATGTGTAATGTGTGTGGTCCTGGTCCTTCCACCTATCTTCCCCTACCATAGAAAGAGATTGAGGGTGCAGCTGCAGGAGAGCAGTTTCAATGCACACACACACCCATCACTGCTTACTCAACCTTCTCTGTTCAACCAGGCAACACCAATTCATACATGTGAAGTCATGGGCACCCACTCCCTTCAGCCCCACTGTTTTCAAGTTGTTCCTCATTGTAAGGGCTTACTCTAATTTCCGCTAGCACGAAAGGGCATATTCATGAGGCCTGTTGTATTTATATGGACTGGCCACACCAGCCCTGCCAAAGGATCCTTAGAACGAATTTGATAGATTTTGCAAGGTACACACTGCCATCACTGTGTGTGATATTAGACCTGGACAGTGTTGTAGGCCAGTGGTATGGGATCCGACCACTGTGGTATATTGTTTATTGATAGCACAGTATATGAATTTAAGCCATTGCTATATACTGGACAATAGCTGTGTAATTCATATGCACTTTGTGATACTTGGCCTAATTTTTGTGATACTGTCACAACGTTGAATGATCTTGCCTACCACTTTTTTATATAGGTGGTTGGACCAACACTGTATATTGAGATAAGTGCTATTAATGCACCAACATTATGTATAGAGAATTGAATATACATCTTAATAAATGTTTACCAGTTTCGCGGAGAAGTAGATTGGATTGCACCTGATGTAGAGGCATGTGTATCTTTAATACAAGACAGAAAGGCTTTCCACAGTTTGCCAGATGTAGTGATTGTATTAATGATTGTTATGAAGTTGCAGTGCAACTGGCATAATACTGAGTTAGTTTACTAAATCAACTGAAAGTGCTCCTAGTTCTCTTCACTGGTTGCTGCATTTGAAACCGCCTGAAGAGGCCCATACTGGATGTAGCTGCACACTGTAAATAAGGTGTGATAGGGATGCTTTCTAGGGGCCACCCTTTCTCGGTCAGGCTATAATGGTAAGGCTACTCCATGCTGTGCCTCCCTTCCACCGACGTAGGGACCCAGCAGCATTCCCTTGCTTGCTCCTGCGCCACCTGGGGCCTGCAAGCAAAGCCAATGCTCAGCGGGCCCCAGTTCTAATGCTGCATGCTGCACCCTGACACCACAATCACCCTCATGCCTGGTCCATGTGGCTCCAAACTAGAGCCCGACGCTCCCATGCTCCTTCCTGACTCTTTGCATGCCTGCGGAGCCTTAAAAGGCCATTTATGGCTTCCTGTTACCGCTCACCAGGGCCACTCCGCCCTGGAGGACCTGCCCTGCTAACTTTCACCCCCACTCACCATTGCCTGCAGTGTCACTTTGAGGCAAATTTTTGCTTTGGCTTTGGTGGCGAGCAGGCGAGTACCACCGCTGCTACCCCATGCAGCTGACCTCTTCTGCGGCATCTCATGAAGGGGCACCCACAGTTGCTTCAGGACCGCCAACGGCAGTAAACTGCCCTGCCTGCTTCCTCTAATGTCAACAGAGCCTCTAAAAGCTTACTATTTAAATCACACATCATACCTCCAACCCAGCACTCACTAAAACGACCTAAAAAGCATGAAATCTGTTCCAACCAGTGTGTATCACTGCTAACTACAAAATGGCATCAGGTGACCACATGCCCCTGTCCTTGTGTCCCCAAGCTCCGCCCCGCACTACACTGACCAATGCCCATTCCCTCTGTCCCTGAACCCTACCACCTCACAAAGCTCTGGGGGTGCAGGGCATGCTGCCCCCCCATCACCTATCGCAGAACCACCCACCGGCTCATCTAAACACCGCACCTCTGTCACAACTTGACATAGTTGACCCGTTTGGCCCTCTCTGTCGGAACTGCACCTCAACCAACATATGCAGTGACCTTGGAGAACCAACTGGATTGAGCTATCGCATGGGGACCCGATGTATGGCATATTAAGCAGAAATAGATTGAACTTGAAGACCAGGCCTCCCACGACAATATCCGATTTTATGAAAACCCAGAAAAATTAGAGCAGGATGATATGAAATGTTTTTTGAGCAGCATCTTCACCACAGCTTACACGATTGACTCTCTCACAACTGCTAGAACACTAGAGGACACACTGCATATGGGCCTGGCTGCCACCCAATAAAAACAAGAACAGACCCAGGAAGATGATAGCATATCTCTCTCATCATGAACAAACATGACAGACACTTTAGCAAGCCTTACACAGGGCCCATACGACTGGGAAGGTAACAAAATATTGAAATTGCTGCCAATTTCTCAATAGAAACTAATGCAAAATGAAAGATTTGCTAAGTCTAAGTCTGAAGCTCAAAATTGGGAAATTAAGTATGGCTTAGAACAACCAATGATGTTGATAACTTTCCATCGTAGATCCATAGACTACCCTGAGGAACTGACCAAATTCTTAGACAGCCTTGAAGAAGCAGGCATGGGCACAGCACCCACACTGCCGCAATTAAACAGATCATCCCAAAGAAAGAACTGGAAATCCCAATGACCAGGTAAGCAACATTAGCAGCCTTCTAAAAAAAATCTCCGAAAGAGTTAAGGTGCTACAAGACTCTGGAGGATATTTCACAGGATAAACCCTGGAACAAATCTAGATCACTACTGAAACCTGCCATGGCACCCTGAAGAAGAAGCTGCTATGTGACCCTATTTACCCTGGAAGATGAGTATTCTACGCTACAACATATTTATACATAGTTTACCCTGCCCTCCTAGTTTCTTTTATCCCTGGTAGGATCAAACCCTATTGTGCTGTCTAATATTTGACGATGTCAAAACTTCCAACACATAGGCTTTCAAACACCACACTGACTATCTCTCAACAATAGGGCATATTCCAGTGGTCCAGGGAGACCACTGTAAAGTAAGACCCACCGATGAAAGAACTCACATGCATACACACCCAATTACCCCAAATCATCGCCATAAGAACTACACTCCATATTACACCACTGATCATTAAGATTCCGAAAACTGTACCCAGAAAAGAGATGGCCCAATAGAATGCCGTGTATGAACTAAATCATAGCATGAACAAAGTTATCTTCATTCACCAGAGCCAACCCAGTTGCCTCCATTATACTCCCACCTCTCAGTGCTGTCATCGAACGAATGTCAACCAAGTCAATTAATATAATCTCCCTGAAAGTGAATGGCCAACCAAATATTAAAAGGAAATAATTAGGATCATTCTTAGCCTATGAACAAGCATATTTAGACCTCCTACAAGCGAATTATCTATCACATCTGGAAGCTGATAAATTAAAAAGAGACTTTGTGGAAAAGGACCTGTACAGTTGTAGAACTTTCCCACCTGCCTCAAACAACCCCTCCACTATCGTGTAGTTCCTATAAACCTATATAGGATCTGCGTGTTTAGAAAACATAGACTGTGGGATTGGTGTCCAGACTGATTCCAGACACCCCCACCGGGTATGTTCGCCTGTATACCAGCTAGCTTACAGTGCCACTGTAAACTCCTCTTACCAAGGAGTGAATAGTTCTTGGCAACTATTGAACATGACAACTCTGTCCCATCAGGGATCATGGAAACAGTACAGTACTTTTCACTTAGTCACTCGTGCTCACTTTGTCTCAGAAAGATACACAGTATAAACTGTAGGGACATTTTTAATAAGCATTTATTGAACCAGCGTCATTCTAGTGTGAAATAGGTGTGCTGAAAATAGCATGAGACAGAAACAGATATACATGATTATAAGCACCAACAGAGTAAAAAGATGGTAGATTCCTACCATAGCGCTAAAACAATGAATACAGGTAGGTATATAAATACATCAATCAATCAATCAGGGAATTGTAAGCGCGCTAATCACCCATGAGGGTCTCAAGGCGCTGAGGGGGGAGGGGGTCTGCAGATCTGTTTAGTCGAAGAGCCAGGTCTTGAGGGTCTTCCTGAAGGTGTTCAGGGAGGGGGCGCGTCTGATGTCTGCCAGTAGCTCGTTCCAGGTCTTGGCTGCAATGTGAGAGAAGGATCTTCCATCTGCTCTGGCTCTGCGAATGCGCAGGGCTTCGGCCAGTGCGAGGTCGGAAGATCGGAGGTTTCTTTTGGGTACGTGGAAGTTGATTCTGTCGTTGAGGTATTTGGGTCCATTGTTGTGTAGGCATTTGTAGGCGTGAGTGAGGATTTTGAAAGGGACTCTTTTCTCCACGGGGAGCCAGTGGAGACTTCGTAGGTGTTGGCTGATGTGTTCGTGTTGTGGATGCTGAGGACGAGTCTGGCGGCGGTGTTCTGTATTGTCTGGAGTTTGCGGAGTAGGGACTTGTTGATGCCGGCGTAGAGTGCGTTTCCATAGTCCAGTCTGCTGTTGATGAGTGCTTGGGTGACTTTCTTCCTTGACTCAGGGGGGATCCACTTGAAGGTCTTGCGGAGGGTGTTGAAGCAGCTGGAAATGACGGCGTTGACCTGTCGGTTCATGGTGAGTGATGAGTCGAGTACGATGCCAAGGTTTTTGTCGTGGTCTGAGGGGGTAGGTGTGCTTCCGAGGGCGGTCGACAACCAGGTGCTGTCCCATGCAGAAGGGGTGGTACCGAGGATGAGGACTTCTGTCTTCTCGGCGTTGAGCTTCAGGCAGCTGTTGGTCATCCAGACTGTGATGTCTTGCATTCCTTTCTGTAAGGTGAGTTTGGCAGTGGTGGGGTCTTTGGTGAGGGAGAGGATGAGCTGGGTGTCGTCGGCCTAGGATACAATGTTGAGGCTGTGTTGTTAGACGATGGCTGCGAGGGGGGCCATGTAGTTGTTGAAGAGGGTCGGGCTCAGTGATGAACCCTGTGGGACTCCGCAGGTGATTTTCCTGGGGTCGGAGGAAGGGTGGGAGTCTGATCCTTTGGCTTCTTCCGGTGAGGAATGATCGGATCCAGTCCAGGGCTGTTCCTTGTATGTCTGCGTCGTGTAGTCTGGTTACTAGTGTGTGGTGGGAGACGGTGTCGAAGGCCGCTGACAGGTCAAGTAGGATGAGGGCTGCGGAGTGGCCTTGGTCCAGGAAGGTTCAGATGTCATCTGTGGTGGCAAGTAGGGCGGTCTCTGTGCTGTGGTTGCTCCGTAATCCGGATTGGGACAGGTCGAGGACGGCATTCTCTTCAATGAATCGTGTCAGTTTCCTGTTTACTGTTTTCTCTGCAACTTTGGCTGCGAAGGGTAGGAGCGAGATGGGCCGATAGTTTGAGGTCAGTGGGGTCAGCTGTGGGCTTCTTGAGCAGGGGTCTGACTTCTGCGAGCTTCCAGTCGTCTGGAAAAGTGCCTGTTTTGAAGGTGGTGTTGATGGTGCCTTGTAGTTTGGGTGCGATGGCGGGCGCAGCCCTGTGGTAGATGTGAGGGGGGCAGGGGTCAGTGGGGGCTCCCGAGTGGATGCTTTTCATGGTTGAGGTGGTGTCTTCGGCCGTGATCGGTGTCCAGTTGGAGATGGTGGGGTGGCTGGTGTTTCTGGGGGATGGGGGGCCATCTGTGGCACCTGGTGGATGGTCGATGAAGTTTTTGTAGAGGTTTTTGATCTTGAGGTGGAAATATGTTCCAAGCTTGTCGCAGAGGTCTTGGGATGGAGTGATGTCTGTGGCTTCGCTGCATGCATTGGTGAATTCTTGAATGACAATGAAAAGTTCCTTGGAGTTGGTGGAGTTGGCCAGGATTTTGCTGTGGATGAAGTTCCTCTAGATGGCTCTGATCTGGTTGTGGTAGTTTATCATGGCGTCCTTGTATGTTGTGTGGTTTTCGGTTGTTTTGGTGTTTCTCCAGTTTTTCTCCAGGCAGGTGCGTCTGGCTTCTTGGAGAGCAGTGGTGAACTAGGTGGCTTTCCTCGGGTGTTGTCTGTTGGGGTTGCGTAGCGAGGCAAGCTCGTCTGCATAGTTGGAGATCCAGATGTGGAGTTCTCTGGCTGCATCTTTTGCGTCGGGTGCCCAGGTGTGGTTGTCTCGGGTGATAGTGGAGTTAAGTTGCTCGTCGGTAACCTTGCTCCAGTTCTTTCGTGGTAGGCGTGGGGCTGGTTTGGGTGCCTTGGGTTTGTTAATGGTGAAGTGTACACAGTGGTGGTCAGTCCATGGCGCTGCGTTGTGTGGATGAATTGGACGCTGTTTCCTGCCGCGAAGATGGGGTCGAGGGTGTGTCCTGCTCTGTGGGTCGGTGTGTTGAAGAGTTGTTAAAGTCCGATGCTGGCGAGGTTGTCATGAAGGATAGTGGAGTTGGGGTCGCTGGGGTTGTCGAGGTGGAAGTTCAGGTCTCCAATGAGTATGTAGTTTGTTGAGGGGATGGTGTGGGGTGCGATGAAATCAGTGATGGTGGTGGCGAAGAGTGTTCGGGGGCCGGGGAGTCTGTAGACGAGGGTTCCTCGGAATGTGGCTTTGGGGGTGGTCTGGATCTGGAAGTGCAGGTGTTCAGCAGAGGGGAAGGTTTCGCTGGAGGTGGTGAGGCGGAGGGTGCTCTTGTGGGTGATGGCGAGGCCCCCTCCTGGGTGGTTGGACGGTCTTTTCTCTGGATCTTGTATCCGTCTGGGATGGCAGTGCTGATGTTGGGGCGGAGGATGCGTTGGTCCAGGTCTCTGTGAAGAAGGCGATGTCGGGCGAGAGAGAGTCGAGTAGGTTCCAGATTTCCATGGCGTGTTTGTGTACAGAGCGTACGTTGAGGAGGATGTATTTTAGGGTGTCGCCGGTGCTGGCGTTTGTGGTGTTGGAGGCCGGGGTGGCGGTGATGGTCTGTCAGCAGTGGAGGCAGGAGAACTGGCTGTGGGTCGTGTTCAGCGAGGCCTGTTGGCATTCTCTAAGTCTTCCAGGGTTGAGTACGAGGAGGGTGGTGGTGTTGTAGTGATGGGTAGTGGGAGGTCCAGGGTCAGGTCGCGGACGGGCGCAGAGGGACTTGTTTTTGGCGCGCCTTTGGCGCGACTGCGCAGCGGCCGCCATTAAGTAGGGAAGGTGGGAGGGAGGAGAGGCTGGGAGTGGGGGAATTCGGGGAGAATTCCAAGGGGAGGAGCTGCAGGGGCAGCAGCGGCAAAAGGTGAAAGGAACAGGGAGGCACGGTAAAATAAAAACAGTGGTGGAATTAGCGCACGACACTGATGGTCACAATAACAGTGGCACAAAAGGGAAAAAATTAAGAAACAAAACTTCTGAGAAAGGTTACGGTGGTTGCAGGCATTCTGGCCCCAGTTGGAGCGGGCAGTAGGCGCAGGAACGTGCAGTAGCCTCGAACCTCCCAAGGAGGAGGGCGAGAGTCTGGAGGCAAGAAACGGCACAGCGTAGCTGCAGGGAGAGAGTGGACCTAGACCAAGGGTTAGTACATGACAATAATAATGCATACTCCTACGATGCAACCCTAACTAGATGTATCTAAGTGTACCTAGCATATATGTAGCGGTAGAGCCAAGAATCCCCCTAGGCTAAAGCCAACCTCATTACCTGAAGTAAGAGGCTGTGGGACCCCGTCTTCGACTCGAGATGGACACCTCGCAAGGGATGTCAGACCACTGCAAGCTGTAGTGTCTGCATGCAGGAACCTCTGCGTCTTGCGTCAGTGCGTCAGTGTGTCAGCATGGAAGACGTTTGCCTCCTCTCTCTGCCTCAGCAAAGATATGGTGTTTATATAGCCAAAGTGGTACCCTCAGGGGATCTACCTTGCTGTGTCATGTCAAACTAGGATGATGGAAGGAATGACCCTTATGCATAGTTATTATTCAGGAGATAGTAATCCTGCTGAGATTCCAAGAATCCTCATGCATAATGAATGAGGCCGGTTTTTGGAGAAAGCCCCAAGTCATTTTAGCAGTACCGTAACTGGGTAACAGGTCAGTACCAAGAACCATTATGTAGTGTAATGGCAGGAGAAATATAGGTGAATGGTCTGGTTTCTACCTGAGCCTATATCGGGGTACCTGTATGAAACATAACACTACCAGGCTAGCTCAAGAAAATGTGGAGTGACCATCCTAGAGAAAAAATCTGTCCTATGTACGGTAATCTCTTCATGAACAGATGATGAAGGGAGGTATGTGTTTGTTACACTGAGACTGGGCATAAAAGTGATCAGTGTAGGTTCCATTTATGCCCCAAAAGATAACAAGACAAGATTCCTCCTGTGACTGCATCATACTATAGCTAAGCACCACTCATGCAATTATAATGGGAGACTGGAACCTGGCCACGGACGTAATCTTGGACTGGACCTGTCCACCCGACACAGCCAATAACAAGGATAAAACTCTCTTTAGAGACATTCTGGAAAATCAGGGCATCTTAGACATCTGGAGACTTTTACGCCCAACAGACAAAGAATACTCATTCTATCCATCATCCATGGCACCCATTACAAATTAGATTACTTTCTAATCTCTCAACCAACAACCTCATTAATACTACAATGTACAATTCTAGAGAGCTGATCATGCACCTATTGCTATCACAATGCTGTGGCTTGGAATCTGAGCAAACCGATATGAAAACCATGGTGACAACATTTTTCATTACAAAATGCCCTCAGAAAAGGTCTTCCTCAAATTGCACGTGATCATTTGCCTCCGAGGTAACAAAAAATCAGTGGGTTCATCGCAAATTATCTGGGCAGCAGCCAAAGCCACTGACAGAAGCAAGTCATGAGAGAAGCAGCCTTGACCAATAGACATAAGAAGGAGCAGCAATGTACTTTAGAGGAAGAGATCAAAGCCCTCATGCAGAAATATACTGAAAATCCAACTGAGGAGGCGAGGCCAAAACTGGAGTAAACAAATATTTATCATCTGAGTACTACTAGAGTAGAGTACATGCTATATAGACTTAAGGTGGAGTATTATGAACAAGATGAGAAGGTGGGAAGGCTTTTAGCCACACAATTTATACAGAGAGAGGCAACATCAGCCATACTGGCGATAAGAGATACCAAGAGCTACCTGGTCAGGGAACCACAACATATAGCAAAAATGTTTGCGGCGAATTACAAGAGACTATGGAGGAGAATTTCTTTGGTAAAATATCCTTGCCATACCTTAACACGGAGGGCAGATCACTTATGCAGGATGAGATCACCAAAGATGAAACTGCCCTAGCAATCAACCTCTAATCTTCCTTACAATAAGGTGCTAGAAAAAGATGGGCTTCCCGGGTAATTTTATAAATGGGTAAAACCAGAGGCTATAGACTCTCTTTAGGAGGCATTTAAAAAGGCAGAGCCCTTGGGTAGCATATCATCCATCTCCAGCAAGGCATTCCTCACGGTCCTCCCTAAATCTGAAACAGACCAATTGGAATGTAGTAACAATAACCCATTTCATGCTCATCATAGCATTGTGAGAGAAACAGCATACTTTCACAAAATCATAAACTTTTCCACAGAATGCTCATTTATTCCCTTGCTGTGTTGTCCGCCTGGGGGTGAGCAGAAACGCTACAATATCCACAGGGTTGTCATACAGGCGGCCGTATTTACCTTTGTCGTTGTGTTAGGCATGCATGATCTGACTCGCTGGCTCACAATTGATGGTTAGTGCATGGCTGCCTCCATGTATAATTCTTGGGCGTGCAACAGATCTTTTGAGTGCCCAATATTAGTATGTCCTGTAGCAGTTTCCCTGGCTCTTGGAAATATGCTCTCTCCATTTTGATGATGTGCACTCTTAAATGATTTGCATATGTATTTTTTCAGTTTCATTGGTGAAAGTGCACATGCTCACCAGCTCCTCAAGTCTTGTGTAGAAGGCTTTGAGAGATTCCTCCAGCTCTCACTGACTGTTCTTGACAAAATGTGAATCATTCATGTTCTGAGTTTGGCATGGGATCAAAGTGGGTGTTGAGCACTACGACTGTGAATGAATAGGTTTGTGATGATCCAGCCTCCGGAGAGTGCGGGACCATTTATAGATGTCGGCCCCAGTGATGTGCAGCAGAAGTGGTCTCTTCCATTCATTTTTCACCACCATGGTGGTTAAGTACATATTCAGTATTTCCACCCAAAGTTTCTATTTGTGAGCTTGGCCAGATGGCAGCCCGAAGTCTCCATCGCTGGTATGTTGAGCATGGCAGCAGTGCTTTCTGGGCTCATAACAGGGCAGAGTGACAAGCACTGCAGGCGCTATCACCCCTTATAGTTGTTATCATTGGTACTGCTTTGGCAGTTCCACGGAGATGGGCAAGGCTGGGGCTTCCTTTGATTGTTCTTTCTTTTTCTTACTCGACAGAAAGGAAGTACTTGCTGGTCTTAGGGCAAAGAATGCATTCTGTGGTGCCCCTAATGAGGTGATCCCATCACTGAATTCACCTGCTGGCTGGTAATGCACTTTGTTGAGGCACTAAGTAGGACATTTTCTGGAGGGCACAGGGGTACCGTGATGGGCCACTGCTGCTCTTCGCGTGCCCCTGTCCTCTGTGGGCAACAAACAGATGCAGGCGGGTGGCACCAATAGATGTGCTCCACACCAGGCGCTGCCAGTGCCCTGGATCAAGCCATGCTCATGGTGCGTAGAGACACCTGTGCTCCCATCCCTTGTACACACCACCATGGCTGCCAGAAGAGTTGTGGAGCAGCATAGCATGGTGCAGTTGTGCATCAGGGCTCACTTCAATGGTATCACCACCATTTGTAGGGTGCTGGTGCGGCAGGCAGACAACTCACGTGTGCACTGAAATTAATACACCCAAACAGGAAATTAAGCACTAATTAACTGCACGTCGGAACAGGGTGTTCAATTTTATTAACTTCCACGTGTCACCTCTCGGTCCAATCAATGACACTCCAAACCCTGGGTGTCATCCTCCGGGAAACCTCCCCGGTGGTACTGGTACTCCCTGTTCCTGCGCAGAGACGGTACAGGATTCAAAATAGACATTTGTCTGTGTTTTGTTCTCATATTAATCATTCACTTGTTATGGATCTTCAACAATCTCAATTATTATGAGGGATAAGGTCATGTGACATCCCTTACTGAGAAGAGTCATGGTCAGAGGTCAAAATATGTCACTTCCTCTGATGTCATGACGGTTAAGGTTTTTGCCTGTCAGTTCTGCTCCCCCTAGCCTTTTGGCTAATCCAATCCAAGGAGGCATGCTCTCTGTGCGTAACCTCGCTCTTAGATTTTGTGCACTCTCCGTATTGCACATAACCACGCAAAGAGACAATCTGAAACTCACCGCTATCTCTATTTACTGGGGCTAACTAATACCTCTTTAGTATTTTAGTGCTGTCATGCTTATAAGTGGGAGCTTTTCCACCATTTCCAATATTGTCTCACTGGTGACATTTAGTCAGGTATGTTCTACTTTCTTTTGTATTAGCTAGTGATGCTTGCAGAGCTATACATTATCTAATAAGCTATAGGAATTATTAATATCATTTTAACAGAAGATGAATAAAGAAAAATATATTTGCTACAGTGAATATAGTGGGTCATGGATACCCGAGAGGCAACACCAAAATCCTGCATTTCCAGCAAGTCCCAAACTTTTTTACTTGAATGCAAGCCAGTTGGTTTTTTTTGGAGGGGGGGGGGAGCTGTGGGCAGGCAGGAGATCTCTGGTTTACAACCCTGAGCTCGTTACTTATTAGTTGTAACATAATCCATTTGAAATAGTTGTACTTGAGTAAAAAGCTCGAAAGGTACGTAGAGCCATCCATCCCTCCTAATCATGTGTGCAAAAAAGCAGGTACGATGCTTTTTTGAAAAAGATGAAAAAGAGCAGGTACCCGGAGGCACTGTTTTTCTGCTTCAGCGGTCAAACACTTGTGCCTTTGATGTTAAGACAAGTGGTATGGGGGTGACGATCGTACCCTAAGGTAATGTGCACCAGGAGCCAGTGGCTGAATTTTTAAAGCCCCAACATTATTCTGAAAAACAGTCATGAAATGAAACCAAGATAACATTAAATGAACTCCATGGCAGTAGAGTCTCATAGAGGAACCCAGAATTGCACAACAGGTGTCCCCCGAAAAGGACATCTATACAATAGTAAAAGTATCAGGAACAGTCCCCATAACATCCGTTTCCAATATTCACTGTGCATGCACCAAGCAAGCGCCCACATATTAGCTTGATGTATTCTGTTATTTCATTAATTTGGCTTTACTATGATCTTGAAATATCCAGCATCGATCGTCTTTGGTTGCGAAATATCAGCTTTAATTATTTAGTAAAATTAATTATTTGACTCATAGGGAGTGGTAAAGCTTAATTATGGTGCTTGCGTGGCTCATGCATCACAGGTTGCAACCAAGAGCCCAGACACCTGGAGATGACCGGCGCTTGAAAATCCCAGTAAAATGTAAGACAAAGGCACTGGGGGTAATTTACTGAGGGTTAAACAAGCCCGCGCGCGGCACTTTGTGCTATCGCGCTCGCGGCAGCAGACATTTATGATGGTAAGTAATACGGCCCAATGCTTTGCACCTTGCGAGAGCCGCACAACCGTGCTGTGTCTGTTCCCCGAGTCTGCTTTTCATGTCGCTGCTTATTCAGTTGGCGCTGTCTGCACTCCACTTCAGAGGGTGATCAGCAGAGCTTTCCTGCCAACTCTGGTGTTTATCATTTGCTTAGCAAGAAATTGTTCTGGGATTTCATTTAATTTTAGTTTTCATTCATTTTTTGAGCGCTTCACAGAGCAGCACACACAGCACGACACTGTCTGAGAGAATGCCTTTTTTGCATGATAAAAAATGGCAAATAATCAGATTATATTCAGCTGGTGAGGGGAATTTGCCAGGGAAGCTGCGAGATGTTTTTTTTCAGAATTGGCACAAAAGCGAGAGACAGTAGAAGAGGAGCGCACTGAAGATGGAGGATAAAATAACATGCTCTACACAGAGGGAGGGGGTGAATCAGTGACAAACAGTTGAGGGCGAGGTGAAAGTAACAATCCCATGGATGTCAATTCATGAAAATGCCTGGGGTAACGGAAGTGACATCACATGCCATGTGGCCCCCCCCACCCGCCGTATGTCACTGGAAGTGACATCACACGAACTTTGACCTGTTGACATCACAGGAAGTGACATCACTTGCCCTTTGATGCACTCGATGAGGTCAGAGGAAGAAACATTTCAAAGCATTGGACCTGATGACATCACAGGAAGTGACATCACATGACCTTTGGACCCTATGAAATCAAAGGAAGCGACATTGCATGACCTTTGCCTTGATGATATCATAGGAAGTGATGCATCTAACTTTGGGTTACTTACATCACACATAGAGGCAGGAAAATCTCTACAGATACAAAAGAAGTACCCTATAAACAAACATACTTCAAATTTTATTGAAAATGCAAATACATACATAGGGGCAGATTTATGAGGGACTTGCGCCCCTTTTACGCCGCCGCTGCGTCACTTTTGTGACGCAGCGGTGGCGTAAACCCTGCGTCATGTTTCGCCCCATTTACATCGTGACGCATCTATGGAGATGCGTCACGGTGTAAAGCCCTGCGCCACATGAAACCTGCGTCAGGTTTCATGTGGGCGTTGCTACTCAGGGGGGGCGTTCCGTCGCAGGAACGCCCCTGAAAAGTGACTCAGTGAAATCTGTAAGATTTCACTGAGTCACTTTCCCAATGCTGATGCGTCAAAACCCTGCGCCTGCTTGAGGCAGGCGTAAGGCTTGACGCACCATGTTAGGGATAGGGTAGGTTGGAACAGTGCTGGAGTTGCGTCGCGCTTGCGACGCAACTTCAGCACTGCGCCAACCTTACGCCGGCAGATGCATCACGTATCTGCTTGTCCTTGCGCCATGATGCGCCGCATTGTAAATGCGGCGCATCTGCGGTGGCGCAAGGGCAAACTTGCGTGACGCATCTTCCCTGGCGCATCCATGCTGATTTGCAGGGATGCGCCAGGGAACATAAATCTGCCCCATTGTTTCAGGTGGTATCTTCAGGTACACAATTAAGATTATATAGCATTGATTAAGATTTTATCAAAAGTGTACAACAATGGAAAATACGCTAGTCAAGTTGAAATCAGCCGTAATCAATATCAAATAACTTATAAAATGGGAAGGTCGATCGATCAATCAGGGGTTTAGAAAGCATGCTACTCACCCGTGAGGGTCTGAAGGCATGGGGGGTAGGATAGGCAGCTCTGGCTCAGTCGAAGAGCAAGGTCTTGAGGTCCTTCCTGAAGATATGCAGGTTAGGGGAGCATCTGATGCTGACCGGGAGCTCGTTCCAGGTTTTGGCTGCGATGTAGGAGAAGGCCCTTCCTCCTGCTCTGCTTCTGTGGATGAGGGGGGTCTCTGCTAGGGTGAGGTCGGTGGATCAGAGAGTTCTTTTGGGTGCGTGGAAACAGACTCTATTGTTGAGGTATTTGGGTCCGATGTTATGGAGGGATTTGTAGGTGTGGGTGAGAAGCTTGTAGGTAGTTCTCTTCTCGACCGGGAGCCAGTGTAGGTCTTGAAGGTGTTGCGTCATGTGTTCGTACCACGTGGTCCCGAGGACGAGTCTGGCCACGGCATTCTGGATGGTTTGGAGCTTGTGTAGAAGGGTCATGTTGATGCTGGCATAAAGGGCGTTTCCGTAGTCCAGTCTGCTGGTTATGAGTGCGTGGGTGATGATTTTTCTGTGTTCGGAGGAGGATCCATTTGAGGGTCTTTCGGAGGATGCAGAGGCAGTTGAAGCTGGTGGAGGCGACGGCGTTGATCTGGCGGGTCATGGTGAGAGAGAAGTCAAGGATGATGCTGAGGTTCCGAGCGTGGTCTGTCGGGGTGGGAGGACTCCCAAGGGCGGAGGGCCACCACTTGTCGTTCCAGGTGGAGGCCGAGGGTCCCAGGATGAGGACCTCTGTTTTCTCAGTATTGAGCTTCAGGCAGCTGTCCTTAATCCGATAAGCCAATAATGTCCAAAACAAATGTACTTTATTATATGTTTTAGTTACTAACAGTGCCATGTAATTAAATCTCATTCTTGTAATGTAGATAACAGTGCTATTTTATGCAGGTCAAGTTCCCCCAGCAGCCTTTCTTTCCATGACATGGTATACATACGTCTAAACCTGTGGCACCATTGAACCTTTCAAGGTTTATTATCATTCATTTCTTCTACAGAAAACATGCACATCACTGGTACATTACTTTTGTTGATCAATAATATGCTTTATCTGCATTAGCATACCTTACCAGCAACAAACATCTTATCTAACAGCCAGAATGCCAAAAGGCATGAATGCTTGCTTTACAAATGTAGATGCCACAGCCAGCATTTAAAAAAATGACTCCATTAATCACTTCTCCTAAAACAAAACTTTCCACATTTTCAAAGTCCATCATATACACATACAGAGACAATGAATCACACATATGTAAATCAGTGTATTGAACATGTTACATAAGACAAACGAGACTACAAGGTGGGGGAAGACGCCGATCTTGTTTGTTGTGCAGCGGAGACCGGGCCGTGGGAAGGAATCATTTTCCCTGACTTCCCCGACTCCCATCACGCTCTCTGCACTCTTGGAGGCGCTTTTAAACAACACCACAGTCCCATGGCTGTAGGGGAAGACGCCGATCCTGTTTGTTGTGCAGTGGAGACCAGGCCAGGGGAAGGACTCATTTTACCAGACTCCCCAGTCTCCCATCACGCTACCTGCACGCTCGAAGGTGCATTTGCACAACACTGCAGTCCTGCAGCATGGGACGCGCCCGGATCAAGGACGTGTCCATCCACATCCGGCGGAGCCAGGAGGAGGCTGGACTGCCCCTTCCCCCCGTTTAACATCGCTAACCCAAACTTCTGGATTAAACATGGGCAAGAAAAAGACGCTTTCTTCTGAGGTGGTAACTGTGCCATCTTTAGACACTTTTTTGGCTAAGACAACAACAGCTCTGGAAAAGTAGATTGCCCGCACACAAAAGTGACTTACGCTGGGGTCGGAGGCGGGACGGGGAACCACTATTGATAACTTTTCCAGATCGGGCACAGGTTATTATGGACGGAGTCACGGCGAAGCACAAATAAATAGTAGCCTACCTTGTGGAACGTGAGAACCGCATACCACAAAATCCCAACACGAAATAAAAAGTTCTGATACACTAACCGAAGCCGAACATTATACAATTAGGAGATCGGATTATCAATACTTTGCCATACACAGAAATAAGCGCCACCAGCACAGAAAGGACCGCACTTCAAATGATATTGGGATGATTCTTTACAATATACAGGCATCCATAAAAGGAATAAGGACAAACTAAAGATGTGGAACATCAGAACCACAACAGTGCTTTAGCAAGACGTGTGGAAGATCAACCTTCCCCCATTTTTCCACACTTTCTTTGGACATCTGGCCCTAAAACCAAAGGCCCAAGTGAAATTCTCCTTCGAATAAACAGGAACTCTAGAAGACATAAATATTATTACCCATTGCTAATACATCCTGAATCCAATCCATACAGAAATAGAGAAAGTTGAGACGGTTCCCTGACGAAGGCACCCAACCGAAACGCGTGTAGCTTCCATCTACCGCCAGCCTTCCTTCTCCATTTTTGTCCATGAACCACCTGGATCTTTCGTCTGTATATAAATATGCATTGAAACATATTGACTAATCAATTGCATAACTCAATTGTATTGTTCCTTCTCTGAATATATGAGCATGTTTTTGCATAAATATATATCACTGTCTTTATGCATTGATGATTTGAACCATAAATTGAGAATGTTTTGATACTTAAAAATAATAAACAAAAAGAAAATTAAAAGGTTTCGACAAAAGACAATTTTTTTTTTAACATTGTTATGGTCATTAACTAATTATAATGCACAAGTTTTTTAGAATAAGCATTGTTATGTTGTCCTGGAATTTAGAAGTTCTTTGATTATTCCACACTCGTCTCTAGTCTTTTTTCCCTTTCATGTTGTGCAGCGGAGACCAGGCCAGAGGAAGGACTCATTTTCCCAGACTCCCCAGTCTCCCATCACGCTACCTGCACACTCGGAGGTGCTTTTACACAATGCAGCAGTCCCGCAGTATGGGACGCGCCCGGACCAAGGACTGGCTGGACCACATCCATCAGAGCCAGGAGGAGGCTGGACTGCCCCACCCCTAACATCGCTCACCCAAACTTCCGGATTAAACATGGGCAAGAAAAAGACGCTTTCTACTGAGGAGGTAACTGTGACATCCTTAGACACTTTTTTGGCTAAGACAACAACAGCTCTGGAAAAGGAGATTGTCCTCACAAAAAGAGACTTACGCTGGAGGCGGAGGCGGGATGGGGAACCACTATTGATAACTTTCCATCTCGGGGGGCGGGGCAAAGCGGCGCTACGGGATGAGCTACCTGAACTATCTATATGCCACTCCTTCTTGAACTCTCAAATGTAGCCTCCACCCTTATGGGGACACTGCTCTTACCGAGTTTATCCATCATAAAGGGTAAAAGGAAAAGAGGCCCTATGAAACTTCCTCCTAATTGTCCCACGAAGAAAACCAGAAAGGCTGCTATGCCAACAATGTCCCCCTGTAGCATTGGCATGCACCAGGCTGCGACTACAGCATGCACCAGGCTGCGACTACAGCAACCTCAAACTGTCTTGATCTTTTAAATAACTTCAACAGCTCTTGCAGCCAATTTAGGCATGTTCAGAAATCATAGATCACACACTTGAGGGGTTGTTCTCTAACAAACTAGACAAGACACTGCAATGGTCTCTAACTGTATGCCTGCTAGTTATTATCTCTTACCTCAAACCCTGGTTAAAACTTCTACTGCTTGCAAGACTTGTAATTTTGATTTTCATACCCCTTGTCACAGCTGTAAAAATAAGCTCTCCGGATTTGTGCAGGATCAACAGCCTCCTATAATGGCTGGTCCCCCCCATATTGTTAACCAGACAGCCCCCAATTCAAATTCTACAGATACTGACTACAGATGCAGCTTATCACAGGCAACTACTCAAGATAATATTGGAAGGGGGCAAATCCTACATTCTACCAGGGTAGAGGCTAATGCAAACCCTCCCACTTTTCTTCCCCTAGAAGACAGAACCAACAGTTTAGGAATCTTCCCCCAGCAGCATGTCCTTTCATTCTAATTCTAGTTAATGTTTCTTTAATCCGACCCAACCAAAGTGAGTCTACATTTCAGTTTTTGGCTAAAGCTCGGCACTGGGTGTCACAAACCTCTTGTAGCAGCCTGTTGCAAAGTCATCCTGTGCCCTGGGCACCCCCCAACCTTTTGCCAAGACATTGCCAAGCTGAGAAGTTTTGCTACACAAATATTTCTAAGGCCTGACCTCTGAAAACTGCACCATCTGAAACTACAGCCCTGTGGATTATTTTGCTGAAAAAGAACTAAAGAGTGGACTCCCTGAAAGCTACAGGTTAAAAGAGCTCATATGGAACATCACCAACTAAATCGACACCTTGGAGAAATACCAGTAGATTTGTAAGGGTTTTGTACCAGTGGATTGTGGGAACTGAAGTTCTCAACTTTCAAGGACCCTCTTGGAGCTTCCAGACCCTTGGAGTGGGTTTGAGACACTTTGGGACCCCTTGAGGAACTTCTGGAAGAAGTTCAAGAAGTTTGGAGAACTTTGGAGCAGCTTTGGAAAAAAGCTCCATAAAGGGACCGACTCAACCTGGCAAGACAGGCCGCCTGCCTTCAACCGCGAGCCGGCCAAGCCATCCAGGTTCGTCCCGCTAAAAGTTCCATGGGTCCAACTTCCAGAGTTTGACCGGGACTAGAACAAAACTGAAGCCGGCGAATCTTCACCGGATCAGCTACATGAGGAGCATCGAGAGACCCCGTGAGAAAAAGCTCCAGAAAAGTTTCTAAGTCCGCTCGTAGAAAAGGTGACCGGGAGCAACCGCGAATGCCAAGCTGCCTGCCTTCCATCGTGTGTTGGCCTGGATTCCTGAGTTGCCCCGCTGAGGCAATCTTGAAAAATGTTCTAAGTCCGCTCCAGGGAAGTTGACCAGGACCTCGTCACAAGTCAATCCGATGAACCCTCACCGAATCCGGACTGGCTGGAAGCTTCAAGGGGCTTAGAGGAGAAAAGCTCCAGAGAAGTTTGTAATTGTGAAGGTAGAAACTAAGACCAGGACCTGCCGCAAGCTGTAGCCGCCCAGGGCTCCATCATCGTCAGCCTGAAACTTTGACTTTGCCCCGGTCTATCGCGAGCAGGTATCCCAATATGGTGATATAAACTCCTGCTATATTTTCTCAAATCTTGGAAAATTCATATCTCCGGTTCCCTACATTTGCTGTTGTGGTGGCATTTTAAAGATAAAAATATTTCCTATTTTTATAAATTGGTGTTGGATTTTTATTATGTGTTGTGTCTTAATTATTGACTGAATTGGTGTTTTTAAATGCTTTACATACCTGTCTTTGAAGTTAAGCCTGCCTGCTCGCAGCCAAGCTACCAAGGGTTGAGCATAGGAATAATTTTCTAAGACCTATGCTGAGTCCTACCATGTGCTAGTGACCTTATTGCCAGTGGCAGACCTACATGTGCCCCAACCAATAACCCACTTTCCAACACAGCCATCTTATCCAAAATCACGTGATTATGGCTACAAGATCTCCCTGGATTGGGTCAGATGTAAAATCAGTCAAAAATGACTGTGTCGTCCTCAGTTTTGACAACCAATATTTAGTGAGAGACCTACTGTGGAGCTTACGGGCTGCCCCTTCATCGCAATCCAAAATTTATAATGTACCTCTGGGCTTCTTCTAAAGGCCTCTTGTAGTATGTAATTCCATCACACGTGACCAGGGTCACCCTGCAATGAGATCCTGTCACAGTTAGGTCAGTCGGCCATTAACACTGTTCCCCTCTCAAATAGGTATTCACCGTTGGAAGACATAGAGGTCTGCGATTGACTCCCTAATCTCTTAGAGAGGGGACAGACCCCTATTCTAGACCCACAAGGTATCGCCACACCCCCATTAACTCTTAATATATCTCCTTTATCAGAGTTAGCAATGGCTCCGATACAGTAGCCTTTGGGGGCTACAACGTTTCTCTCATGCAACAAAGCAGGATATGAAAATAAAAGCACTGTTTCAATGAGTTTCTGATCTCAGATATTATCTGTTTTCAGGACACTTGGGCAGAACAAGCTATTTGTGTAAATGGCTACCAATCCTTTGCTACGCCAGCTCTCCCTTCAGCCCGAGGTAGAGCCAAAGGGTGTTTACTCACCCTTATAGCAAACACAATCCCTTTAGGAAAGGTGACCTTTTATAAATAATTTGCTATACTTGCCTATAATTTTAGCGGAAGGGCTAAAACTTACACAAGTGATGGATGAGTTGGGGGAAATACTGGAAGCCCTGTTGCTTCACTACCTACGATTAATTTTTATTATTAGGGCTGGTGATTTTAATGTGCACTGCTTTACTAAATCAGACCTCAGTATTTACTGGGTAACTGACTCTAATGATTCGCTGGTAATCCATTTTAAACATCATAATTATGGAAATGTTTTAAACTGTTTTTTATTAACTTGGGACCTACTTATAATAAACCCTTGTCAACCCTCTACAGGACAACCTCTCCCAACTTTTCAACGATCTGGGACTACCTCGACAATTGATTTTATCATCATACATGCACATTTTAAGAGATGCATTAAGCCCCCATTGGCCCAGATGACTGAATTCAGTGATCATGTTTTTCTCCTCTTTTCCTTCGTCTGGCCTCTTTCTGTTAAATCACGCCTTCTCTTTGCTTCAAAACCTATTCTTACTAGAAAAAATGGTTTTACACTAAAATGGTAGAAAATTGATCCTACCTCCCTCCTTCCTAAGAATGTAAAGGAAGTGTTACCTGAGACTAAATCCTGCTTAGATCTCCAAACTAATAGCTCCCAAGTTGTAACAGAGTTTAGTAAAATGCTAACGACTATTAGATCTAATCTCTCAGGATCAGCACCATGCAATTCTCCATTGTCAACTAGATGGTTTAAGGAAAACTGCTTGAAGGCCTCTAAACAACTTCGAAGTGCTCATAAAAAGTACCCTAGAAACAACGATCTGATAAGAAAGCTACAAGCTGACTATAAGTCAGCAAGGTAGGTGAGAAAGGAACAGCTGAGAGAGGAAGCATGTGAGAGTTTGCATGAGACCTTGTGAAGCAAAGATAGTAAGGCCTTCTGGAAGGTGGCAAATGCCCCTTTTTTCCAGGAAAAGGGGGTCCCTTCTCTTGATCTCCATATAGATGAATCCACCTGGTTGACTCACTTTCAAAACATAATTTATGTACGGAGGGATAGAAACACAATAGATATTGAGGACTCTCCTTTGGTCCAACTGGGGTTGGAACATTCTCCTTAAAGGAAATTGAGCTTGCACTCTCCCAATCGCCTGCCTTAAAGGCAGGGCGTCCGGATGGGGTCCCGCTGGATATTTTTCTTGCACATAAATTCTTGTGGTCCCTTTCCCGACCCAGGTTTTTAAAGCTGTTGGCAAACTGGGTCCCCCGGTATCCTGGAAGTATTTGTTGATTATTCCTATTTACAAGAGGGGAGACCCATCGAACCCAGAAAATTACTGTCCAAGCTCCTTACTGGATAGTTCCCCCAAGCTAATAGGGAGATTGCTTTTAAATAAATTAGAGGACTGGGCATTCCAAAATATAGTTTTAGCTGAGATCCAATGCAGATTTAGAAAGGGTAGGGGTACGGTAGATCAAGGCTTAAATTTAGCCTTGATTGCAGATAAATATGTGTATGCTAAAAAGGGTCAGTGTTACATGGCTTTTATGGACTTGTCCATGGCCTTCGACTGCGTGAGGTACACACCAAATTGTGGGCTCTCATGGAGTCGATGGGCGTGGACAACTCAATAATCCGTTTTATTAGAGAGAGGCAGGGGCTGTGATTAGGTATGGAAAACAGGGGGAAGGTACGAAATTGTTCAGAATTGAAAAGGGTGTCCATCAGGGTTCTCGTCCTTTTTTTTTTGTCATACACCAATAAACTCAATGAAGTTCTGTCCGCAGAATATAGGGATGTTTCTTCTGTAGGAGGGCTACGCCTGCCTGCTCTGCTTTATGCAGTTGATGCGGTCCTGATGGCCAGAACACCATTGGCCGTACAGCGTTCTATTGGTATAAATCCGGATTACATGGCAGAATTGGGACTGTTTGTTAATAAATCGAAAACCTATGTCATGGTGGTGGTACAGGAAGGAAATAGCCAATATTCCTTCAATTAGATGGGAGCACCCTAGAATGTGTAGAGAGCTTTTATGTACCTGGGAATTTCTTTGAATCTAAACTAAATTGGTCTGCTATGATGGAAAATAGAACAAACATGATGCAAAGAAGCCTAGCAGCTTTGTGGAAATTTGCTTCCAATTTGTCAGTACCACCTGCATGTTCGAATTTGATTGCCCACAAAGAACTCAATCTCCCTTTCATAACTGATTCCATTAAACTGGCTCCGCTCCTCTTATGGTTAAGAATCTGGAAAAGGAATTTGGTTATAATAAATCAAGCAGTGTTAAAGGATATAATTAATCTTGACTGAGCTACCAGTATCCCATGGCTAGCATATGTTAAGCAGTCCTTCTCAGATATTGGCCTAGCATTCTTGTACGATTCACCCTCTAACTGCTTGTCTTTCTCTAAATCTAAGCTAAGAGAAGCGTGAAAACTTGATAGACGGCCACAAAACCAATATATAACTAAGGTTTCAACTTACCAGATTCTGCCTAGAGTGGCTAGAGGATACGATTCCTATGGCTCCTTTTTCTCCAATCATATGCATTGCTATTTATTGACTAGGATGAGACTCGATTTCTTCCCTCTAATGGTAGGATACCCAGCTCAAGTACACTCGATAAACAATTTGTCCCTATGTCCCTATGATGACTGATCCCCACAATCTATGTCTCACATTTTATTCTTTTGTTTATTTCATAAAGTGGAGAGGAAAACATTTATAATCCCAATGTTAAGAGAACGAAGCCTATCCTCATATTCCTCAGCCCTAGCAGTAATTAATACGCTGGAAACCCTTTTGCTTTGTTTTATAACAGGGAACTTTTTATATTCAGTTTTACAGACTAGGAAGAGCTTGTCTGCGAGGGGTATTGTTTTACTCTGCCTGTCTTTATAATTTGCTACTACCATTTTAACCACTGAGAATTTACTGTTGTAAGGGTTTTTAACATTTAATTTAATGCACGCTTCTTGGCTTTTTATTTGTATGTTGGTTTTGGTACAGCAGTATTTTAATAAGACATCAACTTGCTTGAACTAACGTGTTTGTATATTTTGCACAGTGATATTTATTTACAGTCTGTACTTTGATGCATTTCTCAAATGTGAATAAAGTTGATTGATTGACTACAAGGTGTAGGATTCACATGTCATCCATACTGGTAGCCACTTTTTAAGACTGCTTGGTCTGGAGGAGCATAATCTCAGAATTAAGAACATAACACAGTGGTTAGGGCTGACTTTTAATTATAAGGATGTATTTCTACCATAACAAACATTTCTTAGCAACATCAGGATAGAAAGACTGGGAAAAACACGTCTGCAGGCATATTAACCCTCTGCTCTACCAAAAAACGTAACTTTCTAACCTGTACCATGTAGCTTACATGCAGCTGTTAGATTGCAGTTCTTTTTTTTTTTTTTTTTTTTTTTTTATTAGAAACCGTTAGCACACAGTAAAATACAGACAAGGGCCTACAACCACCAGGGCCGGCCGCTATAGAGCCCGAAGGCCCGCAGTGCAACGCCACACATTCAAATGAGCCCGAGGCAAAGCGCCCGGCAGTTCGTGAGCACATATAACAGGCCGTGGCAATAGGCCAGGAGCAATCGGAAACAACAGTTTCGTTTTCCATTACATATAAAACACACTCAAGGCAATGAGAGTCCGAAATAGCAGCGTGCTCTTCCAAGGATAGGGAACAACATACATTGTCCAAAGCAGTTCCTGTCCGGAAGCGACAGAGGGGGGCAACGGGAAAACAGAGCATGGAACACACCTCATACCCTCCCGCAGAATGCGCGGCTAGGGGGTCAAAGCGATATCGACCTCTAATGGCAGCGGCGGGGTGCAGATACTTCCACGATATAAATTCCAAGGACCCCATACCCTAGTCCATTTCCCTGGCTTGCCTCTCGCCACATACACCGTCTTTTCCCTAAACATACACCAATCCATATTCTCCTTCCATACCTCGATCGTGGGCGGCCTCGGGGAGCCCCACAACTGTGCAATGTTACGCTTAGCCACCATGCACCCCAAGGTCACCCACTGTGTCTGTGCCGCATTACAATCATTCGGTTCCCAGACATTCAACAAACACCTCCTAGCCTCTGGCAGCAGGGCAACGTGCGTGACCTCCTCCATTACAGTGTGGATACCGTTCCAAAATCGCACAACCTCCGAACATTCCCACAAGATATGAAGAAAGGTGCCTGGCAGCCACATCCACGTTTACACAGTCCATCCATCGAATAACCCATACGCAGCAAACCGGGGCCCGTGATATACACTCTATGAAGGATCTTCAGCTGTACAAACCGGAAGCGTGCCGGGATCGCCACCTCTTTCGGGGAGGCCACCGCCGATACCCAGTCCTCATCGTCCAATTCCAAGCCATCGCCCGTCCATGCCTCCCGCAGACGGAGAAGCAAGTCTGCGCGATCATTAATGAGTTTCTTATAAAACAGAGAAATAGTGCTGTCGGGCACGTAGCCATCCAGCACTCGATCCTCCAGTGGGGAATACTCGGGGATAGCAGCAGCGTCCGGAAAGACCGAACACAGCGCATGGTGGACTTGAGCATACCGGAAGTACTCTCTATCGTTTAATTTATATTCCATTTTAAGCATTTCAAACGTTTTGAAAGCTCCCTTCACCCAAAGATCACCCACCTTACATATACCAATCATATCCCATTTCTCAAAGCCTTTCGATCGCCACAAACAGCCCAACCGCCCAGAGGCATGCAACGGCGTCGTCCGAGTCAAGCGATCCTTCCACCCTATCGCAGCATTCGCCGCGTGCCACACATGTACCGCCACCTGCGTGGGTCCCGTCAACCGCGTGTCCGGGGTTACCGAGTACAGCGCCCGATTATAGTCCCCACCCGGGAACAGAAATTTATCCATCTCGAAGGCCAGGTTCAGGGCAGGACCGTATATTCCGTGGTTCACCGCCGCCAACTGAGATGCCCAATAGTATCGTTTAATATCGGGGAGGGCGACCCCCCCATCGTACCAAGGGAGCGTCAACTTGGCGAGAGCAATCCGCGGCCGCCTGTCCCAGAACAGTTGGCGCTGAAGACCCTCCACCTCCCGGAAATAGCGGGCTGGCACGACATCTAGAGTATTCTGCAAAGCGTACAAAAAGCAAGGTAGCGACATCATTTTAAACAATGCTGCCCGTCCGAGCGGCGAAAGCGGAAGTCGTCGCCACCTCGCGACGTCGGCCTTCAATCGCTGGAGGGGAGGGAGAAGATTTCGCTCATAGCGGACCGCGGGATCCAGTGAGATGAAGATTCCCAAATATTTGAACCCCCGGGTAGCAATCTGAATAGGGCAATCCCGTGGCAGGAAAGGGGGCATCCCCTGAGAGGACGTAGACGCACGACTTGGCTCAGTTGATGACCAGGCCGGAGTTGCGACCAAAGGAATTAAGTACATCCACCAATACAATTAGCGACTGTCGGGGGGAGGTGAGATACAGAAGGATGTCATCCGCGTAAAGGGAGACACGGTCTTCAAACTCCGGCGTCCATCTAATGCCACGCAACGACGGCTCCCAATGCAACCAGGCGGCGAGAGGCTCTAAAGAAATGTGCAAAGAGAAGGGGTGATAACGGACATCCCTGCCGCGTACCTCTCCCCAGTGCGAAGGGAGCCGACACCCTACCATTCACCACCACCTGAGCCAGTGGGTCAGCATATAGTAATTTTACCCAACCAATAAACTCAGGGCCGAACCCAAATTTCACCAACACGGCCCAAATATATGGCCACTCCAAAGTGTCGAACGCCATAGTAGTATCTAAGGATGCCAAGATGGCCGGCTCACGTATGAATTCCACTCTAGCAAGCACGCCGTGCAACCGCCTCAAATTTAGAGCGGTATTCCGATGGGGTATAAAACCAGACTGATCCTGATGAATCAAGCCGCCCACGACCCGAACCAGTCGGTTAGCCAACACCTTAGCCAGAATTTTGGGTTCTGCATTCAGCAGCGAAATGGGCCTGTAGGAGGCGCAGCGATCTCGCGGCTTCCCCTCTTTGTGTATCACAACTATGGTGGCGAGGCGTTGGTCAGGGGGGAGGAAGCCCACCGCACGTGCCGCAAGAAACATGTCCCGAAGATACGGCGCTATCTTATCGGGACGCAACTTGTAGAGTTCAATGGGAAGACCGTTAGGACCCACGGCTTTACCCGATGCGATCGAGCGAGTGGCCAGAGCGATCTCATCTGACGACAACTTCGCCTCCATCAATACTGCATCAGCCTCCGATAGGGTTGGCAATGCAATGTCTCTAAGCAGCAGACGAGAGTCCTCCTCCGAACGCCCAGAGACCGGAGAATATACTCCGCGGAAATGAGCCGCGAAGCAGTCAACGATCTCAACCGGGTCAGTCACACTCACTCCATCCGTCCTCTCCACAACGGGCACCACCCTGCTCGCTCTCTCCTTCTTATCCAACCAAGCAATCAGCTTTCCGGCCTTATCCCCCACATCATACAGTCGCCCTTGCTGTTCTCTACCCATCTCTTTAGCAGCTTCCGTGACTAGCGCTCTATAATCTGATTGTTTGAGGCTGAGAACATGCAATTTCTCATCAGTAACTCCACGCTCCAAGTCCTCCTCCATTTCAGCTATCTCAGCTTCCAGGTGGACCACCTCTGCCCTCTCGCACCTCTTAGCATGGGAGATAAGGGACAAGGCCTGCCCCCTGATCACCACTTTATAAGCCTCCCATAGGGAGACAGCCGACGACACCGACCCCACATTATCAGTGAAGTAGTGATCAGTGGACTTGACCAGCTCTGCGCGGATCTTGGGGTTACGAAGATACCAGGGGCTAATGGGTGCCACTCTCCCCTCTGCCCCAGGGACAACCCTCAGTTGCAACCATATAGGGGAATGGTCAGAGATACCCCGGGCTAAATGACGCACCTCCCCAATCATCCCAGCTTGGATCGCCGGCATAAGCATGTAATCAAGTCTCGAGAGACTCCCATGGGCCCCCGAGTGAAAGGTATACTGCGCCTGTCCCGGGTGCGTCAATCTCCAGCAGTCTACAAGTCCCAAAGTGTCCAAAAAAAACCCCAACCAGTCCTGAGCCCTAGGGAGATCCCTGGGGGGGTGACGGTCCTCCAACCCGGAGACAACTGCATTAAAGTCACCACCCAACACCAGAACCCCCCCAGGGAGTCCCAGGACCAAACGCCCCAAATCAGCAAATGTGGCCGTTTGTAAGCCCGGAGGCACGTACACAGCCACGAGCGAAATAGTCCTGCCCTCCCACCTCCCCACCAGTGCCACATATCGCCCCCTATCATCGTGAAGCACCTTCCAATGGGAGAGAGGCCCTAACCAGAATGCCCACTCCCCTAGAGCCAGAAGTGAAACCAGAGTGAGCGGCAAGGCGATAGCCCCTCCTATTTAGGGCCTGGAAGGAGTTCCCAATCAAATGTGTCTCCTGCAGGAAAACAATGTCAGGCGAAATCCGCTTCAAGAACTGCAACACCACCCCGCGCTTGATCCTGTCCCCCAGTCCATTCACATTCCACGAAAGGATTCTCAATTCCCTACCCCCCATCCCACTCCCGCACATGGTACCCACATCCCGGAGAGCACAATCCGGATACGTCAGCAGAAAACTTCACATTGCCTTGCAAAACAAAAAAACAATCCCCAACAACCCCCCTCCCCCACAGTCCCGGAACCACAACTCCCCCCTCCCTGCACCCCTGCTTGAGCCCATACAGCCCCCCCAACTTGCAGTGTGCCTGTCGCCCTAACATGTACCACAAAAAGAACCCCAGAAGGAGGAAAAGGCCCCAATAAGCTCCCCGCAACCCCAAAGCATTTGAAGGGCATGTTGTGCAAAATTAGAGTGCAATTGAGCCAAGGTACAAAACATCGCTAGTCCAGTCCATCGCCAGGAACCAAGTTCTTGTCCTGCTCCACCACATCCCATCCGCTCTCCGCCGTCCGACTGTCTCGAGCCTGTCCCCGAGGCAGGGCGTCCAACCAGTCTCCAACTGCCTCCGGCCGGTCAAAAAAGTGGGACCGACCCTGGTACTCAACCCGCAACCTCGCCGGGAATAACATCGCATATTTCAGCTCCATGTCCCTCAAGTGCCGTTTGACACCCAAAAATCCCAGCCGTTGTTTCTGGACCGCTTGTGTGAAGTCCGGATAAAAGCTAACATTGGAGTTCTCAAACTTCAGCGGCCCGGCCACCCTCGATGCCTGAAGGATAGCATCTCTATCCCGAAAGTTAAAAAGACGGGCAATTATAGGCCGCGGGGGAGCACCCACCTTGGGCGCACCACCTGGGATCCTGTGGGCCCGCTCCACCGCAAAGAACTTGCTCAATCCCTTGGGCGCGAGATGATTCATCACCAGATCTTCCACAAAAAGATCAGCCGCAGATTCTTCAGATCTTTCCGGCACTCCGATGATGCGAACATTGTTCCGTCTAGCCCTGCTTTCGGAGTCCTCAAGTCGACGATCCGTCTGGTCACTGGCAAGCCGCAACCTACGGACCTCCGTCTGCAGGGCGGCCACGTCCACAGTTAGGCTCGACGCCGCTTGAGCCAAAGAGTCGACCCGCTCGTTCGTTTTGGACAGGTCTGCCCTGACCAAATTCACATCGATCAGGACCGCGTCCAATTTATGAGCCAGGGTATCAAACTGCTGACCCACAGCAGCCTTCATCTCCTCAATGGCGCCCATAACGTCCTGCAGTGTCAGTTCTGACGACGGGCCGATACCTCTTTAGACCTCTCAGGCGATTTATGCAGGCCACTGGGGGATCCCTTTGGCTGCGCATAACGATCCATGTTGTTGGCCTGAGTATAGGATCCTCTCCAGGTAGACTTGGGTTTCGACTTGTCCCCGTCTAGTCTCGCCGCCATCGTCCGGAGGCCACCAAGGTTGGCACCCGCCAGCACCAGGGACAGGGATCAGGTGGCTAAATCAATCGAACACAGCAGTCGCAGACAGGAAGCCCGTGTATCGTCCGAAAATCAGGCCAGACACTCCGCCATCCGCGCACCTCTGAAACCCCAAGGCCCCGCAGCCGATCTAAAAAAAAACCCCACTTGAAAATGGAAGTGAAAGTGCAGGGTACGTGGCAAGTCAAGCCCAGCGTGCCGCTGTTGTTCACTTCGTACCCGGGCACCTCACCAACTCGAGATCGGGACCAAGGCATTAGCAGGCCGCAAATTTCGGAGGGCAACCATTCGGGTTCCCGGCGTCCGATCTGAATTTGGAGAACGGGTGGCACCTCAGCGCGGATGCATCAGCAAAAGCCCGTCGAATTTACCAGGATTTAGTCAGGATAGACGTGGGAGGTTGCGGAGGCCCTCGAGAGCCGTAAGCCTACGCGGCCATCTTGGTTGCGCGCTAGGCTCCTCCCTCTAGATTGCAGTTCTTAGCACACAGCGCTAGGTTACAGATGTAACTTATGAACTGCACATTAACAACAGAATCTCTGTGACAAAAGCTGTAAACCACAGAACAATCCACATAAAATATTGTTCTTTGATATGCATGGTACATGTTCTTTGCTGCAGGCATATTAACCCTCTGCTCTACCTTAGATACGTGAAAACTGCCACTAGACAAAACACCTATCTATCTCCAGCAGATACATGAATAAATCGCCAGAGTTAACTTGACACTTTTGTGGTTGCCCGCCAACTGCTGAATATACAAGGAAATTTGCAGTGCTTTTAAAAATGCTGCACTGCTACAATACTGGCCCCCTCTAACAAGGGTCTTCCCTGACCCTTGCAGCCTCCTGAGGAAATTGCCATCCGTCACCCAATGCCCGGTACAGCCCTTCTGGCCTTGGTGGGATTCAAAACAGAAAATGTCTTGTTGGGCAGTCCACCAGCACTGACCAGCGTGCCCATGCTCTGGCTACACATATACAGTATTCAACATAAAACTATGGCAATTAATGTGTTATCCACATTAGCTAAACAATGGCTAGAACTAAAGAAGGGATGAATCTGAAATGTGTACTCTTTAACAATAATTCCTGACGTTTTGCAGCAGGGCAATTGAAAACTTTGGGCCTGATTATGATGTCGGGTGGACTGACATCTGTCCAACACCCCGCTAACCGCATTAGGATGCGACTGCCTTCACGGGTTAACCACCCTGAAACGGCCGGTATAGGGGACATTTTAATCCTTACGATGGTGCCTGAGCAGGCACCGCCACCATTGTAGGGAATGAAGTCCATCCGATGGTCTGACAGGCTCCTTGAGCCCGTAGGATGTGTGGCAGATGGTATTTCCACCCACCCATAATCTGCCCGCCATCCTAATGCGGCGGGCAGTCCTCCATGGGCCTATGGTGGTGGGACTGCCACCAATGGCCTGATGGTGGCGGTCCCACAGCAATCGTAATCAGGCCCTTTTTGCAAACTCCAAAAACAGATTATCTTATCTTACTTTACTTGTTGCTTCTGTTAGAGGTTTGCCCAGGGCCCGCAGCTCACAGGAGTCGCAATGACTGGCGCCACCACAAGGGGAGTGAGAGAGTCAAGATTCTAGTCGAGTTGATGCGAGGACTCAGTCAATCTAACTTTCACACTATCTGCCCCGTGGCCCGCCCGATCTCCGACTCAGTCAAAGAATGACAATTAGGTGAAGCAAGTCCCTCAGCCCGGTAGGGACTGGGAGTCTGTTCCTGAACATGTGTTGAAGTCAGTCACCCACTCTAGAGACCAGTGACACCCAGCACCCATGCCACACAGCAGGCATGAGTACGACTCTGAAGTCGCGTGCCACACATTCTTTGCAACATGCATATTAACCTTCTGCACTAAATTACATAAGTGAAAACTACCAAAAGACAAAACTCCCTGCTCTCTCCAGCAGGTACATTAATAAATCACCAGAGTTAATTTGACACATTTATTGTTGACAAAAAACTGCTAAATATGCAAAGAACTTTGCAGGGCTTTTAAAACTGCAGCACTGCTACAAAACCGGCTCCTTTAACACAACCTGCCCCCCACCCTTTGAGCTTGAGGTGCAGTAAACTCTGCTCCGGGGGTGGATTTTGCACAGTTTTGCTGCTCTGCTCTCCTATAAGAGTGTGGAGTGCAACACAAACTCCACCCACACCATGTAGCAAGGTATGCCGCCACACGTCTACCATGCCTATGAAGTATGGAGCAGCGCAATTGGTCAGGATAAAAGAGCCAATCAAGTGTTTCAGGGCTGCCTGGGAAACCACAGCACATTCATAAAGGCTGGTGTAAGAGGAGCTCCCTCTCACAGAGGATTCTCTGGGCTGGGGTTATATCCCTCTCTCCTGCTTCCCTCGCTCTGTGTCCTCTCCTCGCCACCTCTCGCCTCACCCATGCTGGAATGCGCTGCAGCAGAGGGGCAAGGCAGGAGCTTCCCGCTCGAGTCTCACTCACCCTGCTGGAGGCAAGGCAGGGGCCTGCAGGGAGCTGCGCCTTTGGGATCAGGGGACTGAGCTGCCCGGGCCCTGTGTTGGGGCATGTTGTAGTGAGTCCTGGTATGGGTCTGTAAATGGGTATGTGAGTGGTTGTATGGGTATGTGAGTGTATATACAAGAGGTTGTATGGGAGTGTGAGTGGGTATGTGAGTGGTTCTGTGGATGATGTCATTAGTGATGTTGTTTGAGATGTCATGAGGGATGTCATGAGTGATGTAATAATATGTGAGGTCATAAGCAGTGCATTGCACGAGCATGAGTCATAGTTAGCTCAGCTTACAATAAATGCCTAATTTCTCTGGTGTAGTACAAGTGAAACCAGAGCCTAACTATAAAGCCTCTGTAACCTTTGTTTTTTTCAATGAAAACAACTATATATATATATATATATTCAGTGAAAAAACCATAGGTTTCACACATGTTATAGTTAGCTGGACATTTTACTGATAAAAAACCAATGAAATTCCCCCGTTATAGTTAGTGCAGGCAACTATAACTCACGCGACCGCAATCCTCTGCTGATGCTAATACTGTATTTAGACACTTATTTACCTATGTCTTCTTCCATAAATTTTTAGCTATACATATATTACAAATATTTTTTTTTCATAAAGACACATATGTCATCAGCAGAGGGTTGCGGTCGCGTGAGTTATAGTTGCCTGCACTAACTATAACGGGGGAATTTCATTGGTTTTTTATCAGTAAAATGTCCAGCTAACTATAACATGTGTGAAACCTATGGTTTTTTTCAGTGAATTTGCAAGGTTTTTTAAATGCTAATTCCTAACTATAACGTGTGTGAAACCTATGGTTTTTTCAGTGAATTTGTACGGTTTTTTAAATGCTAAGTTACTTTACGCCATTCGTGGCATGCGCGCCCACTTTACGCAGTTAGTGCCGTGCACGCACGGTGGGCACGCGGTGCGCCCACGTTACGCTTGATGGGCCATGTACGCACGATGCGCTTCGCGCACCGTGCGCACATGGAGGACATATTATGCGCTTCGTTTTGAAAGGTATGTTTGATTTTTTAAGTAAAAAGCACGGTAAGCGCACCGTAAGCTGCCACAGATATATATATTGATTTAAAGGCTATTTTCTCAGGATCTACTGAACAGATTTACACCAAACCTACAAAAGGCACTTCCTTGACCTGTAGACTACCTCTCTGCCAAATTTCAAGTAACTCTGTTCAGCCGTTCGGTCTGTAGCTGTGTCTAAAGGTCCTATGGAAAAATGCATGGGAAAAACGCGTTTTGGGACCCCCCTTTTTTCTCAGCCCCCGCTTGACGAATCCCCCCGAGACTTTCAGGGTAGGAGCAGAGCATAGCGCCCCACCTATTTTGAAAATTTCGCGAGGATTCGTCGACTGGCGCCAAAGTTATTCCAAATAGAATGTTGCGGATTTCCTATGGAAACGTGGTCCTAACTATAACTATCTACTGGCGACCGCCAGTAGATAATATATATATATATATATATATATATATACATATATATATATATATATATAAAATGCTCCTATGCCAAACAACAAAAGGACCAGCCCTCACGATAGTTCAAATCCCAGTTAGGATTTATTCGTGCAAAGAAACTCAAAACAGACGCGTTTCAGCCGTAGCTTTCATCAGTGTCGGCTGGCGTCATAAGGCGGAAGTTTATATTTACAAAATTAGTCAAACTAGAGGAAGGACTCACATGATGGAACTCAGTCGCTATATGGAAGTGTGTAAGAAAACATCGGAACAGTACATTTACGTTTTTCCCATGAACAATATAATTCTTAGTTCATTATAGTGTGATTCCTACAAGAATGATGATAATCCTGAAATGATTTCAATCAATACAACCCAATTGCAAAGGAACCAACACAATTTCTCAATATTACGCCCTGGATGGGTTGACGCTCAGTTTGCACATTAAATTAAATTAAACTCTCCTCATTTGTGTTTAAATCACATTACATTACTCATATCTCATATGTCATCTAATTTATGAGCGTATCATATTTAGGTCCTCCTCAATTTCATGACAGATATTAATCAAACTAAAGGAAGGACTAACATAATCAATTTCTGTTATCATATTAGAGTGTACCAAAAGCATCGTAACAGTGCCTTTCCGTTTTTGTCTTTTTAAGCAATATAATTCATAGTTCATTAATGAATGATTTCTAAAGAAGTATATAATAATCCCCAATTGATTTTTCTACCATACATGGTTTCAATATTCCCATCAACTGGGCCTATCTACAAAGGAAACAACATGATGTGTTGTTATTACGCCCTAAATGGTCTAACATTAATTCGCACAGTCAATTAGACTCCTCTTTGTTTAAATCATATTCCATTAATCATCACCCTTGTATAACTTAATCCATGGATAAATCATATTTTAGTCCTCCCAAGTTTTTATAACCCAAACATGTCGAGTGCTGCCTAGAATTATGTGTCAATATGTATACTATAAATTAGTTATTAGCTCTTCTCCAGCATTTAGACCATTTGATGACTTTGTCTGGAGTTCAATAATGTATCTAGATTCCAGACGTCACAACCTTTTCTCTCTGTCTCCTCCCCTGATGTAATTTGGGATGCAGTCTAAACAGAAAAACTTTAGAAGGGTTCTGTTGCTATTGTGGTGGTTAGCAAAGTGGCGTGCTACACAGTAGTTTTCATCTTTGTTGACAATAGCTCTTTGATGTTTCAGTATATGCATTTTTACTGTGTTCACAGTGCTACCTATGTAGCGATAGCCACATGGGCACTCAAGGCAGTACACCACATGCGTTGTAGTACAGGTCATGAATTTAGTGATCTCATTATGACACTTTTTATCAGGAATTTGAGAACTCTCTTACTGGTACTGCATGCTTTGCATTTCCCACATGGGAACGAACCATGAAGTTTCTGCAGTCCTGAGAGAGAAAGTGATTTAGTTAAGTGACTCTGTACTAATTGGTCTTTTAGAGACCTTGACTTTCTAAATGTTATTTTCAGATAATCAGAGAGCTCTTTCCCTATGACATTATCGGATTTTAAGATTTTCCAGTTCCTGCATAGTATGGCCCTTATTTTGCTGGCTGCTGACGAATAGGTGGTAATCAATCTCAGATTACTCGTCTCGTCCTTTGTTTTGTAAGGGTGAGTATCCCTTAATAGAGCCTGCCTTTCGACTGTTGTTACTTTCGACTGGGCTGATTGTAATACTTTCAATGAGTAGCCTCTTGCTCTGAATCGTCTAACGCTGTTATTGGCTGCCTGATCATAATCTTCCTCCCGTGAGCTGTTTCTTTTTATTTGTAGTAGTTCCCCATATGGGATATTACTAACAATGTTTGCTGGGTGGCTACTATGTCCATGTAAGATAGAATTACCAGCCGTGGTCTTTCTATACAGGGCTGTTTGAATTATTTAGGATTCTTCAAAGACCCTAATATTCAAGAAGTTCACCTCTTTTCTACTCATTTCATGGGTGAATCTTAGATTCAAATTATTTATATTGAGGGCGGAAATGTATTCTTCTGCTGATATCTCAGACCCCTTCCAAATGATGAAGAGGTCGTCGATATATCGCCTCCAGTAAACCACCTGGTCCACCCATTCACTTTTGTCATCTGCCCAGGTCACCTGCTCCTCCCACCAGCCTACGAACAAGTTTGCATAGCTGGGGGCGAAGCAGGTGCCCATTGCCGTGCCCCTTATTTGCCGGTACCTTTGGCCTTGAAAAGTAAAAATGTTGTTATTCAAGCAAAATGTAATAAATTCAAGTAACATTTCACTATGTTCCAAATATCTTATTGAACGTTGGCCCAAAAAGAACCTTACTGCAGCTAAGCCATCTTGATGCCTTATGCTCGTATATAGGTTGCAGATGTCAAGTGTTATCATTATAAAATCTTTTTCCCAACCTATATGCTGTATTTGTCTAAGGAAATCCTTAGCGTCTTTGGTATAAGAGCTCATCTCTGTAACCAAGGGTGCTAAAGAATAGTCAATAAATTTTGACATATTTTCAGTCAAACCTCCAATTGACGACACGATCGGTCTTCCTGGTGGTCTAGCTGCGTCTTTGTGCACTTTTGGCAGATGATAGAACATTGGCAGTCTTGGGTACTTATTTTGTAGAAATAGTAGTTCTTCTTTGGATAATATTCCTCTTTCATACCACTTGTTGATTAGATTCGCATATTCCTGAATACTAGTTTTGTATTCATCTTCAGTAGTGAGGGTATAGTTAGCCTTGTCCTGTAATTGATGGAGTGCTTCCTTGCAGTAGTCATTACGAGTTTGTATGATGACATCTCCGCCCTTGTCCGATAGCTTTATTATGATGGAATCATCTTGTTGTAAGTTTCGTACTGCTTTTCTCTGGCTTAAGGGTAAATTCCACTTCATTCTACCTTTTGAGTCCTCCTCTTTATTTCTCAAACTTTGAAGCTCTTGGATCACTGTCTCTGAGAAAATGTCAATGGCGTCAGCTGGTAGCTGGGGACAGAAGCGTAATGATGGTTTAAAAGGGCTTGATTCCCTTACTTGGATTATCCCCATATCCGCTATCATTCTAGCATCATCCCTTTGAGATGGTATTTGAGTTCTACTCTCATTTCTCAGTTCCTCGAGCACTGCTAGAGTTTCCAAATCACAGCTATTCATTTCTCCTGGTTCTTGTTCTGTCGGTTGTCCTTCTATCGCACCCGTTGTTGTTCTATCTCCTGGATTTTTTAATTTGAAAAATTTCAGCAACTTCATTTTTTGAATAAATTTAAATAAGTCTATCCGGGTTTGAGTGTATTCGTAGCGACTGGTAGGGCAGAATGCCAAACCTAGTTTAAGTACTTTCTCTTCTTCTGGGGTCAATATTTGCGGGGAAAGGTTTATGATAGTTAAATCATCTTCTACTTCCGAATGTATCGTACCCTCCGGCTTCTGGTGGACTTCGTTCCATCTCCTATGTTTCCTTTCGGACCTCCTTTATATGCGTTTGTGTTTGTTGGTTGTTCCGTGGGGCAACCCTTCCCCCCTCTCAACCATGACTGCCTGATGAGGTCAAATTCCTCGCGAAAAGAAGGCTGTTGTCTTTGTCCCTGTCCTATATTCAAGCCTTCCTCTTCCGATTGCTCAGCACTAGTCACTTCAGACTCTGAGGTTTCTCTGACCTCTGCTGGCTTCCCTGTTCTTGCTCTTAGATTTCAACGTGGTATGTCGTATCTTCTCGCGAAGGTTAGGATCCTTCCTTGCTCATAATCTCGAGCGTCTCGTTCAAATTTCTGTTGCTTTCTCAAATGAATCTATATATATATATATATTCACTTAAAAAACCATAAGTTTCACACAGGTTATAGTTAGGTGGACATTTCACTCGTAAAACACCAATGAAATTCCCCCGTTATAGTTAGTTCAGATAACTATAACTCGCGCGCCCGCAATCCACTGCTCATGACGTCACATATTACATCACTCATGACATGGTCAGTGGCATCACTCATGACATCACTGATGACATCATCCTTGTGATAGAGTGGCGGTCGCGTGAGTTATAGTTATCTGAACTAACTATAATGGGGGAATTTCATTGGTTTTTTACGAGTGAAATGTCCACCTAACTATAACCTGTGTGAAACCTATGGTTTTTTAAGTGAATTTGCAAGGTTTTTTAAATGCTAATTCCTAACTATAGCGTGTGTGAAACCTATGGTTTTTTAAGTGAATTTGTACGGTTTTTTAAATGCTAAGTTATGTATTTATTAATATATATATATTTTTTAAGGTTTTTCACCGTGCGCGCACCCTTTCAATAACACAGCGGCAGGCAACTGGCTGCATTCAAGACTTCTTTTATTGCAATTTAACACAGGAAGTCTGTATTCTTTCAGGAAGTCTGTAGCAATGGCCAAATGCATTATGGGGCATGCAGTCCATGAAACAATAATCCCCATGTGGCATGAAGGCTTGAATGCAGCCAGTTGCCTGCCGTTGTGTTATTGAAAGGGTCCATGAGGAAGGGAGCAATTCCCGAAACGCGTCGGACCAGCTGGAGGGGGTGCGTGTATGGAGCATCGTGCCTGATAAGAGCCTTACTCTATCTGCCCAGAGTGCCGGCCACGAGGGTGTTTCTTCTTAAAAAAAAATATTATCTTGTGATCAAGGGCAGTCTTGGCCGAAATGCATTATAGCGGACTGTTGGAAAATAAAACAGCAATACTCAGCACAAAATCGTCTGTGTCCCTTCATCCAGGGGAGTGGAGTTTACGAGTGCAAACAAAACGCTATATATCTATATATATATTCACTGAAAAAAACCATAGGTTTCACACACGTTATAGTTAGGAATTATCATTTACAAAACCTTGCAAATTCACTTAAAAAACCATAGGTTTCACACATGTTATAGTTAGCTGTACATTTCACTCGTAAAAAACCAATGAAATTCCACGTTATAGTTAGATCAGGTAACTATAACTTGCGCGCCCACAATAAACTGCTGATGACGTCACATAGTACATCACTCATGACATGGTCAGTGACATCACTCATGACATCAATGATGACATCTGAAATTACACATTGTGGATTGCGGTCGCGCAAGTTATAGTTACCTGATCTAACTATAACGTGGAATTTCATTGGTTTTTTACAAGTGAAATGTACAGCTAACTATAACTTGTGTGAAACCTATGGTTTTTTAAGTGAATTTGCAAGGTTTTTTAAATGCTAATTCCTAACTATAACGTGTGTGAAACCTATGGTTTTTTCAGTGAATTTGTACGGTTTTTTAAATGCTAAGTTATGTATTTATTTTTAATTTTTGTGCGCACGGTGCGCTTTGCGCACCGAGCGCCCACGTTGCACATTTCGTAGCTTGCACGCCTCGCCATTTTTTACAAAATATCAATTGGTTTTTTCTCCCTTGGGGGTCCTTAGATTTCTATATTAAATGTGATTGTTAATTCTTTTTTTTTTAATTATATTTTTTTTACCGTACGCGTACGGTAAGCTTACCGTACGAGTACGGTAAGCTTACCGTACGCGTACTCCGCGATTTTTTTTAAAAATTATTAAATTTATTTTTCATACTTTTTGGTCCTTCGTGAACCCCCTGACGAACGCTAGGGGCTCTGCAACTCTCTTCGTATCCCCCTTTTCATGTTATCAACCTTTGTTTTTCAGTGCGAGAGACAGAAAATGGCGGCCGATACTTTCTGATTTCGACCGATTCGAATGTTTACAGTCATGTAACCACCAATCAGAATTGAGCTTGCGCACGGCACCGTACGCGTACGGTAAGCTTACCGTAAGCGCACGGAGCGCGCTTACAGATATATATATTGATTTAAATGCTATTTTCTCAGGACCTACTGAACAGATTTACACCAGACCTGCAAAAGGCACATCCCTGACCTGAGGACTACCTCTCTGCCCAATTTCAAGTAATTCTGTTCAGCCGTTCGGGCTGTAGCTCGGACTAAAGGTCCTATGGGAAAATGCATGGGGAAAACGCGTTTTGGGACCCCCCTTTTTTCTCAGCCCCCGCTTGACGAATCCCCCCGAGACTTTCAGGGTAGGAGCGGAGCGTAGTGCCCCATTAGTTTTGAAAAATTCGCGAGGATTCGTCAACCGGCGCCAAAGTTATTCCAAATAGAATGTTGCGGATTTCCTATGGAAACACGGTCCTAATTATAACTATCTACTGGCGACCGCCAGTAGATAATATTTATAACCTACTGGCGGTCACCAGTAGGTAGTTAGAGTTACAACCTAGTTTCCATAGGAAAAGCATTTTTTGATTTGCTAATAACTTTGGCGTCGTTAGACGAATCTTTGCGAAATTCTCCCCAAAAAAAGTCTATCCAGGTCAGCTTCTTTTCTGAAAGTTTGGGGGCAATTCGTCAAGCGGGTGCTGAGAAAAAAGGGGAGTCCCAAAACGCATTTTCCCCATGTTAATTTCAATAGGAAATTTTGTGACGAGCTACAGCCCAAACTGCTGAACGGAATTACCCCAAATGTGGCAGAAAGGTAGAGCTTGGTTCAGAAAGTGACCTTTTATAAATGGTGTAAATCCGTTCAGTAGTTTTTGAGAAATTGAAAAAATAAGAGTGAAAAAAACAATTTCCCATAGGAAACTTTGTGTAAGGCTAAAGCCGAAACTGCTGAACGGAATTACCCCAAATTTGGCAGAAAGGTAGTGCTTGGACCAGAAAGCGACTTTCTTTTTAAATGGTGTAAATCTGTTCAGTATTTGCTGAGAAAATTGAAAAATAAAAGTTTTGACATCTGGGCGGAGCCTAAGTCCCGTGCACGAGCTTCACTGTGATTGGCTGTCAACACTCCAAACCAGGAAGTGTTGGCAGCCATCTTGTGACTCGGTAGAAGCGAGTCACCAGAAAACTGAGAAACAAAGATATAAAACAAGAGAAGGGGGCAGGGTAGAAACGCCCTGACCCCCTAGGCCTGCTTAGGGGGCCCAGAAGGACCCCCAGGCCCCAAAAACATTATTAATTGTTTTTTAAAATCGGTACAATTCGCGCTGGGGTCGCGGGTTCTCACGTTTTATTTTAATGAGGCCCCTGGGTGGGCTAGGGTATTTCTTAAAAAAAGAAAAGCGGGGTCTTGCTGGGGCCCCCGCAGCCCCGGGGCTTCACTTATGTTGGGAGGGAGGTTCAGTAGGCTTTGGAAATTATATCCGGAAAACAACAATGCGCCATATTGCGGCGTTCCTTTAATATAATGCGGAATAATGTTTACTTATCATGCAGTGTTCACTTTTATCACGGATAGAGTCACTTTGTTACAGGAAATTTATTAATATGGAGGGCGTGTTCTGTATCTGGTGTTCTAACAACAAGCTTAATGTTCATTGGCTGCGAACCATCGAAAGTAGAAGTGCTTCCTGCCATTCACTTCCCGTCCGCAGAGTAGCAAGGACATCTAATTGCCTCACATGTTGCAAGGAGGACCTTCCAGAGCTTAATGTTAATTGGTTGTGAACTGTTGAAAGTAGAAGTGTTGCTAGGTATTCCCTTCTCCTCCGCGGAGTAGGAGGGACATCTGATTGGCTGACATGTTCTAAGGAGGAGCTTCCAGAGCTTCATGTTGATTGATTGCGAACTATTGAAAGTAGAAGTGTTGGCAGCCATTCACTTCCCCTCCGCGGAGTAGGAGGGACATCTGATTGGCCGACGTGTTCCAAGGAGGAGTTTCCCAAGCTTACTGTTGATTAGCTATAAACCATTGAAAGTAGAAGTGTTGTCAGCGATTCCTTCCCCCTCCGCAGAGTATTAGGGACATCTCATTGGGTAACGTGTTCCAAGCGGGACCTTCCCAAGCTTAATGTTCATTGGCTGTGAAGCATTAAAAGTAGAAGTGTTGGCACCCATTCCCTCCTCATCTGCGGAACAACATGGACATTTTATTGGCTAAAGTGTTCCGAGTACAAGTTTGCTCCTTATTGGGTGGGAACGGTTCACTGTTCTCAGCCATTTTGTGACGCACTTCCAAAGGAGTACGGGAAAACAAAGTAGTAGAGGGGAGGGTAGGAACTCTATTAACTCTGTACAGTGGTCACAAGGTGGTGGAGAGGGATTGTGAAGGTAAAAATGTTTTTTTATATATTTTAAGGACCATTTATATAATTGCCGTGGGGTGTGCAAATCATGGCGGAAAAATAACAGAGTGTGTTGCGGTCTTCTTTTTATTACGTTTGTGGGTGGGATACTTTCCAGGGGCACTATTTACTTATAATGTGGTCCTTACTTTTCTGCTGGGGAGGTGTGGTTGCACAGCAAAAATTTCAGTTTAGGTTTCAAACAGTTTTTATCTAGCAATTACAAATGAACTTTCTTCGGATACTGATGCTGTATATATTAAAGTGGTGACAAATAAAAATGGAATTTCATAAAATATCACTTAATCGTGGCCACGCCCTCCTTTTTTCTGCTATAGTTTGTAAAAGTGTTGCCCCATATTCTTGATAATATAAGAGGGCATCAGTTACTTTTAGATAAAGTAGAAAAGAAGTGCTACAACAAACACTTCCGCACTATATCATCTGAGGTCAGAAGAACAAGTAAAAAACTGTTTATCACAAATTACTTCATATTACATAGAAATGTATGCATTATCATTTTTCAAGTTTGTATTTTGTAGAATTCGGGAACGTTCAGTCTTAGTGCTTAGAGGTCGCACACTGTTCCGCTAACAAATCACGTACTCATTTAAGAATATATAGGATAGTACTATTATAATATACAGTACTGGTCTTATATATTCTATAGAGAGAAGGTGAATAGGAACCTCAACTGAGAAAAATAGAAATTAGAAAATAACATTCAGAAATGTAGGGTTTATCAAATATTTAAAGTAAGAAAGTATGTATGAAAGCTATATTTTTTTAGACTGCAATTTTGTAAAATATGCTCACTGAAAAAATATCTGATCAAGTATGTTATAAAGCTTAGTAAACTGTATTTCAGATGGCGCCAACAAATCTCCAATTCCCCCTCTGTAACAATAGTACAGTCTGTTACTATATAACCAGTGACACCATTGTTACAGTAAAAAGAAAAGGAAAATAAAGTTATGAATACAACAGAAGATCAATTACGAAATACTTTTGAGCGGTGAATATTTTCAGAGCTTCTTTTCTCTGGGACTTCGAAATGTTTGATCTTCGTGACGATGGGTCATAAACTCCTCTGAGATCATTATGACTGTGAAAATTATAATATACATATTCACAGTATATGATCAAAAGGGGGGAACAGACTAAAAACTGGAAGCTAGTGATGTTGCTTATATAGCTTTACTCTTTGCGCCAACGGGTCATGAACTCCTCTGAGATCACCATGACTGTTCCTATTATAATATACATATTGACAGTATATGATCCCCAGGGAAAAACAAACTAACAACTGGAAGCTGGTGACGTTAATTATAAACCTTTAGGGTTTGCGCCGACGGATCACCAACACCTCTGAAGTGAAGTTAGGTGTCAATATTATAATATAGAAAGTCACAATATATAAGCTGAAAGGAGCCAGAAAAGGAGCAATGTTTGCTGTAATCTGTCTGTTTCTGAAAACAACCTGCTGACGTTATAGAAAAAAAGGCAAAAACATGCAGTAACACTTTTTTCTAGATATAAATGTTTAGATATTGACAAATAGCTACATATTATACATATCTACTATGCCATAATCAAACAACTTACAACTCCGGAATATGTTTTGTTGCCGCAAAACAAGAATCCGACGCTAGGAAAGGGAACCTGCATCACAGAATGGACACGCATAAATAACTTGTGAAAACGAAACTAATCGAACAACGGGTGTGGTTTATATACTTTTTTGCTATTGAGTAGTCTATGGAAGGAAGATGTGGACTACGCCTATTTAGATGTCACGTTTTATAGTTTACACGTGCTCACGTTTTAACTGTTTAACTTGTGCACGTGTTGGGAAAAGTTACAAAATGTGAAGCTGTAAAGGTTTCGATTTCCATCGTAACACGTATAAGGTCCTTAATATGTACATACGTTGGAGAGTTTAAAAACTGTTACACGGCAAACTGTGTCATTTGCATTCTCATGATTTAAAACATCTAAATAGAAAACATTAAAAAAAATATCGTTCACAATAGAAGAAAAAATAATACGTGCTAATATCACTATGCTGTTAAATTAAAAAAATGCCAGCATTTGTAAAGCGTACAGCTACCCCCGGAAAGGTGTGCCGGCGCTCGGGGGCATTGGGAAGAATAAGCAAGGTGTTGCCCACAGTGAGATAGTGGTGGGCTAACATGCTGCTCGAGCCGAGAATGGAAGTGTGAACACTGTTGTTCGAAGTCAGGTATTATAGGTGCTATGTCACACTTTTACTACACTTATATGTTAATTACTGCTAATTAAGTTGTAAACATTGTTAACTTATAAGTAGGGCTTCCTGTATTGGGTTATTTTTTGAGCGATTCTAAATGCTGTCAATCATGACTTCCAGGCCAATAGGTCTGTCGTTCTAAAAGTAAAAGGGTTAAAACAATAAAAGAATTTTAGTAAAGAGCCTTAAACAGCAATATATAGGCTCGTAAAAGAAAACATGCACATTTTAATATAAAGATTGTGCATATTTTATCATCTGAGAGTGTTTAGTCTTTCAGGCATGAGTGCATATTTATCAGACAAATAAATGTGGAAATATATACTCATTTCAGATTCATTTTTACACAAAAACCACAATATATATGGGTAAATACAGATACAATTATTTAAAAAAAATATGGATAAATACAGACGGAATTGCCTAAAAAATAAATACCATAAAACCGGGAGCCATTATTATAAGTTATAAAAGACTACTGTTAAGTTAGTTTTCACTATAAAAAGTATGCACGTCTTTTTAAAATTTACTTAAAAAACATTATAGGTTATAGGGACATTGTAGTTAGAAATTAGTATTTAAAAAACCTTTGAAATTCACTGAAAAAACCATAGGTTTTACAGAAGTTATAGTTAGAAATTTGCATTTATAAAACCTTAGAAATTCACTGAAAAAACCATAGGTTTCAGGGGCGTTATAGTTAGCTGGACATTTCACTCGAACAAAACCATAGAAATTCCACAGTTATAGTTAGTTCAGCTAACTATAACTAGCACCCCCACAATGCACTGCTCATGACGTCACATATTACATCATTCATGGCATGGCCAGTGACATCACTGATTACATTTCAAATTACATCACTGATGACATCACTGATGACATCATCCATGTGATAATCCGATGCACCTCCTCACACCCTAATATAACCTTTGATACACCCACTCTAAAATACAGACTACCATTTTTGAAACCATAGAGACACCAATACCAGTTACTACATACCCACTCACTGATTCTTAGGTCTACTCACACATCCACTCATTCACCCATACAATCACTTATACATGCAGTCACTCCTCAATCCAACACTATCATATGCAGTCATACACCTATTCAAACAGTTACATACCGCCACTCATCCATGAAGTTACTCACAGACCTAGATAGTCATGTAAAGAACCAATCACACTCCCATTTACTCACCTATACAGTTATACACACATCACCTCACTAATACATACAGATAGTAGTGCATACTTACTCTCTTATATAATCAGTGATACAAGTACACACTCAGCCATACAGCCACTTTAGTAATTACTCACTGTCACATATAGTTATTTATATACACCATCACTTACATAAACTGCCTTTTACATATGTAGCTACTTACATGTACCACTGAGATCTCCATTCACTCATGAACACACCCATACACACACTCAACCAGTCATAGAACTGTTTCCACATGCAGTCTTGAACCCATACACCCAGTGAATCAACTAGTCACACATCTATGCACAGAGTCACACACATCCAACCCACCCACACACACACTCAGGCACCGCTACAAATACTCAGGCAAACAGTCAATAACCCAGATAAACTGTCATGTACCTACTGACTAACCCATGTACTAGGTTACACAACAACAGACACACTGATACAACAGACATTCACACAGTTTAGTCACTAATGCATGCATTCAGTAAGAAACGCTTATTTAGTCACTTATACAGTCAGTGACACACCTCGTAAATCCTTCATCCAGACACTTATACACCCACTGATTCTTCAATACAGCTTGGCATATATATAAAACATATTTAAACTTTACAGAAACACACAGTCACTGGATGATGTCATCAGAGATGTCATTTGAGATGTCATCAGTGATGTCGCTGACCATGCCATGAATGATGTAATATGTGACGTCATGAGTAGTGCATTGCGGGGGCACGAGTTATAGTTAGCTGAACTAACTATAAGGGTGGAATTTCTATGGTTTTGTAGTAGTGAAATGTCCAGCTAACTATAACGCCTCTGAAACCTATGGTGAATATATATGTAAATGTAAATGTAAATGTCAAGGTACTTATAGAGCGCACTGTCACCAGACGGCCACCTTGCGGTGTCGCCTTTGCGGTTTTCCTGGCGCTGATACTCATACCGCTGTGGAACCCCTCCTGGCTTTCCCTGTGAAGTGTCCACTCCTGGGCACCCCCAGGGTGAAGCCAGGCATCCTTAGCGCTGTTGGGGCCGGTGTGGAGGCTAAGCAAGCTATTGCCCAGAGTTGCAGCGTGGGGCCCGTGATTAGAATAGGCACCGATGCGAGAATAGACAGGTCCGAGGAAATTGAGCCCGAGCCCCGCCGCGGCGGGAATCGAACCCTGTTATACATATATATCCTAAATATTCTTACCTTTCTTTGCAAAGGCATGCGCAAGGCTGATCTGGGAACCTGGGCGGGGGGGTGGCTAGTTGGAAGCATCACTGTCGTCTTACCAGTCCCGCTTTTGTTACAGGGGGCCGGTATTGCAGCTATGCTGCAAAACTGGTCTCCAGTAAAAAAATGTCCCAAAAGCGCCCCCCATCCTGGCGGCCCACCGGAGACATGCCAGGTGCCCGCTACGGCCACTCTGGCCTGCTGGGCATGCGTGGTAAATGCATTCTGTTGTAAAGACGGCATTATAAAGGATGTCTCCCCATCACTTCATGTAGCTTGTCGCCCTAGGCTATTATATGATCCCTCACTGAAGACTCAGATGGACTTTGGGTCACCAATGATCTGCCCTAATTTTGTCAACTGTAGAGGTTGTAGCCCCATCTTTCAACAATACAAATGTTGGTAACGGTTAAGATTGCAACTTGAAGTGTACGTAGGTTGAATGACTACTCTAAGAGATACAGTGTCCACAAATATGTCGGAAGGCAGGCTATTCAAATTCTTATACTGCAAGAAGCACATCTGACTGATTCAGAGGCAGGCATGACAATCAAAAAAGGGAGGGGACAGATGTATTCCTCCACGTGCTCCTCCTATACCAATATATGTGGTCTATGTGTTACTTGACAGATCAGAGATTTGTTTTGTTAATGTTCATGTTCCTAATTTAGATGACAGTGTATTCTTCTGGAAGATATTGGAGGAATATATGACGTTACAACGCATGCAATTACAACGCATGCTTTTAGCACGCAGTCTTCACATCACAACTAACATTACATTGCATGATTTTACAACGCATTTTTAAAAACTACCATTACAACGCATTCCATTACAACACATACCATTAGTTTGCATACCATTGCAACGCATAAACATTTAGGGCAACAGTAAGGTAAGTGTTGGATAGTGTAGGGGTAAAAATTACTATTCCCACTCCAGTGAGTACAACAGTAGGGAAAGTGTTGGATAGTGTAGGGGTAAAAATTACTATTCTCATGTACCCCAAAACCCATACCCACCCTAATGCTAAAAAAATCTCCATTACTTACCTTAAAATGGGTTGTGATGGCATGTGTTGTAATGGTATGCGTTGTAATGGCATACGTTGTAGTGACATGCGATGTAAATGCATGCATTGTAATGGCATGCAATGTAAAGGCAGTTGCTTGTAACAGTTGCATTGTAAAGGTAGGTCGTTGTAATGACTATGTTGTAATGGATGTATCCCTCTTGGAGTTGATATCACCATATGTTAAGGTTCCTCTTGTATGGGCCAGAGACTTTAATTGTATTTTTAAATGGGCCATTGGATAGGTACCATGTGCGACACACACTAAGCCAGCTATGAAACAAGCCTTAATAGAGGTCATATATAGATTGGACTGTGTAGATATTTGGCGAGCTTTAACCCATGTCTTGTGCATACTTTTGCCACTCACTGCTACACAACACCTATAGCAGACTGGACCGAGTACTGCTGAGTAGAGCTATAGCCGGAATGGTGGTAGCTGCTGCATATCAATATAGATTCTTACCCGATCACACACCATTGTTTATGGAGTATACCTCTGCACATTCCGCAGCTCTGGTTCCTCTATGGCAGAGATCTTCAAACCTTTTGATGCCGAGACCCCTCTGTTAAAATATTTTAGGCGTAAGGTCCCCCTCCTGACAAAAGATTTCTAGAAGTTGGCACTCATCATCATCGACAACCAAAAGTGCTCCCAATTCCCACAGCAAATCATTTTACGGTGGGGAAATAGTATTAAACAGTGTTTAGCAAACCGAAGGTTTGTGGGGGAAGTGGTTCTGTGTCAGAGGCTTACTACACAGCTCAAATACGAAATCTCCAAAATGAATTGCCCAAAAATGCACAAATGGTACTGTACTTTATTATTCACAAACAAACAAAACATAATTTGACTCAATTGGATGATAGCACCTTTCTAAACTAGTGTGATGGATGTGCCTGCTTTTCTCCAGAGAGAAGGTCAATCTGTGGTTGTATTCTAGCTACTGCCATCCTCAGGTTGTTCTCCACTTTGTCTTGAACAGGACTTCGTCTTTAATACTGCCAGTGCTGAGAACCTGATCTCACATAAATATGATGAGTTAAAAGGCATAAGTGTCTTGACTGCAATTTTCGACAAACCTGATTGTTCTTTAGACATTTTCAGCCAGAATTCCCCCAATGATATGTTGCTGAATTTCATTTGGAGAAAGCAGTCACTCTGAACGTCAATTAGATTTTCCTGAAGGTGCACTGGGAGATGAGTACCTGAATCCACAAGAAAAGGTTGAAATACCCAGTCATTTACATGATCCTCAGGAAAGTACTTTTCTAAACTGTCCCTGAGAGAAGTCAAGTAATTTCTGATGAACTCAGTAGCACTTTGTAGTTCATATCCTGTGTCCTCAAGAGCCTCTGCTGAACATGGGAATGCTCAAGCAGGCCACCTTGAATTAGTAGTCTTCTCCACAACTCTAGCTTCTTCTTGACGGGCAGATATTTTTTATACATGGTGAAAGATGTACTTTCAGCTCCTTGCAAATACACATTCAAGGAATATAGTTTATCGAAGATGTCTGCAAGGTATGCTGAAAGCACAAGCCAATGGGGATTACACAACTGTTCTGCTTTGTGTGGGACTAAATCCAGAAGGAATTTACTTACTTCATTTCTCAATTCAAAAATGCGATGCGGCACCTTCCCTCTGGATAACCACTGGACTCTTGTATGGAACAGCAAACCATCATGTTCAGCTCCCATTTCTGCACATAAAATTGCAAACAAACAGGCTGTAGTGGGGTGAGCCTTTATAAAATGTACAATTTTCACTGCAGAATTCAGCACATCCCGAGGTCTCTATCCCTGTTTCAGACTGCAAGAGTTTCCTGGTATATCATACAGTGGGTCCATAGACTATGAGGAGTCACTTTCAACACTTTGGTTTTTAGGCCTGCCCTAGCCCCACGCATGGAAGGAGCACCAGCCATACATATCCCAACACAGCTGTCCATTTTTAAGCCATTGGAGAACAGAGAGTCATTGAGAACATCAGATAGGACTGATGCTTTTGCCTGTCCTTTAATTGGTTTACAGAATAAAATGTCTTTCAATATTCAAGTTTTGTGGCAGTGTCGTACAAAAGCAATTAAATGAGCTTCCTTAGATAAGTCAGTCGCTTCATCCAATTGCAAAGCAAACAAACTCAATTTCAAGTGTGCTATGAGCTATCTGTTGATATCCTCTGACATGTCAGAGATGCGGCGGCAAACTGTTGCGTCTGAGAGGGGCACTATTTTAAACTTCTCTGCCGCTTTTTCACCAAGCATTGTCGTGGCCATGTTGAGAACTGCTGGAAGAATCACTTTTTCTCCATCTGTAAAAGGCTTTTTGTTTTTGGCAATGTGGTATGCCACTTGGTAAGATGCCTTCAATGCATTTGTCGGCGTGGAGACCACATTTTTCACAGTGTCTTTTTAGTGGGAGATGTCTTTCAGCTTTCTGACAAAAAAATCTCTGTTCTTTCCTACCAGTAACCCGTGTTTAGTTTCCAAGTGCCGCTTTATTTTGTTTGGTTTCAGGCTTTGGTTTGCCAAGGTCATGCCACAAACCACACACTGTGGCCTAATTTCACCAGTTATGGTAACACAGGTGAATCCAAAGTCCAAGTAGGAGGCATCATACTTCCTAATTTTTGCAGCTTTGTTCTCACCATCTGTTTTGGCCTTTCGTTTGAGCACCCTACCATCTTTTGGCATCAGGAAACAATCCATGTCAAATGTGCGTTTGATCCATGATACAAAATTCCAATGCTCAATATTAATGGACACCACAGACTTGCTGCTGCATGGGGTATAGTAGTCTGTTTTTTAACTCCTTGCAATTCTCAAAATGTCTTAAAATATCTTCGCATCGGGATGCATAAAACATAAATAACACATTAGGTCCCTTCTAAATTTTTAAAACAGAAATTGCAGCTGGTCCTGGCTTTCTTACGTAAGCAGGCCATGTGAGCCATTACCATGGTTCCCATTGCCTTGCGTGCACACGCATTGATAGCAATATGTAACACTGGTGGATGACATTAACCTTCTAATGAGCTAACACATCTTTGCATGGCAAACTTAGCATCCCATATTTCTGGGTCAGTGCAGTGAGGACAATGAGACTGAGTAAGAGTAAACATGGTTATATGCAACACTTGGAAAAAGCAAAAATGCATTATAGGGTACTATAAAAATATAGATAAGATATTTAAAAGTTATGTATAAATACCACAAAACACTGCACCAACACAAATCCAAACTAAAAAAAACGGGCATGTGTTAATAAAAAACAAAAAATAATGACTCGTAACTCTGGTTATTAATGTACCTGCTGGAGTTTTGTCTAGTCATTGTTTTGATTCACCATAAATTAGCACAGAGGGTTAAACTGCCTGCTGAAAAATGTGTACCATGCAGATCACAGAATTGAATTTTATATAGCTAACTCAGTGGGTTACTGTTTTTGTCACAGAGATCCGTTTGTTACTAAGTTAATATCCTAATGTAGCACAGTGAGCTATGACTGGCAACAAACAGCTGCATGCAAGATATAGGTTTAAAACTTATGGTTTTCTCTGTCTTTCATTATCCTATGGTTGTTAAAAAGAGTGTGTTTGCCTGTCAAATAAATTCTTGTTAGTCAAGCCAACCTCAACCACTTTGTTATATTTTAAATTGTGAGTTGCAACTTCTCCTGATCAAGCACTCTTAAAATGTAATGTCTACCAGCATGGATGACATGTGACTCCTACACCTTGTAGTCCTTATTTTCTTATGGAATATTTCCTATACGTGTGATGTAAAGTCCTCTCACATCCGACAGTGGTATGAGTAGCGCTGATGGCAGAGGACAGAGATGTGGAGGGAAGAATGTGAATTGTTACTGACTTGTGTGATATTGAATAACAATAAAAATCGTAGCTAACAAGCATTGGTAAAGCCAATAGGCCTGCCTAGTTTTAGGTATATTGGTTTGTTATTGTGTGATGTGTCTAGATCTGCTAACAGAAACCTCAGATTGAGGCACAAGCACAGGATTCAAAGTTGCCTTTTTTGGACTACACACATAAGCACACAACCCACGCCTTTTGCAAAGGATTCCTAGTTAACCTTTTTGGCCAAATTCTTTTTAGAAACCCCACCTCTCTTGCCTCATCTGAGGTACTGCAAATAAGAAAACTGAATGAGTAACCCATACCTGTGGAATGAGGTGAGGGTCCACCTGGGGAAGTAATAATAGTGTAAGAGCAAAGGCAGAACAGGTGACTAAAGGGGGTTTATGATGTTGAAGTAGTAGACCTGCCAACTCATACAGCACTACCATGTGTCAAATGAAACTGTCTCTCTTCACACAGTCTTATTTGTGAAGAGCCTGTATCACATGGTGTGCACAAAGTGAGGTGGAAACCCCTGCAGAGAGTGCATTTCCAGCTTATTAGTCTTGGGATGAGTAAAAGGAAGGTGTAGGGGGAAGATTCAGAGGGAAATGTTTAGAAAGGCTTGTTTTGGGATTTCCTGAAAAAGTTAAGAATGAACTAAATAGACATTTCTAAAGTTAGAGCTTGGCCATGTTTGTTGACTAATGCTATGATTTCACTCATGAGAAGATATTTGTGCATTGAGACTGTAGTTGTATCTACATAGTTGACTAAATGTTCTGGCATATTCTTATGTTTTGCTGTATTACTGTAAATAGTACTTCCATTGCTTCTTATTTATGTAAGCTTTCTTAATTCATTTGAGCTACACAATTTAAAATTCTCCATGTTTTGGAATCTTATTTCTTTGCAAAACACGTGAATAAAACATAATTTTGTACTTATATCTTCATTTTTTTCTAAAGTGTATAGCACCAATATCTTCAAAATACATTGTTTGCAGGACATAATCTGTTTCTAACCATAGCTGAAATTCAGAAGGATATTTAGGTTTCCATGAGCCCATAATCACCGATCTAGTGATGAGCATAGTTATGGAATAGGTGGAATCTCTAAGTGGGTGGAACAGCCTACGAATACTGAGACTGCATCAGGTGTTAGATCAAAACCTAGAAAGTCTGTCCTGTATATATAAGAACCCGCTGCTAATAGTCTAGAATTGGGAAAGTACATGCAATGTGGATCCAGTCTACAAAGCCTTGACATCAGGGGGCATGAATTTGTGATCTCTTGTTTACATTTATGAAAATATGCAAGGATAAAATAGATCAGCCAGAATTATATCAATAAAAGGGGCAAACCCATTTTATCCTTTCGCATATATTTTACCCGAACTTACCAATCCCCTTATACCTGGGCCATATGATGGGGATTCTTTGCAAAGATGGTTTTGAATAACGCCAAAAAAAGTGTTGATGTTCTATAGTTACAACTGCTGATTCTGCCTAAAGGATGTGAAACACTTCTTTTTTTAAGGTATATATTGGATTTGTTAGTCCTCAGATTAACTCTCCCAGACTGGGTTTAAATGATTCCTCCACGTGAAAAAGTGGTTTGCCTACAAAAACCACCACATCAAGTAAGGATGCTTAACACATGAAAAAATGACCAGCGCTTTTCTTTGGAAAGGGTGGCAACTGTAGCTGAACAAAGGAATCATATTAATCTGCTGCTACAAGAATAACAACGGAAAGAACACCAAAAAAATACACCATTCAAAAGTCATAAAAATGCATTTGAAACTGCTGCTACAAGAATAAAAACAGAAAGAACACTGAAAATAAACAACATTCCAATGGATGTGGTGGTTTTAGCACAACGTACTTTTGATGCATCAAAATCCAAGAAGAAAAACAGCTGCAAATAAGAGAAGCGCTGAAAAACACAGAAATGCATCGATTCTTGAGTCTCAGGGAAATGGAGCAGTCAGTTTTGCTGCACTCAGGAAAGGTATTGCACCGATTCCTTATGTGAGAAGAAGCGATTTGTCAAAATCCGAAAGCGGGTCCTTTCTACGGGGTGATGCACTGGAAACTTGGCGCACAGATGCGATGTGTGGAAATCCAGACATGCTGAGATTAATTCAGCGGCGAAACAAGCGCTGTGTTGATCCATCCAGCCGAGGACTGGTGATGTACCAATTTGTTCAACTGCACAGCAGGACCGGGGTTGGAGTTGATGCAGGGGTCTCGGGCATCATACACATGGTGCTCTGGACTTGGGCTGCAGCAGTTTCTTTGGCTGCAAACAGTCCCTACGTCAATTTTTTAGCCACACCTCGGCAATGTGTTGGTTTTTTCAACTGCACGGCAAGCTTGTGGCTAGAAAAATGGCTCTTGAAGGGCGATGCATGGATTTTGAGTCTTTAAAGCAGCAAAACCACCTCCAAGGGCCCAGAACTGGAATTGGCACCACTCCCAGCAGAGGAGTTCAGGGGTTGCAGATGAAGCCTTTGATGGCCCTGAGACTTCTTAACATGAGGGAAGCAGAGACGAACCCTTGGAGAATCTTGTCAAGCAGGATACAAAGCAAAGTCTAGTCCTTTTACTCTCCAAGAAAAAAGCAGCAACTGCAGGCCAATCCAGCAAAGCAACACAGCAAAGTTGTAGTACTCCTGTCAGCTCTCTAGCTCGTCCAAGTGGCAGAGTCTCCTCTTGATTCAGAAGCGTTCCAAAAATTTGGGGTGGCACAGGTCCTATACTTATAGCCCTAACTGCCTTTGAAGTAGGCCTACTTCAAAGGATGGTCTTTGTAGTGTACTGATTCTGCCTTGACCTTGCTCCAGACACACTACAGGGGGTGGAGATATCATTGTGAGAGGACAGGCACAGCCCTATTCATGTGTCAGTGACAACTCCTCTGACCACTCTAGCTCAAGAAGGTCCATCAGCCTGGTGCTGGGAAATCAAGATATGCAGGGCACACCTCAGCTCCCATTGTGTGAATGTCTAGAGCGAATGCACAAACAGCCCAACTGTCAGTCTAAACCCGATGTGGATTCCACAGGCAGGCAGATGCACAGGATGTTGAAGGAAGAAAATGCCCACTTTTTAGAAGTGGTATTTTCAAACACACAATTTAAAAACCACTTTCACTGGAAGATGTGTTTTTAAATTCTGAGTTCAGGGAACCCAAAATCCAGATCTTCATATCTTCCTAATTAAAAGTTACACTTGTGAGTTGTTACAAGGCAGCTCCAGTGATAACCTATGGGAAACATGCGCTGCATCCTGCCCATGGGGCTACCGTGAGCCTACCTTAGGGATGCCTTACATGTAATAAAAGGGAAGGTTTGGGCCTGGCATGTGGGTTCACTTGCCAGGTTGACATGGCAGTTAGAAACTGCCCTTTCAGACACTGCAGTGGCAGGCCTGAGACATGTTTGCAGGGCTACTCGTGTGAGTGGCACAATCAGTGTTGCAGGCCCACTAATAGCATTCGATTTACAGGCCCTGGGCACAAACAGTACACTTTACTAGGGACTTACCAGTGAATAAATTATGCCAATCATGGATAACCAAACATAATGACAATTTACACACAGAGCACCCACACTTTAGCACTGATCCTTAGTGGTAAAGTGCCCAGACTTCAAAAACCAGTAACATCGAGGTTCAGCATACAGTAAAAAATATAGGAGGGAGAGGCAAAAAGAAAGGGGAAGGCCCACCAAGGATGCAATGTCTAACACAGCTATTCTACATATGAAATATAGTTGCAACACTGCCTTCTAAATGTAATTCCAAAGCCTAGAACTCTAAGCTACAGTATAAATTTGCCTTATTGGTGCTGGTGTTAGCAAAATGAGGCATCGACATCCACTGTACCCAACCGTAACCACCCATGTTGGTGCCTGGCAAAAAGATGTCCAGGAATGGGCAACTGCCTAAGAAATTCACATGAAACTAGCTAGAAGGGTTAAAGGGGTGTCTGAGGAATTGTTTGATTGGTCAGTATTGTTTTCCTGCTGGGCGGTGGGGAAGAGGATGTTTTGGAAAGTCAACAGAGTGATAGGGATAAAGAAGCTGCATGACATGGTTTTACTCTTCTATAGCTAACTGTTGGTAATCTGTTTTCTACAAATATAATTTGTAATGATTGGCATGGACTGTATATGACATATGGACCCAATTATGTTTTTTTACTGATCTATGATACATTTTTAATAAAGTTATCAAAAAAAGACATTCTGACCAGAAGCACAAAGTACCAATAATAGTCAATGGTCGTGGTAGAACAGGAACTCTGCACAATTTAACACGGACTGCGACACACTAACCAAGTTTATTCTGGTAACAGATTTTACCTTCTGTCTTTAACGCTTTCAGTCCTAATCCAACACAGGACTACACTTCTAATGCACCCCAGAACTTCAGGAGTGGCAATTAGAGAGTCACAGGGTGGTGGGCAGAGGCCAACAGATGAGTCCAGTTCAGGTTGATTTACCACTAGTTAGTTGGGCAGTTGCAGGAAAAGACCTTTACAGTTGTTTGTCTCCCTGTAGCTTTAACAGGAGGTCAGCCTTATGACTTTTGAAGTCCACCTCTTTATCTTGGATACAAGAGGGAAAGCAGGTCCAGTATTTTGGGCTCTGCTCGGCCCTGCTTAGGTCTCAGACAGCAGGTTCAGTCCTCTTCTGATCTTCCACAGGCCCAGATGTGTTCTGAAGTGGGTGCCTGGACATGCAACATTTATATCTGGCATATGCAGTAACTAGTGGGGAAAAGGTTTTCAGTGCTAACCCTACCCACTTTAGGCATTTTTAAGGTGGATGAAGTCTTTGCCACACTAAACTTTGACTGTGAGGTTGCTGTGTGTGTGGGGACTGGGAGTACACTATGGTAATCCTAGTGTCCTCCCACACCGAACACTAAAATACTGTTTTAGGCAGTGCCTGTGCCCCCAACAAATTCAGAGACAGAAGTCTGGTAGAATAAAGCTGAGGTTTCAGCAACCAGGCAGTTGATACACTCAAATTGATTTGACATTCTATTTTCCTCCTTTGAAGGGTGTCCCAAATGTCATAAGAAAAACCCCAGTATACCTGTCAAACATGTTTGTACACTCCAGCAGGATCTGACACTGTGATGTCAAGTGAGCAAGAAGCCCACTTAGAAGGAAGCTGGTCTGGCTGAGTGCACAAAGGAAGGGTGCATGCCTTGGTGTTAACTACTTTTGCTTGTGACAGGGTAGGCCTCTTTGAAGTCAATCAAGTTCTAGGGCCCAGATCATGGGCCATCCTCTCATGGGAACAACAACATCTCCCCAAACCCAAGTCCTTTTTGTCCCTGACCTGGGAGCAAGCTCAGTAAGTTCATACCTCATTCATGCTTACTGAAATGCTAATTTCTGGCTGGCAGAAGTGGGAGAGCAAAATTTAGATTTACCTTCTAGGAACTTCAGGCAGGGCAAAGGTAGCATTTTAAAAGCTATCTTTTCAAAATATTTATTACAAATCCGACTTGGGCTTATAATAAATATTTCAAAAACTCCAAAGATTTAATTTGTTGTTTCCTAGGTGGAAACAATATTGTAACATTGTATTCCAGTGCTTTCTTATATAACAGCCAATCCCGCTAATCCTGCTAAAGCAAAAATAGAGTCTAGGGCTTTTTTCACTGTAAGGAGATGCTTAACATTAAGTTTAAAAAAATGTCATTTGCAACTGTTTCCTAGACGGAGATAACATTAATTAAACTTAATATTGTATCCTAATGTTTTCCTACGGAACAACCAACTCTGTTACAGTGAAAATTGTTTTTAGTGCTTTTTCACTGTAAAGAAAAATACCACTGGTCACAGTTTAAAGAAAATGTAAAGAATCCAGAGAGGAATCAACTATAGCACTAGCTTGAGCGCTAGAAGTTATTTCAGATCACAATTTTTTCTTGCTCTCACTTGTTGTTTCCACCTTATCTTGAGTTGTCTTTTTGTAGACCCAACATATTGCTTGCCACAAAGGCAAACAATAGGATAGACACAATAAGATGTATTACAATGTATGAAACTTCTGATTTAAAAAATTCCAGTGCCTTCACAATTCTGGAAATTTGTGGTTCTTGTCATTAATATATTTGCAACAAATACATCAAGTCGTCGATGGTGACAAGACAGAACATTTCACTCCACAGGCCATTGTGGACCAATTCAGGGACTGTTATAAGACGCTCTACACCACACAGGGCAACGTGGATGAAACCGCCATGGCGGAATATTTATCGGACATAGCATGTGCATGGCTATCAGATGCCCGCCGGGAATACTTATCTATGCCCATAGATGAAACTGATGTCAAAGACGCTATTCTTTCCCTCCCTAACAATAAGGCACCGGGGCCGGGAGGCTTAACGGCAGAATTTTATAAGACATATGCGGACCTTCTTGTCCCTCACTTGCTAGAAATGTACGCTGAGGCACACGAGGCTGGCACCCTGCCCCCGTCTCTGAGACAAGCCATGATCATAACCCTTCTCATGAAGGACAAGCCGCCTTCCCTCTGTGAGTCCTACCGCCCCTTATCACTGATTAATCTAGACGCAAAAATATTGGCAAGACATTGGCCACAAAGATTCAACCTCTGATGCCCCGCCTCGTGCTCCCTGATCAATCTGTATTTGTGCCGGAAAGATCCTCTTCCCACAATTTGCGCACTATCTTCTCCATGTTCCACATACTTAACCCTGATTTGCCGGCGGCCGCTGTCATGCTTGATGCTGCTAAAGCATTCGATTCCATAGAATGGCACTATATGTTTCACACATTACGTAAAATGGGATTTCCAGGGGTCATACTACAGTGGATACGGATTTTATACACTGACACATCAGCCAGAGTGCGCGTGGGCAGCCATACTTCTGTACCATTCCGGATTGGGCGTGGTACGAGGCAGGGATGTCCATTGTCCCCTCTCCTGTTTGCCCTTGTCCTTGAGCCACTTGCTTGCAAGATTCGACAATGTCATAGAGCATCCGCCCTCAACTTTAACCACCGGCCAGTCGGCATATTGATGTATGCAGACGACATGGTCCTGTTTATAAGAGATCCCCAAAAACATTTATCCCCTGTTCTCCGAGAGTATATTAGATTTGGGTTGTTCTCCGGACTCACGATCAATTGGGACAAGTCGGTCGTTATACCGCTGACAACGATTACGTCCCAGCCCCATCTGGAATACCCCTTATTATGGACAACGGACCCTGTTAAATATCTCGGTGTATGGGTGCATTGTGATCCCGAAGTTGTAATAAGAGAAAACTATGGTCGAGCCTATGACACACTGGCTCGGCAGGTGGATGGATGGTTGCATCTCCCGTTGTCTTTGGCGGATCGTATTGCTGTGATAAAAATGGTTATCCTTCCCCGCTTCCTATATCTGTATTGCAATATACTGGTCAAACTGACTCAACAATTTTTTAAAACAATACGAACCCAACTGTTACGTTTAATCTGGGGTGCACGACAGCCTAGAATTAGCTGGCAAACACTAACACTATCATATGACAAAGGGGGATTTGCTGCACCGGACTTTTACGTATACTATCTCTGTGCTCAAGCCCAATATGCGTACTATTGGTTCAGAACTCACGACTTTATACCACACGTAGCGGTGGAAGATGGGGATGCCCATCCTACTCCACTCAGAGGCATACTTACGCACGTTGCTAGGCACACGCCAAAGACAGAAATTAACACACTGGACATGACTATTGCTGCGTGGCAGTCGATTGGCAGCCGGGCACACAAACTACCACTGTACACACCCGCACTGCCTTTGGCGCATCACGCTGCCTTGTCAGTCACCCAGGAGGCGGGTCCCCTAAAATTATTAAAAGAAGCCAGCATTACTCACATGCGGGATTTATATAATCAAGGGCACTATCTCGAAAAGAGCGATTTAGAATACATACAGAACCCCACATCTCTGTTTCTGTACACTTGCTACCACCTAAAATGTGCCATACGAGATCACTACCAATGTTTTCCTGCTGAACCTCCAACGCTGAAGTCCTTACAGTTGTTACTAGTGACTCCAACTAAGAAAGAACGAATTACTAAATTATACAGGGCTGTGCAGGAGGAGACGGTTAGAGGTCCCGATAAAAGTCTCGCAAAATGGAATGATGTATTAGACCCACAGCTCACAGGGGAGGAGTGGGAGCGGATCTGTCAGCTGACGGGCCGCCTTACGCCCAATGGGAATTTACGCATTATTCATTTTAAATTCCTGCATCAGGTATACTATACCCCATCCAAACTACACAGAATGGGTTTGAGAGAGTTAGATCAATGCAAACGATGTAGACATCCGAATGCGGATTTCTTGCACCTTGCCTGGCACCGGTACTTAAATATTGGAGAGAGGTGCTAGACCGTATTCACACCATGATGGGTGCTTTGCTTCCCTGTACGCCTACTGTATGTTTACTGACTTATGTCCCTCAACTGAAAGGCATTGCGGGCAGATTTGTAAGGGTTGCTCTTCTACTAGCCAAACGTCGCACTCTGTTCACGTGGGACAGTGCAGCTGTTCCGAAGCTGGAAGGGTGGATGAAAGATATGGTATATTGTAGGGAAAATCTGGAACTGTACGCTGAAGAGTTGCCTATTTCTTCCAGACCGAAGGATATCTGGGGTCCGCTCAAACATTTCCTTGCAGGGCCAACACTTGTTGATGCTGATTGACATTCTACACCATACATATTGCTGTTGATGATGATATGTGACTGTACTCGCTGTGGGAGTACTGCAGGGCCTGCACTGTGTCCGTGTTGTACACTCTGATCACTGTGAATTCACCTGGGGCTGTAATGTTGTAATGTTATGTTCACTATGGTTACGCTGTCAAGGATGGCAGCGAGGTATATTGTACCACAAAATAATAAAAAGATTAAAAAACAAAAAATAAATAAATACATCCATGACGAGTAAAGCAGCCTTTCGGCATCTCTGGTATCCACTTTTTTAAGCTACTCTCAGCATGTCTGATAGTATCATTGGGACCTAGGAGATTCCTAAAAGATTTGGATTTCTAAAGGTAATATCCTGTTTAGAATGTAAAATCCTAGCTAAATCCTTATCAGTGGACACAACTTTTCAGTGTCTTTTTAGTATGTTAAAAATCCTATCATTCTCTGCACAGAACCTGAAAATGAATCGTAAACTATTGTTAGCAGTTGATAGCATTCTTCTATATATATCATGTGTAATATTCTGTAATAAGCTATTAACATGGCAACAAATTGATTATTGTTAATCATATTGCAGCCCTGAAGAAGCGGGTCATCTATAAAACACATGTTGGCTGCCAATCTTGACACTTTAAGTTATTATTGAAACTGACTTGGCTGAAATTAAGAAACATGAAGGCTGTTTTAGGTGTCTACACATACAGATGCCATCACATTGGTTGATGTTATACGTTTTTTTAGGTCAAACCCTTGTTTGGTGCTTTAATTGTTGGATTTGAATCAGTCTAAAGGCATCATAAGAGAAATTGCATGTGTTAATAAATTATTGTATTTTATGACATGTATCTCTAGAATTTTTTGATAGTGAATATGTTTGTGCTATAGCTGATTCCTCCCTTGAATGTGTAACATTAAAGATTTACATGCCCTGCTTTTAAATATCATGCATCCTTCCTTATGGTTAATACGGCCTACTATGGGGTGACATATAAATATTTAAAAGCAAGGTTTAGGCCTGTCAAAAGGAGTTATTTTGACATGTCAAATTTTCAGTTCACACCTGCACAGCCATGCTACTGGTGGCAGACCTACAGTAATGTATGTATTATCACTGTAGTGGATGGCACAAATCAGTGCGGCAGTGCACTAGTGACATTCTATGCGCAGGTGTGACGTATGATTTACAACACGTCTAGATACGTATATTAACGCGGAAGACGACCGCGCAGGTACCTTCCCATCCTGCTCAACACAGTACGGGGTACCGACGGACAGGTCAGTTCCTTCTCGCTATTTAGCATTTGGTATTCATTTTTTGTTTATCATAATACTAAATGCGTGTGGCCTAGCTTGTGTGTTTCCCGTTTTTAACGTGCGACGGGCCACTGCTGACGCTAGAGTTTAAGAGGGTGACTTATGTAGATACTTTCATTTCTAGAAGCCCGTTTTTGCGCTGCCGCTCTCATAAGGTCACTCATGTTCGACTGTCGCGCATAGTTTCTCTTTAATGGCTTGGCATAGTTTTCTGTTGTTTCTTCATCAATAAGCCGCCATTAGAAGGAGACCAGAAGTAATGTCTGTAGGGTGCTTTCATCTGGTAGAAACGTTCTCATATGTAAATCAGAGAAAGTCTAACGATGTACAATATATAGATAAGGTGTCATCATACTGATTTTTCGAGTTTTTTGCGAGGTATCTGTATACATTAGTACTGTTGAAAGGTGACTTGGATTTTGCCTTGATTTGGAGTTGTGTGATTTGTCTTTAAAAGAAGATGCAGGGTTGTACACATTGGCATTGTGTTATACCCTTTTCTCTTTATACAGAGCGGGGCCTCTCTTTCCTGAGCGGATGCCAGGTGAGGTGAGGCAAGTTCCCGTATGCAGACGGGTAAGCGTAGATTACATTTTTTCATCTATTTGGCATTACAGTCACACTGTTTTGTTTCTATTGCCTAATACAGGCGCTATTGTACACATTATTGTAGTGACTTTAGCACATTGTAAATTTTGTAGATTGACTAAGCAGGTGTCGAATATTATCATTTCATTTCTCATTATGTTTTTCTACTTCGCAGGATTTGGGTGAATACTCCAAATAATATTGAGAGTCTCTGAACATCCCAAATTCAAGTAGGTTATTTTGACATGTCAAATTTTCAGTTCACACCTGCACAGCCATGCTACTGGTGGCAGACCTACAGTAATGTATGTATTATCACTGTAGTGGATGGCACAAATCAGTGCGGCAGTGCACTAGTGACATTCTATGCGCAGGTGTGACGTATGATTTACAACACGTCTAGATACGTATATTAACGCGGAAGACGACCGCGCAGGTACCTTCCCATCCTGCTCAACACAGTACGGGGTACCGACGGACAGGTCAGTTCCTTCTCGCTATTTAGCATTTGGTATTCATTTTTTGTTTATCATAATACTAAATGCGTGTGGCCTAGCTTGTGTGTTTCCCGTTTTTAACGTGCGACGGGCCACTGCTGACGCTAGTCTACAATATGAAGTGAGGCCTATGAAAGCCCGCACCTCCTTTTGTGTCTTGGGTATTGGCATGTTAGCTATTAACTGAATGCGGTCTGGTGTAAGCTGCCTTCCCTCCTTGGACAGCGAGTGACCAAGGTAAATAACTCGCTGGACACAGAATTGCAGCTTAGAAGGGGACACCTTGTGCCCCTTTTCGGCTAGAAATTGTAAAACTGTCAGTGATGCTTTTTCACATTCAGGTTCGCTTCGGGCGGTGATCAGCAGATCATCGACATATTGAAGCAAGGCAGTGTTAACTGGCATGTGGATGCTGTCGAGTTCTCGTTTCAGTGCTTGGCTATAGATGCTGGGGCTTTCTGTAAATCCTTGAGGTGCGCGTGAGAATTTGAAGCTACGTCCATTTAAACTAAATCCGAACAAATATTGGCTTTCCGGATCTATTGGGACGCTGAAAAAGGCATTTTTGAGATCAATTACAGTAAAGAATGTTGCTTCGGAATCAATAGCTGTCAGTAATGATGAAATATCGGGGACCACAGGGAATTGCGGCACAATACACTTATTTAATTCGCGCAGATCAACAACCAATCGATATACTGGCGGGGCCTTCGGATCTGTTCGTTTGAGAATCGGAATTATCGGTGAATTACATACATTGGAGTCTGTTTCTACAACCACTCCTTGGGCAATGAGCTCGTCAATGATTTGTAGTAAAGCCACTACAGCATCTGGTGGTAACTTGTATTGTCGTATTCGTGGTAGTACCACTCCTGCCTTTAGTGTGACTCGATATGGTGTAATATTCATGCAACCAACATCAGTAGGGCCTTGTGCCCATAGATGTGTAGGTAAAGTCTGCAATCGGGGATCCATGTCTCTAGACACATAATGACCTTTAAAATCACGTAAAAACAATCTTACTCCTTCCGGAGAACAACATATTATAGCTCCTAGAGCCCCCAGTGTTTTTATTCCTAACAGGTTTTCTGGACATGATTTAGTAAGCAATAAATCTGTAGTTCGGGTCAAAGGTCCTATCGTAAGTGGAAGAGGTTGTGACACTTCATCAACAATAGGCTTTCCTGAAAAACCAAGGGAAATATTCTGTGAGCCTGAGAGGGGTGCCCCTGGAACTTCACTACGTTTTATTGTTGTTCGACTTGCCCCTGTATCGAGTAAAAATTTTCTGTCTTGGCCTAATAATTCACTATGTACATAAGGTCCTTCTTGATCTACAGGGATCTCGATAAGGGGTAAGTCAACTTCCCTCTCTAGGCTGGTTCATGCATATCGTTGATAATCAGGATAGTCATACTGTGCGGTCTGGTACAGTTGTCGTGTCGTGGTTTGCGTGGCAGCAACAGGCAGCGCTGGTGCAGCTGGCACAAACTGTATAGTCTGTTGTGGAGCTGGCATGGACTGTGCATGCTGCAAGGCTCCTTGTTCATTCTGATCCTGTCTAAGTGGCCGTGGTCTTTCTTTTGTAATGCCCGTGGCGATATTACGCTTCAGGACTGGACAATCGTGTACATGATGACCTAGTTGTTTACAATAGTTGCATGTCCCTTTTACAGGTCCCGCTAAATCGCCAGAATGTGTCGTACCCTTTTTATGTCCTTCAACTGGAACTGTCTGGGAGACTAGCATTTTCATTTTCGTGTCTTTCATGCGTCTTTGTTCATGATCTTGTTCCTCTCTAATTCTATTGTGATGATACTGTAACATTTGTAACATTTGTGATGGAGTGTTACCTTGCCAGGTACTCTCGAATTTTAATACTCTATTCTTCACTTGGGGCAAGGAATTTTCAACTAATTTTGTCACAAACAGATGTGGGTATGATTCGCTACTCGCTTTTATAACACTATTTATACCAAAACATTTTTCAAATCGTGCATAGAAATCACTAGTGTCTTCATCTTGCTTTTGTTTACAGGCTGAAATTGCACCCCAGTCTTCCTTTTTCGTGGTTAATAAACGTGGCAGTACCTGTACTAGTAGACCTGGTAGTGCTTTAGTTTTGTCCCCAAGCCCCGAACCTGGACCTCGGGCCTTTTCTTCTGCTTCTAATGCTGTCCAATCTATCTTTTGGTCTCCTACCTCTCACTCTTTTTCCTTGAGTTTTTCATAAATGCCAGCAGGCATCAATACCTTTAATATTGTCATAATGTCGGGATAGGTATACTCTCCCATGAGTAACATGTCTTTAATTTCTCGGTGGAAACCCGCTGGGTCTTTGTCATGACTGGGTACCACTTTCTTCATTTCCAACAATTCTATTTTCGATATGGGCGTATACACATATACACGTTTAAACTCATTGTCCTCGCCCTTTATTGGGTGCACTTCTCGTAAGGGATTCTGTCTGTCCATGTAATACATGGTTCTTTCCTTGATGGGCAGTGAGACATGTTCTGGGCATATAAAAAGAATGTACTGCTTTCTTGATTCTAGTATTTCTTTAATTAGCTTAGTACCTAAACCTCTCCATCTATTCGTGAGTAATTCGGTCAATATATCAGGTAAGGGACCAGGATCTGAATGTTGGCTTTTATATAGTATAAGAAGTTGTTGAATCATATAAATCCCAGCTAAACGCTGTTCATCTGGGGTGAGATTCAAAAATGTGTGAGCTACTGTGTCATCACTATACTTCCCGGGACTGTCAACCCAATGGACAGCTGACCTGGCTAATTCTTGTTCATCCATAGAATCGAGAAAATGATAACCCCTTCGTTCTCGGAGTAATTTATCTGCTGCTTGGAATGAATGCTCGTTAGACCTTATATTTATTATTGGTGTTTGAAATTTCCTGTTATTTTCTAGACACATCGGACGTATCGGATCAGTAAGACATCTAGTACTATTACAAGATCTTCTTCTACCTACATAGGCTATAGTTTCTGACTGTCCTGTGGGCAGTCCTGATGCTTCTTCCTCGCTTTGTTCGAACTGGTCTACCGCTAATCTTTCTTCGTGTAGGCGTTCTATTTCTTTACGGATCTTTCGGCACATGGCTATTATACAGTTTTGCTTATCATGTCTCCCTTCGGATATATTCTGGCTCCATCTGGTAAGAATCTGCATTGCTTCCGGGTCTACCCCCGGTCGGTCTTGATTTCTGATCACACAATTTACGAGGAAACGCAACAGTTCCCCCTGTATTTCCACTTTCTGGTATTCCATAGCTCTGTTAATACATTCAGAATCTCGCCCGGTTTGGACAAAATGATATATATTATCTAGATGTGCAGTCATTCCTGGTAATTTCCCTAAATACACTGCGGCTCGTCTGATACGTAATGATGCTAGGGTCATTTCGTCCTCTTTTCCGGGCACAGGGTCATATCTACAATCTATAAGAAGTTCCTTAAGCGTACGGGCATTTATGAGTTTGGGGGTACGTGAATGTGCTGACTCTTGAAAAGTAAGTTTATTTATTCTAGGTGGCGTAGAAAAGATATTGGTAGCACCTCCGGTAGCCCCATCTGGGGTATCGGGTGTGAAAGGATTTGTTGAACGTGATACAGCAACTATAGGCGTGGATACAGCTATAGAAGTAGCTGTAGGAACAGATGCAGAAACAGATGTGCTTGCCGGAACTTGTGTCAGAACTTTTTGCTGTAACGATACGGGTACTGGATCTTGGCGTTGAACCTCCCTGGCAGGCGGTCTATGTGGGGCGGGATGAGCATACTCGGGAGCTGCGTCATCTAAATATGAGGAAAGAAAAACATCTTCTGCGGTTCTAGGATGCCCCTTAGGATGCACCTTTATTGGAAATAATGGGGTTGGCAAGTCTTTTGGTATCCCTGGAGTAGCCTTAGGTAATCCTTCAGCCAGAAGGGGATACATACCATTCATAAGGGCATTTCTTTGTCTGTCTACTTGTTCTGATTTTACTCGTGCACCTTCTTTAATTAATAGATTTTCTCGGACTTCATTAGAATTCTCTTTACTCTTCTCTTCCTGTCTACGTGCTTTTTCTGTTCGTCTATGTGATTCTTTACGCCAGAATTCAATGGCGTCTTTCTGTGATTGTCTAGCTTTCTTTTTCCATAATTCTTCCTCTACTTTCACGATGCACTCTGCATCCCAGGTCTCCGCTGCGGGCCACCTCTGACTTTCTGGTAATTCCTTAGTGTAGTCTACCCATAGATCAAGAAATAATATGGCGTCTAGGCCATGTTTATGATACATGAAGTACCCTGGAGTGTCCCTAGGAGGAATGGGAACAGCTTCTTCGAGTACCCCTTTTCTAGTTGTGATCTGTCTTAGTTTCGAAAAGAGCGGCATATTGAGAACTGATCTGATACTTGATCTTGAACAAACTTAATACAGTAATCACAATAATGAACAGTCATTCATACCACAATATGCAGAACGTACTATAAACATTTAACATTTAACATTTAACTGAGCAACAATGATGATGACGATCTAAGGAAAACTTAATCATTAAACATGATACTCGACTTGAACTGAATTATTCTGAATTTATATACTTGATATACTAGATACACTGCTAAACAGTACAGATACACTGCTGAAACAGTGCAGCCCGGATTTGTGTACCCAAACCCGTCTGGACCGGCACAACTTATGTGCACGCCAGAACGCCTCCCCAGTAATGGTACTCACCGGGTAGCTCGGAAACGGAAGGCCTCAGAAACTGGACTGAACTTGAACCGGACTGGACTCGACTCGAACGCTTCGGACACTGGACTCGACTTGGGACTTCGGAAACTGGTGGGCCTCTGTATACCTCGGATCTTGCTCTCTCAGCTAGGCTCTGGTCGGGATACTTCGCACTTCTCACCGCCTCGTCTGGGTGTTGATCGCAGCCTCAGTCGCCCCCGCTTGACCGGAGGGAGACACAGGAAATCCTGCTGGTACGCGTTATTGTCCGTCCAGCTGTGGCAGGAGACCGGGCCTGCAACGCACCGCCGGCGCGTGAGATGAGAAAGTGTCCCTATTCGGGCGCCATTCATGTGGTAAATAATTTAATTACCGGGACTTAATTTGATACGGAAACATAATAAAAATAGCTCAGTAAATAAGAGGCAGGATCCGTGGTATTAGAGGTTCGGAATGGGCTTTATTCCAATACTGATTCGAATCAGGGATTTCAGGTTCCATCACCACGAAGGTTCAGGAAGTGAAGGCAATACATTATTGACAGGTAACAATATATATATGAAAAGCATTTACATTAAGACAGATGCAGGAGGCGTAACAGCTGATAATACAGATAAGAATACACATACGTAATGAAAAGAGGCGTAATAGGGCGTAACAGAGAAACGTCATTGGTTGTGATGTCACAAATGGGTGGATCTATGAGATAATTTCGCAGTATCAGCAGAAATATTTGGCAGAGATGCGCGCGCAGCAGTATGACGTGTGATTGACGTGCAACTAGGGGGTGAAGGGGACTTGATATTTAGCTCTACATGTGGCGACAGAAGTCTGGAGGGTCAAGTCAACCTAATCCCAAATCATATCTAACATCCTATGTTTAAAGAACTATGTTATCCAAAAGAGAGGTCTCTTAGAGTAGAATCTTATTCTATACTGACTATACTGACGGTTAGTGCGTGTACAAGCGTCTAAGTGTCTACACCAGATGCGAGGGCGGAATCTTCCATAGTAACAGGGCTATGAATTACTTGTATGAAGACAGAGAAGTCGGGCCTTTGCTTGGTAGCTGGAAGAATGTTTACTTAAGCTACTAGACAGGAATGCATTGGGCAGGGAGCGGAGCAGATAATTTTCGAAGGTGAAATACAGTTCTTGGCAGGCAGCAAGCTGATGTCAGGCTTCGTGAGCCGCGCAGAGAATGAGACAAAGTTCATGGTCACAGATGCAGGCTCGGACTGGAGCTTCAGAGACAGAAAGCAAGAGAAGCTTGATGACAGAATCAGGGCCTACTTGCCCGGACTGTAAAATGGCATAAGTGAACCATATAAAGGCGGTGGCCTTTCGTACTTAGGAATGGAATATCCGGCCCATTCATGGCGGATCAACAGAGGACATGTTAACGGTGGACGCACATGTATTTGCGTCTTCATAACTGGAACTAGAGGGAACATACATGTACTTGTAACATGCACATAGAACCGTTGGGGTCCAAGATAGGGGACATAACTGACCAGAAAAATCCATATTTCCACAAAGAGGGTGACTTATGTAGATACTTTCATTTCTAGAAGCCCGTTTTTGCGCTGCCGCTCTCATAAGGTCACTCATGTTCGACTGTCGCGCATAGTTTCTCTTTAATGGCTTGGCATAGTTTTCTGTTGTTTCTTCATCAATAAGCCGCCATTAGAAGGAGACCAGAAGTAATGTCTATAGGGTGCTTTCATCTGGTAGAAACGTTCTCATATGTAAATCAGAGAAAGTCTAACGATGTACAATATATAGATAAGGTGTCATCATACTGATTTTTCGAGTTTTTTGCGAGGTATCTGTATACATTAGTACTGTTGAAAGGTGACTTGGATTTTGCCTTGATTTGGAGTTGTGTGATTTGTCTTTAAAAGAAGATGCAGGGTTGTACACATTGGCATTGTGTTATACCCTTTTCTCTTTATACAGAGCGGGGCCTCTCTTTCCTGAGCGGATGCCAGGTGAGGTGAGGCAAGTTCCCGTATGCAGACGGGTAAGCGTAGATTACATTTTTTCATCTATTTGGCATTACAGTCACACTGTTTTGTTTCTATTGCCTAATACAGGCGCTATTGTACACATTATTGTAGTGACTTTAGCACATTGTAAATTTTGTAGATTGACTAAGCAGGTGTCGAATATTATCATTTCATTTCTCATTATGTTTTTCTACTTCGCAGGATTTGGGTGAATACTCCAAATAATATTGAGAGTCTCTGAACATCCCAAATTCAAGTAGGTTTCATATATTTTATACCACTGGTGTGTTTGATTTTTGGAATTACACCTTTATTGATATAGCAGTAGCGAAAATCTTTTGGTCCTGATGAAAGCCTGATTGATTTTTCAATCTGGTGGCTGAAACATGTAGACCTGTTTTTGGACTTTAGCAGTTATTCTTTCAAGCTGCTCTTACACTGGTTTTAAGCTCGTCACCTGGCCAGTAATTATTAAAATGTTGTTCTGGCCAGGCAGATGATTTTAACTTTTGCGCTCACCTTTTCACTTGCACTGCTTCCATCACCACTACCTACAATCAAGATAGCTGCATCATAAGTAGGCCTGGGCTAAAATTTCGTTCCGTTCGCGGAAATTGCGATAATTTGACATTTTTGCATTCTGCGGAAAGCGTGAAAATGTCAAAATTTCCGTATTCCGCAGCTTGGCGATAATTTGTTTCTTGCTCGCGCTGTAAAATAATACATTCTCGCACGCGCGTGATCACCTTACCTGAATCCCTGCGTTCGCCGACAAGTTTTCTTGATCCGGTCGCCTTCTCCATGAGATGTTGTATTCTTTTTAGCCATTTGCGCTGTCTCGCAACAGTTCGCGCCCGCAGTGACGTCATGCTTTGCGCGATCACGTCTTTCTTCTCGCGATCATGCACCGCGAGACAACTGAAAACAAGATGGCCGCGCCCGCGAGCAACCACATGGGTAAGTTGGCGAGCCGCAACCATGCAGAAAATCTCGCGAACATGCGGGAAAAAAACTTCTGCATCTTCGCAATATTTCCACATGTTTGCGATAATTTTAAACATTTTCGCGATAATTTGCGAAAGTGGATTTCGCAAATTCCGCCCACCCCTAATCATAAGGACTCAATGTATGATATTAATACTTGAACAAAATCTTACCTTCTTTGAGATATAGAAGATTTTGTGGTTAATAGTAGTTGCAGCCCTTGATGTCTTGGAGGGATCTGCAAGGTACAAAAAAATCCCAAATTATGATGATTGCTACTTTTGTGGCTGATGGGATTCATTCCTAATGAGAATCTTCACCTGTTTTGTCTTTCTTTAGCACCTAACTAAATTTATTTTGTGCTTTCCATTATCAGACCCTAGGTTTCTGAGCTGTTGGTTTCAGATAAGGTATTAAGGGATTAGAAACCGGTGGGTCGTTAAATATATTTCCCTTGGACCCTCCTTTTTTGGTAAAGATTGTTTGTTTATTTCACGCACATTATGCCTCTTATCGTAATGAGCTTTGTAGATGCGTTGTGCTTTCTCAATGTTGCTTCGGACGATGACCGGGGACCATTTGCTCTGGAGTCGCATGTTCATCCTGGCTGTATTGTCTCTGGTAAAAGGTTCTCTGCCTCTCAGGATTTTAAACGGGCTGTAGCCTGTGAGGGTGGGCGTGATGCAATATTCCCACACTGTGCTTTTGACTTCGGCCTCCCAGTTCTTTCCGGCACTGATGGCTGCCTGGACTGAGCCCATGATCACCCGGTTAAAGCGTTCCACTTGGCCGTTGCCCGCCGGGTGGTAGATGGGTGTGTGTTTTGTCTGCATACCGTTGCGGTTGGTGAAGGCTGTCCATTTGGCTGATGTAAACTGGGGTCCGTTGTCGCTGGTGATGGTTTGGGGAATGCTTTCCCTCAGGAAGATGTTGGTGAGGAAGGCGATGACGGTGTTGGAGTCCACTGATTCGCTGATTTTGACCTCTGTCCACTTCGAGTATCGGTCCACTAAGACAATGAGGTGTTTGGGTGTGCCCCATGAATCCAGGGTGGGGCCTACAATGTCAATGGATAAGTCCTCCCAAGGGTTGTTGGGAGTGTTGAACTCCCCCATGTGGGGTCTCATGGTGGTGAGTGTTTTGTCAGCTCTGGCACAATGCTTGCATGCTCTCACGAATCTCTCTCTTGGTTGTCCATGGCCGGCCACTAGTACAGTAGTTTCATTCGTCTTTTTGCTTTTACGATGCCCAGGTGGCCTTCGTGGTTGATGTGGAGTATGCGATCGAACAGCTCCTTCGGGGGCACCACTCTGTTGCCTCGCAGCAGAAATACTGAGTCATCGCTAATAGAGAGTTTGTCGTGGACCTCCCAGTATTTACTGAAGTTGTCCTTTGAGTGCTTCTTCTCTGGCCAGCCGTTCGTGACATACAGTTTGACCTGTGAGAGTTCTGTGTCCTGCGCATATGCGTATGCCCAGTCCTGGGCACTGATAGTGTGTTCGTGATCCATAATGAATGCAACGCTTTATTCGTCCCAGTCCAAGAGACGTAGTGTCATTTTCGCAATCCGTGGGGTGGCTGTCATGTTGCCGCTGGATGTGAGGACTTTGATTAGGGGTTTGTGGTCGGTGCGGAGCTTGAATCTTGATACCCACAGATATTGTGAACATTTTTCCATCGCCCAGATGGATGCTAGCATTTCATTTTCGATCACGCTTTACTTCTCCTCACTGGGGAGGACGAATCGCGTGGCAAACCCCACGGTAGTCTCTGTGCCATCCGTTGCTCTCTGGGAGAGGACTGCTCCCAACCCTTTGTCACTGGCATCCGTGGTCAGGATCCTGGGTGCGGCGCCGTCAAATCCGTGTAAGGGAATCGCCCTGCAAAGGTCTCTTTTAATGGCAGAAAATTCCGCTTCCGACTCTTCGGACTAGGAAAAGGCGTTCTTTTCTTTCAGCAGTTGATGTAAGCTGTGCGTTTTGGGCACGAAGTTCCTGACCGATTTGCTATAAAACTCCGCCAGCCCCAGGAATAAGCGGATATCATCTTTGCTTTTAGGGGAGGGCGCGGACATGATGGTTTCCACATTTGCCATTTTTGGGGAGATGCCTGTGTTGCTGATCTCGTGTCCGAGATAGGTCACCTTGCGTAAGCCAAATTTGCACTTGTCAAATTCCGCCGTGTGACCATTGGCCCCCAGCGTGTGCAGTACAGTGTGCAGACTGTCATTGTGTTCGGCCTTGGTCTTCCCCATGACAAGGATGTCGTCCTGGAAGTAGAGGACTCCGTGGACGTCTTTGAAGAGTGTATGCATGAGTTTTTGAAAGACGGCAGCCGCAGTTGCGAGACCAAAGGGCAACTGTCTGAACCTATAGCAGCCGAAGGGCGTGATGAAAGAGGTGAGTTTCCAGCCCGACGGATGGAGCAACACTTGGTGGTACGCAGCTTTGAGGTCAATGGTGGAGAACCATTTGACCCCCTTGGTCTGGGCCAGTAGTTTGTTTATTTTGGGGAACGGGAACTTGTCAACAATTATGTTTTTATTGAGTTCTCGGAGATCAATGCAAAGACGTATCTTTCTGCTCTGTTTGAGCACCACCACCAAGGGCGCAAGCCATTCGGCGCATTCTATTGGTTCAATGATGTCGTTGTTTTCCAACCGTTTCAGTTTTAGCTGTACTGCCTCTCTGCAGTAAAATTGGATATTCCTGACTTTGTGGGAGACTGGCACAGCTCCTTCTCTCAGCATGATCTTGTGGGTGAACTTTGACATCTTCCTGATGTGGTCGCTGAAAACTGCAGGAAACTCTGCTTTTAACGAGGCTGGCATGGATGGGTCGTCCATCAGAACCACTTGTGTGTCACCACCTGGGTTAAGTTGTATGCCCAGCGCTCCCTGGTCCACCCACCCCAGGACTGATGAGCCTTTCTGCGCGACATACAACTTTGCTGTCGTATGCCTGCCTTTGAACTCGAACATGAACCGCCGGAACCCCATCATGGGGATTTGTTCCCAAGTGTATGTGACTGGGTGGATGTCAGTGGGATGAAGGTGGTTCCCCACCACGTGGGCAAAGTCATTGTCCCACAGCTGTTTTTGGATGATTGTGTATGGCGAACCGGAGTCCGCCACCATGGCGATCTGGACGCCCCCAATTAATAACATGCAAGATGGCTTTTTCTTTGCGCCGCCGCCGGTGCCCAGGATTTGGTCCTCGATGCAGAGTATGCAATCTTGGTCGGATTGGTCTGCTCCATCTTGGTCGTCGGAGTCATCTTGAAAATATTTGACTGTGGCGCCTCTGAGCTTCCGTCTGCAGACTTTGCCGAAATGTCCTATGACTCCGCAGAAGGAGCATTTGATGTGGAATTTTGGGCACTTCCTATCATTTGCCATGTGGGATTGGCTGCCACATCTGTAGCAGGTTCCTTGCTTGTTCATAGGAGCGCAGCTGGGTCACTTGGATCTGGACGTAGATTGCCTGTTGGAGGCCGAGGCAGAATTGGCCGTAGGTATTGCGGTCAGGACCCCCCAGTCTGTCACCTTGCACACTGTGGGCTATTGGACAGGTTCTTTCTTGGCGGCGAGTGCGCATCATTTGGACAACTTGGCTCTCTTGACTATTGCGATAATCTCCGGGAGGGACGCTTCACCATTAACCCACAGCTTCTCCTGGACGCTTGAGTGGGTAGTGTGCATAATGATTTGGTCTCTTATAAGGTCATCGTGCAGGGTGCCAAACTTGCAGTTGATGGCCGCTACGTAGTCCTCCACTGTTTCCAACTTGGTCTGTTTGCGCTGGAAAAAATTGTGCCGGTCGATGGCTGTGCAAATTACTGGCTGGTAATGGTTGTCTAAGTCTTCCAGGGCATGTTGGAAAACGTCGTCGTCTGTAGATGCCCTGGGCTTCTTCACCAAGTTTTCGTAGATGCGCAGTCCTTCTGGACCCAGATTATGCAGGAGGATTTTCTTCCGGCGTTCACTGGAGAACGCCTCCTCACCTTCATCTTCCAGCACCGATAGGTAGTTCAGGAAATACCCTTTACAGTTGGCCCATTTCATGGCCGGTTCTCTTGGTTTCGGTAAGAAGCGTACTGGGTTGGTTAAGGAGAAGGTTTGTGTGCACATGGTGCGGGCGGCGTGGGAGGCGGCGCGCCTTGATGTGGGGCGGAAGTCGCTTGGAGATGCTTATGGCCTCATAATGGGGCAAGCCAGGTCGTGAGCAGGGTGCCTCTTGTGCTGTCTCGCTTGCTGCGGTGTGTTCTCTGACGCTGCTGCTATGTGGTGAGGCAACGCGGTTCTGTGGACAAGGTACCCCTCGCCCTGGCTGGCTGGCAGTAGTGTTGCCTTGCCTGTGGTGTAGCCGTGGGAAACCCTCGTGGGACACCTTGTGCGAGGGGGGCGCCTTGTGGACCACACAGCTCCCTGGAGCAGGTAGTGAAAGTGGAAGCTGAGGACAGAGTGGGGGTATGAGGCGCGCGCTGATGTGCGTGCCGAAAACCTCACGCAATGGAAACTGGTTGCCCCCACTGCACTCTTGCCATGCTGGACGCGGTGAACTGGTCACACCCGCTGCAGTGTTTTCACTGGCTCTCCCCTAGAGTGACAGCGGCTGGAAGTGGCTTCTTGGTTCTGCCGCCTCGTCGCCACTGTGGTGTACGAAGATGCCCCCCCACGGAATGAGGACAAGGACAGGAGGGTAGAATTGTAGATTCTTTAATCTTATAAGGGGAGAGCTGTCCGTACGCCTTCGCGCCTCAATCCGAAATGGCCGTCCGCGTCACGTCACTCCCACAATGCTTTGCGGTGAGTCACATGACGTCGGCAGGCTAGACCCCGACGCTACACTATTAGCATTGTAAATGACAATGCCTTTTATTTATGTTTTAAAAACCAAAACATAAATAAAAGACATTGTCATTTACAATGCTTGTTTTGGTAATGTTTCCTCATCACCACTATGCCAGAGATTGTAACACAATGCCTGACACTTGGCAGAACTGGCACAGCTAATCAACTAAAGCTGGATACTGTGTCCTACAGTATCTCGACATATCAATGCCGGCTCCGCTCTGCCTCGTTTCACACATGTATGTGGTGCACAGCAGGAGCCAATTAGAGGAGAGGGGCGGGCTTTGGGAAACAGCAGGATTGACGCTGCAGTGAACAATCAAACCTCCCTCAGCCCTGCATCTGGCTATACCACACTTTGTACCAATGGAGTTCACAGTCACAGCACCTTGACTACAATTCTTCCAGTACAGGCCTGAAAAAGTGCTCTCCAGGATCTGAGCTGCGAAGAGTTACCAGACTGCGGAAGGAGCTGCTACAGACTGCTTGTCTCTCTCAACGCTTCCCAGCTGTGAGCCGAGCCTCTACCAGTGGTCTGCCAGGGGTGGTCTGCGACTCAGCTCTCTGCGTGTCCCTGTTCTTGCACCCGAGGTAAACGTGCCAACACTCAGGGCCACCTGTGTTAACAACATGTATATGCACACGTTTTATGTAAGTTGTAAAAGGATAGATCTACACTGCAGCCCATAACACCGTTTACAATTATATCCAAAATATCAAATTCACAAAGCCCACGGTTTGCAGGAAGCAATTTGAATATCCCTCAACCTAGCACTCTTGCTGAGCACAATTACAACAGCTGGGTCCCGGCACAAATCACCGTGTACAAACCAGCAGTCAAAATGGGACCCCTTCTCACCTATAACCAAGACAGAAATACATGGTTCATCCATCTAGAAGAAAGTGAATGTTTGGCTGAGCTTAGAAAATGGTCCTGGGCCCAGGATGTAGTTTGCTCTAATCAGAGGGGTAGAAAGAGGAGTAGCAATAATTGTTAGATCAAATAGTGGAATTAAATTGGATAGCCATCTTTCCGATTCTTCGAGTAGATGGATATTAGCCAATATTAAAATACAGAATAGGGCATTAGTGTGCGTTAGCTACTATGGCCCAAATCAGGACAATCCAGACCCGTTAATTAAATTAGAGGCTGAACTTTTGTTAACAAATAGTCCAGTGATTATTGGAGGTGATTTTAATTTAGTTCAAAGACCTGAGTTAGATAGAACGTCCAAAGTAAAATATATCACTCCTTTACACTCAATGGCTATACTTAGAACATTGATCCAAGAATTAAACTTGGTCGATGTCTGGAGAATTAAAATGGGGGATAAGAAGGGATATACTTTTTTTAGTAAAAAATACGGTCACCATTCCTGTATAGATTATTTTTTAATAGATCAATGCTTGTTGGAGGAAGTTGAAAGGGTCAAACATCTCCCTGCTATTCTTTCTGATCATTCTGCGGTATGCCTCTCATTGAGATTTCAGGAAAAAAGGGGTATAACTAGATGGACTCTAGACCGGACAATTTTACTAGATGAGGAGGTCCAATTAAAGATTCGAGAAGAGGTCATGACCTTTTCAAAGATAATAATGGGTCAGCAAAAAGTCAGGTTATTTGGGATGCGTTTAAGGTGTTTCTTAGGGCCTTGGGAACATCAATAATGGCGGGGAAGAAGAGTAGCTCTAGGCAACGTGAGAATGACCTGTTGAAAAGTATTCAAATTAAGGAGCTAGAATTACAGAGGGCTTCCTTAGAGTATTTTAGTGAGGTCCCTCGTCTTACTAAGGAGTTGGAGAACCTTCAATTAGAATACCGGGGACTTTTGGATATGATTATAATAAATAGATGGAGGGTCGAAAATTGCAAAACTTCTCATACGGGGAGAAGAGTGGCCGGCTCCTGGCTTGAAAAGCAAAAACTGATAAAGTTTGTAATCATATAAATAACCTGAGAGAGAGTTCTACGGGCCAGATTTTAGATACAAGTTTAAAAATTGGGGCTGAAGTTTGGGGATATATTGCCAAATTATATAAAGAGGATACTATACTTGAGTTGGAAAAGATTAAAGAATTTTTGGGAAGAGTTGAGCTTCCTTCCCTGATTGAACATCAAAGAGCCTATCTTGCCTCGGGAATAAGTGAAGAAGAGATCTGACTACAGTTGAGAAGATTGTCGACAGGGAAGGCGGCCGGGACAGATGGCCTTCCGATGGAAATGTATCGATTTCTTGAGGACAATCTAATATCAGTATTTAAAGAGCTGTTTGATAAGATCTTGATAGAAGGGGAGGACGCTCCGAGGTCTTGGGCCGAGGCAATGATCGTCTCAATTTTGAAACCAAATAAGGATCCGCTGGCAATAGAGTCCTACAGGCCTATATCCCTGTTGAACACCGATAATAAAGTGTTCACGGGGATATTGGCAGTTAGAGTCGCTAAGATTATAAAGAGTATAGTTCATGGAGACCAGAGGGGGTTTACCCCTGGAAGGCAGCTTAATGAACTCACCTTTACTATGTTGGGTATAATAGATTTGGCAGAATCTTTTAATCTTCCAGTGACTACGGTGGCAGTAGACGCTGCTAAAGCGTTTGACCAGGTTTACTGGCCGTACCTTTGGGAAGCTCTAAGAACATATGGTTTCCCTATAAGCTTAATAAAAGCGTTACAGTTGCTTTTTTAGTGCACCTAAAGCCAGAGTTTTAGTCAATGGAGAATTAACTGATTGGTTCAGTATTATGCGGGGAACACGGCAGGGATGCCCATTTTCCCCCTTGTTGTTCAACATATATATTGAACCTTTTGCAGCCTTAATTAGGCAAGACTTTTCCATCCTCCCCTTTCGATATAAAAACGCTATGGTTAAAGTAGCTTTATATGTGGATGACCTTATTCTTTATACTCAGAATCCTAAGGAGGCTATTCCTAAGTTGTGGGATAAAGCAGATTTATTTGGGAAGGTCTCCGGATATGGTGTAAATAGAGATAAGACTGAGGTAATGGAGTGGAATCAATCTTCTCAGACCCCTGGAGTGAAAACCCAAATGCGATATCTCGGCATTATAATCACACAGAAGTTAGTAGATCTCCCCGGGGTTAACTGGAGAAAAGATCAGCCAGGAACTTGGAAGATTATTGATCAGATGGGCTAATCTTCCCCTTAATTTATACGGAAGGGTGAATTTGATTCAAATGATTATACTCCCTAAGATTACTTTTCTTTTTAATAACATACCCCTCCCATTTGATAAGAATGAGGTTGCAAAATTACAGGGCAATATAGGAAGTTTTATTTGGGCGTCAAAAGGCCCGCGTATATCTTGGAAAAGGCTGAGGAGAAGGTTAAAGAGTGGTGGTCTCGCCCTTCCGGATCTATGGGTTTACGCACATGTATTTCATTTTAAGAATTTTCGGATGTTATTAAATAAGCTGGATGAATCTGCATTAGGTATATTCTATGGGGCATTACTTAGTGATTTGGGGGACGGATAAGATCAGTTCCTTTTTAAGTTAGGAGACCCGAAATCTTTTAAAAGAGTAAGGTTAAAAATTATCCTGCAGGCACTAAGGAATTGGGTATTTATTCAGAAAAAATTGAGAACCTCATATTATTCAGATTATTCACCAATTTGGGGTTCCCCAGGCACTCCAGCATGTTTAGACGATCTACTCAGCCTACCATTGAAACAAGCAGGTATCTCCCATTGAGGAGATCTAAAAATTGGTATGGATCTGATGAGCTGGGAAGTTTTGACATCGTGTACTTGTGGTCAAGTAACCAGATTCAAATACTATCAACTGTCTGCTTGGTGGGCTCGGCAACAGTGGGAGGAACAGATGGATGATGCCTGGCTAATTCAAGCTATGAGAAATCGGAGTATCAAAAAAGAGGTGGCTTTGCGGTACTGAACTTTGGTTGAATCAGAATATGATATGAGTCAGGATATCCAAAAACTCTGGAGTGATGTTGTAGATACTACTAATTTGAGAGATGTTTGGTTGAGTTTGTTCACATTGCTCTGTGAGACAGTTAAACCGGCTTACCTTAAGCAAAATCATCTTTTTACTCTTTACCAGGTTTATTGGTCTCCGCGAAATTGACAACATTTACAGGAACTCAGCATATGTGTTCAAGATGTCAGGATCCTTCAGCTAATGATAGTCACATGTTTTTATCTTGCCCCGTAATCACAAAATTTTGGATGGATCTATGTGAATTTTTGACGGATGTAACAGGAATCTGAATAGAAGCAACCCCTGCGCTTATATTTTTTGGTTTGGGCTAGGATAGTATTCTGGTTTCAAATAAACCTGTGGCAAGGCAAGTTTTTTATGTCATTTTATTGGGAAGAAGAGAGATCTGTAAAGCTTGGAACTCGGCTGTCCCACCCCTTTTCTCTGACTGTAAAAACAGTATTATATATATAAGTCAACAAGACATGGCATGTGATTCTAGAAGTCGAGAAAAGATATGGGCCATGTTGGTTGAGTGGTGCCAGAGGAACGGGGTCCAATGATTAAGCCAACAAATAGCTGTCGGTCCTGGTCCTCCTCTTTTCTATTTTTGCGTGTCAAGCGTAAGAGGGGTTGGAATGGAAGCAGCGAGATTTCTTGTCTGGATAGACTCTATTCCTATTTCGCTTTTACAGGGGAAAGTGAGTAACGCCAACAGGTTAATTGGCAGGATGAGGACCACAAAAAAAAAGATCTACACTGCAGCCCATAAAACCGTTTACAATTATATCCAAAATATCAAATTCACAAAGCCCACGGTTTGCAGGAAGCAATTTGAATATCCCTCTACCTAGCACTCTTGCTATGCACAACAGCTGGGTCCTGGCACAAATCACCGTGTACACACCAGCAGTCAAAATGGGACCCCTTCACACCTATAACCAAGACAGAAATACATGGTTCAAACAAGAGGAGAGAGGATGTTGTCCGTCAGCTAGACTGCCGACCTTGGTGCTGGAAACCAGGGTTCGAGCCTCGGAGCCGCGTCCACAGCCTGTGATTCTGGGCTTAATCTCCCAGTGCCTGAATGTGTAACGTAACCGGTTCTCATGTAAAGCGCTCCAATACCTTCGGGTCGAGTTTGCGCTATATAAAATATGCACACAAAAAAAGCAAGGCAGCAACACAGGAATCTTTTTGCCTGAAAACGCACCCTTCTATGCAAGATTGAAAGCGCACAAGACTCCAGCTTAGGGTAGGTTGATCTGCGGGCTGCTGTTTTCACATGAGATACTTTATCATAGTCGTTGTGGTGTGTTTGTCACCTAATCCAGTCCTCAGCGTGGTGTTTTCACCTGCATTAATCAGATTCACCAGAAGTAAGGAGAGTGGAGGACAGCAATAAAGAAAGAGGGTGGAAAGTAGCAAGAGGAAAGAATGGAGGGGCAAATGGAGGAGGGAGAGGGTTTGACCCGGGGGATTAAAACAAAGATAAAAGGAAGCAAAATTGGAAGGTAAGAGAGAGACATTAGAAAAACAAGCATTGGCATAGCCAATAGGTCTCGCCTTTGGGACCTTATAAGTATTTAGTTATGCAGCACAATATCCTTACTGCAACAACATTAACTGTTGCATGGCTAAACACTTATAAGGTCCCAAAGGCGAGACCTATTGTCTATGCCAATGCTTGTTTTGCTCTGCCTCCCTGTGCACTTGTAGCTCCCTCTTTATCTTATGGCTTGCCCTATTCCAGTGGACACTCATCATATTGCCCCAAAGGTACTAATCTGTCCATGGCTTTTTCTTCGAGCAATAGGTGAACAGTGGGCGCTTCCTTGGCCAGGAATGAACACAACACAAAAATGCACAGCAACGTGAAAGCAGCTTCACTTAAATGAAAAAAATGCCTACGCCAAGTAATAAAGAAAAGAGTGTAACGCCGCAAGGATGTTACATTACAGAAGGACACATTCATTCATTTTTTAGGCACCGAGATATTAAGTGATTTGCCCAGGATCACAGAATGTTGAGCCGACGCCGAGACTGGAAGCGGGTTCCCCGGGTCCTCAGGTGGCAGCTCTGCCCATTGTCTGCCCTTGAAGGCTGACGGTGGCGCGGAGGAGCAGAGTGTGCCTCATAGCAGCGCCTCAGACGTGCCTGAAGGCAGTTTTCATCCAACTTTCATTCGGAGCCCTTTCTCCGATAAAGCCTCTTTTGTCGGAAGTCCCGCAGCAAGGCGCAGACAAGAACTTTGGCAGCAAAAGCCCAAGTGAAGAAAAACTTAAAATGTGTCTTAAAAAATACATCTCTTTTTTCCCCTGAAAATGCAACAGGATTTCATTGAAATATATGATTTGTGGCCCCTAACCTAGCTTTCCAATGTGGCATTTGTTTAAATAACGGTAGAGGCGAGTGGGGTAAGCACCAAACGTTGTACGACAATTGCACCGCAGGGGTCCTGCTCATTACGGGTACTCCCTCTGCGTGGATTTAAAGATAGAAATAGCGCCAAGACGCCAGTGTGGCACTAACCTGCGATTAATTTTGTAACACAGCCCTATGACTTTTGAGATAGCGCAGTGAAGCGTTATACTGTGTTTTTGTACAATGCTTTCACTTAACTTGCCCTGTGAGAGCACCATGTCGGTTGCTGCCCTGCGACGTGAAAGAGTTCGAACATGACGTCAGAGGGAGCACGGCTATGGAGGGGAGAGGTGTATTTATTTGTTTTTTATTTATGCAAATATATAGCGCGTCCTGTGCCGGAAAGCATTGGAGCGTGTTACATGCGCACCAGTTACATTACATAAGGACACCTTCATTCGTTTTTTTAGGTACCGAGATATTAAGTGATTTGCCCAGGATCACAGGATGTTGAGCCGACGCCGAGACTGGAAGCGGGTTCCCCGGGGCCTCAGGCGGCAGCTCTGCCCATTTTCTGCCCTTGAAGGCTGACGGTGGCGCAGAGGAGCAGAGTGAACCTGATAGCAGAGCCTCAGAAGCGCCTGAAGGCAGTTTTTATCCAACTTCCATTCTGAGCCCTTTCTCCGATAAAGCCTCTTTTGTCGGAAGCCCGCAGCAAGGCGCAGACAAGAACTTTGGCAGCAAAAGCCCAAATAAAGAACAAGCGTGGCCACGTGGCCGCGAAAGGAATGCGAGGTATGCAGTTGGCACCCGGCCACGCTGCTGCTCGCGCAACTGGCCGGCGAGGAGAGAGGCGCGCACAAGAGAGGAAAGCCAGATGGCACCTGTGCAAGAGGAAAGCCAGATGGCGGCTGTGAGCGTAACCGCGCGCATAACCTCAAGCTCTAGGCCACAAGCAAAATATGTGGTCGGACTTTTTAAAGCCCACTTACTAAATTTCTCGCCAGAGTAGTGCATGCGCTGGCTCAGGCGAGACCTAATGATGAATAATTAGGAGGGAGGGGAGAGTGAAAGAGAGGCACAAAGATGGGGTAGAGGCAAAGGTAGGAAGGAAGGAAGGAGATTCGAAGCCACAAGGACAGGGATGAGATTGAAGTGGAGTTAGTGGGAGAGAGCAGAGGGAGAGGTAAAGTGAGAAAAGGGGAAAGAAAAAAAGGAAAGAAGTTTAAAGGGGTTGGGGAAATGGGGAAATGAGACGAGAAAGGATATGGGGTGAGAAGGAAACACAATGAGGGGGAAGAGGATTGAGAGACCACAAGGGAGAGGAGAGAAAAGGAAAGGTTGCAAAGAAGAGAAAGATGAAAGTGGGACAGAGGAAGAAGTGAAAGAGGGGCACAGGAAGAAACAAGAGGTACGTGATGGAAGAGAGGAAGAAAACTAAGTGGAGAGGAGGAGATGAAAACAGATTGTGTCAGAAAGAAAGAGTGAAGGGAGCACAGTGTGTGTAAAGAGTGAGAAGAGGCGGAAGGTGAGTAAAAGTGGCGAGGAAAGTAATTAAAAGTGACAAGAGGGAGAAGTGAATGCTAAAGTCAAGGATGGAGAGCATAGAAACTGATAACTTGATTGTTATGTGTTTCCACTGAAGAGTTTCCAGAAGAGATGACCTTAATGCTATTTCTTGTGCTTTAGCGCTAGGCAGGCAACAGGGACACAACCAGGGGCATAGCTTAGTCAGTGAAATTCGGGGGTTGTGAACCTCAAATTTCCCAACTAAAATAACAGGGTGGAGGACTGAGATGACCAAGTTTCGGAATGCACTGTTTCCATTAGCAACAGGGTCAGTACTGATTTGCATTAGGTGGACCTTTGTCTACAGGGCCACAGTGGCTGACAAACAGTGGGTCGGAATGTTACCCTGAGTTGATTGCCACTAGTTAGACTGTAAGCATTCATCCATCTCATGTGGGTGTTGGATTGCCAGTAGTATGCCTAGAAACCTGAGACTGGTGCAACTTTCCAATGTTTGTTACTTTCAAAAAGTAGCAAACTTACACCCATTCAAGGAGTACTTCTATGAGCGCAGATTTTCTATTTTTGGTATACCAGTCACTACATATATTTAAGTGTTTGTTCCAACAATTTGTAACTTAAAAGCTTTTAGTGAGAAGAGAACGCCAAGAAAAATCGACACATACATAGCAGACTTAGGGTCCACAGACCCAACAACCAAGCGACGAATGCCACAAACATTCCTCCCCAAAGTTATGCGCCTACATGTCCCACATGGGGCAGGTAGCTCTCCCCGCACAACAAGTCCTTGCCCTATGATCACGTGTTTCAAATGTATTTTCATTGAACACACTGATCTTTGTCTCTGCTGTGAGAAGTCACAATAGTTGTCAAATTGGTGCATGTAGGCAGGGCTCTATGTTTCCATCCTCACATATAACAAAACTTTTTATCAAGTGACTGACAGACCCACGTACTAAGTCTGCGCTGCAATTAGAGCAGCAAATTAATAGGGCGAGGAGAGCCAGAGATGTGCCAATGGCCTAACTTGTTCTAAGAGTCAATTGTCGACACAATGAATGCGTTTGCCATGTATCTCCTATAACCAACATAATGTAAAAATGCGGTCCAGTCTCTTTAAAATAAAAAAAGGTGAATTTCTTGAACACGCGGAAGCGTTTCACCTCAGCATATTAGATGATATCACTGCATAGGTAGACGTTTATTAAAAGTGATAGTTTTAAACATGAACGTAGAAACATAAATTGTTCCCCCCCCACACCCCAACCACAATGCTATTAGTGAACTAACAGGCCCGTCAGTAGTCATCCAAACCCTATACATGGGTTAGATGCCTATTATAGATGAAGCAACATTATAGTCCATTAAATCTAACATAAGGGGTGCTTGCAAAACACACATCCTAAACTTAAGTATTTAAAAGTGTTCTCATATGTGATAATAAAGAAAAAAAGAGACTTTTTGAAATAAAAGGTTTGCCTAGAATCATACAATTTGACAAGCAGGGAGGCTGGTATTGATTGCAAGTTATCCAGTTTCATATTTTTATATTCAGCCACCAGATGATAGCTCTTGTCTCTCATTCTCATGCTTTACTTCAAAGGTAACTGCATTGTGTTTTATTCTTGGCAGAAAAACCGACAAATACATGGTAGACCCTACTCAGCGACCACAGACTCAACTACTAAGACAAGTATGTGACAAATATTACAACCCAACATCCCCCTTGAATCTACGCCCCTGGACACGATGCTACAGGTGCTCTGCTAGAAAAGGGCGCGAAGATTTCCCTAGAAATGACGGAGGCACTCTTCTCCTGGAAACATGGTTGCTCGTTTTTTTCCCCCTCAGAAATCTTGAATGGCGCGCTACGGATCAGGTGAGTGGAGGCGGCCACTGAAGGAAGAAGGGAGCGGAAGCCGACTACACGTGCAGGCGGTGCCAGTTGTCGCAGGGGACCACATCTGGATGAACGTGCGGCCCAGAAAGGCCTTTAGTCGCCACAGACTCTGCTGATAACGTTAATACCGATAGACTGGCGAGCAGTTTTACAAGTGGGCCGCCTGCTCACGTCAGGCCTAATGTGCCCCAGAAACTCTGATCAGTGTGTGACGTATGGCCTCCCTCGCTGAGGTGGAACTAATCATTACTTGTGCTTTTGTTGCTAAGAGGAGGTTTTCCGAGAAACATGAAAGTAAAGTGCTTGAGCCTGAAGATGCATGAATCATCCACTCTGCGTAACCCTTTGATCTCTGGTTTGCTTTTTATACTCTGTTGAATTTTATTAATTTTGATATCTGGTCAAATAAGCTACAGATATTATGATAATACCATAATAGGAGGACTCTGCGGGGCAGATTTACAAACCCCTTGCGCCTCTTTTACGCCGCCGTTGCATCACTTTTGTGACGCAGCAGCGGCGCAAAACCAGCGCCATGCTATGGGGTATTTACAACGTGACGCATCTGGGAGATGCGTCACGTTGTGAAACCCTGCGCCAGAAGTAGACATTCTTGCCCTGGGGGGGCGTTCCGTCGCAGTGACACCTCCTAAAAGTGGTTGAGTGAAATTTACAAGATTTAACTCAGTCACTTTTGAGCCCATGCTGCATCAAAACCCTGCGCCTGCTTGAAGCAGGTGTAAGAATTGACGCGGCATTGTAAAGATAGGTCACCCCGAGCCTTGCTGGAGCTGCATCGCGCTTGCGACGCAACTCCAGCAATGCGCTGCCTTTACGGCACAGATGCGTCACGCATCTGTCCGTTTTTGCCCCATGGTGCGCCGCATTGTACATGCGGCGCATCCATGGTGGCGGGGCTGTGACGCACAATAACTTGCGCATCCCTGCTGATCTGCAGGGATGCGCCAGTTATTGTAAATCTGCCCCTGCATTTTTCTGTTCTTCGCATGCGAACAATCCTTGGTCTGCAACAACTATGAGTGCATAGTGTAATATTGTAATGTCATTGCATATATATAGCGCTCACTACTCCTGACGAGGCATTGAAGCGCTTTACACCGCCCAGCATGTAATTCCAGAAGCCAGGTTTACTGGCTAATGATCCCATGGTTATTGGTTGTTGTTCCTTATTGGCAGTAGTCTTCTGCTCTTAATGCCAAATATGCAACATTTAGAAGAAAAAGCAATAACTGGAAAGGGGCAGCCAAAGGCCCAGGGCAGGGTGTATCTGAAATGGTTTTGTTTTCATTCATAGATTTTGAAACAGTTATAAAGCGCACATTTGCTGGCAGATGTGCAAGAAGCAGTTATAAATCATGATAAATGTCTAATAACCAGGAGGGGGCGTGTCATATCTTTTCGTCCTTTTGGGAGCCTTCTAACAGCCAATGGCCATTGTATATCTGGGAGTCAGTCAGTCAACTCTACCTCATATTCTAAGGAGTATATGTACAAGAAAATGTCGGAACGCGGTGTAACGCCAAATTTGGCAACGTCGTGCTCTGACATTTTCAAAATGCAAGGATGCGCCGTATTTACGAAAGTATAGCGCACCCCTGCGTTTCCCTGTGCTAAAAAGCTGCCAAGCGCCTGCAGATGCAACCATGCACCATGTTGCAAGGGTGCCTGCGCCGCGGGGCGGGGGGATTGTTTATGTGCAGGAAGTGACACATTCCTGCACATAAACAATCTTTAAAGGTAATTTGCTATTTCTGAATGCAGCACACAAAGAAAGAGCAAAAAACAAGAAGAAAATATTAATTTCTCCTCGTATCACCATCCTAAGACCATGGGGCTGATTACGATGTCGGTCGTAAACTCTTCAGATCAACTCGGTCTCAGAATTGTTTCCGAAGACTTGGTTTCTGGAAGTCCGTCCGACCGATTACGATGTTTCCGAACACTGTTCGGTAAGACTCCCATTGACTTCAGTGGGAGCCTGTGTTCCGACCGACAACACAAGCTCCCATTGAAAAATGGGGTGGCTGTGGAAAACCTTGCACCCGATGGCAGGCACCTCATGGTGTCTGCCACACTGTTCATCGTGGTAAAGAGGTACTCCTACGGGCCCCAGCCGGGGACCTTCTGGTGAAGGGGAGCCTGCTACGGGCACCCAAAGTCAGTCTTCGACAGACTTTTTGTGTCAGACAGACTGATTCGGAAAGGCTGTCAGAATCTGACATTGTAATTGGTTGGTCGGAAACGGTGTCAATTTAGCTGTACGATTTGGCTCTGAACTGCTCGGGGACTCAAAGTTGTCGATCGGAACTGAATCGGACATCCCGAACAGTTTCCCTGCATCGAATCGGTCGGAAACTTCTCCGATTCGGTCGGAAACATAGGATCCGAAACGGTTTAGGGAACTCCGATTGTCAGCCGGAGGCTTTCGACCGACATCATAATAAGCTCTCAGATATTCCCTGGCATTAGTTTTTGGTGCTGGCCCACCCTTGTAATTATGGGGCAGCGTCAAAAGGCAATGGGTAATGTGGTGGAACTCCCACTTCAACACCTATTGCACACCCCTCTGCCGTTGTGGACTGCACTGAACTGCAGATGTCACTGGCTTGCTATAATAGGCTCTAATTGCGAGTACCCTGGAGATTTATGCAATAATTATGACAGCCAGTAAAATACAATGCCACGGTTCCGAAATTTGCGCATGTGATCATTATCATCAATTTCAAGTTTTCCCATTCCAACAGGGGGTTACAAAAGGATTTTGGGGTCTTGTGCATCTAAATCTTCATGTCCTGGTATTTATTGGGCTTTATTTCCCCAAGAAATTGCACGGGTTTGAACTGCTGAATTATAACTTGGGATAAGTCTGGTACTGCTGATTTAATCGCACACGGTAAATAAAGGGGGTAGGGGAACAGATTCAATCACAATGGAATCCTGGTCTGAGCTGGCCCAAGAACAGCAGCTCTTGTCTCCAAGACATTGTGTGCTAATTTGGAAGTCATTTACGAAAGGATATGGCTGTAAGGTGATTAGTTCATCCTTTGATCCTACACAGTGGGGGCGGAGAGGGGCTATAAGACCCAATAGGCAGGGGTGTGGGACACATTGGACAGGATACCGGCACAAAGCAGTGGACAGAACATAAGAAAGTTTATGATTGCTTTCACTATCTCTAGCCATAACTCATCAACTGAATTTCCTATGCGCATGTGCAAATAATAAAGCATCTCGTTACCATACTCGATAATCTCTATTTTTTCAACCTTGGATGGAAGAGAAGGTACGTCCAGCGAAAAATGTGATATATTCTTTAAACAGAGATGTTTGCAGCCAGCGCTAAAGCACTTGGGCTTACATGCCATACGGGTATACGCTGCTGTATTTTTAACAACAGCCAATAAATATAATGCATGGCTAGGTATGTGCCTGTAATTCACAGTCATGGTGGCAATTTATTGCACTGTGATCCGACTCCAAAAGCAGGAAAACACACATTTGTCATCTATTTAGTGCTCCGAGGTGGTCATCGGTAAAAGTTATTTTGGTACAAGCACAGAAAACATAAATAATTTGTAGTAAGCCCCATCTCCTAACTGGGACATCATGTCAACACTCATATTTCGATTTAGAACGACCGTCCTGCTGCTTGCAACGTGACTTGAAAGCCTGTTCCTTTTCTTTTTAATATTTATTTCCTCAACAATTGAAAATGCAAGAATACATTTGACATTTACTACAGCAAGTATATGAGGCATACAATATACATTATTATCTGAATTAATACACGTAGGATTGCCATAAGTACTGCACTGTAACATCAACAAAAGAATATAAAGAAATTTCAGTAATCCAACTGAGACGTTTGCTATGTTACAGATCATAGTGTGTCCTTTAGTTTCACCGAGTGCAGCCAGATTACCCCAGTAGATACCTTAATCTTCCTGATATCACATCTGCAGCATGTTCACTTTGTTCACCGCTCCTTTTCATCCACATAAAATGGAATGTCGAAAAGTTGAGCGACCAGCAGCAATATTGCCAATGTCTCTGTCTCAACATTTCTCATCCAGATGCAGCGAAATAGAGAGAATATGCAGTTATGTTATGTTATGTTATGTTATTTTATTTTATATAGCGCACAGATGCCGCAGCCAAGAGGTGTCCCGGCGCTTTTGGAGATGATAAAACACAACACAACAGAGATAACCAGAAGGGAATGAGACTAAGCTGTGGAAAATAGGAAGGTTTTTAATGACTTCCTAAAAGGGAGCAGGTCTGGGATGGAGCGAAGTGAGGCAGGCAAAGAGTTCCAAAGAGTTGCCGCCAGCACCGAAAAAGAACGTCCACCCATTCTTGCTTTTTTGAAGAGTGGAACAATGGCTAGATTAGACCCTGCGGATCGGAGGGCTCTGGAAGGGGCATAGTGAAGGATTGTCTGGGTGAGAATAGGAGGGGAGGCTAACTTAAGAATTTTAAAAGTTAAGCAAAGAGCTTTAAACTTAATTCTTTGACCTACTGGTAGCCAGTGGAGATCTTGGATGGTACGACGAGCAGAGACAAACTTAGGAAGGCCGACCAGCATCCTGGCCGCCGCATTTTGAACCCGCTGAAGGCGAGCTAGTTCTGCCTGATTCACGCCCAAGAACAGAGAGCTGGCATAGTCCAATCTGGTGAGAACCAGGGCTTGAACTATGATCTGTCTGGTATCCGCATCAAAAAATTTGAAAATGGGCCGAAGGCACTGCAGGGCGCCGAAACAGATACCAGCTACACGTTTGGTGTGGGGAGTGAAAGAAAGTTTGTCGTCAAGCCACACCCCGAGATTTCTGACTTCAGCTACAGGAATGGGAACAGGACCCAACTCAGATGGCCACCAATGGTCTCCCCATAGCCCACTTTCCCTGCCAAAGATGATAACCTCGGTCTTAGTGGCATTGAGTTGGAGTCGATTGTTCGCCATCCAACCTGCCACTGCCTTAAGAGCTGACTGAAAGGTAGAGGCATCCATATTGGAATCACCATTGAATGCCACCGCCAGCTGCGTGTCATCGGCGTATGACACCATGGTGAGACCAAAACTGTGGGCTACCTCCGCCAGCGGCTGAACATACAAATTAAATAGGGTAGGGCTGAGATCCGAACCCTGCGGGACACCTTGGAGAATGGGGCGAGGGGCAGAGACATAGGGCGGTGAAGATACTTTGAAGGTTTGATCCGTGAGAAAGGAGCGAAACCATTCAAGTGCCATCTCTCCAACTCCTGCCTCCACAAGGCGCTGTAAAAGGATCTGATGGGAGACCGTGTCAAAGGCGACACTAAGATCCAATAGGATCAGTGCCGCCGTCTGACCCTGGTCCAGCATTTTCCTGATATGTTCCACCACAACCAAGAGAGCAGTCTCGGTGCTGTGGCCCGCTCGGAATCCATTCTGGGAATTGTCCAGTATGTTAGCTTCCTGCAGGTGAGAAGATAGAATACGGTTCGCGTGAGCTTCGGCTAATTTGGCCATCCAAGGGAGAAGGGAGATGGGTCGGTAGTGCTCTGATTTTGTAGGGTCAAGGGAAGGTTTTTAAGAATCGGTATAATGGTAGCCTGCTTCCAAGCAGTGGGAACACTGCCGGTGCTAAAGGAGAGATCAATGAGACTATGCATAGCCGGGTAGCAACACTCGGCGAGTTCCCGAAATTGAGTGGGTCTCATAGGGTCATCCGGTGACCCGGATTTGACTTTAATCGTCAAAGCTTTGAACTCCTCTTGAGTGGGACTTGGAATGGCTAATAAAAGTTTAGAAGCCAATGGAGCGCTGGTATTCTCACTGATGGAGGGCTGAGAGAATGACCTGTAGATGGCCTCCACCTTTTCAACAAAGAACGAGGCCAAATCCTCACAATGTGCCATGGAAGCTGTAAAAGTAGTAGCGGTCTTTTTACTAGTGAGGTCCTTGCACACCCTAAAGATAACCTTGGTAGGATTCGTACTATTCTTTATCTCCTGAGAGTAAAAGGCTGCCCTGGCTGTGCATATGGCCCGATGGTACGTTCTGGTGCAGGTCCTATAGACTGATTTAAGGTCAGCATCATAGGTTCTGCGCCATGCACGTTCCGCTTTTTTACAAGAAGATTTAAGCATCTTAAGGGATTCGTCGTACCAGTTCGCTAAAGTTATCAAAGTATGTCCCTTGGAAAGCAACTCTGGTTTCCTGGATTCTAGGTTTGACAGAAACACCCACTAGTGCAGAGAACTAAAAGAATGCCCAGTGAAATGACCACTTTTTTCAGCTGCGCATTCACTAATCGTGGGAATCAGCAATCAGGGCCTAATTCTTAAGTAAGTAATCTCGGGGCATCATAAGCATCAATAAAGTGTGTAAATCTAGTGGTTAGTACTTGCTAGAAAGATATGTGTACATTGTAATCAAAAGTTCAACTAACTATAAAATTGCATAGAGGATCATTATGCCTGCTGGTAAGCACAGCATGCAACATATGGATCACAGATTATGTAGATATCTCAGTTGACTACTGTTTTTGTTGCACATCAGATCCTTGTGTTACCTGCATCCTTGTAATGGACAGTTACATCAGACATTCTAACCATGCATGCAGATTTCTTGCATACAAAGCTTGGCAAGGTTAAAAACCTAGCCCAGCCCCTTGTTCTGCCTTAAGCACTTCCCTTATCCCTGCCCCCAAACTCCACCCCCTGTCCACCTCTCTTTTTAGTGAGTACCTGCACTTTTGTTTCCAGTTAAAGCAGACTGGGCCTCATTCCTATGCCAGTCGGACTGGCTTCTGCAGTCTTTTCAGAGGCAGTCGGACAGCTGTGGTCTTGTCGAAATCGGTCGGTCCAACCACCGGATTACACTGCACGCATCGTGTACTCCGACTAACCGCTGACAGACCGCCGACTCCGACAGCCTTTCTCTGACAGCTAAGATGGTAGTCTTAGAGCATCAACAGCAATAGAGCTGTGCAGGGATCTCCGATTGCTGTCTGGATTACGATGTTGTTTCCCGACGACCCAACCTAGACATCTGACCAACTGGCTTGAGCTGTCGAAAATTAAAGTTTTGGGGTGCATACTCACCCAATTTCATTTCTCTCCAGCAGTCTCTACCATGAACCCCTTTCTCCAGGTCCCCGCTAAACCTGAGCAGCTGAATCCTGATGTCTATGACTCTGTTGGAGCGCGAATTCAGGGAAGTCCTTTTGTGGTATGTATACCCATTGACTGAACTGTGCACTGCCTGCCACACTCCAGCAATGGGATACATAGAGCACAAAGCATATGTCATCCATGTGTGTACAATTCACATGTTTTCTGTAATTTTGTATGCGCTTGCAGTGACATATTCAGGGATATGTGCAGCACTGTAGATGAGACTGCTGCTGTAGCAGCGGTTCCATCGTATAATGGCTTGGGTGACTTTCCCAGCCGCGGCGACCAGAGTTGGATTGCAGATGCAACGGTTGGAGGGTCGGTCCTACCAGCATCGTAATAAGGCTACCGCTGTCTGTAATCAAGCCCTTAGCATGGCCAGTCCTCTGCCTTCTTCACCAGTGTAGTGTCTACTTATTCTCCAACTCGGTCTTTGCTCCGTCACTGCTAATGCTGCCACTATCTTTAAACATCATTCTCATAATTTGAAATGTAAAATGCCTTGTGGGACAGATATTAGCAACAAAAACACTTCTATTCCTTCTGTGTTTTACACAACCTCATAACAATACACTTCTTTCTAAGTACTTGTGAATTATAGCTGCAATCTCACACGAACACAAAAAAGACATTCTCACACTATAGTATATAAAGAGTTGAGTCCACCTGAAGTTTGATTTTGTGGAAACTGAGAACTGCCTATGTAAATAGCCTGGATATTCATTTCCGGCAAGATGCTAAACCCTCGCATATTTGATGTGACATGCAGTGATCATCACGGTCTTTTGTAAACTAGCAGCATGCCAGTGGGAGTGATTTACATGTGTGCCCCAGCTGTTGTCTACAAGAGATTATCGAGGTCACTGTATCCTTTTGTATGTAAAGTCAAGAAACTCATCCTCATGACAGTATCGTATTCAAAAAGACTGAAACGTGTTGACATCCAGGAGAGACAAGGACTCAGTAGCTCTCACGCTTATTATTTTTTAACGTTGTTAAACTATCACAATTGTCCTCAAGTGGCATACTCCTACACACAATTGTAACAACTTCTGTTAAATTTCACATACATCCCTGTACACCCTCTATTCCCACTGCATACAGCATATCTTCCTTAAAAAAGGCGAGACACACTATAGGTAGGGGTCTCACAGGGTACTTCACAGTGCAAATGGGGATTCTGATGATGAAGCATGCCACACCATGTGGTGAGGATTCATCATCCTGGTGGAAATGACAGTCCCAGGCTTTTTACATTGATGGTTCTCTGTTTCTACAAAATCAAACTTCAGGCTGACGCAACTCTCTTTGTAATTTATCTTTCACTCTTGCCTACATCGTTGTGACTTCATTTACCTGCTTTTACTCTTAGGTGGTCAAAGCGTTTACTTATGTATCAGGCTTTTTTCTATTGTGGGTGTAGGAAATTGCTCCTTTTTGCATGGTACCTCCCATGTTTTGCCTGACATCTGATGCAACCTGACTTGATGTGCCCTGGGTCCCTGCCAAGCAGGTTTCCAGGGTCTGTGTTCTTTCCCAAAACTATGCCTTTGTACCCATAATTGGCACATCTCTGGCCACAGGTAAGCCCCTTGTAAAAGGTACCATGGGTACCAAGGGCACTATGACCAGGGAAGGCCCTGTACCTTAAAACCCACACACTGCCATTGCAGGCTGCATGTTTTGGTGCAGAGAAAATTGGAGAGATGACATGGTGCACACCCTTGTGTGGCATGCTTGCAACCCACTGCATAAGGCCTAGGTAAGACACCCCTCTAGCAGGTGCACTAGCCCTAAGGTGAGGGTACAGTGGCATGAGCCCTGTACCCCTACAGTGTCTAAGCCCATCCCATTTTAGACATTGTGTAGTAAATCCATAAAGGATATATGGTCTGGGAGTTGGTCATTACGAGCTCCATAGCTCCATAATGGCTTTACTAAAAACTTGGAAGTTTGGTAGCAAACTTCTCAGCACATTAAACCCACACTGATGCCAGTTTTGGATTTAGCGCAAAATGCACTCAGAGGGTATGTTAGAGATGACCCCTGAAAATTGACCAGCCCTGGTGTGGTTCCTGAATGGCTGCCCACCTTTTGCCACTGCCAAACAGGTTTCTGGATCCCTGGGTAGAGAGCCTTCGCTCTCTGGGTCCAGAAACAAAGCCCATGCAGGGCAGAGGTGTCATGCCTCCTTCCCCAGTATGGGATGGGTCCATGAAAAGGGAAGCTTCAAAGGCCTGCCACCTTTGGAAGCTGTCGCTGCCTCTTGCTGCCCCCAGCAACTGTCTCCCACTGTTACTGGCCCCAACTTTGGGTGGGAGAATCGGCAGGATATCCAAGTTAGGAAGTGAGGTATGCCCACCTTGGCCAACTCCACCACAAAGGTGGGGAATGAGAGGTGAAGCACAACTCTCAATCGCCTCTGCTTGAAGATGGGGGGACTCAGCCAAGTAGGGAGAGGCTCATGCCCCCTCTCTCTGGAGGGTGGCATATTAGGGGGTGTACCCACCCCAAGGAAGGGACCCATTGGTCCTGACCTGCATACCCCTTTAACGCCCCTAACTGTAGTAGTTAGGGGCAACCCTGAACCTTGCCTCCTCCAATGTGAGGAAGAAAGAAGAGGGACCAATGAACCCTGCTGACCCAGGAAGAAGAGGACACCAACTGCTTTGGCCTCAGCCCTACTGGCCTGTGCCGATTCCAACCTGCCTACAGCGAAGAAACCAGCATGTCCAGCAGCCAGCAGTCTCCCAGAGTCCAGAAGTCTTGCCCTGCACTCACCTTACAAACTCTGTCTCCCATGAGCACCGGATTTGCTCAAATCAAAGACTCCAAGACCATAACCTGGACCCCGGCGGTCCAGGATCCTGCACCACTCTACACCCGGCTGCCATGGCCTGAGTATGAGTGGCTGAACACATCTAGGAGGTGTCCTCGGCACTCCTGACCTAGGATCTAGTGACCCCTGACCTCCCACAAGCTTTGAGATGACCCCTGCAGCCTCAACCTGAAGGGTCCCTACGACCGAAGGCGGTAAGAAGACCATGACAGCGACCGAGGCAGTCAGAAGAATCGGACCGCAACCGTAAGGTGTCAGAAGAATCCATCGCCAAAAGAGACCTCCTGTCCTTGGGTGACCCCACCCACAGTTTTCAAGCATCCCCACGATTCCAGCTGACCTCTCCAGCCAGTGGTTGCCTTCAGGAAGTTCCCCTGCCTGAACCTGCAGCCTATTTTCCCAACCAAAGATCTTCATTGGTATCCTTTGGGTTCCAGACGTCGCCTTGTCACTCTGCACCTGGCCGACCCCGTGCTGATGGTGGTGCAACTCCTGTTCTTATTGTTGGACCCACAGTGCTGATCTTAACCCAAGGAACTTTGCTCCCACATCTGAGTGGTCTGCTCATCAGCAGTCCCTAACAGAATGCCCCCTTAGCCCCATTGGCTAACTTTGGGCCCCTGCACTCTGAACCTGGCCGCCTTGGTGCCACTGGTGGTGCCACTTGAATGCCCATCTAGACCTTGGGGAACCTTGGTCCTAACCCCAAAACTCCCATTCGCAAGTTATGTACTTACATGCAAAACTGCTCACACCTTTTCCTCATAGGAACCCATGTTAAGAGATTTTGGGTCTAAAATGTTTGTGTTGAACTGTTATTTATATGAAAGGAAAGTAACTCTGCTTTAACTTAAGAATTGTTGTACTTGCCTGTAAGTGACCAATCCTAGTGTATGGTATTTTAGCATATCATCTCAAGTACTCAAAGTAACTAAAAGGTAATCAAAGAGTAATAAAAGTAATTTCTATGTAATTTAAACTGTTTCTGAAGCATATACAAACCTGTAACAATAGCAAATTCAACTCCAAATGCATTTTCTTGAAAAGTCTTGTATTTGAAAGCATATTTTACTTACATGTGACAAGTCCTGTTTGGTTCTAAAATAAAACATAAGGATACCTTTTTTATACTTACCTGATTGGTCTGGATTCTGTCTATGAGTGTGTGCCAACAGTCTTGATTGAGTAAATACAATAAATTCTTAACACACCCTCTGGATAAGTCTTACTGCACCCCCACACTACCACAAAGAGAGCTGTTAGTACTAACCTAATTTAGCCTCTGCTATACCTCTGGGGACCTTACTTTGGTGTAATATATATAGAGCCATCTTCCTACAGTGGGTGCATTGTAGTATTTACCATTTGAACCCTTCTTTCGCATATAGTTTAATTTCATTAATCCAGCAAAAAAGTTTAAAGACGCAGTGTGAGTAATGCTCAGTACCTGAAACTTCAATCTGAAAATGATCCGTACACTTTAAAAAATAAAACTATTGAAATTGTATTGTTACGTGTCTGTAGCACTTTCATGCCACTATTGAGCCCCAAAAGCGCTTTCTCGTACTGTCAGGTGAGTAGGGGAATAGGGTGTTTTTTAAAAAATAACTTTATTTATTGATCATTTTTGCACATCATATCATTGTAATCATAGATGTACTCTGTATGACATTGCATTCAATAACTGGATACAATAACATCCTTGGTGCATGATATCTTCTACCAATGCTGAAGTAAGAACAGTGAACAATAATACAGTTGAAGTAGAATACCATTTCCGACGTGTCCCTGTAATTTCAGTACAGAACTGGTCTTTGGTTTAATGCAGTGTAACGTGTGCCTATTTAGGTTTCAACGCCGCTTGAGTGGGCCCAAGAGAGGAGGAATCAAGAGCCGCAAGGTGTGGGACAGGGCAGGAGTTTCATGTGGGTTAAATCTTAACCATCTAGCCTACCCCTGTAGGGACTATTCCCGACCCCATCAGTGAGTCCGAGGCTCTGTGTAGTGAGTCTACATAGGTCCTGTAAGGGCCCCAGATGTCTTTGGGATGGAAGGAGCCGGGCATTGTGCTGGATATTTCCCTTCTGGCGCTGCAGTAAGCTAAACTGCTCAGCCAGCTTTGTAAGGAGGGGTAGTCTTACGTCCCCAGTGGAGGGCGATTTCTCGCTTGGCCAACAATAAGCTAAGGGATGCAAATTTTCGCGTTGGCTTAGGGAAATTCACTGTGTAACCCAGGAGTGCCACCTCTGGAGTGGATATGAGGGATAGTTTAGTCATGTCTCCCAAAGTTTGATGAACTATCTCCCAATACTGTTGTAACGGTGGGTACGTCCAGGTAAGATGGTCAAAATCGGCCTGAGGGGCTCCGCATTTCCTACAGGAATGAGGTCTGGTTGGGTCAAGTCTATGAGCTTTGGCAGGCGTAATGTATATTCTGAGCAAGAATTTAAAATGCAGCAGTTTATGCCAGTTGTTTAAAGAGATGTCCCTCATGACCGCGTAGCATTTGGCCCATTGGTCGTCTGTAATGGGGCGGCCCAGATCACCCTCCCAGGCCCTACGAACTTTTTCATCGTTAATCGGGATCATCGTGGATCAGGCCTTGTAGAGTTTAGATATGAGATGCAACCCGTTCTCGCTTTCGATGATCAGTGAAAGTGGTCTGAAGGAGTCCGGTTCCAAAGGGAACCCGGGGAGCGTAGCCTGCAACGTGGAAAACAGTCGTTTAAGTACAAACCTGTCCATGAACGTGGCATCATGGAAGCGGCCATCCTCTAAGGTCGAGAAGATATCCCCACCAGGGTACAGTCCTCCCAGTCAAACTTGGATAGCGTGTGCAGTACTAGCTTCTCACCGGTTATAGGAAGCCAGCGGGCATTCTGTAGAGGTATAGCCGAGGAGTACAACACCTGAGTTCCCGTGTATTGTTTAAGCTTTTTCCATGCCCAGCTGGTAGTCGAAACAGTCTGTATATCGGTAGGGTCTCTGGGCACTCCCTTAGGCAAAACAGCATTTAGTTTGTCTGGAAGAACGAAATCCACCTCTGGGCGAAGGAACGGGATCCTGGCATCAGGGTTATACCATGCAAAGGCGTAGCTACATTGGGCCGCGAGGTAATAGGTGGAAATTCGGTACCCCGTATCCACCCCTCATACGGTAGGGTGAGAACCTGCCAGCGGACACGCGCCTCTTTACCCCCTCAAACTAGCCTTGTGAGATGAGTTTGCAGTTTTAAGAAAAAACTGTTCGGGAGAGGAATGGGGATATTATTAAAAAGATACAAAAATCTGGGGAGAATAATCATTTTAATAATGGCATCTCTGCCGGCAATAGATAGTGGGAATCGCAGCCATTTCTCCACTCGGGCCCCAAGCGTCCCTATCACCTGTCCATAATTAAGGCGCAGCATCTGGTCTGTATCTAAGGGGATGTGGATGCCCAAATATTTTACTGAGTCTGAACCCCATTCGAGGGGAAATTCACAGTTCCAATGGGTTGTACTGTGGGTCAAGAGAAAAATTACCGACTTCTGCCAGTTGATGCCTAGCCCTGAATGTTGGCTGAAACGTAGAATCTCCCTGATGAGTGGTTCTAAGTTCATCTGGGGTTCGCGAACACATAATATTGGGCCATATGTAGGAAGCAAAATTGCGATCGCAAACGCCGAAATTCGCCGAATTTCGGCGTTTGCGATCGCAATTTTGCTAAGTGGTATAAAGGAAGGCAAATCTGCGTGCAAAATAAGGAATCGCTAAATTTGCGATTCCTTATTTTGCAATTGCATTTAAGGAATCGCAAATTTTGCGATTCCTTAAATGCAATGTAAGAAGCACCAAAAAAGTGCAATTTGGCCTTAAGGAATCGCAAATTACCACCAACTACAGGTTGGTGGTAATTTGCGATTTCTTTCACAAATGCATATTTTTGCATTTTTCAAAGTGGCATGTGATGCACACACATGTCCTTAGGGCATGTATGTGTGCCACATGTGCACCCATTCTCATTTCAGGGGTGCAACAGGGTGTCCTTTTGACACCCTGGCACACTTGAAATTGCATTCTCAATTTGCGATTCTTTAATTGAGAATCGCAAATTGAGAATGTCTTCCCATTCATTCCTATGGGCCTCTAGGCCCATAGGAATGAATGGGGAGGTATTCCTTAATTGCGAATTGCAATTTGCAATTCGCAATTAAGGAATATGTAGGATTCGCAAAATGATTTGCTAATCCTACCTACATTCCGTTTTGCAATTCTCTAATTGCGATTCCCTAAAAATTGCAATTAGAGAATCACAAAACACGTTCTACCTACATATGGCCCATTGTGTCTTCCGCATATAATGAGACCAGGAAGGGGGCCAGTGTTAAATTGAAAGCCTCGGTGTAGGTGCATCTCTTGGAAATGTCGAATTAAAGGATCCATTGCAAGAATAAATAGGAGGGGGGATAGAGGACCGCCCTGGTGAGTGTCACGGGAAAGAGGGAAAGGTCTGGACTGTGTGCCGTTTAGACGAAGTCTCGCCATAGGGCGATTGTAGAGCAATGCGGTGGTAGCTATAAATCCAAACGGCATACCCATGCAGAGCATGAAAGACACGAAAAAAGGCCATTCCAATGTGTCAAAGGCCTTTTTCATATTGAGAAGGATAGCCGCGGTTGGGACCTCAGGGTTAATCCTGTGCAGTACTGAGAACAATGTTCTGAGATTCAAAGATGTAGAGCGATGAGGGACGAAGCCAGATTGCGCAGGGGAAATAATGAATTCCATCAGCTGTGATCGGAAATTGGCTATAATTGTAGTGGGAATGTTATAATCTAGATTAAGTAGGGACCCGCAGAGGGTCAGGTCTTTGCCAGGTTTGGGGGGTAGAATTATTACTGCTTTGCGGAGTGTGGGGGGGAGGGTCTGCTTCTCCAGGGCCTCAGCGTACACCTCGATCAGTTGCGGTGCCAATAGGTCCTTAAATGCCTTATAGAACTCCCCAGTGAAGCTATTCAGCCTGGGGGCGGAGGAACCACGGAGGGCATCAATTGCTCCTAGGATTTCAGTCTCGGCGATTGGTTCCGCAAGAAAGTCCTCAATGTCCTTTTCTAGGTAGACCAGTGCGATTTCGGAAAGATAGGCCTCCTGCTCAGAGTGATCCTGCCCCAGGTTGGAGGTATATAGAGAGGAAAAATAAGTCAGAAATTTGTCGCGTATGTCTGTGACGGAGGTTAGGACCACGCCAGTGGGAGAGCGTTTGTCAGTGATATATGCCTTGCTGTAGTGGGGTCTGAGCATCGGTGCTAGAGTTCTGCCTGGCTGTTCACCCTCGCCATACCAGCGAGCGGTTTGATATTTGCCCAGAAAAAGGATCTCGCGATCCGCTGTGTCTCTGTATTCGGTGAGGGCCAGACGCCGTCCCGGGTGGCCTGTGACGTGTGAGTGCCGCGTTTCATTGTCAAGGACTGTGAGTTCCTGTTTTAACCGCGCCAACGTGGTGCGAAGAGCCTTGAGCACTCCCGCATGTTTGGAAATACATACTCATCGTATGTAGGCCTTAAATCCCTCCCATAAGACCGCATAGGTGTCAACGGAGCCAGTATTAATAGCAAAATAGTCGTCAATTGCCTTGCGAATCTCGTGGAGGAAAAGGTCGTCGTGTAGGGCGCGGCTGGGGAAGCGCCACTCCCTCTCATACCCATACGGGCATGGGACCCGAAGAAATAACTGAACAGGGGAATGGTCGGAACCTTACTGCAAAAAAGGCAAGGCAAACACATAGTTGAGAGCGAGAGCTATAGTACCAATTGACTGTACATTTAAATGAAACAACCCTGAAACAGTACTTTAGGAAAACCATAAACAAACTCAAGGTGTACACCAAGAAGGGTGGCAACACCACGCCAGTCGACCAACTTTTTGCAACATATGAAACTGGTCAATAGTAAAATCCCCATGCTTCTTAGTGAAAGCAACGAATGAACAGCACAGTAGAGTCAACCAACTCCTGAGCCAGAAAAAAGTTCCATGCTTGCGTCTGACCCACTATGCGGAGGAGATGGCCCACTCCCACCTGCAGTCGCCCGGTCGTTGTTATGCTTGTAAGTGCGGCAAAATTCCAGCACGTCGTTGGGAGTATCAAAGATGTGCGCCCGGCCATGTACCTCGACTCTCAGCCTGGCAGGATATAGCATGCCATACTTCAGTCCCAGATTTCTTAGGGTGGCCTTCACCCTGTTGTATTTGTGCCAGGCCTCCTGCACCATGACGGTAAAGACTGGGAAAACAGCGAGTCTGGATCCTTGCCAGGTAGTATTACCGTGCTCTCGGGCGAGGTGAAGCGCAGTATCTCGATCTTGGAAGTTCATATTACGTGCAGTGATTGGGCGTGGTGGGCAGCCAGTGCTAGGCCGGGGCCCCAGGGTTCGATGGGCACGTTCCACCACGAAGCCGGGGGTAAATGACTCCCTAGCAAACATATCAGACAATAGTGTTTCGACAAAGAGATCAAGCCGGCCAGTGGCAGTGGACTCTGGTACGTCCAAAATGCGGATGTTGTTGCGCCGACTGCGCGCTTCAAGGTCCTCTTTTTTAATAGCCACTTCCTTCAATATGCGCTCGACCCTCTCTAGTCTTTTGGCAGATTGTGCGGTGCCATCTTTGATATCCGATATTCGCGCCTCTGCCATGTTTAAGCGTCTGTCGTGGGCTTGAATCTTGGCCCCCAATACCTCCATATTCTTGTCGAGCGAGTCAAATCGCCCATCCAGCGCCTGGAAGTCTGCTCTCATCTCCTGTATGAGCACGTTTGAAGTGGAAGAGGGGGTGCTATCATAATTCGACCCCTGCCCGCTCTCAGCCATGGTGGAAGTCTCATCCGCAGCCCTCTCAATTATTTTCTCAAAGGGAAAGGTCTTTTGTTTAGGATCCTTGCGTCCCATTTCGCAGTGCAGGAAGTAGAAGAAGGCCGCAGCGGCTTGTCTGCTGTGAGGGGAATGGTTGATAAGGGGGCAGAGGCTCCGAGACAAGGGTACCAACAAAGCGCAGCAACCGGCCTGTAGGCCCCGGTGTATAGTGCAATAAGTGTGATTCTCCCCTGTTATGTTCTTGTGGGGCAGACTTGCTAAAATTCACTGAAACTCCTCAGTGCAAAGCCAGTTTCTGAGGTGGAGCAGGAGTGTGGCAAGGCCACCGTAGAAATTGCGTGGGGGGGTTAGTGAGAGTCAGGTGTGCGTCACTATAGAATGTCCCAATAGGGCATATGCAGCTGATTGTCCATGCAGGTGTAGAGGGGAGGAGGCGGGCTGACTATGAGATCTAGTGGCAACTGGCTCCTCCAGGAGACGAGAGGGCAGGCAGCACATCGGGTGACCAACTACATCCATGCCCCGACGTTCCTGCACGATGGCAATGCGCAGGATGCAGCAACAGGAATCCCAAGGGAAACCGGGAGCTCCAGAAGGGCACTCAAGGGCTGGCCCTGTCGGAGGAGCGCAGTCACAACTGTTCAGCCATTTCTGATCTCGCCGGGCGGAACTCAGTGCTGCCGGGAGGCCCCGGGACTTCTGTAAGAGGAGGTGAGGCACTGTTGCGCAGAGCTAGCAGAGGCAGTGTGGCGCAGGCCGCAATGAGGCAGGGACGTAATGGGAGCTAGACCACGTGCAGGGGGCAACGGGTCGCCTCTGACCCCCTTCACGTTCCGCTCCGCTCCCAGTGATCGCAAGAGACCGCCACCTGAGCTCGCCCGCAGGCCATGTCCCCGCGGGGCCTTTGGGAGGCGACAGGAGCACGAGCGTCACCACAGGGATGTCCAGTAGCAGACACCCCTGTATCAGGCCAACCGATAGTAGAAGGGAGGGGGGGAGCCAGAAGGCAGGCCCAACCCACACCCGGGACACTTACCGCCAATCTAGGTCTCTGCACCCAGCAGGCCGCAGTCTCGGGATCTTGTCTCTCCTGCTCTCTGCTGCAGCCGGTTAGGTAGGCCGCCGAAACTCCTCACCCCAATCCGCGGTCGCTGGAACATCGACACTGCAGCGTCCCACCACAATGTAAGTGGCTCCGCGCGGGCTGTGGGTCATTAGCAGCACAACAATGATGTGGTGGAGGCAATTACTGTGCAGGATATGGCAGGATTGTTGGGCCGAATGGCAGAGCTTCAGTGCCGTGCGGCCATCTTGGTCAGCGGCTCAGCCACGCCCCAGGGGGGAAAAGAGTATTGATAGTACTCAGATGTATTTAATTGAGTTTATGTGTCATGGGTGAGACGTAGGGGGTGTAATGCAGACATGTTGTGGCAGCATGCATGCACAGCGGGAAACATCCTTTACCACGCAACCATTACAACGCTGTATGGTTACATCGTGGTTTTAACAACGCAAGTCGTTACACCGACTTGCACTGGAGGGCGCTGTAGGCTAAGGAATAGTGTGAATTACTATTCCAACACCTTCCCTACTGTACGTAGAATGGAGTTGGAATAGTAATTCACACTATTCCTATGTCCAGCGCCCTCCAACGCAAGTCGATGTAACGACTTGCGTTGTTAAAACCGCGATGTAACATACCGCGTTGTAATGGTACGCGTTGTTACATCATACATCCATGCACAGCATACGGCTGTGGATATAGATACATGATAGCCAGGATAATGCCGCCGGCAGCATATACAAACTAGGGGTAGGTGGAACTCTCAGAGTTTCATGCTGCGGAATTCCCCAGTTACATAACAACTCAGCTCGATTCCACAGAGTTCTGCGAGCTGGCAGATTTCAGCACGTTGTGCTGCTCACGCTGATATATAGAGCCGGGAAGTTGTTCTGCAATAAAAAATTAGAGCGAACAGCATCACATGACACACCAGAGGGCGCTGATTCTTTCTGCCACTTGAGAATATTTTCGACCCGTGCGGTCACTTTCTCAACCCGGACAATCTTGACCTGCAGTGACCGACTGTATTGAAAAATCTAACCGCCCGAAAATCATGTTAGGAGATGCAAATTCTTGCTCGTTGGCAAGCTGCGTGTAAGAAAAAACTCCGCTACCCTGAAGTTGGCGGAGGTTTGCTGGAACACCATGTTTCAAGTGGAACGCGGAGTGTGCAAAACTCCACCGACAGAGTAGAATTCTTTGCCCACCCCAATACAAACTAGTCGAACTTTGCAATATTGGGTCAAGTTCGGTCCTGTGTTGTGGAAAAGCCAGGCCTTAATTGTAGATGATTCTTTTTCGCTTTGGGTCTGAATTACATATCTTGCAAGTATATACTGAGAATGAACTACCCCATTGGTGGTGGTGCTGATTGCTACATATAGAGGTAGATGCTGTTCCTCGACAATAGATTGTTCTTTCTATCATCTAATTAGACATTTTTTGTGCTACTTGAGAATATAGTTACATCTACCCATTGGGACCATAACCCCATTGAGGTTTTATTTACTTTGTCCCCTAAGCCAGAGGTCTTTAATCAGGGAGGCGGTGGAGTCCTGGAAAGGGGGGCGCTCACTCCCAAGCTTCACTTGTGCCTTAAATCCAAAACTTTTACTTTTGTTTTTGTAAAAGACAACCGTCCTGGGATGGCTAATTTCGATCGAGTGCTTCAGCTGAATGTTCATTAATTGTATTTACACAGCCCTTAGTACCCATAAGGAGGTGTTGAAGGGACAGTTATGTAAAAAACAAATTTGCATTACATACGCTCTGGTATTACTAAAATCTACATTTTGGAACCACCATTTTCTTGTAAAACTTGTGCACATTTTTTATCAGTCTATCTTATTCTGCGGGTAATGCAAGTACAAAATAATTACTTGCATATTCACAGTGCTTTCTGTCAAAGTGAGCTCGTAGCACTAAGCCACCATTCTCCACTGCATCAACCAAGATTTAATTATGTGGCTCTCTGGTTACACACAGATCTCTGCAGTGTATTAACTAATAGAGGTTTCAAATATACTACAGTGAGTTTCTTTTTGTATTTATTTTTCATTAATCTGCCCATTATTCTATATGTAGATACCTGATGGGGAAAGACCTAAAAACGTACAGAATATTTTGGGGCTTATTTATGCGAGCCTTGCACCATCAGAGCATCGCTTTTTTGATGCTCCAGTGACGCAAGCATTTCAACCATACCTATGAGGAGGCGCAAAGTGGCCTTGCATGACTTCATAGATATGGAGTGAGACCAAGCAGCGCAAGTCACTGCTTTACGTACTCTGCATCAAGTAGGCATGCCACGAGCATTGAGTGGGGGTTCCTACGCAACACCCTTGGATTTTGATGCTGCCACAGATTTACAAAATCACGTAAACCTAGGGTAGCGCCAAAACCTTTAGCCTTCCCAGTAGAGGCGTAACGAGGAGAAATGTTTTCATTTCTATTTGTTTTTTCCTCATCCCATGTGTGCTGCTGAAAGAAGTGACCCGATTAGGGCCACCTGGGTCACTCACGACCACCTCTCAGACTTCCATAGAAATGAAGAGTCGGTCAGACAGTAGAGAATACATACCAAGTATATTGTATTCAGGTACACTGGAGCTGAGACCAGTCTAACCAGCCTCCTGAGATTGCTGCAGAGGACTGACTTCAGCAAACATGGTGATACATTATGTACAATTCAGAACCAATGAATACCCGTCCTGACTGGAAATTTCCAGTTGGAGGCAGCTAGACAAAGAAGGTACAGAAGGATGAGTTTCGATCCTGAGACCGGGCACACACTATCTTAATGCCAGGGTCGTTCTGCCTGTGCCCGCCACTCTAAAGTTGGGAGCAGGCCTATCTAGTGGGAAAGGTATGCCCTAATAAGAACAATGTATTCATTAGAACAGCAAGGCTCAACCTTGGAGAAACTAAAACTATCGCAGCTGCTTTCAGCAGGGGCAGAGGGAGAGAAATTTGTTTTGATCACAGCTCAAAATGGCAGCTAAACATAAAATGGTGCTGTGAATGCCAACTTGAGACGTACAATACATAAACAGCACAGCTAAAACATTTTTATTCCAACACTGTATTCTGCGGCTACCATAGAAAGAGGAAAAAGCCTCTCTGGATTATTTTTGGGAAGGAAAGTGCCCCTTCCTGCACAAAAACAATCCTACCCATGTTGGTACTAGGCAGCAATTTGTGTGCCAACGCAAACGGAAAGGACAGGAATGCACCTTATTTGATAAATACAAAGCATTCCTGCCCTTTCACGTTGGCGTAGGGCAGTGCAGCAAGAAGACTTGTGGTGCTGCCCTATGCCAATCCCTCATAAATGAGGCCCTTTGTTTTTAGCTACACCTTTGACCACGCCCTCACGCTCACTGACCTTTGGTTTGCTAAACACTGTTTAATATTATTACCCACTGTAAAAACGATTTGCTGTGGAATTGGGGGCGTTTATGCTTGGCGATTGTTGTTGATGATGAGGAGTACCAGGTTGTAGAATTTTTTGTCAGAAGGGGGTCCTTATGCCTAAGAAAAGTTTGACAAGAGGGTATCGGCATCAAAAGTTTGAAGAGTTCTGCCCTAAACCAATGCTGAGAAGGGATTGTGGAGCAAGTCATCTGCAATTAACTAGCAAAGGTTTACAATTGAAGTGGAGAGCCATTGAGCCCGCCTTACTTTTTCACACTATGGTTACTGAGAATTTAAATCTTGTGGAGGTTTGTCTAACAGATAATGATCTCGAACGCCAAGTGGTCCCGGCTTTTACCCAGCTTTGTTTGAACATCAGGAGAAAGCTATTGTGTCCCCCATGCATACATACCATCAAGCCCAGATAGTTTATCCATGACTGTTCTAAGGCTAATTGCCAATTGTGTGAAGCACTTACAGCTACCCCTAAGGATCCTTTAGAAGTGGCACTCTGATGTAAGGAATATATGGAGGCTACTTCCAAGAGGAAACGGGAAGTGCTGCAACACCAATGGAATACCTTAGCGTTGTCAGCAGAAATAAAAAATGGTAAACTTTTCTGGAGGGCTGTATCCGAAATAAAGCGCCTGAGTCAATTAAGGTACTCCAATAACTTGCCATATCACCAAAGATGTTTGGGAGGCCCATTTTACAAAAGTTTGCGATGCTGCCGAATCATCAGATATCCCGGCTAAGGAGCATGACCTTAGGGAGTTTCAGGTATCCCTGAGCGAGGTGGAATATGCTATTGGGCAAAGCATAGGTGGTAAGGCTCCAGGCCCTGATGGTGTTCCATCGATTTAATTAAGTAAAGGTCCTGAGTTTAGGGCACCCTTATTGGTAAATGTCTTTAATGACTTGTTTTACTCCCGATTACCTAGCTCATGGACTACTTCCATAATTGCGCCAATTTTTAAAAAGGGATATTTCTCCCAGCCTAGCTGTTATGGGCCCATTTCTCTAATTGATACCACAGTAAAGATTCTTGGGAGGGTACTATATATCAGATTTAGAGAGTGGGCAGAAGAAAAGTCTATTTTGTACCCATGCCAATTTGGATTTAGAAATCGAGGGCATTATTTATGAGGCCTTGTGACACATTTATGCCACCATTGCATCACTTGTGGCGTACCGGTGGTGTAAAAAATGCGCCACATTGCTCCATATTTACATAGTGACGCATCTACGTAGATGCGTCACTTTGTAAAGCCCAGCGCTACATTATACCAGCATCAGGTATAATGTATACAGGTTTGGCGTTCCCCCACAAAAAGCCTCGTAGAAGTTGTGCAGTGAAATCTATCAGATTTCACTGCGCCACTTCAAGGGTGCTATTGCGTCAAATGCCTCACAGCAGGCGTAATACTGACGCGGGCCATTTCACATGGGGCTTGCACCATGTGAAAGGACACATTGCTGGAGTTGCGTCTGTTTTTAGACACACCCCATCAATGTGTCACTTTTGCCTACAGATATGTCAGTAATACTGACGCATCTGTAACTCCTTGTGGCATGGAGAGCTGTATATTAAATACAGCACGTCCATCGTGTCGCAAGGAGGGCGTAGTGAAAACAGTTGCAGCGCTGTTTTGTCGCAGCGATGCAACAGTTTTCATAAATGAGGCCCCGAGTCAGCACCATCAACCAATACCTAAACTTATGTCTCATTATTGGGAAACATACTGTTGATAAACAATCACTCCTATGGTTGTCTTTTATGGATTTGACCTCAGCTTTTGATTGTGTACAGAAAGATGAGGGTAGAGGCTATTAGAAACCGCACCTGACAAATGAATGGTGTCACAAGGTACCAGGTAGTGCATAGAACCAAGGAACACCAAGGAATTCACCTTAACTAGGAAATTCTACAACAACATTTAAGACAAAAGGTTCAGCACTAAAGAACAAATCTTAAAAGTTTAGCATCAGTGTTCAAAGCAGTAGACACATGGAAAGATATCCAAATCCAAGGTGTGAGTTTCTTAACGGATTTCTCTTTATTTCTTTTTTTTCACAAAGGCAGAAGATCATAGCCATAGATTGTGTTAATCGCTCAAAGCTGAGGTCAATTCTTCTAGCACGAGGGTTGGATGAAACATTAGTGCACTTTATTGTGTATTTGCACAGGGAATTGAAGGCCAGGGTCCGATTAACTGCATTTGGTGAGATTACGTCAGATATAGGTGTCTTTTGTGGGATGAGACAAGGATGCGTTTTAGCGTCACTTTTACTTATCCTATATATTAATAATCAGCTATTTCCAAAAAATATTACATCAGATGTACTGAAAATTAAAGATTCCTCATTACCTTCACTTCTGTAAGCGGATGATGCGGTCTTGATGGCACGCAAACGAGAGCCGTGAAACTTTTAGTTCAAGGCTTTGTGGATTTTATGGGCTCACTTGACCTGGAGACCAATTTTACTAAATCATATATTATGGTCTGCGGCCCTAAGAAACGTTGTTTATCTTCCCTTTTATTAGGCAATGGCACTTTGAACTGCACCAGCACTTTATCGTATTTCGGCATAACATTTGTTGCTGTTGGTTACTGGCTCTTGGGCACCACATGTGGCACTCAGTAGGACAAAATGTACAAAGGCAATTGCCACTTCAGTCTCCCGCAACTGAAGGGTGGGGATGCTATATTGTCTCTACTACAAATCTACAAAACTCAAGGTGCACCAACTGCAACTTATGGGGCTGAAGGTTGGGGTCTACAAAAATGCAATTCTATTCAGATTTAAGAAAATAGGTTCTTTAGAAAGGTTTTAATGGCACCCATTTGATCTTCCCATCTAATATGTCACAGTGAATTGGGCATACCCTAGATTGAAGACTATAACAGAGCCCGTCCATCATTACTATGGTTGGCTGTCTGGAAAAACAAGGAGGCGACTATTGCTAGAGGCATTTTTACAGACTGCCTTAGCTGTGACCGTGGTTATAAGATCCCTTGGCTTGCCAGCGTTGAATCCAGTCTGCACTTGGTAAACTTGCAACAGGCCTTCTCTGACCCAGAGAGGCATCTTAGTATCACCAAAAGACAGTTATGGCAGGCTTTATATGACTTGGCCACCGCTGAACAATTGATCACTGAGAGACGGAAAACAAGTGTTGCCACATATATAGAATCTGTATCGCTTGGCCAGATGGCGGTATTTATGACCAGGACAACAGGGCGCAGGGAACGCAGCCTATTGTTCTGCAATAGAACTGGCATTATTATGCTTTCCATTGGGTTTTAATACTATTCTTGATCATTTGCTATGCCCTTGTGATGGAAATTCTGGTCAACCAATGTTACATTTTAAATATTTTGGCGGATATTATGCAATGTATACCAGGCATTTCCTTTCCCCTCTATGAGAAAACGATGCATTAATAATCTCAGAGAAGCTTCAAATGTTCTTTTTCAGCTAATGGATGATGATGTGAGCATCCACTGAGGTGCTTTCCTGGGAGCAGCGGTCGGAGCCCGTGACTCCATGAGTGCTGATCAGAGCGGTTGCAATCATTGGAGCACTGTTTTGAATGTGGATGCCGGAGAATCACATTTTTAACTGTTTTAACTGTTTTATTCTTTTTATTTATCTTATCTTATACTATTTTATTGTATTATCTTATTGTATATGTTGTAATTGTATGGATACCACTGGTATTCCAATAACGTTTGAATTGATTGATTGATTGATTGATTTAACTACCTCTCAGGTGAAGTTTTTCGTAAACTATGGCGCATATGTACAAGGAAGTAGTGTAGTGAGGCGTTAGCCGTCATGGCTTAACGCCTCACTGCGCCACTTCAGAAATGCAAGGCTGCACCATACATACAGCAATATGGTGCAGCTTTGCGTTCCCCCCTGCACCATAGTGCACGGGTGTCTGTGTGCAGGGGAAGATTGTTTCTGTGCAGGAAGGTGCACCTTCCTGCACAGAAACAATCTTTAAATGGCATTTTGTCATGTCTATGTGTGCTGCTTAATGCAGCACGCATGGAAGTCACAAAATGTCTTTTTTTCTTAAAGATTGTTTATGTGCAAGAAGGAGGTCCTTCCTGCACATAAACAATCTTGCCCTGCACACAGACACCCGTCTGCTCTGCCCTCTGGCTCCAGTATAGATCCTTTTTCCAATCTCCAACTCTGGGAACCTCACCCGCTCCCAATGCCCATGCAATATTTCTCTTTGCCACTCCATCTGCCAACTCTGAGCCATATTTGAGCCTATTTTGGCCAAACTATTTCCCCCATTACTCCCAGGATATGCCACCTTGGATCATCCAGGATCTATGGGCCCCCTACTGTCGCCATCACTTGGGCTATACTACCCCAATATTGTTGAATCTTGGGACAGGACCATAGGATATGGAAGAAGGTACCGGTCTCGCCGCACTCTCTGGCACAGCTCTCCGAGTCACAGCGACCCATGCGCTACTGCACTGTCCTTAGGGCATACGATCTGTGAAGAATCCGGAGCTGGATCAGTCTGAACCACACCATTATAGCGATTTCCCTAGGGTTCTGCATGGCTTGTGCCCAGTAATCATCCTCCAAATGTCCCACGTCCGTTTCCCATGCTGTCCTTAGGGGGTCCATATAGTCTGGGGAGTTGTTCATTATTTTCCTATATGTTAGTGAGATGGCTTTGCCTAGCATTGGCTTGAGTAGGAGTTTTCTTCTAATGGAGAATATTTTGGAAGTGACTCTCCTTCCTCCACATGGCATTTGAGGGCAAGCCTCAATGTAGGTATGTGAAGTATTACCCCCTACCCATCTGGTATTCCGTTTGGAGATTTATAAAATCAATAATTTTCCCACCATGCCAACCATCGTTCAGTAGTTCTATCTGTATGAGTCCCCATTTATGAAAACCTTGAAGGCATTGGACTTCACCCAGCATATCTCCCTCCCAGAGTGGGGTCAGCTCCGTGAGCCTTGCTTCCCATTTTACCAATTTCTTCCACGCGTTCAGTACCATCTGTGTGTGCATTGGAAGTGACCTGTTGCATTTTCTGCTGTATAGTTCAGCTAAATAGCCACCTTTGGCCATTGCTAGGCGGTCTATTCGATAGGCAGGCTCAGCTGTCGGGGAAAAGACTCAGTCATTAATGTTTATAAGATGTGACGCCCAGTAGAAATTTCTCATGTCTGGAACCGCCAGGCCTCCCTCATAGACCCCCACTGTAACTTACGCAATGCAATATGCGGGCTGCCGCCCCCCTACAGCAGGGTGCATTGCTCTGCCTCGACCGCCTGGAAGAAAGCCTCTGGTATCTGATACAGTGTGTTCTGAAGGGCATATAGCAGGCAGGGGAGAGTCATCATTTTAAACAGGACCGCTCTGCACATGAGGGAGACCGGCAGTCACCGCCAATGGGCCACATCCTCCTGCAGCCTCTCCAGCTGGGCGTATACATTTCGCTTCATAAAATCCTCCCCTGATTTAGTGACCGAAATGGCCAGATATTTAAACCCTTCTTTATGAACTAGAGTTGCACATGCCAACATCAGGGATGGAATTTGGCCTGCCAGAGAGAACACCAGGGACTTATCCCAGTTTATTTGGTAGCCCAAGTAGCTGCGGAATAGTTGGAATTTGTGAATGAGTCTATAGAACGTTTGACGAGGTTTGTTGGAATAGAGCAGGATGTGGTCTGCGTAAAGTAAAATGCGTTCCTCCCATCCATCTCCTACATCAATGCCTCGCATGGGTGAGTCTCCCCATACCCATGTCGCCAGGGGCTCGAGGGGCAGCGCAAAAAGCAGTGGTAATAGCGGGCAGCCTTGCCCCGTACCCCTGTGCAGCCTGAATGCTCTAGAAATTGCCCCGTTTACTCTGACCCTTGCCAATGGAGCGGAGTACACTAGCTGAACCCATGCGCAGAACTGTGGTCCAAAGCCCAGTCTGGAAAGAACCGCAAAAAGATAGGGCCACTCAATGCTCTCAAATGCCATCTTCGCATCCAGCGACAGAAGCGTGACCGATTCATTTGGTCATTTTGTTACCATGTGCATGACTCCATATAGGCGACAGAGATTCAGCGCAGTGTGTGGCATAAATCCTGACTGATCAGGATGAATTAATGTGTGTATATCACCGGGCCTAGTCTGTTGGCTAGCACCTTTGCCAGCACCTTGGTCTCAAAATTGAGCAGGCAGATGGGTCTGGAAAAGATACAGAGATCATGGGATATCCCTTTTTTATGGTATCACCACAATAGTTGTCGACCTCGGGTCTACTGACAGCTGTCCATCTGCTTTTGCAGTAGGAAACAGGTTTAATGTATGTGGGGCTACTTTTTCTGCTACACACTTGTAGAGTTCCGCTGGGATCCTGTTTGGGCTTGCTGCCTTCCCTGATTGCAAGTCCACCATGGCCCAACTATTTCTTCTTCTGTCAAGTCACTGTCAACTGCCTCCACATCTTCCGATGATAGTACCGGCAATGATATGTCTCTGAGTAGTTCAGCGTTGTCAGTCTCTAATCTCCCCAAGAGCGACCGATAGAGTCCCTTGTAGTAAGTTGCGAATGCCTCAGCTATGTCAGCACTAGAACTCCACTTGAGGCCATCAGGAGTCTACAGTTCCGGGACCCAATCGCGGCTCATATCCCCCCTCTTCAACCAGGCTATCAATTTATTTGCTTTATCGCAGAGATCTTATATTCACATCTGCGTGGGTATCGCATGCGCACAAGCCGCGTCTTCCTAAAGGTCCCTGAGTTCTTTTTGTTTAAGATTAAGATTACGTCTGCACATCGGGTCCATCTTACCATCCGCCACCAACTTTGTTTCGGTACCCGCTATTTCTTGCACCAGTGCCTCACAACATGATCGTTGTTCCTTTCGCTTGGCCCTCACTGCCGGCTGCACAAAGTCCCGGGCCATGACCTTATATGCCTCCCAAAGGGTCTGTGCGACTCTACTGAGCCTGTGTTCTCTGCAAAGTATTGTTCCATACGCTCCCCGAACCACTCGTTGAAATCATGGTCTTTAAAGTGATATGGATCTATCAGTGGTTGAAGAACATAATCTCGAGTAGGGCCCTGTAGGAGCACTTAGACTGGTGAGTGGTCCGATATAGTTCTCGCCCTATATCACCTCGCCCCGGAACAACCCCACAGGCAGCGCCAAAATTAAGACAAAAAAAACCCTGGCCTTAACATGGGACAACGAGAACAAATCCTTTATTTCTCCTCGTTTTTGCTTTTTCTATGTGCTCTGCATTGTGCAGCACACATAAAAACAGCAAAACACCCTGCATGATTGTTTATGTGCTGGAAGGTACCCCTTTCTGCACATGAACAATCATTTTAAAAATGACGAGTTGCAACTTCTATGTGTGCTGCACGAAGCAGCACACATAAAAGTTACAAATGACCATTTAAGATTGTTTATGAGCAGGAAAGAACACCGTCCTGCACATAAACAATCATTCCCAAAATGCAGGCACCATTGCATTATCTGCATTGGTGCTAGGCATCTGTAATCGCAATAAAAGGACCATCTAATGTCAGAGGGCAAGAAAAACTTTCTACACAGTTTGCTCGGTATAACATATTTTATGAAAAAATAAATAAACAATAGGTACACTTCTTTCAGTCAAAAGTAGTACTGTTTGTGCATTGTGTCCCCAAGTGAAGAAATGGAACCAATAAGTGAATATACAAAGTGAATTATTATGTACACGGTTTCCATCAGTTGTGAAAAACGACCATTCTTATACAGTATTTTTTACAGCTTCAGTACACTATGATACGGGCTGGGTAATGGTCTGTTCTTTTTTACTTGTCGACGGCGTTTCGACCCTTCTATCAATGGGGGTCTCCTCAGGACTAACGATGTAGGGACATCTGGATGAAGAGAGCGCTGCTTCTGTGACAGTGAAGTGAAAGGTGAAGGTAAAAACTCACGTGAGGACCCGGCCGGGTTCTCAAAGTGAGGTCAGGACGGCACTTCAGGATGTTAGATGTCCAGTAAGCTCTTCTTTAAGTTCGCTACAGCCGTAGCGTTCTGTTTGACAGCGTGGTGCTGATTACAGTGATGGTGCACTGTAGGGTATTGTTGTTCTTGCCTGGATAAATCAATTTCTTAGGCAGCAGCGTGTGTCAGCTGCAGTGAGGCCTCCCAAGTAGGCTCCGGGTGCAACTCCGTCGACAAGTAAAAAAGAATGGTATTCCAGAATTAAGTGGAAATTCAATGGCTAATACTATAAAAACCCCATGAAGGGGCCACTAATTCAGAGAGGCCTTCGCCCTATATTATTGCACTTGGTCCTGCCAGAGACTTACAAACTGCGTATCTGCCACGGCATCCATTCCTAAGCTGAAAGCTGACACGGGCCAATTCCGAGAGGAGAGGGGCTGAGCCCAGTTGATGTGTATTTTCCTTTTGACGAAACACACTCTCCCGGCTGAAGTTTCATAACCACAGCTTTGTTGTTGTAAATAGGTATGCAGTGCACTGAAACCCAAGAAACTCTAGATGCAATTAAGCTTCCCCATGCCTTCATAGTGTAGCAATTAGAAATAGTCTTTAGGGTGTTAGGTTGCCACTGCCATTCCAACCATGGTAGAAATATTCTTTATATTCTCGCTGTTAGTGACATGCATCAGTTCTGTATTCAATATTTTCTGTGTGGTTATTACTCATGTGCTAAGCAGCAGAATGAGATTGTTGAAATAAACACATTTAAATATAAGGGGGTTTATTTACAAGTCCCTTGCGCCACCGGTCCATCACTTTTGTGATGCACTAGCGGCTCAAACTCCTACCCTATAACAAGGACATTTAAAGCCATCCTGCATGGCTTTTCCTGTCCTTGTAAATATGGCCCCTTCTCACACAACACTTTGCGTGAAAGGGGCGTGACATGGGTGCTGATGTTGGTGTTCCCACGCAACACCCATGTATTCTGCCGCATTTCCAGATTTACAAGAATTTGTTAACCTGGAAATGCAGCAGAATGCTACGCCAGCCCATGGGTGGCATAGCGAGGCGCAACGAGGAGAAATGTATACATTTCTCCTCATATTTTCCTATTTCTAGTGGTGCTGCACTCTGCAGCACACACAGGAGGAGGAAATCTCCTCTTTAAAACATTTTTTGTTATTGTTTATGTGCAGGAAGATACCCCTTCCTGCACAGAAACATGCCCCCTGCAACGCAGGCTCTCTTGCACCATGGCACAAGGGTGCCTGCATGGCACATGGCAGCCAATTGTGCGCCAGCGCAGGTTAACACACAGGGATGTGTCATATTGTTGAAAATATGACGTATCCTTGTGTTTTGAAAGTGCTGCAGCGTGCCGCAGCCAAAGGGCTTGCGGTGCTGCGCTGCAGCACTTTCTTGTAAATAAGTGTCTTTTCTTAGTTCAGTGCTTGTTTGCACTGATTTAAAGTATGAAATTGGGTTTGAATTTCCACTGTGTCCCCAGCCCCTTTTTAAGGGGCTGTTAGTAACCCAGAAATGCTGGACAACAGACCGACTAGTATTTTGAGTGTGGTTTTTTGGGGTTACAATATCTTGGACATTCATGCTCATGCTTTCGTGCGCTGAACTGAGTTCAGGCATCCGTGGATGGGAAAGCCAAACCTTGTAGAACTAAGCCACAGCATTAGTTTACACAACACATAGACGTTAGGGTGCCTAACAACAACAAAGGCAACGTTCCAATGTTTGAAAGGGACTGAGGACGAATATAGATAGGTCTGAATAAAGTAAGAAGCCACTATCAAAGGTGGTCAGGATGTCATATGGAAGTATTAAGACATTGTCATTTACCATGTACACATTCTTTTAAAAATTTTTTTTTTTATTAACAATTAGAATCAACATTGCAAGGCAAATCACAGTTCAGTCACATAATTCTGCACGACATAGTTTGGGCAAGCGAAAGTGCATGTATTACAGCAATCAGTAACACGTGTCATATCTAAATTGTTTCATCGTGGGCTGGTTGTATCGGTGGGGTGCAGATGTTCCCTCTGTGTTCCTTCCAGTCAGACCAAATGTTGGTCCATTTTTTGGGGCAGCCCCTAGCTACGTAAACATACTGTTCACGGTGCATGCACCAATCCATATCCTTTTTCCATGCGGACACCGCAGGTGCTCGCACTGCCCCCCATTTCTGTGCTATATTCCGTTTAGCTATCACGAACCCCACCGTGGCCCATGTGATACACGAACGGTTGAGATCTGTGGGTTCCCACACGTTGAGGAGACATCTCATGGCCTCCAGTGGAAGTGCGTTCGGTAATACCTCGCCCATCACCTCGTGAATCTTTTCCCAATACCTCTGTATATAAGTGCATTCCCATAGTATGTGGAGGAATGTGCCCTTACTCCCGCACCCCCTCCTGCACCGGTCATCCATTGCTCTTCCCATCTGGACAGGCCAGGTCCCGTGATATAGATTTGGTGCAGTATTTTAAGTTGCACCAGCCTTAACCTGGCAGCGATAGCAACCTCACGTGGGGAGGCTAGTGCGCTTGTCCAGTCCTCGTCATCTAGGATTATACCGTCTCTTTCCCACTTTTCCTGCAGTTTCAAGAGTGGATCTCCAGTGTGGTTTACTAACTTTTTGTAGGTGAGTGATATGGCTTTCGTTGGTAAGTATCCATCAAGCAGGCTGTCCTCAAGGGGTGAAGAGTCCGGGAGGACGTCTCCACTCCGCAAACAGGATTGCAACACATGACGGATCTGTAAATATCTAAAATATTCTGTGAGAGCAAGATCGTATTCCTGCTGCAGGGCTGGGAATTATTTGACCCGACCCTTTTTCCATAGATCGCCTATTTTTGATATACCTATTAGGTCCCATTTGTCAAACCCTTTAGATGTCCAGCTGGTCCGAATCCCATAGAGGGGTGGCCAGAGTCAACTTACGTTCCCATCCCAGACTTTTGTTGGCTGCCTGCCAGACCAGCGCCAAGTGTTTAGTTGGTCCAGTAAGGCGGTCCTTTCCTGCGCTTGAATATAGCGCACGTTGGTAGTTCCCTCCTGGCAGTACCCAGTGATCCATCGCGTATCCCGGATCATCCATCTGTTTGTATGTGCCATGGTTGATGGCGGCCAGATGGGCTGCCCAGTAATATTTCCTAAGATCAAGGAGGGCGATGCCCCCATCGTACCATGTGAGGTTTAAATTAGGGAGCACTATCCGTGGCTTCCCGTTCCAGAGTAGGCGGCGTTGCAAACTTTCTATTTCTTTAAAATAGCTTGCAGGTACCAAGTCTAGTGAATTTTGTAGGGCATAGAGGAACCGGGGCAAGGACATCATTTCAAATAGCGATGCTCTTCCCAGCATCGAGAGTGGGAGCGTCATCCACCACTCTGAGTCCTTCTTGAGTCTCTGTAGAGGAGGGAGCAAGTTCTTTTCAAATCTGGCTGCGGGATCTAGGGTAATGTATATACCCAGGTATTTGAAACCCTGTGTGGAGATCTGCCTAGGGCAGTTCCTGGGCAGGCCCGCAAGGGGTCCCTTGAGGACGTACAGCACTGATTTGACCCAGTTGATAGAATAGCCTGAGTATCGTCCAAATATGGTGAAGATATCAAGCACTGCCGTGAGAGAGGCATTTGGGGACATTAAAAACAATAAAATATCATCCGCATAAAGGGAGATGTGGTCCTCTCGCGTTTCGGCCCACTTGAAGCCACGAATCACCGGGTCTCTACGCACCCAGGATGCCAGGGGTTCCAGGGCCAGAGCAAAAAGGAGGGGGGAGAACGGACATCCCTGTCTGGTCCCTCTATGGAGTCCAAACACTTCAGACTTTTTGTTATTTACTACTATCTGGGCTAGAGGTTTCATGTACAGGAGTCTTACCCACTGGATGAAGTGGGCCCAAAACCCACAGCAAATAAGTATTTTCATTCCAGCATATCAAATGCCATGGTTGCGTCTAATGACACTAATACCGCCTCTTCCTGTATGGTTGCCGCCCTTCCAATCACCCCGTGTACCCTGCGGAGGTTTAACGCTGTATTACGCTGGGGCATAAAGCCAGATTGGTCAGGATGTACTAAGTTATTAATGACTTTGATCAGCCTGTTGGCCAGGATTTTGGCTAAGATTTTGGGTTCGGCTTTAAGTAGGGAGATTGGTCCGTAGGAGGAACGGGTTGTTCGGGGCTTGCCTTCTTTGTGAATCATTACTAAAGTAGCTATCCTCTGGTCCCGAGGCAGCTCCCCGAGTTCTTTACTCTCTGCAAACATTTTACACAGGTGGGGGGCAAGGATGTCCGTCCCTAGTTTATATAGTTCGATCGGGAGGCCGTTAGGCCCTGAGGCTTTCCCCGACCGAAGCCCCTTAATTGCCTGCGCCATCTCATCTGACGTGAATGCCCCTTCCAAATACTCCAATTATGATGCTGATAACTTAGGTAAGGTGATGTCTCGTAGGAGATCTAGGGAGTCTTGCTGTGTGCATCGGGTCTGTGAGGAATAGACCTGTTTGAAGTGGGCCGTGAATGTGTTAGCAATGTCTTGGGGGTCTGTAATCGTATGGCCATCTTCATCAGTGAGTTCTGGTACTAGCCAGCTAGCTAGCTTTTGCCTGTCTAGCCAAGCGATCAACTTCCCGGCCTTATCTCCTTGATCATATATCCTTCCTAGAGTCTCTCTTCCCAGCGCTTTGGCTCTATCCGTCACCAAGGCCTTGTAGCTATCTTTTTTGAGGTGGAGGGCGTGTAGGGAGTCTGGGTTAGATCCCTCTGCCAGTTCTTCCTCCGGTTGGAGGATCTCCGATTCTGGTGCTTTCACCTCCTTGACCTTTTCCTTCCTCACCCTCGCTAATTGGGAAAGGGCATGGCCCCTAACCACTGTCTTGAATGCTTCCCATAGTGTCCGATGAGAGCTCACCGAGCCCAGATTTTCTAAAAAATATAGTTTGATTGCAGAATGTTGTGCCCCACGAACCACAGGACTCCGAAGGTGCCATGGGTTGATGGGATAAACCCTCCCCACCCTCTGGTTATCAACCACAATGTGTGCTCAAAGAGGGGAATAATCGGAGATGCCTCTTGCCATGTGTCTGATCTCCCGTATATGTGCCAGGTGGTCTGAGGGGGCCAGCAAATGATCAATACGTGACTGGCTGGCATGTGCGCCTGAGTAGTAGGTAAATTGGGTGGTAGTCGGGTGAAACGAGCGCCATAGATCCTGTAATCCTATAGCCCACAGAAAGTCCGGTAGCCAACTGTTGGACGCACGGAGTACTCTTGGGGGACTCCTATCTTTGGTGCCATCAACTACTGCGTTCAAATCCCCTCCCACCAGAAGAAGTCCCTCTGGCACTGTTAACAAAATGGCACCAAGGTCCTTAAAGTCAAGTTCCTGAAGGCCCGGTGTGGTAAATTTAATTACCTAGACTTAATTTATGCGGTAAAATTCAATAAGAATAACTCAGTAAAAATAAGAGGCAGAATCCGTGGTATTTGAGGTTTTAAAATGGGTTTATTCCTTACAAAGGAATTGGTTCGAACCAGGCAATCGTATTCCGTCACCACGAAGGTTCGGGAAGGGATAGAGACAATACTTTATTGACAGGTCGTCATATATATAGTAAATGCATTACAATGAAGACATATGCAGAAGGCGTGACAGCTGAGAAGAGAGATAAGAATACACATACGTAATGAAAAGGCGTTACAATAGGCGTGCATGAGGGCATGTACTAGAAACGTCATTATGATGATGACACAAGTGGGTGGATCCATAAGAGAATCCTGCAAAATCAGCAGAAATACTTGGCAGAGATGCGCGCACAGTAGCATGACGTGTGATTGACGTGTAACTGGTGGGTGAAGGGGACTTGACATTTAGCCCTACATGAGGAGACAGAAGTCTGGGATGTCAGATCAACCTAATCCCAAATCGTATCTAATATCTTGTGTTTAAGGAACTGTATTATCTGGAAGGAAAGGTCTCTCAGGCAGAGGCTATCCTATACTAACTACTAGTGCGTGTATAAGCGTCTAAGTGTCTACATGAGATGCGAGGGGGCATGGGCCTACCATGGCAACAGAAGCCATGAATTACTTGCACGGAGACAGTAAGGCCGGGCCCTTTGCTCTGTAGCTGGAAGGATGTTTACCTAAACTACTAGACAGGAATGCATTTCTCGAGGAGCGGAGCAGATAACTTGAAGGCTGAATACAGTCTTGGCAGGCAACAGGCCGGGCCAGGCACCGTTAGCCGCGCAGGAAGTAAGACAAAGGTCATGGATACAGATACAGGTCCAGGCTGGAGCATTCAGAGGCAGAAGGCAGAAAAAGCTCGATGGCAGAATTCAGGGCCTACCTTGCCAGAGCTGGAAAACGTGAAAAGTATACCATATAAAGACGGTGGCAAGGCATACTTAGGAACGGAATATTCGACCCATTCATGGCGGATCTGAAAGAGGACATGTTGACGTTGGACACATATGTATTTGCGTCTTCATAGCTTGAAGTGGAGGGAACATACATGTACTTGTAGCATGCACATGGAGCCGTTGGGGTCTAAGATAGGGGACACAATCGATCATAAAAATTCATATTTCCTCATTCCCTCCTTGTCCCCTACGGACCCTTCATGAGATATCGATCCTCAGGAATCCATCAATCTGTTCATGTAACATAATTTGCTCTTCTTTCTTCTTCCGGGATTTTGAACGAGAATTTGAACGTGGAATACATGATGTGGCACACAGGCCGCAAATCGCTGGTCCACATTGTAGACACAGGCAGCAACTGAATACTATGAGAAGGCCAATACCTAGGAAGGATAGGACTTTCCATCCCCAGGCTGACAACACGCTCCAGAACCAACCGGACCATGTCCAGGTGCCTGGATTCTGATGTATCTGGCTTGCAATCTTATGAAGACGAGTTATGGCTTTATATACGGATGGCGCGTTTTCTGGAATGAAAACACAACAACTTGATCCGATGACTCTACAGGCTCCGCCCCTATCGGCCAGGATGACGTCAAGGACAAGACGATTTTGGAGAACAACAATCCACATCGCAGACTGCTCCTCTGTTAAGTTGCCTAGGGCAGAGGTAGTTTCATTCACTACTGCTTCAAGGGTTCTGGTTAATCTGCGTATCAGTTTACTATTAGAGACAACACCTATGTAGGGAAAGAGACCTTTATTGAAGTCTGTGTATTGCTCCCATGCTGTTTCAGTGTAGTCAACAATCGGGAGATCTCTCTGAGGTCTATTGTGTACTAGATGGGTATTTCTATGGTAGTCAGGAGGGGCTAGGAAAACAGGTGGCAGAAGGAATGCAATGTAACAGGTACCATCCCAATCTAGAGGTAAACGTATATATGCGGTATGACCACAAATGAAGTAGGAATGACGGGAAGCTCTAAATGTAGACTTGCCTTTATCACTGAATTCGATCACAGTAGTACATTTACTATGACCCAGGTGTACTGAACCATTCTTTCTTACACATAATTCACCTTTGACTGGTAATACGGACATAGCAGGCAAGACTAGTGCAGTTTCAGATTCAACATTCAGAATCATGAGGTTAAGTGTAAAGTTACCTAATCCATATACTTCATTTTCTAGATCAGTTCCTGTCCTTTTGGGAAGTCCCTCCTTGTTAGGGTAGCAGGCTTTAAGCAAAACTAAGTTCAGGTTTCCCCATACCCAGTTGCTCTGGTAAACTACAGTATTTGAATCTAAAGAATTAATCAAACTAAACCATGCGCCACAGGAACCATTGTGCGTGAATGGATACGGAAAGAGAGGCAGAACTCCCTTGTATTTCTGATAGGGAGGGAGTCGGCCACATATCCAACAATTAGTAACGTTGTTGGCCTGATGGGAGTGATGTAACATACTAATGAATGTGTTGTTGCGCAGCGCAAGTCTATAAGGCAACTCATGTGAAGGTAATTCGCTAAAAGAATGTTCGGCAGTAACATTGTAAGCAGAATGAGCACGCTCGAAAATAGGATAGTATATGTGCAACAGTATACTTGCAGCAATAATCAGAAGATTTAGGAAAAACATAATCAACAATGTCACTATACAGTGACTATGAAGTAATTTACAATATGCACGTTTCCTGAGCTGTTTTTGTCTATCTCTCTCTCGATTTCGGTCTAGAGGATACATGTCAAAGACTAATTTAACCGATTCACCTAGGAGAGGACTTAAACAATCAAATTGTCTGACTTGCTAGACCTTAGTTTCAGTTTATAGTTTTGGGCAGCAGAGTTCTCGACCAGGGGGAGTTTTGAATCAGTCTGTGGAGGGGGGCAGGGCTGAGAGTTCAAATCAGAAGGTAGTCCATGAAATTTCTTGATATGGCTCGAGTGTAGCCAACCCTTGCGGCCCTCGACCTTCACTGCTGTCCTCGTGGTCAGAAGTACTAATTTCGGCGTTTGCCAGCGAGGCTCCAGCGGGCTCCTCCTGTCGAAGTTTCTTATGAAAACAAAATCTCCGGGAACCACTTCATGGGGCTTCACCTCGGTGTTGTCGGGAAAGGCTGCAGCTACCTGTGAACGGCAAGATTGTAGTGCAGACATCAAGGAAGCAAGGTAATCTGTCAGCATATTACAATCAACATCAGTGATTTTACGAGGTATAGGCGTCCCCCACATATTTGGTGGCCTACCGAAGACCACCTCGTACGGGGATAGCCCTGTGCGAGAATGTGCTATCATTCTCATGTAAAATAGTGCAACTGGTAAGGCTACTATCCAGTCGACGCCTTTCTCTCTACAGATTTTAGAGAGTCGAATTTTCAGAGTCTGGTTGTGCCGTTCCACGAGACCTGCTGCCTCGGGATGCCGGACACAGTGGAATTTCCATTGATAGCCTAACAGGAGTGAAATGTGTTTCATTAGCTCGGATGAGAACATTTGGCCATTATCTGAGTACACGATACGGGGCAAACCATACCGTGGGAAGAATTCACGAACCAACTGCTTGGCAGTGGTCGGGGCAGTGTAATCTGAGACTGGATATGCTTCTGTCCAACGGGAAAGAGCGCATACAACTACGAGGACATATTTGAATCCTCGACAACGTTCCATCTGGATATAATCCATCTGGAGGACTTCAAAAGGGTGATCAGGAGGTTGAAATCCACCTTGCTCTACAGGTACACCTTTACCTGGGTTGAACTGACAACAAATCATGCAAGTACGGACTTTCTGTTTGGCTGCAGCTCGTAAGTGTTTATTAAACCAAATGTTTTGAATACTGTCTAACATAGCTTTCTCTCCTAGATGTGCTGGACTATGTATTGTGTTAATGATGACTTGAACCATTGAGTCAGGGAGAAACCATGTAGATTTTCCCTTCGTCATCCATCCCTGATCTGTTTGGATCCCTCCTAGTTCAGTCCATTTCTTGATTTCCTCTGGTGTAGCATGTGTCTGTATGTCAATTACATCAAGGGCGGGATCCTTAACTGTCATGCAGTGTGTCGGTGTCGGAACTATTGTCTTTGTCAAGTCAGTTACATGAATCCGATTCTGTGCTGTTTGCTTAGCTGTTCGGTCTGCTAGGTCGTTACCCTGGGAAATGATATCGGTGACTTTTGTATGAGCCTTGCACTTCATGATAGATATCGAAGTGGGCAGATGTATTGCATCTAACAGAGCTTGAATGAGGGGACCGTGTTGAATGTTGGCACCGTGAGAAGTCAAATAACCTCTCTCTCGCCAAAGGACTCCGAAGTCGTGTACAACTCCGAATGCATAACGTGAATCTGTGTATATGTTAACTCTCTTATTTTTGGCTTGAATACAGGCTTGTGTCAGAGCGATGAGCTCTGCTGCTTGAGCTGACAATGTGTCAATACAATTTGTTTCAATAACTTCGGTATCTGTCGTGACTGCGTAAGCGGCCACTAATTCTCCTGTACTTGTTCTCATGCATGAACCATCCACATAAAGTGTCAGGTCTGGATCTGGTAATGGAACATCTGTCAAGTCTTGTCTGGGTTTTGTCGTAATAGTAATGACTTCAATGCAATCATGTGCCAGTGGGTCTGTTCCACTTAATGGCAAAAGTGTGGCAGGATTTAATGTACTGCAGCGTCTGATTTCTATGTGTGGCTGAAACAATGTTAATTCGTAACCTGTCAGTCGTGCTATAGTCAAGTGCTGAGTCTGAGTTCTGTTTAAAAGAACTTCCACAGAATGTGGAACTTGCACTGTCAATTGATGTCCTAATACTATGGAATCGCTTTGTCTGATCGCTAAAGCTGTCGCTGCGACTGATTTCAGGCATGTAGGCAGAGCCTGAGCTACTGGATCTAGTGTGCTAGAAAAGTAAGCACACGGCTTGTGTGAACCTGCTTGTTCCTGAGTGAGTACTGACAAGGCAGTACCTTCGCGTTCTGTAACAAAGAGTGTAAAAGGCTTACTGTAACATGGTGTCGCTAAAACAGGTGCTTGACATAAGGCTTTCTTTAAGTCTTCAAAAGCTTGTGTATGTGCCTGAGTCCAAGAGAGGACAGTCGAAGTCGCTGCCTCCTGGGTTGTCAACTGAATGAGTGGCTTTACTAAAAATGCATATTGGGGAATCCATTGTCTACAGTACGAAGTGAGACCTATGAAGGCCCGCACCTCCTTTTGTGTCTTGGGTGGTGGCATGTTTACAATTAACTGGATGCGATCAGGTGTGAGCTGTCTTCCCCCCTTGGACAGCAAGTGCCCAAGGTACACAACTTGCTGAACACAAAATTGCAGCTTCGAAGGGGACACCTTGTGCCCCTTGTCGGCCAGAAAATGTAAAACCGTCAGTGATGCTTTTTCACATTCGGGTTCGCTTCTGGCGGTGATCAGCAGATCATCGACATACTGAAGCAGTGCAGTGTTAACAGGCATGTGGATACTGTCAAGTTGTCTTTTCAGTGCTTGGCTATAGATGTTGGGGCTTTCTGTGAATCCTTGAGGTGCGCGTGCAAATTTGAAGCTTCGTCCATTTAAACTAAATCCGAACAAATATTGGCTTTCTGGATCGATTGGGACGCTAAAAAAGGCGTTCTTGAGATCAATTACAGTAAAGAACGTTGCTTCTGAATCAATAGCTGTCAATAATGAAGAGATATCTGGAACCACGGGATATTGTGGTACAATGCATTTATTCAATTCGCGCAGATCAATAATTAATCGATAAACTGGTGGTGCTTTTGGATCAGTTCGTTTAAGAACCGGAATTATAGGAGAATTACACACATTGGAGTCGGTTTCCACAACCACTCCTTGTGCAATGAGCTCGTCAATGATTTGCAGCAAAGCCACTATAGCATCTGGGGGTAACTTGTATTGTCGAATTCGTGGTAATACCACTCCTGCTTTGAGTGTAACTCGATATGGTGTAATGTGCATACAACCTACATCAGTAGGGCCTTGTGCCCATAAATGTGCAGGGACATTCTGTAACCGGTGATCCATGTCTCTAAATACATAGTGACCTTTGAAGTCACGCAAAAATAGTCGTACCCCCTCCGGAGAACAACATATTACAGCTCCTAGAGCTTTCAGTGTCTTTATACCTAACAAGTTTTCTGGGCATGATTTTGTAAGCAATAGATCTGTAGTCCGTGTCAATGGACCAACTGCAAGAGGAAGAGGTTGCGATACTTCATTAACAATAGGCTTTCCTGAAAATCCAAGGGAAATATTCTGTGAGCCTGAGAGGGGTGCCCCTGGAACCTCGTCGTGACTTATAGTTGTTCTGCTTGCCCCTGTATCAATTAAGAACTTTCTGTCTTTCCCTAATACTTGACTATGTACATAAGGACCCTCTTGATCTACGGGAACCTCTATAAGGGGTAAGCCAACTTCCCTCTCTAGGCTGTTTCATGTGTATCGCTGATAATCTGGATAATCATTTTGTGCATACTGGTACATCTGTTGTGTCGTGTTTTGTGTTGCGGCCATAGGCTGTGACTGTGGTACCGCTAAGGTTTGTTGTGCAGCTTGCATAGGCTGTACATTCTGAGGTACTTGTTGTTGGATCTGATCCTGTCTAGGCGGACGTGGTCTCTCCTTGGTTTTACCCGTAGAGATATTATGTTTCAGAACTGCACAATCGTTTATATAATGACCTGGCTGTTTACAATAGTTGCATGTCCCTTTAACAGGAACTGCTGAATTACTGGACTGTGTCGCACCCTTTTTATGACTGTCAGCCGGAACTGACTGGGCGACGAGCATTTTCATTTTCGTGTCTTTCATACGTCTTGGTTCGTGTTCTTGTTCTTCTCTAATTCTATTCTGGTGGTACTGTAACATTTGTAACATTTGTGACGCGGTATTAGCTTGCCAAGAGCTCTCTACTTTCAATACTCTGTTCTTAACCTGAGGCAAGGAATTCTCGACTAGTTTCGTTACAAAAAGATGTGGATATGAATCGCTACTTGCTTTCAGGCCGCTATTAATACCAAAACATTTTTCAAATCGGGAATAAAAATCACTAGTGTCTTCATCGGGTTTCTGTTTGCAAGCTGATATTGCTCCCCAGTCTTCCTTTTTCGTAGTTAATAAACGTGGCAATACTTGTACTAATAATCCTGGTAATGCTTTAGTTTTGTCTCCAAGCCCTACGCCTGCAGTTCGGGCATTTTCTTCGTTTTCTAATGCTGTCCAATCAATCTTTTGTTCTCCCACCTCCCACTCTTTTTCTTTGAGTTTCTCGTAAATACCGGCAGGCAATAATACTTTCAATATTTTCATAATGTCAGGATAGGTATAATCACCCATGAGTAACATGTCTTTTATTTCACGGTGAAAACCTGCTGGATCTCTGTCATGGCTGGGCACTAATTTTTTCATTTCCAATAGTTCTATTTTAGTTATAGGCGTGTACACAAATACGCGTCTAAAAGTATTATCATCATTTCTAACTGGGTGCACTTCGCGTAAGGGATTCTGTCTGTCTATGTAATACGTCTTTCTTTCCATGGAGGGAGCTGGATCATGTTCTGGACACAAAAAGGCACTATATCTGTGTCGATATTCTAGAATTACTTTAATTAGATCGGTACCTAGACCTCTCCATTTATTCATGAGTAGTTCTATCAGTATATCAGGTAGGGGACCAGGATCGGAGTGTTGGCCTTTATATAATATAAGGAGATGTTGTATCATGTATATACCAGCTAATCGCTGTTCGTCTGGTGAAAGATTCAAAAACGTATGTACTAGCGCATCATCACTATATTTATCAGAACTGTCAGCCCATTGTACTGCGGACCTGGCTAATTCTTGTTCATCCATAGAATCGAGTACATGGTACCCCATTCGTTCTTGAAGTATTTTATCAGTGGCCTGAAACAAATGTTCAGGGGTCTTTGGGTTTGACATAGCTGCTTGAAAAATTCTCTTACTTTCTGGACGTATCGGACGTATTGAATTATTGAAGGATCTTCCTTTTCCTACATAAGCTATCGTTTCTCTAGCTGGTAATTGTAATTGTCCTGTTGTCATTTCTAGTTGTTCCTCATCCCCTGAGGACTCGGTTTTATCTGCATCTGTTTCTCTTTCGGGCTGTTCTTTTTCACATATTTGTTCTACTTTTTTCCTGATCCTTCGGTACATACTTTCTATACTATTCTGTTTATCATGTTTTCCGTCTGCTATATTCTGGCCCCATTTGTTAAGGGCTCTCATTTCTTCCGTGTCTACACCTGGCCTATCTCTGTGTCTTATCAGGCAGTTTATAAAGAAGCGTAACAACAGTTTCTGCGTGTCCACTTTCTGGTATGCCATGGCCTCGCCAATACTTTCAGGACCTTGCCCTGTTTGGACAAAGTGATATATTTTGTCTAGATGTTCAATCATTCCTGGTAATATCATTAAATAGTTCGCAACTCGTCGTAGACGTACTGATGATAGCATCATTCTGTCGTCTTTACCTGGTACTGGATCATATCTACAATCTGTAAGAGGCTCTTTAAGTATGTCATAATTCGCTGTTTGAGGTGTACGTTGGTGTGCTAGATCCCTATAAGTCAATCGACGCACTGATGGCGGCGTATGAAAACTTCCTGTCGCACCTCCTGAGGTGCTAGGTCCAAAAGGATTCGTTGGGTGTAAGGTAGGAAGAATAGATGCAGGGAGAAGTGAAGGAACGGGCGGAAGGTTTTGAACGGACGGAGGAGTATGTTGCTGCGGAAGTGGGGACAGATTTTCTCGGGGTCGAGCGCCATTAGCAGGTGGTGTGCGTGGCGGCGGAGGGTTAACATATTCGGGGGCTACGTCATCTAAATAGGAAGAAAAGAAAATGTCCTTTGCAGTCTTGGGGTGCACTTTAGTCGGAAGCAATGGAGGTGGCAGATCTTTTGGTACTTCCAGGGTGGCCTTAGGTAAACCCTCGGCCAGAAGAGGATACATACCATTCATAAGAGTGTTTCGTTGTCTGTCTACTTGTTCGGCTTTTGCTCGGATACCTTCCTCAATTAATACATTTTCTCGGGCTTTGTCTGAATCCTCCCTACTTTTCTCTTCTTTTCTGAGCGCTTTCTCTGTGCGTCTATGCGATTATTTACGCCATAATTCAATGGCATCTTTCTGTGACTGTCTGGCTTTCTTTTTCCATAATGCTTCTTCTACTCTCATGATGCAATCTGCATCCCATGTCCCAGCAACGGGCCATCTCTGATTCTCTGCTAAATCCTTGGTGTAGTCTACCCACAATTCGAAATATAATACGGCATCTAGGCCATGTTTATGGTACATAAAGTACCCTGGAGTGTCCCTAGGTGGAATGGGAACGGCTTCCTCGAGTATCCCTTTTCTAGTTTTTATCTGTCTTAATTTCGAGAATAACGGCATCTTGGACCTTGCTACTTGGTTCTTACTCGGACTTGAACACAATTGATACAATAAACACAGTAATGAAGATCGAACAATCACTCATACCACGACATTTAAAACATATTAAAACATTTTAGAACGAACAATAATAATTAGAATAAAACTAGTTAACTGCATAATACTAGATGTACTGCTAAACAGCACAGATACACTGCTGAAACAGTGCAGACCAGGTCTGTGTACCCAAACCCGTCTTGACCGGCACAAACCAATGTGCACGTCTAGATGCGTCCCCAGCAACGGTACTCACCGGGAAGCACGGAACGGAACAGAAGGCCTCGGAAGTCTGGACTGGACTAGACCAAACTGGACTGGACTCGACTCTTGACTTAGTTACTTCGGAACTTCGGAATCTGGTGGGCCTCTGTATACCTCGGATCTTGCTCTCTCAGCTAGGCTCTGGTCGGGATTCTCCGCACTCCTCACCGCCTCGTCTGGGTGTTGATCGCAGCCTCAGTCACCCCCGTTGGCCTGAGGGAGATACAGGAAATCCTGCGGGTACGCGTAGTTCTCCGTCCGGCTGTGGCAGGAGACCGGGTCTGCAACGCACCTCCGGCGCGTGGGGTGTGAGAGGTGTCCCTATTCGGGCGCCAATTATGTGGTAAATTTAATTACCTAGACTTAATTTATGCGGTAAAATTCAATAAGAATAACTCAGTAAAAATAAGAGGCAGAATCCGTGGTATTTGAGGTTTTAAAATGGGTTTATTCCTTACAAAGGAATTGGTTCGAACCAGGCAATCGTATTCCGTCACCACGAAGGTTCGGGAAGGGATAGAGACAATACTTTATTGACAGGTCGTCATATATATAGTAAATGCATTACAATGAAGACATATGCAGAAGGCGTGACAGCTGAGAAGAGAGATAAGAATACACATACGTAATGAAAAGGCGTTACAATAGGCGTGCATGAGGGCATGTACTAGAAACGTCATTATGATGATGACACAAGTGGGTGGATCCATAAGAGAATCCTGCAAAATCAGCAGAAATACTTGGCAGAGATGCGCGCACAGTAGCATGACGTGTGATTGACGTGTAACTGGTGGGTGAAGGGGACTTGACATTTAGCCCTACATGAGGAGACAGAAGTCTGGGATGTCAGATCAACCTAATCCCAAATCGTATCTAATATCTTGTGTTTAAGGAACTGTATTATCTGGAAGGAAAGGTCTCTCAGGCAGAGGCTATCCTATACTAACTACTAGTGCGTGTATAAGCGTCTAAGTGTCTACATGAGATGCGAGGGGGCATGGGCCTACCATGGCAACAGAAGCCATGAATTACTTGCACGGAGACAGTAAGGCCGGGCCCTTTGCTCTGTAGCTGGAAGGATGTTTACCTAAACTACTAGACAGGAATGGATTTCTCGAGGAGCGGAGCAGATAACTTGAAGGCTGAATACAGTCTTGGCAGGCAACAGGCCGGGCCAGGCATCGTTAGCCGCGCAGGAAGTAAGACAAAGGTCATGGATACAGATACAGGTCCAGGCTGGAGCATTCAGAGGCAGAAGGCAGAAAAAGCTCGATGGCAGAATTCAGGGCCTACCTTGCCAGAGCTGGAAAACGTGAAAAGTATACCATATAAAGACGGTGGCAAGGCATACTTAGGAACGGAATATTCGACCCATTCATGGCGGATCTGAAAGAGGACATGTTGACGTTGGACACATATGTATTTGCGTCTTCATAGCTTGAAGTGGAGGGAACATACATGTACTTGTAGCATGCACATGGAGCCGTTGGGGTCTAAGATAGGGGACACAATCGATCATAAAAATTCATATTTCCTCACCGGTGGGACATAGACCGACATTAAAGTCAGTACCTTCCCCTCCCATTGCCCCGTGATGCCCACATATCTCCCCCCCGTGTCTACCCAGGTGGACTTGACCCTCAGGGGAAAGGAGTTTCTGAGCAGTATCCCCACCCCCCACGATCCCGAGGTAAAGCCTGAGTGTGCCACAAGGTTGTATCCCCACCTGTTGAGAGCTTTACATTGTTCCCCACCAAGTGTGTCTCTTGTAGCAGCACCACGTTGGGGGCATATCTCTTGATGTGTTGTAGTACCACGGTGCTCTTAACCTTGTCCCCAATCCATTTACATTCCAGCTCAACATCTTAAACTCTTTATCCCATTGAGTACACGTGTGTATTTACGTGTTATCATAGATCCTACGTTGTCGGACTGTAATGCCTTGACGATTCCCTAAAACCCAAAAACTGTAACTAAACCCCTCCCAACTCCCCACTCCCAGCTACCCTGCACTACGGGCTCCGAACTGCCCATGATCACAACTATGCAGAGTGCCTGTCGCCCTATACTTGAACTAAGTGGAGAAACTAGGGGAATATACTCTCCTTCCCCCCTCGCTTGATGCCATGGAAATGTTCATCCTAGGTCAGTTGATCCAGAAATTATGATCGGTGTCACACACCCTACCCAGTTCAGCACTGAGAGTACGGCACTCCAGGGGACGCCGCCCACAAACCAACACACAAATCAACAGGGGGCCCAGGCCCATGCCCCGGTACCTCTTAGTCTCTTTGGGAGCTGCGTGCCATTGAGTCTTTCAGGCCATCAAGCCATTCGGAAGCATCTTCAGGAGCATCAAAGAATCTGGTCCGTCCCTCGGCCTCCACCCGGAGGCGGGCCGGAAACAACATGGCATATTTTAGGCCCCTGTCTCTCAGTCGTTTTTTGACCCCCAAAAAGGATCTGCGCTGCATCTGTACTGCCTGTGTGAAGTCCGGGAAGAAGCTGACCTCCGAGTTCTGTAGTCGGAGGGGTGGTGCAACCCTGGCCGTCTGCAATATCAGGTCTCTGTCTCGATAGTTTAAGAGTCTGGCCAGTATAGGACGAGGAGGGGCTCCTGGAGTCAGATGTCCCCCCGGGACCTGGTGGGCCCTTTCAACGACAAAGATATTGGATAGACCTTTTGGTTGAAGATGGTTGGTGATTAGGTTTTCCACGAATAGGTCTGTTGCTTGTCCTTCCGCTTTTTCGGGTACACCAAGGATGCATACGTTATTGCGCCTACTGCAGCCTTCGTAGTCATCCAGTTTTCTTTCAGCAATTTTCCGAAATGCCTGCAGTTCCCGTACTTCAATTTGTAGCTGGTTGGTATCCTCCACAAGGCTTGCCGCTGTTACCTCCAATTGGTTAACTTTCTCCCTGTTCGTGGCTAGATCTGCCCTGATCAACATGACCTCCGAGGAGATCGCGTCCATTCTCTGCTCCAGAGATGTGGGGATCCAACCGATTGCATCAAGTACATCTTTCAGGGTGTGTTTGGGGTGTCCGAACCAGGCTCCGCCCCCGGCGCTACTTTGGGCGGGGGCTGTTCGGCCAGGCCTGTTTTCAGGCAGGTGTATCTGTCCAATTTATTATTTTGGACCGGCATTGGTCCCCTCGCATTCGACATCTCGACAGAATTGATGCAGACCGCTGTGATGCCGCACTTGGGGTTGTCTTCTGGTGCCAGGAGTGTGTTTACAGCATCGCATACACTGGTGGGGCCTGTCAGTACGGGTCCTCTATCCCTCCAGGTCCCAAAGGCACTGGAGCGGCAAGTCGCTGTGGGTGCTGTGCAACTCAAGGGGGGGCCACCCAGGCGGACCTCCAGGAATGGTCGGGGTCGGGCCCAGGGGGGTGCCGCCGAACCTCGGGCTCAAGTGGGAACTATCCTTCACCTGGTGCTGCGCCCCAGCGAAATACACTGCAAGGTGGTGTCCTGTAGCTGTGGGGCGCTCCACTCTTCAACGCCAGCCCGCCTCACCCAACAGATCTAACCTCTCTCCGCCCATAACTGGGAAATTTAGTGGTTATATTTGGTGTAGGGGCAGACGTGGTGGACATCTCCCCGAAGTGTTTTCATTCTCCACGCAGGCTGCCACCATTCCATTTCCAAGGGGGGCTCTACAGCATCTCTTGTACCGCCCATTGTCTGGGGAGGGGGCCCGTGTCGTTTCCCAGCTCAGTGCAGGGTGTGTCTGATGCCCTGGGGTCCTCGCCTTTCTATGCCGGGTGCAGGATCAATTATATCGCCGGCCTCCTCATCCACCTCCCTGCCTGCCCCCAGCTCCCTGCCGTCTATACTTGCACTCCATGACGAGCACGGGGAGGGGGGGGGGAGAAGGTCCTGCTCCGCAGCTTCGGCACTCACCGCGGAGAACAGCTGCTGTTTCCTGGCCGGGTGGGCCGCGGGCGCCCCACAGGATAGAGCGCCGAGCACCGGCCGCCGAGGAGACACCGATGCAGGGCGCGCCGTGCACTCTAGACCCCGGCTTATTCTGGATCACAGGCCGAAAGTGGAGATGGCCGTAACTTTGGTTTGTGCTTCTCGATTGCCCTGGTTTTGGGTTTTTTGGAACCGCGGGAATTCCGATTGCCAATTCTGACCGTAGGATTCAGATGTGGGCGTCGGATTGGCGTTAGGGAAGCGGGTTGTTACAGAGAGTCCTTAGCTCGCGGCCATCTTGGTTCGCCGCCAAGCCATGCCCCCATGTACACATTCTTTCCCGAAAACAAAATGACTTTTGACACACATTATTTTGCATGCACATGTCGAATAACATTCTTCACACTAAGTTTGCTTACAACACCATTTCATACTCACTCTATCAAGATGGCATGAACATAATGTGCAAGGGCTAGGTTCAGCTCGCACAAGGTTGTTATTTGTCTTTGGCCGTTTGACGACAGAACTATCATAATAGAATAAACAAATACCTGCTTGATTGTAGTTTCGGCATGACAACATGGAGGATGTTATTATATATATGACATTAGGCTTCTCTTCATGCAGAGAAGCATTTCACTGGCACTAAGAGGTCGGTCTATACCGGAATTCTAGCTCAGCTGATTCCTGTCACCTCATGCGAGGGATGCTGTCTAAATCTACACCAAGACGGGCAGCTCACTGACACTCACCCACAGGTAATGGAGAGCTAGACCATCTGGATAGGGATTTGGCAGAACCACTCACCTTAGACACGATAGGATAGAATGTGCTTGGTAGGAGTACACTATATTACAGTACTTATATGCAAGCATATATTTTTCTGTAATTTGCAAAATGGTTGAATTGTTCATCTTTTTCACCATTCTCATAACGTTAACCACATTATACTATTTCTTTCTATTAACCATTGCAGCATATGTATTTTACTCAAGAATCATAATGCTTCAATATATATTGAAAACCCATGTTGTGTATTTCTGGTGTATCTCTAAGGGCATGCAGGAGTTGCTAAGTGAAAGGGTTTTAGATCTGTTACGACAATTTCCTTGGGAGAGTCAGGGTAATCTTGTTCTGAGGTTGCCCACAAGTTTGTTACCCTGTACGGTTAGGGGTACAGATGGTGCACTGTGAGCTAGCAGGACTATAGGTCAACACATCCTGAGGGTGTGCACGGTATCAGTCTGGCACAATTCTGACATTTATGCTGTCCAATAGATGCACAGTTTTACCAGAGAGGTACTAGCTGTACGACATGGTGCCTACATTTTTTTTAGCTTGGGTTCTTCTTTAAAGGATTGCCTGAGTAGTTTTCTTTTGTGTACCCAAAGAAACCTAATCACCTACCAACAGCAGACGTCCTTGGTGTTAGGGAAAATATCTTCCTCGGCTGAGTACGTAACCCCTATCTATTGGCTGTAGGTTGTTCAAGCATGAAGCTTTAAAAGGATATCCCCATAGAGGTACCCACTCTGATACTATATATTCAAATGTCTGAAAAAGACACACCAACAATAAACATACCAGCTAACTGCAGACATGTGGTTATAGAAATGCTGTTGGAATGCATTCTGCACCAGACAGGTGGAGATGTTACCTTTGTGGTTGAGGCTCATGAAGCATTCAGTACAGGGGTATTCTTTGCATTGGTTACATTCCCAGCAGTCAATACAACTTCAAGACTTTTTCACAAATATACTGCAGAAACAGTTGCTAAAAGCTACACAGCTTATGAAGCACTAGAAATGTGTTGTAGACTTGTAAAGCGCACAGCTACCCCAGCAACGGGGTGTCCCGGCGCTGTAGACTGCTGGGGAACCCGTCCTGGCTATCCCTGTGAGATGGTCCCTTTCTGGGTATCTCCAAGGTGAAACCAGGCATCCCCGGCATCTGTGGGGGGCCGTTGTAGAGATGAGGCAAGCTTAATGCCCAGAGTTGCCGAGTGTGTTCCTGGTTAGAGTAGGTACCGAGGTGAGAATTATCAAGTCCATTTTGACCCTGGTCCACGACCCTGCCGCGTCGGGAATTGAACCCTGGTCCCTGGCCGATTCTCTGCTTACAGGTCTGCCGCCTCTAACTAGTGAGCCACACCTCTCCACATTAACTTATCAAGAACAGCAAAAATGTGTTTGAGGCACCCTACCATATACACATAACAACATTAGACTAGGTTCCCTTAGCCATGGGGAAACAACATGGCCAGTCTTAGCCAGATATACTGCGTTTCCAGGTATAGATAATCTGAAAGCTCCAGAGATGTACATTGTAAATAGATTTGTTTAGAACATATAGATGTTTAACACAGTTTGTCATGCAAACACTGACAATAAATCCTGCAAAGGTGGCTCAAGCTGCACAACCACAATTGGCTTTGCCTGGAATTAGTCCACAGAGTATCAATGCGGTAATGGGTATAATTCCCATCAGATGGGAGGACATCTGGATTGCACAAAAATAAAGTCCGCTTGAATCAGCATTTCTCCATACGGGAATCCCCTGGAAAAACACAGGATTCTTACAATATGCTTTCCAATGGGGGGATGGCTTCCTCTTTGGAGGACTGCACAACGTGGGGTACAGTCTTTGGTGCAGTTTATACCAGAACTCATGGTACACCCACAGTATTTGTTTTGCCAGAGGTGCTTAAACAGAATCAAAATGAGTACGGGGCAGCCCCTGCCCTGGATTTGGAGATGAAACTGATGGGCAACATAGCTGCAGTGTCTGCCATAATGATAAGTACCATTACAGGGGAAGCAGCAGCGCTGGTGGTTCACCAACTTGACTCCGGTAGCACAGGAGCACGAGTTACCTAAAATTATTGAAGAAACCTATGCAACGGTAGGACGAGATAATTTGGTAGCCAGACCCGGTAATTCACAAATTAAGTGTAATTCTGAAAATGATAACTCAAAGCAAGCTCCTGAACCTTCCAAGAAGAAGTGGGATGATAACAAAAATAAAGATCTGTTGACTAAGTCACGGGGCAGATCTCCTCAACAGGAGGCCACAGAGAAGCGCTGCAATCTGTGTAATCCCGACATTATTAAGACGCCTGACAGGTATCATGATACTGATACACATTCACCTTGTTCCTTTCAGGACTCATCTAAAAAACGCTCAGAGAGAGGAGGATGTTCAAAGTGCAGATCAGACGAGTACATGAAACCAAAGCAGGACTTCCAATGCTCTCTCTGACTACATAATAACAAACATTTGCAATGCAATAGGTCTTGCATTTGCAAAAGTTAGAGCTGTTAGTGTTGTAAATGACAATGTGTTTTACCCATGTGTTTTGTATTGGAGTGGAGTGTATATATGTGGTGTGGACTGGAATTATGTGGGTTGGATTGGAATTGTGTGGGGTGGAATTGAGTGATGTGTAGTGTATTTGTGTAGAGGAATTATGTGGTATGGTGAGTAGATAGGGGTGGAACTGCACAGAATAGAAAGAAAGATAGAGAGGGTTAGGTAGTTTGTGCATGGATTGGTGAACAAACCCCATAAGGAGTGTGAAAGAAAGAAAGGGAGAGAAGACCACAGACACATAAAGAGAGACACCCCAAGAAGAAGAGGAGAGCGTGAGTTTGAGCGACGGAAACCTTGAAAAGGCACGGGAAAGAAACTGTGCTTGACCACCTGAAGTTAACCACATGAGAGAGACAGGAAGAGTGTGTGAGAGAGCGAGAGAGAGGGGTGAGACAGAGTGAGAGATAGAGAGATAAAGAGAGAGAGGGATGAGTGGGAGAGGCACCCAGAGTTAGGGGGAGGATAGAGGTGGACCAGTGCACAGTGCGAGGAGTTGCAAGAAGGTAGCATGTGTGAGCAGGCAGTATAGAGAGGAGAGAGGTAGTGTGAGGCAGGGATAAGAGGGGGCAGTGGGATTATAAAATGAAGGGGGTAGTGGCAGTGAGAGGGAAGGTGGTTCTGTGGGAGAGAGATGACAGGGTTGGTGGAAGTGAGAGGAAAGGATGGGTTGTATTGGAATTTTTGTTGTAGAATTGTATGGCGTTGAATTGTGTGGTATGGTGTGGCATTGTGTAGTTGAAATGTGTGTCAAGGTGTGCTGTCAAATTATGTGGATAGTAATTATTTGTATTAAGTGTACTGGATTTATGTAGAGTCAAATTGTGTGTTATGGAGTTCATTATGTGGAATGGTATTGTGTGTTGTGGAGTGGCATTTTGTAGAGTTGAATTATGTGGTGTGCTGTTAAATTTGGTGGCAAGGTGTGGAAATCTGTGGTGTGGATTATGGGTATATGGTGTGCTGTGGAATTATGTGGGTTGGATAGGGATTGTTTGTTGTGGAATTGTGTGGTGTAGAGTGGATGTGTGTAGTGGAATTATGTGGCATGGTGTTCAGTGGAATTATGTGGATAGTGATTATGTAGGTTTGAGTGTACTCTAATTATGAGTGCTGGGATTATGTGTTGGAAAGACTGGAAGGGCTGGGCCAGTGTTAGTAGAATCACAACCCCTGCTTGACGTGCAACTCACTGCCACTGTGAAAGGTGAAAACTGTGGTGCATTTTATCAAAAGTACTATAATCCATGTTACTGCATTGGATATTCTAAATGGGCTGGGACAGTGTCAGTGGCATGCCTAAAGTACAGCTCACTGTAACAAATATGGTGGCTTTTAAAACTAAATATGCTATAAGTTTGTGCCTGCACACAGACCACACATAAGGAGGTTTGCATAATTTGTAATCAGTAGTTGCGCATAATATATTATTTATTGCAAACAATATCTCTCTTAACATAGCTGTTTACTGCCATTCATGAAGCACAAACTGTCAGAAGGCCAAGTGACACTCATAACATCCATTGTTGAAGGCAAACGATCTGAGTTTAATGGACTAAAACTTTGAAATTTTGCTTTTGCGCCCAACTAGATTTGTGTGCAATTTCAAAGTGTTAGTCCATTAAAGTCAGATTGTTTGCCTTCAACAATGGATGTTCTGTGTGTTGGAGCCGCGATGTTCGTAAACAGAGGAAATCAGGTAAAAGGACGGCAGCCCATGAGTCTACGCTGGAGGATTTTCTTCGACCTGTCAGCAAGTACCACACATCCTGGGAGGCTGCACTTGACCCCTCTGCTTCGAGTCTGAGGGGCTCCTCTGACAGGGCTACAGTGGGCACCAGTACCAGCCCCATGATGCCCCAAACGTGGTGAACAGCGTTCTGCCAAAGAGTTCGGACATGATGCAGTAAAAAATGTAACTTCTATAGCGATTAACTCTCTCAGCTATGTGCGAAGAGTCTGCCTTTCAAGTCAGAAAGAGAGAAAATAGAGTGAAGAATAAGCCTGGGCGTAGTGGGTGTAGTGGGGCTACGTGATGCAGCACGTAGTGTGGCAAAATCTACACACACTCGTGCGCTCCGCGTAGCCCCACTACGCGCCGCCCACCTCCCGCCTGCCCTCATTTTAAAATAATTTAAAGAAGGTTAAAGGTAAATAAACCACCTTACATTCAGTGCGGTGTCCCGGGGCTCCCTCTTCTTGCTGGACGGTAACTTCTTCACGCAAATGCGCATGAGCGGACGCCCGCGCATGTGCATTTCTCGCGAGAATGTGTGCATCTCTCAGCAAGAAGAGGGAGCCCCGGGACGGCGCACTGAAGGTAAGGTGGTTTATTTACCTTTAACCTTCTATAAATTATTTTAAAATGAGGGTGGGCGGGAGGCGGGTGGCGGGCAGCTCTTCTTCGCTGCGGCGTGTGCGTAGTGCTGCCTGCTACGCCTACTTCGTAAACGGCAAAGCAGGCAGCGCTACGTGTACTCCGTGGGCGAAGCGGAGCACGACGCCAAGGGTTAGTGAAGAACTCTAAGGCAGGGCCGCTTCCCAAATGAGAACACCATAGAATGGATGTTAGAGCCACGGCACCCCCCTCCCCACCTCCCCGTCTTTTGGAATCATGGTCCGGTTGGGGCACCAACACGCAAAGACATTCCCCACTGTGCTTCTACAAGGGGCATACTTTCCTGTACCGTGGCAGGTGCTCCCCTTGAATAATGCAGTGCTTTCTGGTCCTGTGACAGAAACACTCCTGCAATAATGCGGTGCTATACAGTGAAGTGGATAAGAAACATTCCTGGAAGAATGCGGTGCATTCTAGTACCGTGGTAAAGACACTCCAAGAATAATTTGGTGCTCTAAGGTGAAGTGGCAGAGACATTCCTGAAATAATGTGGTGCATTCTAGTACCGTGACAGAGACACTCCTAGAATAATGCGGTGCTCAAAGGTGAAGTGGCAGAGAGATTCCTAGAATAATGTGGTGCTTTCCACTATCATGATAAACACACTCCAGGAATAATGCGGAGCTACCCATAGCGTGGCAGACCCACTTCTGGAATAATGCAATGCTACCCATAGCGTGGCAGGTGCACTCCTGGACTAATGCGGTGCTTTCGGTACAGAGACAGACTTGCCCATATATACCAGATTTAACTTAAATTTTGCCACGGAAAACGGGTACACTATTGATGTTTCCGCCGAAGAACTTAGTTTAAAAAAATAGAAACAAAACAAGTCAAACAATGGTACACGCAAACATGAATAAAAGTAACCATGTAGTTGTGAATTCCGTTGTCTGTCTCTTTCTAAAATATGCATTAACGCCCCAGACCAACTCATGTAACAACAACAGCTGAGATATACACCGGTGAAGGCACTTTCAGATGAGGGAGGAGGAACAGCTGGCGGAATGCTAGAAGAACAGAACGCACACGAAGCATGGCACTGGGGAACAGAAAGAGCACGTAAATAAAGAACAAAACAGAATGGCAAGCAGCAGAGGGGAGGTTGGGGGGACTTTGGGATGGCAAGTGACGACCTGGAAGGGTGGTGGGGGCAGTGAAGCATTGTTGAAGGAGAGGGTTGCAGAGCCGGTTGAAGGTGCTGAGCTGGGGCAGAAACAACTTACTGCACAGAACGGAGCTTGACGCAGCGCGACTGAAAGAACTAAAAGAATCCCTGACAAAAACCCCATAAAAGATTAAACCGTACATATATGGGAAGTTAGGCGCTGCTGTGTGGGAGGATACAAATGCCAAGAAGACAGGAGAAAAAAAAAGAGTTGACCTTTAGCCACGAAGCATTTTTGAAGGACAGACAAAAGAAGGAATGACAGTGCATAGGTGGTATGGAAAGCCACAGAAGAGATTACAGCTAGTCTCCTAGAGACAGTGCTTGCGCTGCCTAGGCTCAACCTAGAAAGGAAGATAAAACTAAACAGTCAAAACCTCAATTCAATAAGAAGGTAGCTGGATTGAAAGTCAAGCATGCCACAGATATTGAAGACACTGCTTCTGAACATGGAGTGGTCACTGACCATGCTGGTCAGCACAACAGAAGTCATGTTAGTACATCGAAACCTGATGGATTGTCTGGTGGCAGTAGCGTTGAGTGACTTTATCCAGGTAAAGATTCTAGACTAGGGTGAGTGTTCTGCAACTCCAATTGGAAGGGGACATACCGAGATATATTAATTTTCTCTTTTGGGAAAACTTGTCATTTGGCTACGACATTATCTTGGCCGAAATGGGTTGGCCACCTCAGTTTGTGATGGAGTGTCCAGAGGGGGAAATGTTAATTTTACCCGCTTTTTCGGCCTCTTTCCAGAAACGGTAAAACATTCATACACCAAGGAGTGGGCTTTAGCACTAGGTCCTGCATTATACCACAACCATGTGGGGTAGGATGACGGTTCCCCTTATCACATTATAGCAGTGAGGTTGACCTCTCAACCTAAAAGACAATACCCCATAAAAAATGAGGCTATAAAACAAGTTAGAGAGATACTCACACAACTTGAATCCCAAGGTGTAATTGAAAAAGTTGCACCTCCCCTATGAATAATCCTTTGCTTCCAGTAATGAACCCAACCATTCACATCGTCTAGTATTAGATTACAAACACCGGAATACAGCTACACGTACATTCGCCATAGAGTGGCACTAATGAACAACATAGTGCAAAAGAAAGACAAAACCACACCAGATATCTCAAATAGATTTTTCAGCCACAATATAGCATCGAAAAGCAGACATTTGACCACATTTAGCCTACTGGGTTCTCAAAGACAGTTTTGTCATTTGCCCCCGGGGTATAAGAGCAGCCCTGGGTTGTTTTCAGCCTGGGTTACAGAACGTTTGGAACATTTTGATGACCAGGCACTTATCCCATGCCAATGACATATATCTGATGGGTGATGACCTATCAACACACTTGTCAAGAGTGGATCGCAAAGTTTTGAGACACGCTCACATAGGCTACAAATTGGCCACCCCAATGTCCTGTTTCGGGGATATAAGCTGTTAAGTGAACGCGAAAGCCCTGCAACACATTTCTTAGAGAAGTGTGCACTCTTACAACCCCCAAACACATTGAAGAAACTTCAATCCATATTGGAATTCCTACATTTTGGCAGAATTTACATTCCAGATTATGCAGAATGGGTTAAATGAAAAAAAGATTTTTCAAGCACTCCCTGGACAACAGAACACACACAACTCTTGCTTTCAGTACAGGTTGACATGCTAGCTTTAACGCACTTACAAACATAAACACACCAACCTGGTGATCCGTATCATTGTGGGTGCATCAGGATATACGTAAGTTAAATTCAACAAGGGAGACACTGTATACACCAATGATGAGATGTGTTTTGCACCGACAAAGAACATTTTGACGGTAATACAAACTGCTGTAGTGAGAGAAAGATCTTTGGCTCAGAGGAAACACATCATTTTTATGACTCCTGCTCAAGCCCTAGAGGCTGTCACAAAGGCCAATTTACACACGTCAAGGCTAACCCTGGGAGTAGTTTGCGTAGTCGTGCTACGCAAGGCTACGCGAAGTTGTAAAAGCGCTACTCGACCTACGCGAGCATGTGTAGTTGCTTGTCCCGCCCGTTCGCAATGCGTTTTTCTTGCTCACGAACGCATGTTGCGTTTTCGGGACACTGTTTGCGTGCTCGGAGGATAGTATCTCGCGAACTTACCCATGCGGTTGCCTATGGGCACGGCCATCTTGTTTTTCACTTGTCCCACCCGTTCGCGATGCCTTATTTCCTGTTCCGGGTCGCGTGTAGCATGTTTGTGATGCGCATTTCATGTTCAGGAGCACGTCTTACGTGTTTGCGATGATTTTTGCGTGCTTGCGGGGAAATATCGCACAAACTTACCCACACGGTCGCGATGGACGCTGCCATCTTGTTTTTTCACTCTATGCTATGGTTCTGGGGCCTGCTTTTCTATCCTCCCTCTATCTTTGCAATCCTTAGGTTTTTACACTGTTTTTCTAATCTTTTTTATTTATTATCTATCCCTCTCTGTCCCTAAGTCTAGATTTTGCATTTCATTTCTACTTTTACTGTGTTTTTTTCACTTTTCTACTGTTTTATATTACTTCCATCTTTAAGCTCCTACTTCTTCCCCTAACTTTATTTTTTCCTTCTAAATTTTCTTTACCGCCTCCCCCTCACCCCAGAACCATGCCTAAGGGTACCAACAGCTCCAAGGGCAAGGCGCCTGCGCCCAAGAACTGCCTGCCTTGTGGCAGACTGTGCCCTGCAGGGGTGCAGGCCCGGGAGCTTTTCGGCGAGGCGGAGGTGGCCGCCCTTGTTTTTTTTGTGCTGCACCACCTCCCCTTGATCTTGGCAGCAGGCCTGGCTCCGGGTACCTTACCCAGGAGCGTCACCGCCGGTGGGCGAAGGTGCGCCAGGCAGTGGTTCGTCAGTCAGGGGTCCGGCGCACCCATAACCAGCTGCCCACCGGTGGTCAAACATCTTGGATCGGGAGCAGGACCTGCTGGACCTGCTAGGTGTCGAAGTCGTGGGGGTTGGTGAGTGGCTAATATTATATACTAGTAGCATAAGTATTGTTTGTGTATAATTTTTTTCAGAATAGCAAGAATACTGCTGCTTACATTGCAGGTAAATTACGTTTCAAAATCTTCTGTGATTGTAGGACACAGGTGCTCGGCGCTACTCTTACTTGTTTGCAACTTTGCGCTTGCTTGGGCTGATTATGTAAGAGTTTACTTAGAGAACTTAAGTTAGGTAATGCTATTGCTAGAGAGACTCTAGTCCTTCTTTTGTCCTCCTGTTGCTAAGAAGAGATAGTGGTGGATGGATTGATAGGTTTAGTTAGTATTAGTTGGTAATTTTTTAGAGGTCTGCGTGACCTATCCTTTATGTCACTGAGTGCTGCTTACCCCAGTCCTTAGTAGAACCTTTCGTAGTTTGTTTAGTGAGTGGTAAGGCTTAGCAGTGTCACTAGCAGAACATCAGACGCAACCAACCAACAATTTGGTGTATGCACAAATGTATGCATGTGTCTTCCACCTATGCATTTTTGAGGGCTAAAATGTAAATGCAGACTTAGTGAACAATTGGCCCATCTGGAATATGTGGGCTAGGTCATGTGGTAAATAGGCTTAGTTAGTATTCTGGAATCAGAATGGAACACTGGATTAGTGTTCATAAATAATAAGTAGACGGTCCGTGAATCCCGCAGTAATACTACTAGTTGATCTGATTATATAGGTTGATTTTATTGCAATTGTTGTTTCCTAAAATGTTTTTTGAGCTTTTTAAAAAAAATATTTCATTTGTTTCACAGTACACCAATCATTAATGTTTGTCTCTTTCTTTATTATATCTTACATGATCAGCACCCAGGGGCAAGACGACGGGGTCACAGGCGGCGGGACAAGAAGAAGATCAAGATGCCTCCCAGGGCCAGGACCGCTCCTCTACCGAGGGCTCTGCTGCTGGCCCCAGTAAGTCCTCCAGTGGTTAATATTAATAATTATATTTCCCTAACTTTTACTGCACCTTATTTTTTCCGAACTATTATTTCTGTTTCCTAATTCTGTTTTTTTCCAAATCTTCTTCGATCTAGACTGTTTCTAAATTCTTGTTATCCCTGCCTCTGCTATGAGCCTATGACTATCTGTACTACTACTATTAGTCTGTCTGTAGCTAAGCTTGCCCAGTTGGCCACTCTTTATTTAAAAGGTTTTAAATAAAACTCAGATTCACCAATAGCTCTAGCCACGGGGTCCAGTCCTTTGGGTTGTCCTCTTCTGGTTAATCTTTCTTGAGGCTTTTCGACAATTCCCACTAACAAAATGCCCAACCAGATATTTGACTATTTTTGATAGTATATAGTACATATTACTACTGTTGTGGGGATTCTGCACAGTGTGGTAAATAATTTAATTACCGGGACTTAATTTGATACAGAAACATAATAAAATAGCTCAGTAAATAAGAGGCAGAATCCGTGGTATTAGAGGTTCGGAATGGGCTTTATTCCAATGGTCGATTATAATCGGTTGCTCCAAGTTCCATCACCACGAAGGTTCAGGAAGTGAAGTACATACGTTATTGACAATCAATTACTTTTATACAATAGGCATTACAGTGAAGCAAATACAAGAGGCGTAACAATTGATAGTGTGGATAATATATTCATACGTAGCAAAAAATAGGCGTAACTGGGTGTGATTGAAGAACGTCATCAGATGTGATGTCATAATAGGGTGGTTCCATGAAAGAATTTCGCAATGTCAGCAGAAATACTTGGCAGAAATGCGCGCGCAGCCGCATGACGTGTGATTGACGTGCAACTAGGGGGTGAAGGGGACTTGACATTTAGCTCTACATGTGGCGACAGAAGTCTGGAGGGTCAAGTCAACCTAATCCCAAATCATATCTAACATCCTATGTTTAAAGAACTATGTTATCCAAAAGAGAGGTCTTCTTAGAGTAGAATCTTATTCTATACTGACTATACTGACTGTTAGTGCGTGTACAAGCGTCTAAGTGTCTACACTAGATGCGTGGGTAGAAATCTTCCATAGTAATAGGGCTATGAATTACTTGCATAAAGACAGAGAAGCCGGGCCTTTGCTCGGTAGCTGGAAGAATGTTTACTTAAACTACTAGACAGGAATGCATTGGGCAGGGAACGGAGCAGATAATTTCGAAGGTGAAATACAGTTTTTGGCAGGGAACGGGCTGATGTCAGGCTTCGTGAGCCGCGCAGAGAATGAGACAAAGTTCATGGTCACAGATGCAGGCTCAGACTGGAGCTTTCAGAGGCAGAAGGCAAGAAGAGCTTGATGACAGAATCGGGGCCTACTTGCCTGGACTGTAAAATGGCATAAGTGAACCATATAAAGCCGGTGGCCTTTCATACTTAGGAATGGAATATCCGGCCTATTCATGGCGGATCTGAAAGAGGACGTGTTGACGGTGGACGCACATGTGTTTGCGTCTTCATAACTGGAACTGGAGGGAACATACATGTACTTATGATTCATACATGAAACCGTTGGGGTCCAAGATAGGGGACATAACTGATCAGAAAAATCCATATTTCCACATTCCCTCCTTGTCCCCTACTTGCCCGTTAAGAGATATCAATCTTCATCAATCCATTGATCTGTTCATATAGCATCATTTGTTCTTCTTTCTTCTTCCGGGATGAATGAAATCTTGGTGGTGGAATACACGATGTGGCACACAGACCACAGATCGCTGGTCCACACTGTAGACATAGACAGCAACTGAATAGTATGAGAAGGCCAATACCTAGGAAGGATAGGACCTTCCATCCAAAGGTAGATAATACACTCCAAAACCAACCGGACCAAGTCCAGGTGCCTGGGTTCTGGTGTATCTGGCTTACAATCTTATGAAGGCGAGTTATGGCTTTATATACAGATGGCGAATTTTCTGGTATGAAAATGCAACAGCTTGATCCGATGACCCTACAAGCTCCGCCCCTATCGGCCAGGATGACGTCAAGGACAAGACGATTTTGAAGCACAACAATCCGCATAGCAGACTGCTCTTCTGTTAAATTGCCTAAGGCGGAAATAGTTTCGTTCACTACTGCTTCAAGGGTTCTAGTTAATCTACGTATCAGCTTACTATTAGTAACGGTACCTATATAGGGAAAGAGACCTTTATTGAAATCTGTGTATTTTTCCCATGCTGTTTCAGTGTAATCAACTATTGGGAGATCTCTCCTTACTCTATTATATACTAAATGAGTATTTCTGTGATAATCAGGAGGTGCTAGGAAAACAGGTGGCAAAAGGAATCCAATGTAGCAAGTACCATCCCAGTCTAGAGGCAAACGTGCATATGCCGTCTGACCACATATGAAATAGGAATGGCGGGAAGCTCTAAATGTAGACTTGCCTTGATCACTAAATTCTACTACAGTGGTGCATCTACTATGGCCCATATGTATGGAACCATTCTTTCTTACACATAATTCACCTTTTACTGGAAATATTGACATAGCGGGCAAAATTGGAGTAGCTTCGGATTCGACATTTAGGATCATAAGATTAAGCGTAAAATTACCTAATCCATACACTTCATTTTCTAGATCAGTTCCTGTTCTCTGGGGAAGTCCCTCCTTGTTAGGGTAGCAGACTTCAAGCAAAACTAAGTTCAAATTTCCCCATACCCAGTTATCTTGATAAACTGCAGAATTCGAATCTAGGGAATTGATTAAGCTAAACCATGCTCCACAGGAGCCGTTGTGTGTGAACGGGTATGGAAAGAGAGGTAGAATTCCTTTATAATTCTGATAGGGAGGGAGTCGGCCACATATCCAACAATTTGTAGCATTGCTAACCTGATGGGAATGATGTAACATACTAATAAACGTGTTATTGCGCAGCGCAAATCTATAAGACAACTCAAGCGGAGGTAATTCACTGAAAGAATGTTCAGCAGTAACATTATAAACGTGTCTAAAAATAGGATAATATATGTGCAACAATATACTTGCAGTAATTATTAAAAGACTTAAGGAAAACAAAATTAATAACGTCACTGTACAATGACTACGCAGTGATTTACAGTACGCCTGTCGTTTCAACATTTTTCGGGTGCATTCTCTATTCAGGTCCAAGGGATACATGTCAGAGACAATTCAACCGCTTCACCTCGGAGAGGACTTAAACAATCAAATTGCTTGACTGATTGGACCTGAGTTTTAGTTTATAAAGTTCGGAATTACTCTTTTCAACAAAAGGAAGTTTTGAGTCAATGGGTGAAGACACACAAGGTGTGGTATTCACATCCGCTGGTAGTCCATGAAATTTCTTGATATGACTTGAATGAATCCAGCCTTTCCTGCCCTCGATCTTCACGGCTGTCCTTGTGGTGAGCAAGACCAGCTGCGGCGACTTCCACCTAGGATCCAGCTGAGTCTTTCGATCAAAGTTCCTCACTAGGACCAGGTCGCCTGGAATTACGTCATGGGGCTTCACCTCAGTGTTGTCAGGAAAAGCTGCAGCTACCTGTGAACGACAAGATTGTAGTGCAGACATCAAGGAAGCCAAGTAATCTGTCAGCATATTACAGTCAATATCAGTTATTTTGCGTGGTATAGGCGTCCCCCACATATTTGGTGGTCTGCCGAAGATCACTTCATACGGGGATAGCCCTGTTCGAGAGTGTGCTACCATTCTCATGTAAAAGAGTGCAACTGGTAATGCTACTACCCAGTCGACACCTTTCTCTCTGCATATTTTGGACAATCTAATTTTCAGGATCTGATTATGTCTTTCTACGAGACCTGCTGCCTCGGGGTGTCGGACACAGTGGAATTTCCACTGATAGCCTAACAAAAGTGAAACGTGTTTCATTAATTCGGATGAGAACGGCTGGCCGTTATCTGAGTGAACAACACGTGGTAAACCGTATCGTGGGAAGAATTCTCGAACCAACTGTTTGGCAGTAGTCGGGGCAGTGTAATCTGAAACCGGGTATGCCTCCGTCCAACGGGAAAGAGCACAGACAACTACGAGAACATATTTGAATCCTCGACATCGTTCCATCTGGATATAATCCATCTGGAGGACTTCAAAAGGGTGATCAGGAGGCTGAAATCCACCCTGTTCTACGGGAACGCTTTTTCCTGGGTTGAACTGACAACAGATCATACAGGTACGAACTTTTTGTTTGGCTGCTGCTCGTAAATGTTTATTGAACCAAATGTGTTGAATGCTATCTAGCATAGCTTTTTCTCCTAGATGCGCTGGACTATGTATAGTGTTAATTATAACTTGGACCATTGAATCAGGAAGGAACCACACAGACTTTTCCTTCATCAACCATCCTTGATCCGTTTGGATCCCTCCTAATTCAATCCATTTCTTTATTTCGTCTGGTGTAGCATGTGTCTGTATATCAATTACGTCAAGAGCGGGATCTTTAACCGTCATACAATGTGTTGGCGTCGGGACTATTGTCTTTGTCATGTCGGATGTTTGAGTTTGAGCAGTCTGTTTAGCTGTTCTGTCAGCTAGATCATTGCCTTGAGAAATGATATCAGTAACTTTCGTATGAGCTTTACATTTCATAATTGATATTGCAGTGGGTAGATGTATTGCATCTAATAAGGCATGAATGAGGGGTCCGTGCTGAATGTGGGCACCGTGAGAAGTTAAATAACCTCTCTCTCGCCACAGCACGCCGAAGTCATGTACGACTCCGAATGCATAACGTGAATCAGTGTATATGTTGACTTTTTTATTTGTGGCTTGAATACAGGCTTGTGTCAGAGCGATGAGCTCTGCGGCTTGAGCTGACAAGGTATTTATGCAATTTGTTTCAATGATTTCAGTATCTGTTGTGACTGCGTAAGCGGCCACTAACTCTCCTGTACTTGTTCTCATACATGAACCATCTACATACAACGTCAGGTCTGGGTCTGACAATGGGACATCGGTTAAGTCTTGTCTGGGTTTCGTCGTGATTGTAATAACTTTAATACAGTCATGGGCTAGTGGGTCTGTTCCGATTACAGGTAAAAGTGTGGCAGGATTCAATGTGTTACAACGTCTGATTTCTATATGTGGCTGAAACAATGTTAGTTCATACCCTGTAAGTCGTGCTATAGTCAAGTGTTGTGTTTGCGTTCGATTCACAAGAACCTCTACTGCATGTGGTACTTGAACTGTCAATGGATGTCCTAACACTATAGCATCGCTTTGTCTGATTGCTAAAGCGGTTGCTGCCACTGATTTTAGGCATGCAGGCAAAGCCTGAGCTACTGGATCTAATGTACTAGAAAAATAAGCACATGGTTTGTGTGCTCCTGCTTGTTCCTGTGTGAGTACTGACAAGGCAGTGCCTTCGCGTTCTGTAACAAAGAGTGTAAACTGTTTACTGTAACATGGTGTTGCTAAAACAGGTGCTTGACATAAGGCTGTCTTTAAGCTTTCAAAAGCTTGTGTATGTTCCTGAGTCCAAGGGAGAACAGTCGATGTGGCTGCCTCCTGCGTTGTCAACTGAATGAGTGGTTTTGCTAGGAATGCATACTGAGGGATCCACTGTCTACAATATGAAGTGAGGCCTATGAAAGCCCGTACCTCCTTTTGTGTCTTGGGTATTGGCATGTTAGCTATTAACTGAATGCGGTCGGGTGTAAGCTGCCTTCCCTCCTTGGACAGCGAGTGTCCAAGATAAACAACTCGCTGGACACAGAATTGCAGCTTAGAAGGGGACACCTTGTGCCCCTTTTCGGCTAGAAATTGTAAAACTGTCAGTGATGCTTTCTCACATTCGGGTTCGCTTCTCGCGGTGATCAGCAGATCATCGACATATTGAAGCAAGGCGGTGTTAACTGGCATGTGGATACTGTCGAGTTCTCGTTTCAGTGCTTGGCTATAGATGCTGGGGCTTTCTGTAAATCCTTGAGGTGCGCGTGAGAATTTGAAGCTACGTCCATTTAAACTAAATCCGAACAAATATTGGCTTTCCGGATCTATTGGGACGCTGAAAAAGGCATTTTTGAGATCAATTACAGTAAAGAATGTTGCTTCGGAATCAATAGCTGTCAGTAATGACGAGATATCTGGGACCACAGGAAATTGTGGCACAATGCATTTGTTTAAGTCGCGCAGATCAATTACCAATCGATATACTGGCGGGGCCTTAGGATCTGTTCGTTTAAGAATCGGAATTATCGGTGAATTACATACATTGGAGTCTGTTTCCACAACCACTCCTTGGGCAATGAGCTCGTCAATGATTTGCAGTAAAGCCACTACAGCATCTGGTGGTAACTTGTATTGTCGCATTCGTGGTAGTACCACTCCTGCCTTTAGTGTGACTCGATATGGTGTGATATTCATGCAACCAACATCAGTAGGGCCTTGTGCCCATAGATGTGTAGGTAAAGTCTGTAGTCGGGGATCCATGTCTCTAGACACATAGTGACCTTTAAAATCACGTAAAAACAATCTTACTCCTCCTAACATGATATATATTATCTAGGTGCGCAGTCATTCCTGGTAACTTCCCTAAATACACTGCGGCTCGTCTGATACGTAATGATGCCAGGGTCATTTCGTCCTCTTTTCCGGGCACAGGGTCATATCTACAATCTATAAGAAGTTCCTTAAGCGTACGGGCATTTATGAGTTTGGGGGTACGTGAATGTGCAGATTCTTGAAAGGTAAGTTTATTTATTCTGGGTGGCGTAGAAAAAATGTTGGTAGCACCTCCCGTAGCCCCATCTGGGGTATCGGGCGTGAAAGGATTCGTTGAACGTGATACAGCAACTAGAGGTGTGGACACAGCTATAGAAGTAGCTGTAGGAACAGATGTAGAAACAGATGTGCTTGCCGGAACTTGTGTCGGAATTTGTTGCTGTAGAGATACAGATACTGGATCTCGGTGTTGAACCTCCCTGGCAGGCGGTCTATGTGGGGCGGAATTAGCGTACTCGGGAGCTGCGTCATCTAAATATGAGGAAAGAAAAACATCTTCTGCGGTTCTCGGATGCCCCTTAGGATGTACTTTTATTGGAAATAATGGGGGTGGTAAGTCTTTTGGTATCTCCGGAGTAGCCTTAGGTAATCCTTCGGCCAGAAGGGGATACATACCATTCATAAGGGCATTTCTTTGTCTGTCTATTTGTTCTGATTTCACTCGGGTACCTTCCTCAATTAATAGATTTTCTCGGACTTTATTTGAATTCTCTCTATTTTTCTCTTCCTGTCGGAGTGCTTTTTCTGTACGTCTATGAGATTCTTTACGCCATAACTCAATGGCGTCTTTCTGTGACTGTCTGACTTTCCTTTTCCATAACTCTTCCTCTACTTTCATGATGCACTCTGCATCCCAGGTCCCAGCTGCGGGCCACCTCTGACTTTCTGGTAATTCCTTGGTGTAGTCTACCCATAAATCAAGAAATAATATAGCGTCTAAGCCATGTTTATGATACATGAAGTACCCTGGAGTGTCCCTAGGAGGAATAGGAACGGCTTCTTCGAGTACCCCTTTTCTTGTTGTGATCTGTCTTAATTTCGAAAAGAGCGGCATATTGAAAACTGATCTGATACTTGATTTCGAACGAACTTAATACAGTAAACACAATAATGAACAGTCATTCACACCGCAATATGCAGAACGTACTAAAAACATTTAACATTTAACATTTAACTGAGCAACAATGATGATGACGATCTAAGGAAAACTTAATCACTAAACATAATACTCGACTTTAACTGAATTATTCTGAATTTATATACTTGATATACTAGATATACTGCTAAACAGTACAGATACACTGCTGAAACAGTGCAGACCGGATTTGTGTACCCAAACCCGTCTTGACCGGCACAACCTATGTGCACGTCAGAACGCCTCCCCAGTAATGGTACTCACCGGGTAGCTCGGAAACGGATGGCCTCGGAAACTGAACTGAACTTGAACCGGACTGGACTCGACTCGAACACTTCGGAAACTGGACTCGACTCGGGACTTCGGAAACTGGTGGGCCTCTGTATACCTCGGATCTTGCTCTCTCAGCTAGGCTCTGGTCGGGATACTTTGCACTTCTCACCGCCTCGTCTGGGTGTTGATCGCAGCCTCAGTCGCCCCCGCTTGACCGGAGGGATATACAGGAAATCCTGCTGGTACGCGTTGTTGTCCGTCCAGCTGTGGCAGGAGACCGGGCCTGCAACGCACCACCGGCGCGTGAGATGAGAAAGTGTCCCTGTTCGGGCGCCATTCATGTGGTAAATAATTTAATTACCGGGACTTAATTTGATACAGAAACATAATAAAATAGCTCAGTAAATAAGAGGCAGAATCCGTGGTATTAGAGGTTCGGAATGGGCTTTATTCCAATGGTCGATTATAATCGGTTGCTCCAAGTTCCATCACCACGAAGGTTCAGGAAGTGAAGTACATACGTTATTGACAATCAATTACTTTTATACAATAGGCATTACAGTGAAGCAAATACAAGAGGCGTAACAATTGATAGTGTGGATAATATATTCATACGTAGCAAAAAATAGGCGTAACTGGGTGTGATTGAAGAACGTCATCAGATGTGATGTCATAATAGGGTGGTTCCATGAAAGAATTTCGCAATGTCAGCAGAAATACTTGGCAGAAATGCGCGCGCAGCCGCATGACGTGTGATTGACGTGCAACTAGGGGGTGAAGGGGACTTGACATTTAGCTCTACATGTGGCGACAGAAGTCTGGAGGGTCAAGTCAACCTAATCCCAAATCATATCTAACATCCTATGTTTAAAGAACTATGTTATCCAAAAGAGAGGTCTTCTTAGAGTAGAATCTTATTCTATACTGACTATACTGACTGTTAGTGCGTGTACAAGCGTCTAAGTGTCTACACTAGATGCGTGGGTAGAAATCTTCCATAGTAATAGGGCTATGAATTACTTGCATAAAGACAGAGAAGCCGGGCCTTTGCTCGGTAGCTGGAAGAATGTTTACTTAAACTACTAGACAGGAATGCATTGGGCAGGGAACGGAGCAGATAATTTCGAAGGTGAAATACAGTTTTTGGCAGGGAACGGGCTGATGTCAGGCTTCGTGAGCCGCGCAGAGAATGAGACAAAGTTCATGGTCACAGATGCAGGCTCAGACTGGAGCTTTCAGAGGCAGAAGGCAAGAAGAGCTTGATGACAGAATCGGGGCCTACTTGCCTGGACTGTAAAATGGCATAAGTGAACCATATAAAGCCGGTGGCCTTTCATACTTAGGAATGGAATATCCGGCCTATTCATGGCGGATCTGAAAGAGGACGTGTTGACGGTGGACGCACATGTGTTTGCGTCTTCATAACTGGAACTGGAGGGAACATACATGTACTTATGATTCATACATGAAACCGTTGGGGTCCAAGATAGGGGACATAACTGATCAGAAAAATCCATATTTCCACAACAGCCACATACAGAACTATGCACAAGAAAATAGGATGTTGGTGATGGGAGGTTGGACCTTCCTCACACTTCAGTCAGAACCCACAATACCCTGACTGACTAGCTATAGTCTCTCATTAGGTCCCCGAACCCCCCAGAAGATACCCAATGATTAGACAACCCAGAACATAATAACACCCTTTCGCTCACTCACTCGTGTAAGCCCACCACACCAAATAACACAGAGTCTATGTGTAAATTCAAAAGGGTTATTTTCAACTAACAAGCTCTGTACGTTGTTCTACAACTCAATTCAGTATACTATACGAGCCAGCTCCAACAGCAAAATGCATAAGATTAAAACAATTAAAGTTGTTACAAGTCCATCGAAGACAAAAGATCTCTGTGCGAATTCTGGGGGACCCCTCACCTTAGAACGCACAAGTACTGGTTACATCATAAGCTCTGCAAAGCTCTGGTTCGTAGAAGGGAATCTTCCGCCTGTTATGAGAAAATGGTGCGCGTTAGATAGTATAATGCAAGCATTTCTCAGTCATGTCAAAAAGTGTAGCATGTTATGGCTAAGCAGTACATACTGACCAGAACTCCATAACAAAGTGGCTTGTTTTCCAACCTCTTGTACGCAACGCTCAGACAGTAGCTGTATGAGCTCATGTGGGCTCAAAGACGTCACTCATACACAACAAGCTGTGAGGTAACGTCACATGCGCAAAATACATGAAGCTAAAATGGTTGCATGGCTCAGGCTAACTTTGCAAAGAGTAGAGTAGACTAGAATGACCCTAGGGACCATAACACTACTAGTGTCTACTCTACTCTAGTTCCCGATTTGAATTAGTGATGTATGTTGTATATGATTGTATGTATTAACTTTTTTTCCCAATCTTGCTATTGGAAAAGAATAAATAGGGGGAGGTGTATATATGGCATCTAAATATGTGTAATGTTTTTTCTAGGCGTACTACCGACCACCAGTGCCGGTGCCAGCGGCGATGCGGCCAACCCTGAGGGAGCAGGAGATGCGGCAGCGGCACTTGCAGGAGCTACTACAGGGGGTGAGCCAGCAGCAGCGGCGGGCAGTGGTAAGTTATATTCCCTACTTATTGACATTACACTAGCGGGAAGGGTGTACTGTACACTCACTGTACTGTTGAGACTTAGTAAGTAAGGAAGTTGTAGTGAACATTAGACAGCGGTTGAAGAAGACACCCTTTACTTAGCAATGGCATTAGCAATAGCATTAGCAGCGTGAGTTGAGTAACCAATGGCCTCTTCTATCTGACTCCAACTCAGCTGTGAAAGTTTTATGGAGAAGACTAAAAGTCAGATCAGATGACCTTGATGGATATGTTGAACAAAAAGGGAAAGAAGGGTGGAAGGAGGAAGGATGGGTGAGATGTAATATGTCTGGCAGAGAAGGATACGTTGGAAGCATGCATAGGTGGCTGATAGGAATCAGATGCATGGGTTGTTGAAGGATGGGTGGAAGGTGAAAGAAAAGATGCCTGCCTGGGTGCCGTATGGAAGGATAGGATAGCAAGAATCGTCAGCGGTGTTTGGGTCAAACTCAAAGCCAAGGCAAGCAAGGAAGGACGCATGGGTGGTGTTGGTGAAACAAACTAAGGTTTGTTGAGAGATTAAGAAGAATGATAGACGTTTACTTTGAATGGATGGATGCCTGGATGTATTCATCATAGCTAGCATAGCTGGAGACTGTCACTGGATGCAGACCAGAGTCTTACTTTGAAGAGAATGTAAAAGAAACCGCGCCACAGTAGCAAAGCTGAGGGGAATATAAGTTGTATTTTCAGAATACTCCCATGACTCACAGTAGTTTGCAAGCACATATATATATATCTATATATATATTATCTACTGGCAGTCGCCAGTAGATAGTTATAGTTAGGACCGAGTACCCATAGGAAATCGGAAAATTCTATTTTGAATAACTTTGGCGCCGGTTGACTTATCTTCGTGAAATTTTCAAAACTAATGGGGCGCTCCGCTCAGCTCCTACCCTGAGAGTCTCAGGGTGATTTGTCAAGCGGGGGCTGAGAAAAAAGGGGGGTCCCAAAACACGTTTTCCCCATGCATTTTCCCATAGGACGGCTGAACAGAATTACTTGAAATTTGGCAAAGAGGTAGTCCTCAGGTCAGGCATGTGCCTTTTGCATATATGGTATCAATCTGTTCAGTAGTACCTGAGAAAATTGCAGTTAAAAGTACATAAATATCAATATGCGCGCACCGTGCGCGCACCGTGCGCGCACCAAATGTCCGCGAGCGTAATTCTGATTGGTGGTTAGATGTCAGTCAACATTCGAATCGGTCGAAATCAGGAAGTGTTGGATGCCATTTTGTGTGTGACAGTGAAAAAGAAAGGTGGAGAACGTGAAAAGGGGGCAGGGTAGAGAGTTCCTGACCCCCTAGCTTTTGTCAGGGGGGTCCCTGAAGGACCCCGAAGGGTGAAAAAAACATTTTTTTTTTTTTTAAATCGCGGGGTGCGCGCACGGTGCGCACACCCCCCAGCCGCCATTTTGAGTTTTAGAGGCAGAAGAGAGCTAAAAACACAAGTGGAGAACGTGAAAAGGGGGCAGGGTAGAGAGTCCCTGACCCCCTAGGCCTTCTCAGGGGGACCATGAAAGACCCCTAAGGTCCCAAAAACACCCAACATTTTTTATAAATATCGCGCGGTGCGCGCACGGTGGCAAAAAATTCATTAAAAAAATAGAATTAAAAATCAAGTTTAAGTGTTTAGATGTTGGTTGGCTCTAAAAAGAGCCGTTGTGTTCATTGAGTGTTTTTTTGTACCTACAAGTAAGTACTCCCCCTCCATCACTCTCCATTACTCACTGCCATTCCCTTACTCATTCACTCTTCTTACCTGTATCCTCTACCCTTAGTCCTTTTGTTGCAGTCAATCTTTCACTTCCCTTTCATGACTGATCATACTTTCCTTTTCTCACTCATTCTGTCTGTCCTTTCCTCTTCTTTACTCAGTCATTTCAGTCATTTCAATCATTCATGTATACACTACACATTCATTCAATAAAATTACAACACAGTATATTAGGAATATAGCTCTTCTTGGAGAAGTGAAGTGAGTTCTGAAAAGAACAAGTTTTTTTGTCTTTTTTTTTTTTTTCTTTTAGTTTTTTAACAATTTTGTATTTTTTAATTTTTTTTAGAGCACAAAAAAAAAACTGGTAATGAAAAACTGTTCAACAGGAACAAAAACAATAAATGAAAAAAATTATGGGCTGGAGCATGTGTGCTGCTGTATTTTGTTTTCGATCAAGTTAATACTGCTCTCACTGTAGCAAAGAACAGCATTGCACACATTACAGTGTATGTGCACCTTCTGGAAAAGTGGGCGGATGTCCAGGGCCCTGGTACACGGAGAATCTGCGGCCGCAGATGATGTGCTCGGCTGAGCAGGTGGAGGGTTGTCTCTGAGGGCTCTAGTTGACTCTCGAGCATAAGGTACAGGATGCACTGTCTTAAAGTGTCTCAGCATTGAATAAATACTAAAGGAGTATTTCTTGCTGGGATCTCCTCTGGATAAGACAGTTCCACAAATAGTGCATGTCACCTTCGGGGCATTGACCTTCTTTTGGCCCTCTGGAAAGGTGAAGAATTTCCAGATGAAAGAGTCTTTTTGTTTGGTCTTCCTTGATGGTATCACAAAGGTCTCCTCCTCACTCCCTGAAGTAGACTGCTGTTCTGCAATTTTCCTAGAGTAGCTGTTCAGCTCCTTGTCCCAGGAAATAAGAAGAAATAGTGAGGGGAGTAGGTGTGGTGTTTGAAGATTCTGGAACAGAAACTACTATGAACCAATGAAAAGTGTTGTTTTGTAATCACATGACTTGCCGTGCGCGCACGGTGCTCGCACGTATGCGCGCACCTTGCGTGCACGGTGCTCGCACACATGCGCGCACCATGCACGCACGGTGCTCGCACGCATGCGCGCATGGACGCATCAGAAATGAATTACTTTTAACCCGATTTCTAAAACATGAAAAGGAGTCAGGGAAGACACTCCCTGACCCCCTAGACCTTCTCAGGGGGTCCCTAAAGGACCTCGTGAATCCAAAAAAACCATTTCCTTTAATAAAAAAAATTTCTGGTGCGCGCACGGTGCGCGCCCGGTGCGCGCACCGGGAAAACCCCTTAAAAAAACTAAAAAAAAACATTTTAAACTGTTTATAAGTTTATAGAAGATATTAACTATGCTGTTCAACTTTATCCAAATTAAAAAAAAAAAAGCTGAGCCATTCCATATTACAGGATACAGTCAATCTATAACTATATACATAGGTAGTTTATTCTAAAATAAATATATAAAAAATATAATAATACATACATGAATTAGCATTTAAAAAACCTTAAAATTCACTAAAAAAAACATAGGTTTCACACACGTTAAAGTTAGAAATTAGCATTTAAAAAACCTTGCAAATTCACTTAAAAAACCATATGTTTCACACACGTTATAGTTAGGAATTAGCATTTAAAAAACCTTGCAAATTCACTGAAATAACCATAGGTTTCACACATGTTATAGTTAGCTGGACATTTCACTCGTAAAAAACCATTGAAATTCCCCCGTTATAGTTAGTTCAGTTAACTATAACTTGCGCGACCGCCACTCTATCACAAGGATGATGTCATCAGTGATGTCATCAGTGATGTCATTTGAGATGTCATCAGTGATGTCATGAGTGATGTCACTGACCATGTCATGAGTGATGTAATATGTGACGTCATCAGCCGTGGATTGCGGTCGCGCGAGTTATAGTTAACTGAACTAACTATAACGGGGGAATTTCAATGGTTTTTTACGAGTGAAATGTCCAGCTAACTATAACATGTGTGAAACCTATGGTTTTTTCAGTGAATATATACATATATATATATCTATATATATATATATAGATATGTTAACACACCGGGGGGTCCAAAGCAATGAGCCGCACTCGAGTCACAGATCTGCTTTCCCCAATGCCATGAAAGGTAAGAGCAGCAGCGCTTGCCGTTTAGTGAAGCGTCTGACTGGAACCTGACGCGTTTCGAGAGTTTTCTCTTCTTCAGAGGTAGACAGTCAGTAAGAGCATGTCGGGTACCGCCTCCCTTTTGAACCTTCAATCATGTGCCGTGAATCGGCGGCTCTGGATGAGACAACACGTAGGGCTTATGGGAGGTGTAGTCCGCATTGGTTAATGGATGCTCTCTTAAATTATAGCATTTTAAGGCTCACCACGAGCCCCCGGAGACGTCGCTGCTCAATATCCTTGACCTGTGCTCCACATGAGCTCCGTGTATCAGGAACCCGTGGCCCTCTTGGATTTGCGTGGTGGTGCTGGCTCTGCGGCAGGACGGCCGCACATAATGATAACACACCGGGGGGTCCAAAGCAATGAGCCGCACTCGAGTCACAGATCTGCTTTCCCCAATGCCATGAAAGGTAAGAGCAGCAGCACTTGCCGTTTAGTGAAGCGTCTGACTGGAACCTGACGCGTTTCGAGAGTTTTCTCTTCTTCAGAGGTAGACAGTCAGTAAGAGCATGTCGGGTACCGCCTCCCTTTTGAGCCTGCAATCATGTGCCGTGAATCGGCGGCTCTGGATGAGACAACACGTAGGGCTTATGGGAGGTGTAGTCCGCATTGGTTAATGGATGCTCTCTTAAATTATAGCATTTCAAGGCTCACCACGAGCCCCCCGAGACGTCGCTGCTCAATATCCTTGACCTGTGCTTCACATGAGCTCCGTGTATCATGAACCGGTGGCCCTCTTGGGTTTGCGTGGTGGTGCTGGCTCTGCGGCAGGACGGCCGCACATAATGATAACACACCGGGGGTTCCAAAGCAATGAGCCGCACTTGAGTCACAGATCTGCTTTCCTCAATGCGGCCGTCCAGCCGCAGAGCCAGCACCACCACGCAAATCCAAGAGGGCCACGGGTTCCGGATACACGGAGCTCATGTGGAGCACAGGTCAAGGATATTGAGCAGCGACGTCTCCGGGGGCTCGTGGTGAGCCTTGAAATGCTATAATTTAAGAGAGCATCCATTAACCAAAGTGGACTACACCTCCCATAAGCCCTACGTGTTGGCTCATCCAGAGCCGCCGATTCACGGCACATGATTGCAGGCTCAAAAGGGAGGCGGTACCCGAAATGGTCTTACTGACTGTCTACCTCTGCAGAAGAGAAAACTCTCGAAACACGTCAGGTTCCAGTCAGACGCTTCACTAAACGGCAAGCGCTGCTGCTCTTACCTTTCATGGCATTGGGGAAAGCAGATCTGTGACTCGAGTGCGGCTCATTGCTTTGGACCCCTCGGTGTGTTATCATTATGTGCGGCCGTCCTGCCGCAGAGCCAGCACCACCACGCAAATCCAAGAGGGCCATGGGTTCCTGATACACGGAGCTCATGTGGAGCACAGGTCAAGGATATTGAGCAGCAACGTCTCCGGGGGCTCGTGGTGAGCCTTGAAATGCTATAATTTAAGAGAGCATCCATTAACCAATGCGGTCTACACCTCCCATAAGCCCTACGTGTTGTCCCATCCAGAGCCGCCGATTCATGGCACATGATTGCAGGTTCAAAAGGGAGGCGGTACCCGACATGCTCTTACTGACTGTCTACCTCTGAAGAAGAGAAAACTCTCTAAACGCATCAGGTTCCAGTCAGACGCTTCACTAAACGGCAAGCGCTGCTGCTCTTACCATCATGGCATTGGGGAAAGCAGATCTGTGACTCGAGTGCGGCTCATTGCTTTGGACCCCCCGGTGTGTTATCAATATTATCTACTGGCGGTCGCCAGTAGATAGTTATAGTTAGGACCGTGTTTCCATAGCAAATCTCAAAATTCTATTTTGAATAACTTTGCCGCCGGTTGACGAATCCTCGCGAAATTTTCAAAACTAATGGGGCTCTCCGCTCAGCTCCTACCCTGAAAGTCTCGGGGTGATTCGTCAAGCGGGGGCCGAGAAAAAAGGGGGGTCCCAAAACACATTTTCCCCATGCATTTTTCCATAGGACCTTTAGTCGCAGCTACAGCCCGAACGGCTGAACAGAATTACTTGAAATTTGGCAGAGAGGTAGCCATAAGGTCAAGGAAGTGCCTTTTGCAGGTCTGGTGTAAATCTGTTCAGTATTTCCTGAGAAAATAGCATTTAAAAGCATATCAATATCTATACGCGCGCAGGGTGCGCACACTGTGCAAGCCCTGTGCGCGCACCCTGCCGTGCGCGAGCGTAATTCTGATTGGTTGTTAGATGTCAGTAAACATTCGAATCAGTCGAAATCAGGAAGTGTTGGCCGCCATTTTGTCTGTCGCACTGAAAAGGAAATGTGGAGAATGTGAATAGGGGGCAGAGTAGGGAGTTCTTGACCCCCAAGCCATTGTCAGGGGGTCACAGTAGGACCACGAAGGGCAAAAAAAATGATTTAAATTTTTTTTAAAAACATCGCGAGGTGCGCGCACTCTGCGCGCACCCGAAAAAAAACATTAAAAAAAATAGAAATAAAAATCAAGTTTAAGTGTTTAGATATTAGGTGGCTCTAAAAAGAGCCCTTGTGTTTATTGAGGGTTTTTCGGTACCTACAAGTAAGTACCGATGCAGAGTCTAAAGTTCAAGAGGAAGACTCTGTTCCCTTCATCATTGAAATGTACACCGTCTCCTCTATAAATGTCTTGCAAGTTGTAACGCAAGTTGTTGTGGTATATAGAATCCATACCATAGTCTCTGAGGAAAGCAGAAACAGACTTATTGACGTGCTTTCTTGCTTTGTCAATCTGCGGACAAAATTGGTTGGACCAGTTCCACTTTTGCCTTTGGCATATATTAGAATATACAAAGGCAGTTTGTGGAAAAAGTGACATCAATTGCAGAAAGGTGTCCTTAATAAGCATTTCCAGACCTACCCCAGTTAAAGTGCCTAGGTCATTTCCACCACAGTGCACAATAACAAGGTTAGGCTGTGGGAGATGTAGAAAGGTTTTCACCAAAGGCATTAATTGGTGTCACTTTAATCCTCTCTGACCAATCCATTTAATGTCTACATTTGGCAAAGCAAGGTCTTTTACAATACCTCTTTTTTCTGCAAATTTTTCACTCCAGAAGACATAGCTATGACCTACAATCCACACTGTGAACATCTTTCAAGGAGAACAGGATGCACCCAGGAGGTGTCTTTCAGTACAATGGCAATATGAAAAGAAAGACAGTCGAAAAAGGGAGGCATACATACTTTTTTTTTAAATAAAAATAACTCATTGGCTGATTCAAACCATTTTACAGTTAAAAGTAGGCTGTATGTTTACATTTTTAAAAGCATGTTTTGGATTGGTACAGAAAAATGTGTTCCCACTGAACATTACTTTGGATTTGCTGTTAGGTTTAAAAAGTCAAGCACTCTTGCTCTTTGGATTTGAAACATTGTGTGCTGAACTTCTGACCTCTCTGCTCACACCAGTGTTCCATGAGCTGTTGCTATGGTAGCAGGCAGAAGTCATGTTGGGGGAAGGGATGATTTGGAAAGGGGTTGAAAGTTGCAACCAATAGAAATGTGTGATTCCATTTGAAAAAATGTGGGAAGGACTGTGATTTTACATTAACATGTATATGTGTGAAAAAAGAGAGGGAAACATTGCCATTTACTGGTTGTGGTGAGAGGAGAGAGGTGTACAGCTCTGAGATTCTGGCTCTGATAATTGGGTGTTTGAGTGCCACATTTCTTTCTCAACTAACTAATTTTAAAGGTGAGTTATGAGTTTGAGAGGGGATGTATGTGGTGATTTTTGATATAAATATTAGAATTGTCATTCTTCTTTTAAAGTTGTGTTTTACATTTTGTGTTTTAGGAGATATTTAACTGTCTTGAACTTGTAAGATATTATGGAGTATGTCTTCACTGTAAGTTAAGGTGTACTGGTATCACTGAGGAATACTGTTTTGTGCCTAGAATCACATCATGAGTCTGTCTGCACACAGGATTTGTTGTCAGAGATTTAATTTGTGTTGCTCTTGTACTGTTAGCCTTGCACTCGCAGAAAAGGTGCAGTTTGTTTTCTTAAAGTGTGATGGTTAGCATTCAGCAGAAATCAGTTACTCACAAATGAGAGGCAAATGCAAACACATTTGAAAATAGCATGGTACATTTTGATACCACTTTAAAAGTTGTGTTTTACATTTTATGTTAAGGAAGATATTTAAGTGCCTTGAACATGTTAGACATTATGGAGTATGTCTTCACTATAAGTTAAGGTGTACTGGTATCACCCAGGAATACTGTTTTCTGCCTAGCTAGAATCACACCATGAGACAGTGTGCACACAGGAATTGTTCTCAGAGATTTAATTCGTGTTGGTCTTGCTCTATTACCCTTGCACTCGTAGGCACCACATGTGTCAGGCTGTTACAGTAATTATCACTTGCTCCACCACAGTACTAAATGTGCTTTCAAATTGCCAAAGAAGATATCGCTTTGTGCTTAGAATCACACCATGAGTCTGTGTGCACACAAGAATTGTTGTCAGAGATTTAATTTGTGTTGCTGTTGTTTTGCAAAACTTGCACTTTTAAGAACGGGCAGTTTCTTTTCTTCAACTGTGTTGGTTAGCACTCAGCAGAAATTACTATCTCAAAAATGAGAGGCAAATGCAAACACATTTGAAAATAGCATGGTACATTTTCCTACCACTTGAAAAGTTGTGTTTTACATTTTATGTTAAGGAAGATATTTAAGTGCCTTGAACTTGAAAGATATTATGGAGTATGTCTTCACAATAAGTTAAGGTGTACTGGTATGATCCAGGAATACTTTTTTCTGCCTAGAATCACACCATGAGACAGTGTGCACACAGGAATTATTGTCAGAGATTTAATTTGTGTTGCTGTTGTTCTGTAAAACTTGCACTCCCAGGAAAAGGGCAGCTTGTTTTCTTAAAGTGTGATGGCTAGCACTCAGCAGAAATCATGATCTAAGAAATGAGAGGCAAATGCTAACACATTTGAAATCAACAGGGTAGATTTTCCTTCCAATCTTGTAATGGGTGAGGTAGTTCTTACATGTACAAAACTCAAATTAACCTTTTCCAAACATGTACTCTTACACACATATCTGCAGTCTTCATGCAGTTGTAAAAGTCTCCATGCAGATCTCTCTTGCAACTGACAATACACAGTCTCCAAAAACACACTCTTTGCACACATGCAGCAGCTTCTCATACACTCCCATGCATAATACTCAGCTCTGTGTTGTGTTTCAGATAGCAGTGTATAATGCAAACACATTCAACGTCATCAAGGCACATTTCCTTTGCTGTAGTCTAATCACTCACTCTGTAACACATGGTCATGGTCTCAAGGAGCTGTTAGGACATGTGCTCTTTTTGGCTTGTCTAAAATATAAGGAAAATGTGTCAGGCTGTCACAGTAATTATCACTTACTCCATCCACAGTACTAAATGTGCTTTCAAATTGCCAAAGGAAATATCGCTTTCTGCCTAGAATCACACCATGAGTCTGTGTGCACACAGGAATTGTTGTCAGAGATTTAATTTGTGTTGCTGTTGTTCTGTAAAACTTGCACTTTCAGGAAAGGGCCAGCTTGTTTTCTTCAAATGTGTTGGTTAGCACTCAGTAGAAATCACTATCTCAAAAATGAGAGGCAAATGCTAACACATTTCAAATCAACAAGGTAGATTTTCCTTCCAATCTTGTAATGGGTGAGGTAGTTCCTACATGTTCAAAACTCCAATTAACCCTTACCACACATATACACTTACACACATATCTGCAGTGTTCATGCAGTTGTGCAAGTCTCCATGCAGATCTGTCTTGCAACTGACAATACACAGTCTCCAGAAACATACTCTTTGCACACATGCAGCAGCTTCTCCTACACTCCCATGCATAATACTCAGCTCTGTGTTGTGTTTCAGATAGCAGTGTGTAATGCAAACACATTCAACGTCATCAAGGCACATTTCCTTTGCTGTGGTCTAATCACTCACCCTGTAACACATGGTCATGGTCTCAAGGAGCTGTTAGGACATGTGCTCTTTTTGGGGTGTCTAAAATATAAGGGAAATGTGTGAGGCTGTCACAGTAATTATCACTTGCTTCATCCACAGTACTAAATGTGCTTTCAAATTGCCAAAGGAAATATCGTTTTCTGCCTAGAATCACACCATGAGTCTGTGTGCACACAGGAATTGTTGTTAGAGATTTAATTTGTGTTGCTGTTGTTCTGTAAAACTTGCACTTTCAGGAAAGGGCCAGCTTGTTTTCTTCAAATGTGTTGGTTAGCACTCAGCAGAAATCACTATCTCAAAAATGAGAGGCAAATGCTAACACATTTCAAATCAACAAGGTAGATTTTCCATCAAATCTTGCAATGGCTGAGGTAGTTCCTACATGTTCAAAACTCAAATTAACCCTTACCACACATGTACTCTTACACACATATCTGCAGTCTTCATGCAGTTGTAAAAGTCTCCATGCAGATCTCTCTTGCAACTGACAATACACAGTCTCCAGAAACACACTCTTTGCACACATGCAGCAGCTTCTCCTACACTCCCATGCATAATACTCAGCTCTGTGTTGTGTTTCAGATAGCAGTGTGTAATGCAAACACATTCAACGTCATCAAGGCACATTTCCTTTGCTGTGGTCTAATCACTCACCCTGTAACACATGGTCATGGTCTCAAGGAGCTGTTAGGACATGTGCTCTTTTTGGCTTGTCTAAAATATAAGGGAAATGTGTCAGGCTGTCACAGTAATTATCACTTGCTCCATCCACAGTACTTAATGTGCTTTCAAATTGCCAAAGGAAATATCGTTTTCTGCCTAGAATCACACCATGAGTCTGTGTGCACACAGGAATTGTTGTCAGAGATTTAATTTGTGTTGCTGTTGTTCTGTAAAACTTGCACTTTCAGGAAAGGGCCAGCTTGTTTTCTTCAAATGTGTTAGTTAGCACTCAGCAGAAATCACTATCTCAAAAATGAGAGGCAAATGCTAACACATTTCAAATCAACAAGGTAGATTTTCCATCAAATCTTGCAATGGCTGAGGTAGTTCCTACATGTTCAAAACTCAAATTAACCCTTACCACACATCTACTCTTATACACATGTCTGCACTCTTCATGCAGTTGTGCAAGTCTCCATGCAGATCTCTCTTGCAACTGACAATACACAGTCTCCAGAAACACACTTTTTGCACACACGCAGCAGCTTCTCCTACACTCCCGTGCACCGACTACTCAGCTGTATGTGGTGTTTCAGATAGCAGTGTGTAACACAAACAGATTCAATGTCACCAAGGCTCATTTCTTTTGTTCTAGTCTAATCACTCACCCTGTAACACATGGTCATGGTCTCAAATAGGTGTAAGGACATGTGCTCTTTTCTGCTTCTCTAATATATAAGAAAAATGTGTCAGGCTGTCACAGTAATTATCACTTGCTCCTCCACAGTAGTAAATGTGCTTTCAAATTGCCAATCAAATATCGTTTTCTGCCTAGAATCACACCATGAGTCTGTGTGCGCACAGGAATTGTTGTCAGAGATTTAATTCATGTTTCTCTTGTTTTGTAAGACTTGGACTCGTAGGAAAGGATCAGCTCATGTGATAGGATTTGAAAAGCTCAAAAAAAATTTGTAATGAATTAAAATTACATAAAGGTATTTTTTTTTAGTTTTTTGCAGGTATTTCTAAGCAACAGTAAAAAAATTTAAAGATGCCTATAAAGTCAAGAAAGAGAAAAGAAAAGCAACAACAACTATATTTGAAGACAACTGGTAAAAAAAAAATAGGAGGAGAAGCTCGTGTTGGAAAACAGAAAAAGTCTTCTGGTAAGCAGACTAAAGAATTTTTACAAAATATCTTAAAAAAAAAAAAATGATCGAAAGATAAATTCAAACAGTGTTTCAAGTACAAAACAACAACAGAGTCGACAGCAAAAACAAAATGCTAATGTAGACTCAAAAGTAAGAAAGAGTGACTTAACACGAAAAATAGATTTTAAAAACATTAGTCGAAAAATGTTTCAGAGAAGAGTGATGTTAAATTTGCTAAAGGATGTGAAAAAATATTAGAATAAAACCAAATTTTATAAGAAAAAGAAATTAATTGAAAGTATTGTTACCAAGGCATTAGAAATAAAAAAAAGCTATTCATTTTAATTTTGAACAGGATGCGTAGATTAGATAAATTAGTCAATGCAATGAAGTCACAAAGCAAAAGGAAAAGAGAAGTGAAAAAAAATTACTTTTGTAAAGTGTTCTTAGGAGAATGGAAGCATAGTTCAAGTACTGAACCATTTTTTAATGAAGAGAGTTATCTTCAAAGTAATAGTTTGTTGCATGCAGTTGACACCAATGGTAGAGCATATGAAGTTAAGGATGGTTGTGTAATGGAAAAGGAGAAAATGGTTCCAAGAAATGAGGAAGAAGTGATGGCTGATGAGGTTATGGGGAGACATCCTAAAGCCCCAGTGTACACTTGGAATTGTAGTAGTATTTGTACTGTGCATCAGGAATCTATTGATAAATTATGTGACTTTCTAAGAGAATATAGTAAAAAGAGTGTTAAACAGAAAATTAAGGTGCTTCAAAGACTAGATCCATGCAGAGTGAGAGAGAATACTGGTTTGCAAGGACATTCTCTGGCTTGTCTATCTAGGAAAGTGTGTCAAAGGGTTTTTCACCATTTTAGGATTCTGGCTGTTCATCATACTGAAATGAGAAAGTTTGTGAGAACATTGTATTTTGCTAAAAGTCCAGCACTAAAGTTAAATGAGTTGAATAATGCTCTGTTCCGTGGATCTGTATCAGATGTAGTGAAGGTTACTGATGAGATTCAGTTTTGTTACTTTGGTCCAGAACAAGAAAGTGCAGAAAATGACACAGTTATTGATGAAAATGTGGAAGAGAATGTAGAACTTACTGTTAGTAAACATTTTGAAGATGAAATGACAAAATTTACTATCATCTCTAATGAAAGATCAAATATTACTTGTATTTGTTGCCGGAGAAGCCATTATAAAATTCAAACAAGGAATGTTGATCTGTATAAAAAAAGTGAAAATGAAGATAATTATAAGTGGAAAGATTTTGCAACATATATATTTCTGGAAAATTGTTTTGAATTGGGTGAAGATCAGCGTATTTGTAAATACTGTTATAACAAGTTAGAAGAAAATAGAATGCCAGCAAGAGCTGTACATAATAAATTAGAATTGGTTGATATTCCTCCAGAACTTTCTGATTTAAATACGTATGAGTCTATACTCCTTCAATGTGTCCATCCGTTTCAGACCATAGTGCGTATGGAGCCAAAAACAGGTAAATTACCTCCTCCGGATTTACAAAGAGGTTTAAAAGGAAGAGTTGTCTATTTGCCATTGGATTTGAAAAAAAATATGGAAACAATTGATGCAGATACTTTGGAAACTGAACCATTAGTTATTCTGGTTAATGGTGTACCTACAAAGAATAAGAAAATTTGGCAGGAGCTGGTGGATGTACGAAAAGTACAAAGAGCAAATTTGTATTTGAAAAAAATAAATAAATGGTATGAAGCCATTTATATGGATGAAGATGGAGAAGAAATACTAGAAGACACAGGAATACCAACTGGGCAAATTGAAAAAGTGGAAAAGTCAAAAGAAGAAGAAATTTATGAACATTTCAGCATACATCCTCTTCATTCTAAAGAAGTTATGGGAAACGCTATTGATCTGTTTCAGATGAAGAAAGCAAAAGGAACTCCTGTGAGTGTATGGGAGGAGAGCTTGGAAGCTCGTTGTTTTCCCCAACTGTTTCCTACAGGAGAAGGTGGACGATATGATGAACGTCCAGTACAGATTCCTGCTTCAGAGTATCGGACTACAAGATTATATGCAGAAGATCCCAGATTTCGTCAAAGTATTCCTTATTTGTTTCATCTTTTATTTGAAAGTGACTTGTCTGCACTATCTTATGCAGTAAATCACATTTTGAAAACTGGAGTGCATCTACATAATGTGTCAGCAAAGTACTTTATCAACAAAGTGCAACAGCGAGATGATCATTTGGAATCTCAATTGATCAATTTGATGGCTTGTCAGCGTGGGACTAATGAATATTGGTACCGACGCCATGGAGAATTGAAGTGTATGTTACGGAATTTAGGAACTCCTACATGGTTCCTTACCCTAAGCTGTGCTGAGTACGCTTGGGATGATCTTCTGGATATTCTTCGAGAGGCAAATTCAAACATTAAAAACATACAATACAAGACAGCAAGAGAATTGTGCTCATTGGATCCGGTTAATGTTTGCAGATATTTTAATCATAGATTTGAGGCTATGATGTCCTTCATCTGCAATAAAAAAATCTCCCTCTTGGAGAAGTTGTGGATTTCTTTTGGAGAAAAGAGTATAAAGCAAGAGGTGCTCCTCACATTCATATGCTGTTGTGGATCAAGGATGCCCCAAAATTTGGAACAGATACTGATGAAGCAGTTTTATCTTTCATTGAAGGATATGCAACATGTGCTATACCTAAAAGCACAGAAGAGAAAAACTTAAAAGAGAAAGTTTTACATTTCCAAAGTCATCGATGTGGAAAATACTGTCGACGAAAGTACAAGAGTAAAGATAAATTCTACACAAAATGTCGATTTGGATTTCCACGACCTGTTCTTTCAAAAGGAGGAGTAAACAGTTTTATGTCAGCTGTGCGACATACTATTACAAGAAAATCGCCTAAGAATACCTACAACCTAAGAAGAAAAGAAGAGTCAAAATATATAAATGACTACAATCCAGTCATTTTATCCATGTGGAATGCTAACATGGATATACAGTATGTGGCTGACAATTCTATTGCTGTTGCTCAGTATGTCACATCTTACATCACTAAATCTGAGAAAACGGAATTGAAGGAAATGTGGGAAGAGATTTCTCACGAGAAGACTGTCAGTAAGAAGCTATACAGTTTCAGTTTAAAGATGTTATCGCATCGAGAAATTGGATCCTACGAATGCTCAGATAGGTTATCATCTGCAAGTCTGTACTTGAAATCCAGAAGAATAATTTGGGTAAGTTTAGGAATGCGAAATCGGGTACTGAAATCTATTCGAGAAATTGAATATTTAGCAGACTTCGAACCAGAAAGTACAGACATTTTGAGAACAAACATGTTGGACACATATTACCCACAAAGAAGTCATCACCTTGAGAACATGTGTCTCTATGAAGTGCTGCAGAACTTCATTTTTAAACGGAATGCCACAGAAGATATCAACAATGGAAAATATAAAGTCAGTGGTGAGGAAGGATGTTTGGTGAAGCAAACAAAAGGAAGTTTGATAAATCACCGGAAGCTGAGTTGCGACACTCCTGACAAAAAGGAATTTTACTACTTGGCACTTTTGCAGCTGTTTAAACCATGGCGTTCAGAGGACGAACTACTTGGAGAATTCCAGAGTTATGAAGATTCCTTCAATGCTAGCAAAGACAGCATAGAATGCAGTACTTTCACAACTTATGTTCAAATGTTAAATGAAGAAATTGAACAAGAAGCAACAATTGCAGCTGAAGTAGCTAGAGACAGTTCTCAAGACAGTCAAAGTTCTGGGACATTCAGTCATGATCCTCTAGGACAACCAATCGTAGAAAATGAAGCAGCAATAGCCATGAATGAAGTGAAAACAGCTATGAATCAAGCTCAGGAAGATTTAGTAGACTTAACATATTTGGAGCAGCAACTGAATGAAGAACAAAAACAAATTTATGAAGAAGTCAGGAAAAAAATTGATCACGGATTACTACATGAAAAGAAAGAGTGCTCATGCGCATCATTTGAACCAATCAGGATGTATGTGAGTGGACAAGCAGGAACTGGAAAAAGTTTCTTAATTAATGTAATTAGAAGCTACCTACAGAAGAAAATGGATTCCATTTTGTCTTGTGTTGTTACTGCTCCAACTGGGTTAGCAGCGTATAACAGAAAAGGAGTTACATCGTTTGCTAATGTTACCAGTAGAGCACGAGAACAAAATACAGTACCACAAACTAGCAGGAGAAGCATGCTTGGAGGTTTCAAGAGTATTGAAGAAAATGAAAGTACTCATTATTGATGAGGTAAGCATGGTATCAAACTTAATGCTTGCCTTTGTGCATTTAAGAATGCAGCAAATTCTGAAGACAGACTATGACGTGTTTTTTGGAGGAAAACACGTCATAGTTTTTGGGGATCTTTTGCAACTTACTCCAGTTAAAGGACAACCGGTATTCCATACACTTACACATGAAGACACGAAAAAGTCGTTAGGAAGTATAGGCAATGTAAATATTTGGACATATTTTGAGTATAAGGAACTCATTACCAATATGAGGCAAGCCAATGATGAGGACTATGCAAGTATTCTGAAAGATATAAGAATTGGACTACTCACAGAACATGGCAAAAAAGTATTACAGAGTCGATTGCTGAGTAATTTGTTTACAACAGAAGAAATAGTTCCAGAGAAAATATACAAGAAAATTGCTGAAAAAAATACTGTAATCTGCTTAATGCCAACACTACATGAATGCTCTGTATTCAATCAAGAACTTTGAAATTGGAAAATGAAGAGATCATAAAACTGGAAGCTGTGGATAAAATTCAACATGAACGAATAACTATTATATTGACAGGCATATTGGCTACTAAATTGGATTCTCTGGAGAAAAACATTTCAAAAACAGCTGGTTTGGAAAAGAATCTTTATGTGTGTATGAACTGTACAGTAATTCTAAGACGTAATTTGGATGTAGAAAAAGGTTTAGTGAATGGAGCTATGGGTAAAGTTGTGGGTTTTGTAAAGTACCAGAAAAAAGATGGAATTGAATTCTTAAAAATTAAATTTGATCAGATTGAAGAGGTTAAAGTCATTAGTCATTGTTCAGTTCGTTTTTTGCTAATGAAAGACTTATATGTACGTAGGAAGCAGTTTCCGATTTCTCTAGCATATGCTGTAACTATTCACAAGTCTCAAGGATTAACTGTTGATAGTGCTTTTGTAAACATTGGATCTACTGTGTTTAAAGAAGGTATGGCATATGTTGCTTTGTCACGCGTGAAAAAATTATCTGGTTTATTCATGATAGACTTTGATGACTCAAAAGTAAGTGCTGATGCAAACTGTGTAAAGGAGTATAATAGATTAAGAAGAAGCTATGCTCCTCATTTAGGCCAGTATCCTGTGTTTGAAAAACGTGTTGTTTGTCGGAAAAGGAGATTTGATAATATCTGTAATGAGGATGTACAGAAGAGAAAACAAAAAGACAGTGATGTGACTGCAAGCAAAAAGAAGAAGGATAGTGTGGAAGAGGTTGTTGGTTGTCATTTTGAAAATAGCTCTGGTGTCAACTGCTACGCAAATGTAGTGCTGAATGTTGTATTTTATCTTGAAAGTTTGCAAGAGCAGATAATACTAAATCATGAAAAAAGATTCTGTTCTTTGCTGAGTCTCCTTTATGAGAAGCTGAGTAATGATGAAAATAAAATAGAAAGTGCTTCTGATGTTAGAAATCTTTTAGATGTATGTTCTGGATGTACACAGTTTACACAAAATGTCCAGCAAGAAGCACAGGAATTCTTGATGTATATCCTGATGGTACTGGAAGATGAAGGGGTAGAAGTAGAACATTTATTTGGTGTCTCTTATAAATGGGAACATTGTTGTGATAACTGTATGAACACAAGCAGTACTAATGTTGATTCTGAAAGGTTCATATATTTACCATTACCAGAAAGTAAAACAGTGACTTTTAGTAAATTAGTTAAATATGCTAATCACAACATGGAATGTTCTGAATGTAAATCTGAAATGTTGTCAACGTTATTTTTAAAGAAATATGGACAGTATGTAATTTTAATGGTACAACGTTGTAGAGCTGATGGAACAAAATTGGAAACTTTACTAAAGAAGTTTGTTGGTAATCAATTATCTATATCTGGAAAAACTTTTGTAGCAGTTGCAATAGTTTTTCATGACGGTCATTCTATAACTTCTGGTCATTACACAGTTTATCTTAAATGTGAAAAAGGATGGACACTGTGTAATGAGTCTCAATTGATTTTCAAGCAACGTTTGCCTTATGATTTACCCAATTGTTACTTAATTTTTCTGAAACCCAAATTTTAAATACTAAATTCAGCATCTGAAGAAAGCATTATTTAAATTTTAAAGGATTAAAATTGAATATTTCACTCAAAAAGGATTTTAAACTTACCATTTGGCCTCAAGGAAAGGTAAAACAAACAATTGTGGACTTCTTTGACAGATATTATTTTGGCATATGTTCTTTTGCAACAAGGTTTACAGACGTTATTTCTTGAAAATTGTTATTGTACGTAAAAGGTATTTTTGACATTTCTATTAAGGTATGTTTTAGTGAGGATACATTTGGGGCTTTTTTAAACAATCTTTCAGATTGTTTTTTTTTTTGCCCACTGTTAAATGATGAATACAATTGATTTCACTATTTTCAGTGAAAATCAAAACATTCTGAAAACAGCAAAAAAAGGGCAAAAAATTGCTTTGCTAAATATGAAAAAACATGTACTGTTTAATAAAATGTATTGTTGAATATTAATACTTTTTTTCTTTTTTTCAGAACTAGAAAGAACATTTAGAAAATGTAATTCAGTTTCCTTGCAAATAAAAAAAACATTTATTTCTAAATAAGTTACTTTGATGGACAGGTAAGTTTAACATATCTGTATGTGTCACTGCTTTCGTTTCATGCTTCCTTTTCTTCACCTCTCCTTACTCTGCTTTTCTCATTTCTCTTCTCACTCTCTCTTCCTGCTTTACTACTCTTTTGTAACTCCCTCACTCCTTCTCTACTACTCCCCTACCTTTACTACCTCCATCACTAATTTTTCATCCATGTCTCTTTCTCTGTATCCATATGTCTTAGTCTTTTTAACTGCCTTACTCCTTCTCAGTTGTTTGCTTTCTGTCTCTGTATCTGTCACTCTCTGTTTGTCTGTTTTACCCTTAACTTCCTTAACATATCTGGGGCAGATTTACAAGCCACCTGCGCCACCACTACGTCACTTTTCTTGACGTACTATGGCGCAGGGTGCTCCTCCATATTTACAAGGAGAGGATAAGCCACTCTGTGTGTCTTTTCCTCTCCTTGTAAATACAGCCAATTCAAACGCAGCACTAAAATGAGCTATTATCTTTTTTGATAGGTTTAGGGTACCTATACGTAAGTACTGATGCAGAGTTTAAAGTTTAATAGGAAGACTCTCTTCCCTTCATCTGTGAAATGTACACCATCTCTTTTTTAATTACTTTGCCACTCCCCTCTCTTTGTCGGGGAGTCCCTGAAGGTTTACTAAAGTAGAAAAAAATGTTTTTTTTTTTAAAAAAACGTCATTGGGTGCGCGCAGGGTGCGCGCACCCCCCCAAAAAATTTGACAAATAGATTCAAAAAACAAGTTTTTGTGTTTAGATTTTAGGTGGCTCTAAAAAGAGCCCTTGAGTTAATGTAGGGACAGAGGAAGAGAAAAACGAAAAAAAAAAATAACAAAACTATGGCCTAGTGCAAGGGTGCTCCTCAATTTTCTCTGAATGAGATCAACACTGCTCTCACCCATAGTAATAAGAGTAGCACAATCCATGCAACGTGTACTCATCCTCCCAAAACAAGGACGAATATCCAGAGGTGTGTAAGAAGGTGAAGGCACCATCGCAGAAGAAGTGCTCGGCTGAGCTGCCAAAGATGTGCTTGGCTGAGCTACTGCAGATGTCGTCGGCTGAGCAGGTGGAGGGTTTGCTCCAGAAGCTTGACGAAAAGTCACAGGATGCATTTTCTCAACGTGCCTCAACATTGTGTGAATACTAAAAGAGTACTTCTTATTAGCATTCCCAGGTGACAAGGTCCGGTGACAAAGTATGCAGGTGACCTTTGGTGCATTCACCTTCTTTTGTCCCTCAGGAAAAGTGAAAAACTGCCATATAAAGGAGTCTTTCTGCTTCCTCTGCCTCTGTCTCTCAAGAGTGTCCTGCTCACTCTCAGAAGGTGGCTGGTGCTCTGCCATTGTCTCACAAAAACAGAGTAGCTCCTTCTCCAAGGGAATCAGAACTAATAATGAGGGGAGTGGGTGTAGTTTTGGAAGAATCTGGAACTGAAAGTACTTTGAACCAATGAAAAGTGTTGTTTCTGGATCACATGACTTGCCATGAGGGGATTGGGTGTGGTGTTGAAACAATCTGAAACTGAAAGTAATGAAAACCAATTAAAAGTGTTGTTTTATTAATCACATAACCCGAGGTGCGCGCACGGAGCAAGCTCAGAGCACGCACGGTGCAATTACGCATGCGCAAACGCGTACGCGCGCATGCGCATAAGTATTATGCGCGTACGTAACGCGCAGGCGCGCATGCGCGAAAGTAGCGCGTGGAGCACGTACGACACATGCAAACGTACGTACGCATGCGTACTAGGTGCGCGCTGCGAGCGCGTACTAAAACGTACGTATGCGTACGTATATAACGTACGTATGCGTACACAAAAAACGTACGCATGCGTACTAGGTGCGCGCTGCGAGCGCGCACTAAAACGTATGTATGCGTATGTAGATAACGTACGCATGCGTACATGAAAAACGTACGCAAACGTACTAGGTGCGCGCTCTGTGAGATGAGATGTCATCAGTGATGTCATGAGTGATGTCACTGACCATGTCATGAGTGATGTAATGTGTGACGTCATCAGCAGTGGATTGCGGGCGCGCGAGTTATAGTTAGCTGAATGTCAGGCCTCCAGAGGACGAAGAGGCGGTAATGGGGGCAACATTGGGGTCTTTCTGCTGCCCAAGACTGAATAGAAGGGCAAAGAACAATTCATGGACAGAATTACTACGAAAGAGGAATTCCAAGATGGCGGCCGTGCTGGAAGCATAGCGGCAGTCTAGTCTTTCTCCCACAGGTGTCCAGAGGTTAGGTGAGGCGCGCGCTTCAAGAGGAATGCACACTTCACTGAGGAGATTCAGAGAGTAGCAGCTTGAAATTAGAGTTCCTGAGGAAAGAGTTAGAGAGAATAGAATCAGAGTTAGTTAGTTAGCGCCAGGGCTACAGAATAGTTTTCCAAGTCAGAAACCTTTCACAACTCCGAGAAAATAACTGAAGAGATTTTCAGGAAGATTTACAGAGACAGAAGAGACGACGAAATTCTCTCCTACCTTCGTGAAGACTTCCAATACATCTCCGTGTTTCCCGAGCAGATAGTCGGAGGTCTTTTGGCGCCATCCTGTGACAGAAAAAAGAAGACCGAAGCTAAGTACATTTGAGGGGCATGAGAGATGAATGGGAAAAGTATTTGACAGAAAAGATTGCATAGAAAATGTACCTGATAACTCTAGTAATCTGAAATTCACCCTGAGAAGAAAGAGAAATGTGCAGTTAATTAGAGTTGAAGAAAACAATACAATAAATTTACTCACCACCGTTCTCTAGTACAAGATAACTAGAAATAAGGAAAAGTTAGGTAAAGGCAAGTTTAGGACTAGAACAGAATAGCGTGAGAGGATCACACTGCTAGACGAATACACAGAAGAAGAGGACAAGCAAGAATAATTCCACTCTAGAAGTAAGCCAAAAAATAATAATTTTCTAGTAAGAAAACAATTTAGAAAAGGTAAAAGGGAAAGAGAAAGAATTAATAGAAAGATGTTTTGTAGGAAGGAGAGTCGGAAAGAAGTGTCCAGACCCACAGAAAAGAATTGAAAAAGAAACACCACACAACAAGACTGACATACAGAAGAGGGGCACAGTGCTTGAAACCCAGGGTAGGTGTTAACACATAGAGAGAGTTTAGAAGTCGAAGGGAATAGAAAGTTATTGTGTTGTGTTTTGTTTCAAGGTTCTCATTTACAAGAGCTGGCAACAGCATTAAGAAGAAGCTGAGGAGAATAGTGAAGAACCAGAGTTTCAGGACCAGTCTCTTCTTTGTTTATTATTTTGTCCACTTCCCCCTTCCCCCTGCGGAGTAGTTACAGAGTCCAGGTGAAAATTACTGGAACTCTGGCTGCCGCGTAGTGGGAGTTGGGAACCAGCATCTCTGTTCCTGTGCAAGCACTTCAGGATACGTCATCTTGGCCTCTGACACTGAACTAACTATAACGGGGGAATTTCATTGGTTTTTTACGAGTAAAATGTCCAGCTAACTATAACATGTGTGAAACCTATGTTTTTTTCAGTGAATTTGTAAGGTTTTTTAAATGCTATTTCCTAACTATAACGTGTGTGAAACCTATGGTTTTTTCAGTGAATATAGATATGTATATATATATATAGATATATATATGTATATATTATGAATGTATGTAGTTATCAATCAATCAATCAATCAAGACATTTATAGAGCGCACTACTCACCCGTAGGGTCTCAAGGCGCTGGGGGGAGGGGGGGTGCCGTTACTGCTCGAACAGCCAGGTCTTCAGCTTCTTCCTGAAGGGGAGGTGGTCTTGGGTCAGGCGCAGGTCGGTCGGGAGGGAGTTCCAGGTCTTGGCGGCCAGGTAGGAGAAGGACCTTCCTCCTGTTGTTGCTCTTCGGATGCGGGGGACGGCGGCGAGGGCGTGGTTGGCTGATCGGAGGTGGCGTTTGGGAGCGTAGAAGTTGATTCGGTTGTTGAGGTAGCTCGGGCCTTGGTCGTGTAGGGCTTTGTGTGCGTGGGTGAGGAGGCGGAAGGTGATCCTTTTGTTGACGGGGAGCCAGTGCAGGTCTCTCAGATGTCCGGAGATGTGGCTGGTTCGTGGGATGTCGAGGATGAGTCTGGCTGAGGCGTTCTGGATCCGCTGGAGTCTCTTCTGGAGCTTGGCGGTGGTACCGGCGTAGAGGGCGTTGCCGTAGTCCAGTCGACTGGTGACGAGGGCCTGGGTGACGGTCTTCCTGGTCTCGGTGGGGATCCACCAGAAGATCTTCCGTAGCATGCGTAGGATGTTGAAGCACGCCGAGGATACGGCGTTGACTTGCCTGGTCATGGAGAGGGAGGAGTCCAGGATGAAGCCCAGGTTCCGCGCGTGGTCTGTTGGTTTGGGTGTGGAGCCCAGGGCGGGAGGCCACCAGGAGTCGTCCCAGGCGGAGGGCGAGGAGCCCAGGATGAGGACCTCCATCTTGTCTGAGTTCAGCTTCAGGCGGCTGGTCGTCATCCACTCGGCTACATCTTTCATCCCTTCGTGCAGATTGGCTCTGGCGGCGGCGGGGTCGTTGGTCAGGGAGAGGATCAGCTGGGTGTCGTCGGCGTAGGATATTATGTTGAGGTTGTGTTTGCGTGCGATGGCCGCGAGGGGGCTCATGTAGACATTGAAGAGGGTGGGGCTCAGGGAGGATCCTTGAGGGACGCCGCAGATGACTTCGGAGGCTTTTGACTTGTACGGTGGTAGGCGGACTCTCTGTGTTCTTCCGTCGAGGAAGGAGATGATCCATTCCAGTGCCTTCTCCTGGATTCCGACGTAGCTGAGGCGCTGTACTAGGGTGCGGTGGCAGACAGTGTCGAATGCCGCGGAGAGGTCTAGGAGGATGAGGGCCGCTGTGTCTCCGTTGTCCATCAGGGCTCGGATGTCGTCGGTGGCAGCGATGAGGGCGGTCTCGGTGCTGTGGTTGGCTCGGAAGCCAGACTGTGAGGGGTCGAGGGATCCATTCGTCTCAAGGAAGGCGGCCAGCTGCTTGTTGACGGTCTTCTCGATGACTTTGGCTGGAAACGGGAGGAGCGAGATGGGGCGGTAATTCTTGAGTTCGGTGGGGTCCGCTGTGGGTTTCTTGAGTAGAGCGCTGAGTTCGGCGTGCTTCCAGCTCTCAGGGAAGGTGGCGGTGTCGAAGGAGGTGTTGATAATGTCCCGTAGGTGGGGTGCGATGACAGCGTCGGCCTTGTTGAAGACGTGGTGAGGGCAAGGGTCGGTCGGAGATCCGGAGTGGACGGTGTTCATCATGCGGATGGTGTCTTCGGTGCTAATCGGGGTCCAGGTGCGGAGGGTGGTGGTGGGGGGCGGTGGTTCGGTCGTGGTGTGCGTTGGTTGGGTGCTGAAGCTGTTGTGTATGTCTGCGATCTTGTTGTGGAAGTATGAGGCGAGGGAGTTGCAGAGGTCTTGCGATGGGGTGATGTCGTTGTTTCCTGCGCTGGGGTTGGATAGCTCTTTCACGATGTTGAAGAGTTCCTTGCAGTTGTGTGCGTTGTTGTCTAGCCTGTCCTTGAATGCGGTTTTCTTGGCGGCGCGGATCAGCTGGTGGTGCTTCCGGGTGGCCAGCTTGAAGGTGGTCATGTTGTCCGGTGTTGGTTCCCTTCTCCAGACTTTCTCGAGGGTTCGGCAGTTCTTCTTGGAGCTCTTGAGTTCGTCGGTGAACCATGGGGCTTTCTTGCTGCCGGGTCTGCTGGGCGGGGTCCTCAGTGGGGCGAGTTCGTCCGCGCAGTTGCTGATCCACTTCGTGAGGTTGTCGGCGGCCTGGCTGGGGTTCGCTGAGCTGGCAGGAGGGTGTTGGCTCAGGGAGGTGACGAGCTGGTCGGCTGTGATCTTGTTCCAGCTTCTGCGGGCAACCTGTTGCTGGCGGTGGTGGGTCGTCGTTCTTTTGAAGGTGAAGTGGACACAGCTGTGGTCCGTCCACTGAAGCTCTGTGGCGTGGCTGAAGGCGATGTCTGTGCTGGATGAGAAGACTGCGTCGAGTGTGTGTCCGGCGAGGTGGGTGGGGGTGGATACCAGCTGCTTGAGTCCAAGATTGGCGAGGTTGTCGAGCAGGGTGCTGGTGTTGTGGTCGTTGTTGTTCTCCAGGTGGAAGTTGAGGTCCCCCAGGAGGATGTAGTCAGCGGAGGGGAGGGCGTGCGGGCTGACGAAGTCGGCGATGTCCTCGCTGAATTGGGTGCGTGGTCCTGGAGGTCGGTAGATCAGGGTGCCTCTGAGGGTGGTCTTCGGGTCTGTGTGGATCTGGAAATGCAGGTGTTCGGCGGTGGTAAGGGTGTTGTCGGTGTTGGTCGTGATGCGGATGGTGTTCCTGTGGATGATGGCGATGCCTCCTCCCATCTGGTTGGCAGTGCGGTCCCTCCGGGTGATCTTGTATCCCTCTGGGATGGCGATGGCGATGTCGGGCGCTGAAGAGGCGTTCATCCAGGTCTCCGTGAGGAAGGCCACGTCAGGGGCTGTGGTGTCGAGGAGGTTCCAGAGTTCGATGGCGTGTCTGTGGACGGAGCGGGTGTTGAGCAGGATGCACTTGAGGTGGCTGCTGCTGGTGTCCGGCTTCGGCTTGGCGCTGCAGGTCTGGATGCAGGTGAACTTGCAGGCGTGGCAGCTGAAGGGTCCGTGGGTGCGTCGTGGGGTGGCTTGGTAGCATCCTGGGATTCGACCGGTGTTGAGTGCGCTGAGGGTGGCGGCGGTGTACGTCAGGCGGGTTGGCCGGGGTCCTCGTGGGCCAGGGGTCCTGGCACTGGGCGCGGTCCAGGCGCGGACGGGCGTAGACGGGCTTGCCTTTGGCGCGCCTTCGGCGCACAATCGGCGCGCCCGCTGCGCGTGACCGCTGCGCGTTCGCACGGTCGCCATATATGGCCAAGTGCGCGGGGGGGCGGAGCAGCTGGGAGGCGGGAGCGGGGAGGGAACAGAAGGAAAAAAGGGGCGGGGTTAGCGGCGGTGGCGGGAATCGGGGAGGGAGGACGAAGGGCAGCGAAACGGCCAACAGGAAGGATAAGCAATACTAATGTCAGACTATTACAAAAACAAAAAGGTGAAGATTAACAATAAACACAGGCAAAACAGCAAAACACAGTAGGGGCAGGACAGGCAGGCACGGACCACGCTGCTCGAAGGCAGGGGGCGTGGTCACGCGGCGGCAACGAGGCAGTCAGGCAGGGGGGCACACGCAGCAGCTGGTGGCCGTGCGGCGCGGGGGTGTCCTAGAACTAGGTCACACTCACCTGCGTCGCACGGTCGCCATATATGGCCAAGTGCGCGGGGGGGCGGAGCAGCTGGGAGGCGGGAGCGGGGAGGGAACAGAAGGAAAAAAGGGGCGGGGTTAGCGGCGGTGGCGGGAATCGGGGAGGGAGGACGAAGGGCAGCGAAACGGCCAACAGGAAGGAAAAGCAATACTAATGTCAGACTATTACAAAAACAAAAAGGTGAAGATTAACAATAAACACAGGCAAAACAGCAAAACACAGTAGGGGCAGGACAGGCAGGCACGGACCACGCTGCTCGAAGGCAGGGGGCGTGGTCACGCGGCGGCAAAGAGGCAGTCAGGCAGGGGGGCACACGCAGCAGCTGGTGGCCGTGCGGCGCGGGGGTGTCCTAGAACTGCCTTCCTCCAACTCCGAGGACCACTCCCTACCTATGTTAATTTTACTGCCAGCCAGCCTCCCATGGGGGGTGGGCTATCTGTTGGTTATACAATCAAAACAAAGTACCTCATGTTGTCTCATATATAAGCAATGATATATAAATTACCTTTTTGTAGCAGTCAGAGCAGGGTGAAAGGGAAATTGAGCAATTGCCCTTAATGTAACAGAGAGATATGGCCATTGCCACCCGTAATAGAAAAATACGAGCTTCCCCACCTGCAGACAGTAGTAAATAGAACTAACGTGAGTCTGCGTCATGACTCGAGCATGTTTGTCTTGGGCGCAAGCTGAGTGAGCTGGCATGCCAGCTACAACAAGGTTATGTAGTTTCACTAAACTAAAGAGAAAACAAAGACTGGTGTACTGTGCCATAGTGCTAGTATAATGCCAGAAACTCCCACAAATGTTAGAGGCCGAGGAAGTGGGAGGACAGATACATACCACAAATGTTATGTACTGTGCTTGCTAGTGCTACTGCTACTATGCCACTATTTGTTGAATTAATTTTGTGTTTGCTAAGAGTATTGGTAATAGTCTTTTTTTCTTTCTTGATATAGCTCCTCCAAAACCAACGAGGAAGGAGTTGGCAGCCATGGCCCGGCGCCGGAAGCTGCAGGCCATCTGCACAGATTACCGGCGGCTGGTGGTTCTGGCGGAGGAGGAGCAGGAGGCGGCAGCAGCTGCAGCCTCCTCCAAAGCCCCGGGCCCCAGCCAGGCCCCTCCAGTGGTACGGCGCCGCAGTCAGGCAGCCGCCCGCCGCAGCACAACACCATCATCCAGCACTACTGCTGCCCCCCCCTGTGGATGCAACTGTCGTATATATGCGCACTGCATGCTCCTCCAGAATGCGCGACTGGAGGAGGAGGTAGAGGAGCTGAAGAAGAGAGTCAAGGTCCTGGAGAGGGAAAACTGAAGAGCCCGCCGCTAAAAAGAGCCCGCCGCTAAAAAGACCCTGTTTGATTGCCCTTTTTTTAATCCTTTTTTTGGTGGGTGGGAATTGGGCGTTGGGCTTTATTATGGACATTGGTTACCGTTGGACTTTCTCGTTTTGGACATTGGTTGGGGTTAGGGAGTATACAATGTGGTTAATGTTTTGTGGGTGGGGTTACTGTTTTACGTCACACTGTTTCCTTGTTGCTGCAGGGCCACAGCCAGTGTTTGATTTAAATAATTGGCTGACTTTGTAAGACACAAACAGATAGATGCGGTACCCCTCACTGAGTGACTTGTCCTACTAGTACGGTCAGTCTCTCCTCCTAGTCCATTATTATACCTCCCCCAAACATCTTTTCTTACCTGTGATTGATGTTTAAGTTAGGCACAGCGATGCCTGTATGATGATGCAGGTTGAGTTTCCGAAGAGAATGCAGATGCCATGGTTGTGGTGGTAGTAGTAGTAGCATTTACAAAAAAAGAAAATCAAACTGTCAGTCGCCTGTGAGAGACCCTGGGAGGAGTAGTAGAGCGAAGTAAATAAAACATAATGGTGGAGGGGATAGCCTAGTACATCAAGTTACAAACTGTAGTTGTGTCGAGTCACTCAATTAGGCCTACACTCGACACAAGCGTAACCTTAGCGCTGTGTGTAATAGGATGACAATCGATGCCGGCATTTAATGATGATGGATTAGGTTCCTTTGTTAAAAAAATTACCTCGCAAATATACTGATCATCATGGGTGGGCAAGCAGAAGAAGATCCACCCCCTGCCTTGAAATTGAATTAGTGTTGCTTTTGCCACATCCGCCCCAGCAAGCGTGTGATCAATTATTGGTGTACATTTAATTGAGTCACACCTCAATAAATCACACAGCCTGGGGTAAGAGGGTTAGGGTTTGATGAATGGTTGGGAAGGGGGGTTTGGGGAAAGGTTTGACAAAGAAAAACAGTACACATGGACAAACAACAAAAGAAATCACAATCTTTGTAGACTACCATATGCATAAATCTGTTAGGGGTGAAAAAGGAAATGCATGCATTTTTTTTTTTTGTAAAAGATTTTTATTGATTTTCCTCCATCCAATATAACAAAATGGCAACGTTTTAAGCAGTGGCCTCTTGCAAGAGGCGTAATCATCAGAAGACATATCAGGAGAAATCAATCTTCAGCATTTTCTCCCTAACACCCCCACCCCGCCCCCTCTCTACCCCCACCCCCCCTTGTCAGTGTGCCCGCATCAATCCCTCCCATACTGGGGCATATAACGCCCCGTGCGTCAAGAAAACCCTAATTCAGAACAATGGTGCGGGCCCTATCCTCGTTCACAAGAGACAGGAGGCTCTACACTGCCACCCATGTGTTCTCCAAGGTCCCATCCTGACCCCTCGACCCTTCTCAAGATATTGGGCAGATGCTGATTCCTCGCTGAAAGTGCTTAGGTGACCTCATCTTGGGCAGTCTCCCCAGCAGCCCCGGGAAAGGAAATGCATGCATGATGATGATGAAAACTTGATGGTTAATGATAAGTAAAACTTACTAACTACTACTAGACAATTAAACAGTACAGGGCATTAGTATATTAATATTATGCAATTTGCCTTGCCTGTCTGCCCTCAGAGAGACACGGATTACATACAGTTTGTGTTCTGTTCTGTTGTACCGGGCTTACTTTCAAAGATAGCAAAGACAATTTTAAAATAGCTGTAGGGATGAATTATAAGCAGAGATTAAACATAATTAATAATAACAACAACACACGGTAGTAATGATTGAAGACAAAAAATGAATCAAATTATTTAAAAGATGATGAAAGTTGATACTGTTACTGTGTTATCCTGGTCAAAATGGGGAATTGCATCTCGGCATTCCTCTTGGTCCTCAGTCCCTTCCATGGATGCTTCGTCCATCAATCTTGGGTGACGCCACTGCCTGCCTGGCCGATGTAGATTCATTGGTAGTTTTTCCAAGTATAGCACAGGGTAAAAGCCGGGCTGTAAGTGTAAATGGGATATTGAAAAATCAATTAATTAAAAAATGCATCAATTAAGGTGGAGTGCAACAAGACAGAGAAGAGAAGAACACTTTCACACTGAGGCGGCATGGATACATCATATCTACTCTGTTTACAGCATTTTAAGCTACAACAACAACAGGACAGAGCAGGCCCACGGCACCTGGCCGTGACCAAACTTCCATATAGCCTAAATTTTGACAGAGCCAGACAAAGCACATATACAGCAACCTAGTATTTTCAAAATTAAGTGACTAAATCAATGAACCGCTGTCAGTCATACCACTGCACTCGACTCCACCACTACACGGACAGGTAGGTCTGCTGTTGTTCTTGATGACTTGTGTTTACCTTTTATGCCACTACATGAAACGGAGTTATTCCATCAATCATCTCCGATCCTAAGTACTGACTGACTGTATAGTATGTGGTCATCATGATCATGGTGTCCATGTCCAACTCAGTCTGTAGTGTACCGAGTGAGTCCAGAGTCCATATTCAAATATCCAATGGATCGCCCTACAGTAGAAGTACAATTTTGTTACTAAACAACAAGTCTGTTTACAGCATTAACCAGAAACAGTTACAGGAGGACACATATACAGCAGCATAGCATTTTCCAAAGTAAGTAACTAGATCTCAACACACGGCTGTCAGTCATACCTCCACTACTACACTCGTGATTACGTAACTCGACTCCACCACTACACAGACATGTAGGTCTGCTGTGGTTGTTGACTTGACTTATTTACCTTTTATGCCACTTGATTTGAAATGCCCCGAGTTATTCCATTAATCATCTCCGATCCAACTTACTGACTACGAATATAGTATGATCATCTCATCATCATGGTGTTGTAACGGATATTGGCCTGCAGTAGTAGGAGTACAATTTGGTTATTAAACAACAAGAAGGGAAACATTGACTGTCACTTGAGTCGCTTTTAGTTGGTAGATTAATCACTAGTACAGTTCGACTTCATGCACAACGTCATCAACACAAAAAACAGCAATCACTCTGAGTCTGCATCCAACGCATGCCATCATTACCTGTCTTGCTCTTCTCTTTGGCTGTCAGATGCCTAGTTCTTCTGAGTCTGACAGGTGTTTGTTTTTTTACTGAGGCAGTGGCCTCATTATCATTACTCCACATTCATTTTGAGTGTTAGTTGCTGTTTTTTTTTTTTATTCATCTGTGGCACTTGAAGTTGGTTCACATGGTCGGAGCTGTGAATTGAGTTTAAAGAAATGTGACATGTCAGCAAGTTTCTTCAAAGAGTCTTGTCTTTCTCTGCCAAGTACCTTCTGTTCTGACATTGATGAGCTTTTGATGCCTGCCGACTCGGCGGTAGCCGAGTTCTGACAGTGATGAGTTTTGGTTTGGAAACAAAAGGAGGATAGCTATAGTCATGTTCCACTTCTTCTGGAGGGACTGTTAGAGGCAACATTTCTTGTACTATTCTCCATCCAATGATTGGCTTGAGGGAAATGTATTTAGGGTGAGTCAGGAAGATGGAGCAGGACTCTGAGGAGTGGACAGTTAAATGCACAGAGGTGCAACTCCAATATGGAAATAAAAAGAGAAGACGGTGGTGATGGATTTGTTGTGATTCGAACCAGAAAGACAGAGACACACACAAATAAAGGAAGTAAGAAAGTAACAATTTGAAAGCCTAGATGCCAGGGAAGAGGAGCTTGTCCTCAAACTCTGGTGGTTCAATCAGAAGTAGGTCATCTAACACAGTACTTCCGTCACCTAAGTCGCTCACCTCTTCCTGCTGTGATTCAGGTATTTTGCACTCTGGTGGTATAAAGTGCTGATTCCTTTTTATCATGGTTAACCTCTCCATGCTTTTGGGCGAGAGATTGGTCCTTTTCACAGTTACAATGGCACCAGCAGCACTGAAAACACGCACAGAAGAGACACTTGCGACAGGGGAAGCCAGATACTTTATCGTCAGCCTGCTGAGCACTGTTCATTGGCTTCTTTTCCCATACCAATACACCAATGGGCTTCAATCCATGAAGACCTCTGTTGTGTCATCCAGATAGGCCTGGACCGTACGCTCAATGCTCAGGGGAGCTCCGATTTGCCTGGTCTCTTTTGCCTGTGCCTCAGCACCGGACTTACCATACCCATGCCGTAGAAACCAATCAGTTGCCGATTGTACTGTTGCTGGTGTTAGTGGTGTTGTTGGTGACTGCTGGGAGGCAAACACACTACCCTCAGGCTCTGAAGTAGAACTTGACTCTGGATGACCTGTAGTACTTGTTCTGGCCTGGGGTGGCGGGCCTGTAATTACCAGCCGTTCGTTTTTGAAGTCAGTGGCTTCCTCAGCTATCAAAGTTTTGTACTTGGCAACATCCACTTCCAAAAAAGATATTACTGCCATACTGTTCAGAAATACTTTGTGCCGTGGATCCAAAACTGTGGCAGTAATGTAATGTTGATGTGACACAATGTTATTTTGAATCCTTGTATTTTCAGATAAGCGAATGGCTAAGGAGTCCGCCAAATAATATGCGTCTTGTTTGTCATCCACACCTGCGTACATTTCAGACACCTCCTTCAGCTGTTGTTCTAGCATGTGCAACAATGGGATAGCTTGGCCCATAGTACAGTCCTCCCTGCTGACTTCACATGTGAAGACCTCAAAAGGAAGTAGCATCTCTGTCAGGCATTTAACGAGGTCCCATTGGCCCATCTCAACGGCCATGCCTCTCACAGTAGGATCCCCTAATCTTTGCATGACATAAGCATTGAGTGGTATGTACTGCTCAAACAGACGATCAAGCATGTAATAAGTTGAGTTCCAACGTGTTGGCACCTCTTGGATGAATGCTTTAACTGGCATTTTATGCTCACTTTGAATGACCCTCAGCTGCTTCCGGGCTTTAAAAGAATGGCTGAAATCTGTGCATATTCTTCTGCAGGTGGCCAGTAAGTTGCTGACTTTGTATTAATTTTTCAGAAAGACTTGAACAACAATGTTAATGCAGTGTGCCAAACACAAGACCCTGAAATAGCCACCATCTTTCATGGCCCTAACTACATTACTGCCATTGTCTGTGGCAACAAAACCAATATTAAGCCCTCTTGGGCGCAGCCACTCAAAGACCTTGCTGTTAAACTCATCTAAAATGTTTACAGCAGTATGAGATTTCTCCATAGCAAACATGGCTACAGTTGCATGTTTGCGAGTGGCACAAAAAATCTCAGCAACGTCAACACCAGCAGATATATTTTCTCTTACCCCCACAATAGAGATCCAGTGTGCAGTGATGCACATGTAATCAGTGGCTTGGAAACTGGTCTACATGTCTGTTGTCAGGTGGATACTCTGAACAGCACTCTGCTTCAAGGCTTTTTCAAGCAATTCCAGCACGTCGTGATGTAGTGCTGTAAAAGCAATTCTGGCGAAATAGTAGTGGCTGGGAACCTGCCATTTTGGGCAGATGGCTGTCACAAATTCCAGAAAACCCACCCCTTCAACAAAAGAAAAAGGGAGAAGGTCCAGTGCTAACATTTTAGCCAGCTTCGCATTGTACAAACGTGCTGTTGGGTGGTTGCGTTCGTACTGCCCCTCTGCCCTAAACATGCTGAGAATGGTAGGCTGCATGGTTTTCCTTTCTATTAGGCTCAACGATGCACTTCTTTTCATTGCAGTACTCCTTGCTGTCTCAGGCTGACTCTTACTCTTGTACCACTGAGATGTTGCTGAGGATGTGGGCGATAACACTGCACTGCTGGGGCCAGGGCTACTTTGTGTACCACTACCAGAGAGAATGTCTCCCTGTCCTTCTTCTTCCACCGTGATCGGATCTTCTACTTGTTTATCCCCACCAACACCAATGGTTGCAGTTTTTATGCAGCGAAGGTGGTCCTCCCAGTCGATCAAGTGGTGTTTTTTCAGATGGGTTATTTTGCCTCTGGTACCATAATTTGTACCAAGCTTACCCTGACTAACAGAGGTATTACAAATGGAGCATATAGCAATGTTCTCCTCCTTTTCGCTAAACGTAAAGAAGTCCCAAACTGGGGAGCTTAACTTTTGTCTCCTGCTGGAGGTGCCACTTCCAATGTCGGTGAACTGGAGTATGTGCATTGAATTTGACTCTGTGCAGTGCCACTACCTACTTCTACTGAGGTGGAGGTTGTGCTGGATGTAGGTCGCTGCCGGGCCTTTGCTAATGCAAATATGGAAGCTGTAGGTCATGTTGGTGTTAGCTGTGTTGGAGGTATGCATGCTACATCCATCGCAGCGATTTTGGATGGGGCATTAATGTTGGTCTCCAACTCCTCGGGCCGGGAGTAATGTTCATGATGACTGGTTCATCATCATCATACTGCTGTTCTACATTGACCTCCATAAGTGTAAGGCTTTCTGGAACCTTCCTTTTCCCTAGCCTGGTCTTGGGACGTGTCTCCCTGTCAGACTCAGTTTGTGGCTTCCAAGTGGCATCTAGATCATCAGAAGGGGTGCTTGGTGAAGAACTTGATGGACTAACCCTCCTTTTCCTTGCTCGGGATTTGGAAGACAATGAGCCTTCTGAATGAGTGGCTTCCTCTTCTTCTTCTGCATGAGGCTCAATTTCCTGAACTGCCCCTACTTCGTGAGGAACAACTACTATTGCATGCGGTGGTTGTGGCTGTTGTTGACCACTTATCTGCTGTGTTTCCTCCTGCATTGATTGGGTACTACTTTGTAATAGCGATAAGTTTACCTCAGGCTCAGCATCACTGGTTTCCACCATTAGGCTGGCTACCTCTTCCACACTCATGTGCTTGGGCCTGGGTTGGTGGGTGGGCCCACTGATGCAGAGGTGCTGCCCCCAGCTTGCCCCCCGGACACCGCTGCTGCAGGCGTAAATTTTTGGTTTCCCAAAAAAGGTTTTGGGCGGCACACCAGACTTAAGTGTCACTTCCTTCTTCTGTTCCTTCTTCTCAATAGCAACTTTTTTGGTACTGGAGGACCTGGTGCCTGTTTTCTTTGGGGCCATCTTCTTCAGATGTCAGCAGCACTCAGTTGCACAAGTTGCAGAGATGTCTGGTCAGGTCACACGTCACGTCGTGTACAGCAGCAGGACGTCTGTCTGGCAGTACAGCCGGCGATGATGATACACCTCCTCCTCAGTCTTTTGTGCACCTAAAAGCAAAAAAGCCAGAAGAACATCAGTCAAACGAGAAATTTGTTGTGCTTAAATTACTAATAGTACAATCAAACTAATATATTATATAATATATAATAGATAACGTAGTGTGTGGTGGTCACAATTAATTAATTTTAGTAACTCAGTGAACAACAACAGTGTAGCCATTTATGAGACTTTGACAATAAGGCCAGGACTTTCCTGGTGTACTGTGTACACTCAGGAAGAATAAGAATAGCAAAGAACAAATTCAAAAATGTAGTGCGGCCTGTTTGGCCTAAATTTGTGCATAATGTGGGATGGATGCAGCATCAGGGAGCTGCGGCTGGCAATGTGGATGGATTTGAACGCAGTAAGACAAGAGGAACAATGGAAAGACACGCAGGCCCATGTGGCAAAAACAGCACACTACTAACTACCACCACAAAATGGCCCCCAGCCACATGGTCACTCACAGGCACAAGGCACGGCAAACAATGAACTCAAGCAGGCCTATATGGCTAGACAAAGTATGCCTGATAAACAACACAGCTTTAATGCAAAAACGAAAATCCACATGGCTAAAAAGGTTGGAAAGTTACACAACAACCACAACAACAACACTTACACATACAAAGGCATTTATTTAACACACCCAAAAAGTGAAATACACTCCAAAAAACCCACATTTTGCAATTCAATCCAATGCCATCCATGCCCAAATTGAAATTCAACAGACACCACAGAAACAGTTGTTTCATGCACCCATGAGTACCTCTGGGCCTACTGGCTGAAAAGGCCTAACACACACCCAAAAACTAAGTGAACCTCCCCCAAAAACCACATTTTACAATTCAATCCAATGCCATCCATGCCATAAATGATGTTTAAATTCAACAGACAACACAAAAACAGTTGTTTCATGCACCCATGATGATTGATGAGTACCTCTGAGCCTACTGGCAGACTAGCTCACAAGCTTGGAGGCCTATTGCAAAAGCACGTTGGCTGGTCCTACAAAATGGCCACCACCACATGTCCGGGCCACCCACAACAACAAGAAAAGTAAGACAAGACAGACAATTCAGGCCTATGGCAAAAGCACAATGCCTGGCTTCACAAAATGGCCGCCACCCATATGGCCAGGCCATCCACAATAACAAGAAAGTGAAGACAAAGGATAGGACCAGGAAGTTGGAGACTCTGAGGAGTTTTTTGAGCAAAATAAACAAAATCATCGTTTGAGAAGTTTTTATGCTGCTCGAGAGATATTCTTCTCCAGATTGCAAATTCTGCATGTTCTGCATCGCAATCTTCACAAAAAGTCGGTATCGCAAGCGCGAACATGCATATTGAGCGTGCGAAGAAGAAAGAAAGTGTAAGTCCGCGTTGTCGCGCATTGCAGACTTCCCAAAACTCCGCGAGCTGAATGCCCAGTGTTACCTACGGGCTGAAAAGCCTATTTATTTAACACACACCCAAAAACTGGAATACCACCCCAAAAACCACATTTTGCAATTCAATCCAATGCCATCCATGCCATAAATGATGTTAAAATTCAACAGACAACACAGAAACAGTTTTTAGGCACCCATGATGACTACCTCTGGGCCTACTGGCAGACTAGGCCACAAGCTTGGAAGCCTATGGCAAAAGCAAGCACACTGCCGTGCTCCACAAAATGGCCACCACCCACATGGCAAGGCCACACCCAATAACAAGAAAGTGAAGACAGACAATGAACGCAGGCCTATAGCAAAAGCACACTGCCGGGATGGCTCCACAAAATGGCCACTAGCCACCCACAGAAAAAAGAAATGGAAGACAGACAATGCAAGCCTATGGCAAAAGCACACCGCCTGCCTTCACAAAATGGCTGCCACCCACATGGCCAGGCCACAACAACAAGAAGCATAAGCCAAGGGGAACAAAGAAAAGACATGCAGGCCTATATGAAAAAAAGCAGCACACTACTTAACTACCAGCACAAAATGGCCCCAAGCCACATGGTCACTCACAGTCACAACAGGCCATGGAAAACAATGAACTCAAGCAGGCCGATAGATGACCAGCCTGCTTAACAACACAGCTTTAATACAAAAATACAAAAACGAAAATCCACAGGGCTACAAAAGGTTGGAAAGTTACACAACAAGCACACACACACATCCAACAAAGGTATTTATTTATTAACACACACCCAAAAAGTGAAATACACCCCATAAACCACATTTAGCAATTCAATCCAATGCCATCCACGCCCTACATGATGTTTAAATTCAATAGACACCACAGAAACCTGCACCCATGCGTACCTCTGGGCCTACTGGCTGAAATTACAATCAAAGAAAACAACTAGGCCCCTACTGAAACTACAGGCCACCCACAACAGTACATTTTTAAAATGATGAAAATCCCCAAAAAATGTAGGTACAAACAAGCCCCAATCAAACAAACAAGTATACTAATTCTCCAACTTACTTGCAAAATCTCAAATCCAAAGGTCCTCAAATCCAATCCAATATTATGATGCAGCAGACAGACACAAAAAGTGATCCTTCCAGCTCCAAATCCAAATGAAAGTGAACAGCACATGGAAAAAGAACTGGGAGGAGCCTGCTGGACATGAATAGGAAGTTGAAGACTCAGGGGCACTTCCATCCTCTTGAAAAAAAAAGTAAAAAAAGAAAAAGGACTCCTTGCACAAAAAACTACAGCCAAATCACAATCTGAGGAGTTTTTTTGAGCAAAATGATAATTTTCGAGAAGGTTTTATGATGCTCGAGAGATATTCTTCGCCAGATTGCAATTTCTGCGTGTTCGGGATCTCGATCTTACCAACACTGCCGCCGGAAGTCAGATGGCGCGTCCGAATGACGTGTTCGCGTTCGCACACTCTCGTGGGATCGTGCGGCCGGATTCCAAATCTTTTGGCGTCCACGAACGGATAGGAAAGCTCGTCGGCAAACGCAGAATCATGGTAAGTCGTTACCGCACGCGCGAGAACGCATATTGAGTGCGCGAAGAAGAAAAACAACTACGCTACGTTGCAGATTGCGTAGTATTTGGTAACTACGTGTTCTACACGAACAGCGAAGTTACCGAAACTCCACGAATATAGCGTAGTTCACAGCCCAGGGTTAGATAGGCTTTACATCCAAGGTGGATACAGTGGGCCAACTCTCTCACCACAACAGATGTAGATTACGGATTTGACTCTACACTACAAAAACAAGCATACTTGCAATATGAATGTGAATACCGTCTGCCTAATGATGTCATGCCTCTTGATCAGCATGATTACATCATCTGTACTGAAGATTTTGCACAGCCTACCATAGGGACAAAACAAGAATACTCTGCAGCATGCACCACTGTTTTTTTTTAATGATTCTTTTTATTGAACAATTAAGAATCAATATCACAAGGTACATCAAAGTGCAGATAAATATGTAGAACATTACTTTTACATTCAGATCGGTACATGAGTTCTTACTTATTAATTATTACATCATTTACGGCGATGGTGGGTCATCATGGGTGGGAACATTCGGGGGGTACAGATATCACCTCGATATACATTCCAGTCATTCCAGATACAGGACCATTTTTGGGGGCACCCCCGTGCTACGTATACCGTACTTTCTCTGAACATGCACCATTCCATGTCTCTTTTCCAGACCTCTATTGTTGGTGTGTGACGGCCCCCCATAGCTGTGCGATATTCCTCTTTGCTACCATAAGACTTAGTGTTACCCATATGGTGCGCCTGCTATTCAGATCTGTGGGTTCCCACACATTCAGGAGACAAATCTTGGCTTCTGAGCGGATAGTAAGTGAGAGTACTTCACTGATGATTTTGTGTATTTTACGCCAGTACCGTTGGATGTGCTCACAATATATGCATGAAGGTTCTTACATAACCACAGTTTCCGTCATCCGCTGTCCCCATTTTCACTAGACATGGCCCTGGTATGTATACTCTGTGAAGTATATTTAACTGGACAAGCCGCAGCCTAGCTGATATGGTCACCTCCCGTGGGGATGCCGTCGCCGCTACCCAGTCTTCATCATCTAGTACTATACTGTCTCTTTCCCATTTCTCGCTTATGTATCGGAGTGCGTCACTGGAGTGATTGATCAGTTTTTTGTAGGTTAGTGATATGGCCTTTGACGGCAGATAGCCGCCCAACAACCTACCCTCGAGAGGCGAGGATTCCAGAGGAGTGACCCCCTTCTGTAGTAATGTCCGTAGTGCGTGGTGAACCTGCATGTACCTAAAAAGTTCTGTGGTGGCCAAGTCCTATTCTTGTTGTAGGGAGGCAAACAATTTAACTTCCCCCTTCACCCAGAGGTCCCCTATCTTAGAGATACCTATAAGGTCCCATTTATCGAAACCCTTCGACTCCCACCGGTTCCCAAGTAGCTCCGAGTCCCATAGGGGGTTGCTAGTGTTAACTTGCGCTCCCATCGCAAGCTTCTATTGGCGGCATGCCAGACTTGCACTGAGTGCTTCGTCGGCCCCGTTAGATGAGGTTGCCCGCATTTTTAATACAACACTCTGTTGTAATTTCCTCCTGGTAGCAACCACGGTCCATGGCATAACCCGGGTCATCAACTCGGCGGTAAGTACCATGGTTGGTGGCGGCCAAGTGCGCAGCCCAGTAATATTTTTTAAGGTCGGGGAGGCCAATTCCCCCATCATACCAGCTGAGGTTGAGTTTGGCGAGAGCTATGCGGGGTTTCCCATTCCACAATAGTTTTCTTTGCAAGATTTCAATTTCCCTAAAATAGCTGGCGGGAACTAGATCAGGCAAGTTTTGCAACACGTATAAAAAGCGGGGCTGGGACATCTTTAAAAAAGCAACGCCCTGCCCAGCAACGAAAGCGGGAGCGCTCTCCAACTTACCGTGTCCCGTTTCAACCTTTGCAGGGGTGGAAGGAGGTTATTTTCAAACCGGCGTGAGGGATCTGTTGTGATGAAAATGCCCAAGTATTTGAAGCCTACCGTCATGACCTGAACTGGGCATCCCCTCGGGAGGCTGGGTGGGGGTCCATTGAGGTCGTATAATATAGATTTACTCCAGTTGATCGAATAGCCGGAGTGTCTGCCAAAGGCTGCAAATATATCGCGCACACTTACAAGTGATGCCGTTGGGGAGGCTAAAAAGAGGAGAATGTCATCTGCACACATTGAAATGCGATCCTTCCAGGTTTCTGCCCATCACAGTCCTCGTATCACTGGATCCCTACGAATCCATGATGCCAATGGCTCCAGCGCTAGTGCGAACAGGAGGGGGGAGAGTAGGCAGCCCTGACGAGTCCCCCTACTCAGTTAGAATACTTCTGACATTTTGTTAATGACGACCACTTGGGCTAAGGGCTCCGAGTAAAGGAGCTTGATCCATTGGGTGAAGCGCGGTCCAAATTTCATTTTTGTGAGTACCACGAAAAGGTATGGCCACTCGACAGTGTCGAATGCCATTGTGGCATCAAGGGATACAATTATTGCCGCTTGCTGGATTGTGGCCGCCCGTCCCATCACCCCGTGCACTCTACGCAGGTTCAGTGCGGTGTTACGTTAAGGCATGAAGCCCGATTGGTCTGGGTAAAACAGTCCGTTGATCACTTTGACTAGACAATTGGCAAGGAGTTTGGCTAAAATCTTGGTTTCTGCGTTCAGCAAAGAGATTGGCCTATAAGAGGCACAGTCCATCTTCGGCTTGCCCTCCTTACGTATTGTGACCAGCGTCGCGATCCTCTGGTCTCTCGGAAGTAGTCCTGTTCCTCACTTTCCTCATACATCGCTCGTATATATGGGGCAAGTCTATCTGGCCTAAGCTTGTAGAGCTCGATCGATAGGCCATTCGGGACTAGGGCCTTCCCAGATCTGAGACCTCTAATTGCTTGGGATATCTCGTCATTGGTGAGTTCACTTTCTAGGAATTTTAAGTCATCAGCCGAGAGGGTCGGAAGGGTGATGTCCTTGAGCAGTTGTTGACAATCACTTGCCGTGCATGTAATCTGTGAGCCGTATATCTCACTATAGTGAGCCGCAAATGTATTCACTATCTCCTGAGGATCCCTGCCAATCAACTCAGGCACTAGTCTACACGCAAGTTCTTTCCTGTCCAACCATGCAAATAATTTCCCTGCCTTGTCTCCAAGATCATATATTCTTCCCATTGCTTTAGCCCTATCAGTCACTATTGCCTTGTAACTGTCTCTCTTGAGTTTCAGAACATGAAGTTTGTCTGGCGTTATCTCCCAATCAAGTTCTTCCTCCAGCTGGAGGATTTCATCTTCTGCTGCAACCACCTCTTTTAACTTCTCCTTTCGCACTCCGGCTATCTGGGAGAGTGCCTGCCCCCTTATTACAGTTTTAAATGCTTCCCCCAGTACCTGGTGGGAATGTAACGATCCCTAATTTTCTTACAAATAGAGCTCCATTGCTTCGTGCAGCGCTTTACGGACCTCCTGGTTACGGAGGTGCCAGGTTTTAATGGGGGCGACTCTATCCACCCTGTGTTGACCAATAACAAACTGGGCCCATATCGGGGAGTGATCTGAGATGCCCCACGCCATGTGTTTTACTTCCTGAATGTGTGCAACTTGGGACGCTGGTATCAATATGTAAACGATTAGTGACAGACTATGATGCACCCCTGAGTGGTAGGTGTGCTGGATACTGTCAGGGTGAAAAGCCCACCAGACATCAATCAATCCTAGGGTCTCTAAGAAGTCTGGCAACCAACAGTTCGAGGAGCCTAGCTCTCGGGGTGGGTTATGGTCCAACGTGCCTGAGACCACAGAATTAAGATCTCCTCCCCACTATCAGGAGGCTATCCGGGATTGAAAGCAGCATAGAGCTCAGGTCTTCGAATGCAACTCCCCTGGTGGCACATACACCAACATTAGGGTCAAAGTTTTCCCTTCCCATTGTCCCATGATTCCGATGTATCTACCCCATTTATCAGCCCATGTGAAAGCTACTACCATTGGAAAGGAGTTCTTCAGCAGTTTTCCCGCTCCTCTCGAGCCTGTGGTGAAGCCCGAGTGTGCTATCAGCTTGTATCCTCATCTATTGAGGGCCTTGCAAGGGTTACCCACCAAATGCGTCTCTTGGAGCAATGCCACGTCTGGGGCGTGTCACTTAATATGTTGCAGTACTACACACCTTTTAACTTTGTCCCCTTGACCATTAACATTCCAGATCATCAATTTACTACTCTTTTCCCATTGCGTACCCATCAGGACCTACGTGTTCTCAACCATGCATCTCGATAAATCTATGATACCTTGTCGATTCAACACAAACAAACAACAATTAAACAGTCCCACACAACTACCCCCCTCCCTGCTTCCCTGCACTCTGGTCTCTAAACTGGCCATTACTTTCTTAATACAGAGTAAACTAAAAGAATAAAACTGGGGGAGAATATGGTGTCCTGTACCTCCCTCCCCTCTCCAATTATATGGTCATTAAGTTCCCCGGGTAGGGTTAGGCCGCAGTAACATTACAGTTTACTAGTCTGGAGCCCTCAAGTCTGCGACTGCCCCAACGGCATTCTACCTGCTCCTGCATCAGGCAGGCAATGTTCGGCGGTGAGTGGGTGTCGTCTCGGTCATCACTCCCGGCTCCAGTCGCTATTGTTCAGCTCAGTCAGGCCCAGTGTCAGTGGGAGTTGTGCTCTGCTGCGTCTCTCCAGCCGAACAGCCACTCAGCTGCAGTCTCTGGGAAGTCAAAAAATCAGTTTTTTCCTTCGGCTTCCACCCGGAGCCGGGCCGGGAACAGCATCGCGTATTTCAGGCCTTTTTCTCGAAGTCTCTTTTTGACTGCCAGAAAGGACCACCTCTGTTGTACCGACTTCATGAAGTCCGGGAATAAGGTAATTTCTGAGTTCTCATACCTGAGTGGCGGTGCTACTCTGGCCATTTGTAGGATAATTTCTCTGTCTCTGTAGTTCAGTAGTCTGGCCAGTATCGGACGTGGGGGGGGCCCAGGTCTTGGGTGGCCTCCCGGAACCCTGTGGGCTCTTTCGATCACAAAGAGGTTCGATAGAACTTTTGGTTGTAAGTGGTCAGTTATTATTTATTAGGTTTTCAACAAAGAGGTCTGTGGCCTGTCCCTCTGCGTTTTTCGGTACCCCCAAGATGCGCACGGTGTTGCGCCTCATGCGCCCTTCATAGTCATCAAGCTTGCTTTCTGCGAAGTTCCGGAATGCTTGTAGTTCCTGGATATCATTTTGCAGTTGCGTGGTATCGCTCACTAGACTCGTCGTGGTAGTTTCCAATTGCTTGACCTTTCCCTGTTTGCGGCGAGGTCCGCCCTGATGAGCATAACTTCAGAGGAGAGCATGTCCATCCGTTGTTCCATGAATGTGCGTACCCCGGTGATTGCCTCCATGACATCCTTTAATGTAAGTTCCGGGACCTCATCCTCTGCTCCCCCCGCCAGCTTATCTTTAAGTTGCTGCTGCTCAGATAGCGCCGCCTTTGGGCAGCCTTAGCAGTCCAGTTTGTTGTGTTGGGTGACCTTTGTGCCTCTTGCAGCCGACATGATCTGGTTCGACTTCGCCTCAGGCCCGAGGCCTCACGGCTGGCAACAGCGTTTCTTGGCACAGTGCGTCTTCCACTTGGATGGGAGTAGGGCGGAAAAGGCTATGCTTAGTTGTCTGTGGGTATCGGGATCACCACTACACTTTGTCAAGGGAGAGTAGCGCTTGGCGGTATTTGAGTTCCGGCTCGTCTCCTCCCCCACTCTGGGCCATGAAACCCTCTCCTGTGATGCCCTCAACACTTGTATCTTACCTCCCACCAGTGTGCCGACATCATGGATTATGAACTTGCCAGAGCGTAGCTTGAACTTCAGGGAGTGGTACCCTTACTACTGGGGCAATTCCAGAGTGGGTGCTTTATACCAGAGATTCCCCGGTACCGGCCACCCCCACAGACTGTAGTGCTACTTTTGGGTCTGATGAGGTTCACCGAAGCATTGGCACTCCTTAAGTCTTCAGGGGGGAGGGGTGGGGGGGAAAGGAGTTGTGTTACCGCCGGCGTGTGGCAAGTATACTGGGGGGGGTATTGCGGTCTATCTGCTGCCCAAAGTCAGTTCCTCTTTCCCCGATCTTATCCTGTGTTGCGTGCACACCAGCTGCCTGCCCCTCGTGCTTCAGGATCACTGCCTTTGATTCTTCGTGGGGTGTGCTCCTCCAATTCTGCACTGTGTGATTCAGGGCACCTCCTTTGGGTTCAGCGTGTCCCGAGGGCTCCTAGGCCTCCCAGGGGGCCCTGTATTTAGATGCGGTCTCCCTATGGCAGCGGTCTTCACCCCCTTGTCATCCCCGCCTCGCCAGCAAGATTCCAGCACTTCCGCAGTTCGTTCAAGTTCCGTATGTGATGCTGCACTCCGGGCACAGTCGCACTCACCGGTGATCTCATTTTCCGTCCCACGGTGTCATCCGTGAATGCACCGACCCTATCGTCAGGGTCCGCGACAGGCCCTCGCCGCCGTCCGCTTGCACATATCCGGGCGCGGCCCCACTTTAGGTCCCGGCTTCCATGCAGGAGAAGGCCGCAGTTAGCCGTGTCTATAGCTTCAGATCTCGGGACCCATCTGATCCAAGTTTGGGCTCATTGTGATTAGCAGCTCATCTGACTGCCAATTCCCACCTCGGGGGAACGGATATTTGTGCCGGATGAATGCTTTGAGGAAGGGTGGAACGGAGCGACCCTAGTCTGGGGCGATCTTGCTACGCCGTATAGCCACGCCCCGCATGCACCACTGTTAAGGGTAGATTTAAGGATGGTCAATTCCATCCTCATAAGAAATACATGCAGTCATTAGGTGATTACACAGCACAGTTTGTAAAACTCAGGGCTCTAATACTGGCATTGGAGAATACAGATACCTGATTCCCCACACTTAGGGGTCTTTTAGGATGTTGTGCGGATCACCACCGCCTGCCGGTGGTGGCGGGTGGTGGCGATCCGCCGGTCAGAGAGCACCGCCATCCATATTAGTATGCCTGCAGTGGGTATGCCTTTCCATGGCGGAGACTCTGCCATGGAAAGGCATTAGGTAAATGACTTTGGGGGCCCGCTGCGGGCCCCCTGGGATGGCTGCACTTAGGGGGTACCTATGGTACCCCTTTCATTGCCACGCACAAGGTGGCAGGCACCGCGCGATGTCTGTCATGTTATGCCTGTCAATGCACTGCATGCAAATTCAACATTGCAGCGGGTGCTACTTACAGCACCGCCTGCCACAATGTTGAAGATGCAGGATACGACCGCCAGGGTGGCAGTCGCATCCTAATTGGCCTATCGGGACCGCCGCACCTCAGGTGGCCGGTCCCGTTTTCTGTTACGGTGTCCGCCCGCATCGTAATGGGGCCCTAAGTGTGTGTGAATTGTATTATTGCGTCCAGTACTACAACGAGTGCTTACAATACTGGAGCCAAAATGTTAATTTATATATTATAAAGCGCATGGCTACTCAAAAGAGTGTCCCGGTGCTGGCATAGGGGGAAACGGGCAGACCGAGGGGTTTAGCGGTTAGAAAGGCAGGTTTTGAGTCTCTGAATGGATTCAGAGATTACAAAGGGTACACCATAAAGCACAAAACGCTTTGAGGACAGGTGGCAAAAGTCATAGAGTGTTTGCCACAGACTCATGTAATGCACACACTGGGTCATCAACGTGTAGGAATACATGTTGTAAGGATTTCTATGGCTGATGAAGCTGCAAAAGCAACAGTGCAAACTGCTGCAGTCGCTGCAATTACTTGTTCAAGTATGAGGATAGAGTGAGACAGCATGGTGGCTGTCAACATTGCACTCGAGTGTACCCACCCACCAAAAGGCTTTCCTGCAAAGTACTCCTACCAGTTAAGTGTGCAAAACATTCCATTTGCTCAGATTCCTGGAGTGGGGGATCGAGTGAGACCAAATTCAGATCGCAGGTTAGGTTTGATCCTAGCAGCACATGAGAGCCTAGTATCTGCACATGTAAGGGTGGCAGCTACAATTTCACTATTGATCCAATGCTGTTGGTGGCCAGGTCTCTAGAAACAGACTAAGGACTTTGTCCTTAATTGTGATTTCTGCAAGTAGATGAAGGGTTCCACTGTGGTGAGTCCATCACAGACATTTTTACAATCAGAAGAAGCTTACAAATACATCTTGGTAGCAGTGGATTTCTGCCCTTGATTCCTATGGTTTGGCCAGATAGACCTGCAAGACCTGCAAGCCTTCATCTGGACATACCCAGTAGCCACATTCCATTAGGACTAGGGTCAGGCATTTGCCTCAAAGGCTTACAGAGACTTCACGGGAAATTTGGGTGTGGCTGTGTGATACTTTTCCCCCATCAACCAAAGGGAAAAGCGATAGTGGAGAGGAAGAACCGGGACTTAAAGCTGTCTTTAACAGCAAAGGTATTAGGTTAAGGTCACAGTTGGGTACATCACTATATGGGTTCTGTTTGGTGTTAAGATGTGGGTGCCAGACCTCCACAGTCCCAGTACAGTAGTGGCTGAAACACCATACGACATCCATGAACTTTTGGATGTTTTACAGGATCTGAACCGCTTTCGAGAAGCTCAGAGCAACATCCAGCAAAAAGGTTACACCACTAGTGAAGTAAAGGAAGCACCAGCAACACCTAGTTGGACCCCAAGATTGGTGAACTGGTTTCGGAAAAATAGTGGACAAGAAAGAATTTGGGCCATCTTACAGAGCACCTGTACCTGTCCCCAATTTATGGAATAAGAACCTACTTCTACCACCCCTTTCTGGTTGTAAAAACAGGATGTTTGTGTCAACGGATCTCATCAAACCACATTATGTGGCCGGTTCTACACAGTAGGCAAGAGGACTCCTAGGTAGTTACCTGCCTCCTTTCACTGGCCTTACAAGAAGTCAGATGGAAGCTTTAATCGATGATGACGTGTCTTCTCCCCTTCAGGGGTCAGCTAACACTGAAGTATCACTTCTTTCTGTTATATCAACAAACTCTTTGCAAACATCATGCACAGAAACACTGATTTCTATTCGGCCAAACAGATAAAGATGTTTACCGCAACGTACCTCCGCATGAGTCTTCTCCCAGTTCTCCAAAAATGCATAGTTGCAAAAAATAGATCAAACAGTCTCATACCTGCCAACTCACATGGTGTCACTGTGTGACGCAAGATAGCGGCTCCCACCACACAGTCTCCAGTGAGGAACCAATATCACACGGTGGCAGGGAAAACAAGCTGAAAACCACTGCAAAAAGTGTTTTAAGCTTATTTTCTGAGGCTTTGAACTGCCGACATCCATTAATGGGTGTTAAAAAGCCCCAGGACATTGGCACCAGCTTTAGAAAGCTTTATTTTTTGGGAGTGTAAGGGGGCTTGTAGGTGGGTGGAGTTCAAAAGTGCCTCGTAGGTACTTCTCAGCACAGGACCCCGTCCCCTTCAAGGCCCCGCCCCCTCCCCATACTGTGAGATTGTTCTTCAAGTTGGCAGGTATGGAGTCTCTGGCCACTTCATCAACTATGATCACTTCTCTTCGGATTCATCGGACACACCACCACTACCGTCCCAAGGTTGATCACCTGAATTCTACTTTTGACTAAAAAGATATACTTTATCCCTCTGCTGATACACATTTGGATTTGAATTTCATTACTTTTCCTCTTCCTCTGTATTGGTTTTGTGACTGTCTTTTTCCTCACTCTCAACAGACACAATCTCCCAGAACGCTCTGCTGGTGAACTGGTGAACATGGTTTTGAAACCGCATTCTTCATCACACAAAGTGCAAAGAGACCTTTTCCTGGTGAACATTTCTGCTGTTACGGTTCCTTGTTGGAATTGTTTTGGATAAGATGCCCTATGATATATTTGGTCTTACTGAACTGATTCAAGTGCCATATGTATTTAAATTTCTCTGCATGATTTCATCACCACTAGCTCTGTCTCTGAGGATTGGGACATTGATATATTGCATGAAATGCTAGATGATATGCAGCATTCAATTGTTTTTAATGATAATAAAATGATGGAGGGTACAGCAAATTATGATGAAATGTTCTGTTTTTACCATTATGGTCACAATTTCCTGCACAAAGTAAGTGTTCCACGTGCTGTATTTAATTTTACACAATGGGAACACTGCCCAACACCAGCGGAGGGTAGCTCAAAAGCAATTGCACAGAAGTTTGCATATTTTTCAGGTCACAATTTGGCTGACTCAATGTTATTATAAACTAGCCACCTTCTAAGGCAGTGAAAACTCTGCTCACTGACACTAACCTAATTTACTCTGCATCTTTTAGCTGCCAGTTCTCTGTTGAAGGGTTCGACTTTTGGAAAGATAATGTCAATTTAAACCCTATTTTGGGAACTCAGGATTGGCAGGTTCAGGGACACAAGGCTTTATTTAAAGCATACCTTATACTATAGCAAATGATTTTTCTGAACAAAACTGTGCAGCAAATATCCTGTATTTGCTTGACTAAGATAAAAGTTTAATAAAACATAAAATGTTCCCATATTTGCACAGTTTACGAGCTGGCAACAATTCACAAATTACACAGAGGAAACATTAGACATCATTCTTTATAATGGCTGATACAATTCTTCAGACACCAATGAAAGGGAACGGTTAGTGTGGCCGTTAGCTACTACAAGATGTCAGGCTCATTTTCTGGGTGAGAACGATGGGTTTAAGATTAGTAGGCCTGACCCAAGATACGCACCGACACAACACTCCGGAATTGAAACAACTTGCAGTGTTGGGAAGTTATGCCTTGACTGGCTAAAAACCTCGACATCGTCTCATGTGAAACAGCACTTGGCCCTCTTTCCTGATGACATGGGATTACAGGATTTTTTACTAGGGTCCTTGAAGACCACGTCAAAAGACCTTTCTCTCTGCAATATACAACGCAGTTTGGAAAGTTTTTCAGCAGGAAACTGGTGAGAGATTGTGCGAAATTGACAGGGTAAATTTAGAAAGAGCACTGGCAGTAGTAGATAATGCTATGACAACTCTATCAACCAGAATTCACTCTCTAGGAAACATATTGTCATCTGCAATAGACATCATTCAGAGTGACTTGTCTTCTTTACAACATGGGCAGACACAGCTCAGAGAAATAATGCTACAGTTTTGGACTCTGCAGCTACTTATGCCTGGTCGCTTTCCATGGAGACACCTTAATACCTCTAGCTTGTTAATGCCATATAATCTCTCAAGAGAACAGATAGTGATGGCAAAGAAAGACGCAACCTATACCATAGAGAAGCTGGAGAAACTACCATTCACTGTTGCTGAACCACCTTGCGCGGATTGGATAATCCCCAGGTTTATTTATCTGCCTATTTTGACATTTCACTTCCAATACTGCTTACACCAAAATCAAGTGGGCAAATATGAAGCACTAGGAGAAAGGTATGTACATGAGTCATGGATCTTACCTTTAAAATACTGCTGTAGTAATGGTGGGAATGATGTGTTTTTCTTAGTGGGACTGACTGGAAGAGTACATTAGGTCATTCTTTTGCAAAGAATTTTTGCTTCATGGCGCTTGTAATGCGTCTAAAGCAAACTTATCGTTCTCTTTGAAAGGTTCCTTGGCTGCTATGATACGTCCGGCTTTCAGATTGCTCTTGAATGGAAGTTGCTTGATACTGAGTGATCAAGGCTGCTGAGGAATGAGACCGGGTGTTGCCTATCAGGTAACAGTCTTTAAGCGATTGTGACTTGATGTACACAAGTACTACTTCCACCAGTGGTGGCTGGTATCGGGACAGGTTGACGGGGTGGGGAAGAGGGTGGTGACAACAAGGAGGAAAAAAAAAGAAACCACTTACCTTCCGCTCGCCGCATCATTGGCTCAGTGCTCTTCTGCTGCACTGCACAGGCTGCCAGAATCCCCTATGGCCAATCCTGACGCTGCTCTCATGCATGAGAGCAGCATCAGGATTGGCCTGAGCACCTTCAATTTGTGCTCCTATGGAGACTGGAAGCCTGTGCCTGCATGTCTCCAACAATGCAGCTTGGGTTGGAGACATGCAGTGCGCATGTCGGTTTGGCCAGCCTGACAAGGTCGGCCAAACTGATAAGCATACTGACAGCAGTGTGGAAACACTCCCTGTCAAGCCTTTCATCATCTGGACCCATCCCCAAGACTTGTTTTATTTTATTGGGGGGGGGTTTGCGTCTGCTGGCGGGGGGCGAGGCTCCTCTGCCATAGTGAAGGAACCGCTGCTGGCTTCCACCTGCCCAGACAGTTAGGGATGCGATATTTTGGCCCTCAATAAAGCTGGCGAATTTTGAGTTTTGATGCTTTAAGCAGACTGACAGCCTAATTGTTCTAGAAGGATGTGGCCTTGAAATCTGCAGGGGAGATGTTTGATCTTCAAGTTGTAAGGTCCTCTTCGGAGATACAGTTACTACTCCACATTAATTTCATGCACCATTTTGGGGAACTTGTGCACCGCATTTTTAACATGCCTAATACAACGGCAGGGCCACCCTTTTTTAAAACTGTTGGATCCGGGTTGGCTAGCACCTTCCAGCCAGTCTTCGGAGTTATTCCATCTTTCATACACTCCGTGCTTGGAAGAAGTTTCGGAGGCCTACCGTCTGTCCTTTTCCTAGGTGTCAGGACTGTGCTTTGAATTTTTCTACTCCACAATGGATATCCTACTATGAGGCCAAATGGGGATACTGCTACCACATGTGCTCCTGTGTCATGAATGCGATATACAGTGCTTTGGTGCACCCTTACTTCAGGATTTAAACAATCATTGGTTCTTGTCCTTTCCACCTGTATGGCTACACTGCATGCAGCATATTTTACGTTGCCTGCTGTGCACTTTCGAGTGTGCCCTGGATATATGCTTGGGATTGCTATTTGTTCAATCTACAGACATTTCCCTACTGGTGGGTCCCTTAATGGCTCACTTGCACTGTTGTCACTGCTAACGAGCCACCACTGAGTGGGACCTGCAGGAGTGCAGGCAAGGGGGTCAGCAGGCAGAGCCACAGCCACCCGCGGGGGCAGCCACAGCCACCCGCGACCCAGACCACGAAGAGGTCAAGCGCCGGCGCCGGTAAATCAGGGATCGGGAAATTGAAAAGTTGAAGAGTTAGGATATTGGGAGCTCAGGACTGCTCGCCGCTCACACCGTTGCCAGACCCGCCCCTTACGTCAGATGACAGACGTCACTCTCGTGATGCAGCTCGTACACTCCGCAGATCAATCCCTCAGATCAACTGTTGTCCTTTTTGCTTACCATTACTCCAGAATAAATATTATGAGCCCTGCTGGGATGCCTCAGCTGCTGGTGATCTGGATCTTGTCTCATCATCTGCGGAATTGACACCGGCTGTTCCTCCTTTGGTGGATGCTGAGGTGGATGGACTGGAACATCTTTGCTTTATAGACCGGTTGTGTTGGGTGCCTCTGGGATCATCGTCTGCGGTGGCTTGAAACAGAAATGTTTTGTCGAGTGCTTTGAACACATAAACAGTACGGCCAGTCCGAGCTGTGGGAACATATTTGAATTCAGACTTATTTTAACATCCTAAATTGTTTTTAAAATGATCTCATACACAGCCTTTTAAACACATTTTTTTAATTTCCTTTTATGATTTTTAAATATGGCTTTCTGTGTGCTTTTATCGTCAAACTTGCAAAGTGCCATTTTATAGTTTTAAAGGGTTTCTTTGCTTTTATTTAGGTCTAGCATTGTATTTAAATAGCTATATTTCCGTCATCTCACGTCCAAGGAGAGGGTCTTATGTGGAATTATTGAGGCCTAGTTAAGACATCACCATTTTATATGTACACGTTCTTTAGTTGCCTTCTCTCCCGAAACAGTATGACTTTTGACACACATTTATTTGTATGCACATATGGGATAACATTCTTTGAACTCATTTTGCTTACAATACCACTTAGTAGGCACTATATCAGAACACTATACAAGGGTTAATTGCGGCATGCAAGATGTTGTTATTTGTTTTTGGCCACTCGGCAACATAGCTCTCACAATAGAATAAACAATAGTGGGCCGACTATTGCTTTGGCATGGAAACATGGAGGGTGTTATTATATTTGATATCAAGCCTTTGGTTATTCAGAGGAGCATTTAGCTGGCACTGAGAGGTTGGTCCATGCTGGAATTCCACCTCAGCTGATTCATGTCACATTATACGCTGGATGCTGTTCAACTCTATACCAAGACGGGCAGTTTGCCGACACTTCCGGTTTTCCTGCAAGCATCGACACACAAGCGTACTCACTGTCTTCGCGCTCGATTAGCACGCAAGTGCTCTTGGTGTTGGTACTCACCACAGTATTAGTTGATGTCCTTTATTGGATTTGCTCACCCCTACAGCCGGGACGGAAGTACAACTGGCAGAGAGAATTTCTCCTTCCAGGCCATCTGTCTAATAGCCCTGAAGAAGTTGTGGGTTCACACCCTGATGAAACACGTGTTGGCTGGGCATCTGATCTTCAATTAAACCACAAAGAAAGAAAATGCCAATCCGACCACTGTGATAGTTGTGTTTACCTGTTACTTGCAGTAATTATACTGTTGACACAGATTACGTGTGCACAGGCCACCTGTATTATAGTTTCTTAGACTCCGGTCGTCTTTGGGGGTTCAGGGTCATCCCCCCACCCGTGGCACCTTTGAATAATAATATTGCTCCATACACACGTACACACGAGGAGGTGCCATCGCATACCACATCACTTTAAACCCCCTGTTTTCTTGAGCTTGCAGACTCTTGTCCACAGGCAATGGGGAGTTGGGCCACCCGAGGGGGATATGGGTGATCCATTCACTTTAGTCACAATAGGGTAAAATGCACTAGGCAGGAGTGCACTATGTACTTTTATACAAGCATATCGTTTTCTGTAATCACCAAACGGTTGAATAGTTCATCTTTTTCACCATTCTCGTAATGCTAATCACACTGTTCTGTTTACTTCTATTAATCATTGCAGTGCACGTATTTTACTCAAGAATCACAATGTTTCAATAAATATTGAAAACTGCATGTCGCGTATTTCTTGTGTATCTCTAAGGGTATGCATAAGTTGCTAAGCGAACAACCCTTGGGAGTCACGGTCGTCAAAATATGAGGTTGCCCACACATGTTTTACCCTGTATGGTTAGTGGTATAGATAGTGCACTGTCAGCTAGCAGGACTACAGGACAACACATCCTGAGGGTGTGCACTGAATCAGCCTGGCACAATCCTGATGTCTTTGTTGTCCAACAAACGCACAGTTTTAATGGAGAGGTACACGCTAAATGACAAGGAGAAGGGTGGTGAGGGAAGATGAAGCAGAGGAAGCAACATGGGGAGGAAAAGACAGGAGGGAAGGTAGGGGAAGGCAAACAATGCCGAACTGCAATCTAAATTCAGTCCTGAAAAAATTATTCAAAATAGCCTTATACTGCAGGATGGAGTGACAAGAAGAGGGACATGGGGGCATGGTTGGGTCATGACAGTTTCCCTGCTCCAAAAGGAGCTCCAGCGCCTGCAGTCCACTGGGAAATTTCTAAAGTGGCACAATATGTCAGGTGCTGATCTGGAGGTGCTTGTGGAACAGAAGCAGTTTCAGCTCCGTATGAAAGGTTTCTATCGAGGCAGTGGTGGAAAGGCTAATGGGGAGACAGGTCTAGATTCTGATCGCATTGACAGAAAAGCACTGTGCCACCCTTCAATCATTGTCAAAACTGAGGGTTCTAGCAGCGGTGGTCCTATACTCAGAAGTGATGTGAACCCACCTTCTACTTCTAGCTTATTGTCTGCATATTGGGGCGAAGGTATGTGGGATCTTGGGAGTAATGTAAGGGGTCCTATAGAGTGCCATAGCTTCCAAAGGAAGTCTCTAATCAGTGGTTCTTAACCTATGTTTTGGAGACCCCTGGGGTCCATGACGCCTACTCAGGGCATCCTTCACTGCTTACAAAATTAAATAATAATTAATAAAGTAAATATACATAAAGAAGAAAGATGTAACATTGAATATTTTAAAACGTTCTCTAAATGTGAAGTAATTTGAAATTGGAGGCTAAAAATTAAGTTAGTATCGTTCACAGTGATTCATGGGAGCAGTGCAAATGCATCGACCAGAGTATAGGATAGACAACTGACGGCCTCAACTGACGCCCCAAGGTTCCAGTTTGTGAATTAAATGAAATATGAAATAATTTGTGTATTTGTTTGATGAATGTTTGTTTCAGTATTTTTGTGTATGGTTTTGAATTTCAAATCTTCAAAATTGCTTAGGCTAGGGACTCCAGATTCCAACACTGACTCAGTGGGGGTCCCAAATTCCAGTAATCATTCTTTTGGGGGGGGGGTCCCCTGGATTCCAGTAATGATTTAGTGGGGATCCACACAAGTCCAAACACTAAGAAACACTGCTCTAAAGCATTAAAAGCACATGAGAAATATAGTCACGTTTTTAGTCCCCGTGACAAAGTAAACTACTACATTTAAAACTGGCTTCAAGGCTGGTCAAAAAGAGAGGTCCCATAAACAGCTCTGGACAACACAAGAGTTTAGAAGAGAGTTCAGAGTTCCTGCAGCTGCCCACTCTCTCAATTCCTCCTTTGGACAGTGCCCCTAGATCCCCCGCTCTTTACAGTGCCCACAGTCTGCTGCTGTTTTGCATTTCTCTGTTAATTGCCTTAGTAAAGAGAACTGTTGCCTTGCAACTAGGTTTACACTTTTTGTAAATGACATATACTCAGATATGTTATATGAATTTGTAGAGCTGCCTATTCACCTGTGAGGGTATCCAGGCACTAAGTAGGGCAAGCCTGAGGGCGGAGAAAGAGATCATGGCTATTTCGTCTGGAAGAGCCTTGTCTTGAGGTTCCTTTGAAGTACATGAGGGAGGGGGAGGTTCTGAGGTGTTCAGGGGGTCATTTCAGGTTCTTGGCTAAGAGGTATAAGAAGGAGCGTACTCCGCTTCTGGTCTTCTTAATGCAAGGGAGGTGTGCTCTCGCCTGGGAGGCAGATCGAAGGTGTCTGTTCGGTTGGTTATCAGCTATCCTGGCTGATGACGGCTGATAGCCAGAAACCGGTCGCAGGAACCGAGCTGCTGCTCGTTTTTAATATTGCCTCGTTTGTGTCATTTATTTTAAATTCCTCATTTATTATACCCTGCTTTTAACTAGCGCTTATTGCACCTGGCCCTTACTTGCATTTAAATTGGGACACCCACCGCTGTTTGGCGGGTCCGCTTCCCGGCGCAGGTCCGTTTTCAGCGCCATCTTGGATGGGGATGGCTCAACACTAACGCTGATTGGCTGGTATCGCGCTCTAGTCGCCAGGAGGACGCTAGGCGGATACTTAAGAGAGGTAAATCTCCTGCTCTCTCTCTATAGCTGGCAGCTGATCTGTGCATGTTCTTAATGCACTGCAGGAACCGAGCTGCTGCTCGTTTTTAATATTGCCTCGTTTGTGTCATTTATTTTAAATTCCTCATTTATTATACCCTGCTTTTAACTAGCGCTTATTGCACCTGGCCCTTACTTGCATTTAAATTGGGACACCCACCGCTGTTTGGCGGGTCCGCTTCCCGGCGCAGGTCCGTTTTCAGCGCCATCTTGGATGGGGATGGCTCAACACTAACGCTGATTGGCTGGTATCGCGCTCTAGTCGCCAGGAGGACGCTAGGCGGATACTTAAGAGAGGTAAATCTCCTGCTCTCTCTCTATAGCTGGCAGCTGATCTGTGCATGTTCTTAAAGCACTGCAGGAACCGAGCTGCTGCTCGTTTTTAATATTGCCTCGTTTGTGTCATTTATTTTAAATTCCTCATTTATTATACCCTGCTTTTAACTAGCGCTTATTGCACCTGGCCCTTACTTGCATTTAAATTGGGACACCCACCGCTGTTTGGCGGGTCCGCTTCCTGGCGCAGGTCCGTTTTCAGCGCCATCTTGGATGGGAATGGCTCAACACTAACGCTGATTGGCTGGTATCGCGCTCTAGTCGCCAGGAGGACGCTAGGCGGATACTTAAGAGAGGTAAATCTCCTGCTCTCTCTCTATAGCTGGCAGCTGATCTGTGCATGTTCTTAATGCACTGCAGGAACCGAGCTGCTGCTCGTTTTTAATATTGCCTCGTTTGTGTCATTTATTTTAAATTCCTCATTTATTATACCCTGCTTTTAACTAGCGCTTATTGCACCTGGCCCTTACTTGCATTTAAATTGGGACACCCACCACTGTTTGGCGGGTCCGCTTCCCGGCGCAGGTCCGTTTTCAGCGCCATCTTGGATGGGGATGGCTCAACACTAACGCTGATTGGCTGGTATCGCGCTCTAGTCGCCAGGAGGATGCTAGGCGGATACTTAAGAGAATCATGCAGACGCGCTGCGGATACGCGCTGCGGGGACGCCAGACTGACGCCGGAGTTACGCCAGAGTTCAGCCTGTCTGCGCCCGTCCGCGTTGAGGACGCGCTGCAGGACGGGCTGGACCCTGGGCACTCCGACGTTCATCCTTCCCCTCCATTAGAGATTCTGTATGGTACTCTTCTTTCTTTGAGACCTCGTGCACTTTGTTGCCATCACCGGCTTAGACCTGAAGTCCTGAGCCGGGCCCGTTTATGTCCCTCTTGCAATAGCTTTTTTACTCGTCCTACTCAATCCGGTACTCGTGCTACCCCTCTTCAGTCTACCAGCCACATCTGTCAACCCAAACAGGGTTTTTTGGTCAATGCTCGTTCCCTGATTAAACATGGGATCGAATTTCATGATTTCGTCAGTTTGAGGAATCCAGACTGGGTCTTTGTCACTGAAACTTGGGCTTCTGAGTCCGCTGGTCATGATTTGCTTTTGGCTATACCTGAAGGATACACCTTTCTAAGATTAGACAGAGAACGTTGTAGAGGAGGTGGAATAGCCATTCTTTTTAAATCTACTCTCTCCTGCATAATAAAACCTGTATCAGTTTCTACAGATCCTTTTGAAGCGCTTTATTTTTGTATTACGCACACTCCGGTGAGCTCTTTTTCTGGCATATTACTCTATAGACCCCCTGGGTCTAGAGTCAACTTCTGCCCAGAACTTTTTAGAATTTTAGAACCCTATTTTGGTAGGCCTTACTTTACCATTTTGGGCGACATCAATTTCCATTTAGAGGATTCTATATCAAAAGACACCTCCTCTCTGATTAATTCCTTGGAGGCATGTGATTTTGTCCAACTCGTTCTTCATCCGACCCACCAGGCGGGGCACACCCTTGACGGGATCTTCACCAACGATTCCAGACTAGAAGTCGGTTTGCCGGTACCAATTACATGGTCTGACCATTTAGCAGTCCCGCTGTCCCTAGACATTTCCTGTCCTGATGTCACGGCTGACACCGGTAAAAAACAATCTAAAAGGAGCTTCAAAAATTTTACTAAGGAGACACTTGCACCTTTTATCCGCAACATCAGTATTTCAACTAAACAGAAGGTTGATGACTCGGCTCAAGATTTAACTGATGCCATTATCAAAGCTGCTGATGAGCTAGCCCCCCCTTCCTTTAAATCTGCAGCTAGACTGAAGCCATCCGCCCCTTGGTTCTCTGCCGATCTGCGGTTGCTCAGACAAAAATGTAGACAGAAGGAACGTGGCTGGCGTAAATCTTGGGATTTAAAAGATAGAGAAGGCTATAAGAGTCTACTACGGGAGTATAGAAAGCGAATCATTAAGGAAAAACAGGACTATTTTTCTAACTTAACCTGTTCGTTAACATCCTCCAGAGAGCTTTTTAAAATTGTAGACTCCCTTTGCTCCCTTCAGGTTCCTGATCCAGTAGTTGCTTCCCAGGAGCTATGTGACGATATATCGAACTTTTTTTATACAAAGATAGACGATATTTACACAGCCCTAAAGACGCAGAGGAACTCACTCAGTTTGGAGGATTCCGTGCAAATCACACGATTGGAGGCCTGGAATGTAGATTCCCCTCAGTCCCTTGAACACTTCCCGGCTCTTACGCTAGAAGATCTCAACAGCCTGTTGGATAAAACTAAATCTTCATCTCCCCTTGACCCACTGCCCCTCAAGGTGCTTAAAAACTGCAGAGAAATCATTCTTCCTCCGATGCTTGAGGTAATGAATGGAGCCTTGGAACAGGGCATTTTTCCATCACTTTGGAAGAGAGCTATCGTAAAGCCGCTTTTGAAAAAGACCACCTTGGACCCTGGAGTGCTGAAAAATTTTAGACCCATCTCTCTGCTGCCAGCCCCTGCTAAGATGTTGGAGACCCACTTGAACTTCCATCTTTCGAACTTCCTCGACGCCTCTGGCTTCTTGGATGGGTCCCAACACGGCTTTAGAAAGCTACATAGCACGGAGTCTGCATTGACAAAAGTCATGGATAACATCCGCAGAAAAGTAGATTTGGGTCTTACCTCCGTACTGGTGCTGCTTGATCTTTCAGCAGCTTTCGACACCCTGTCTCCCCTGACTTTAACATCCAGGTTAAGGGAGGCAGGGGTAGTCGGACCAGCGCTCAGTCTCATGAGCTCCTTCTTACAACATCGAGAGCAACGTGTCATGCTAGGTGAATACCTCTCCCCTGTCAAGTCGTTGCAATGTGGGGTGCCACAGGGGTCGGCATTGAGCCCGACCCTGTTTAACATCTATGTGGCCCCCCTTGCAAGACTTGTAAGATCTCAGGGGATGGAGGTAGTGTCGTATGCGGACGACACGCAGATTATGGTATCCCTGACCCACTCTGTCAGTAAAACTGCCTCTAACTTTAGGGCCTGCATGCAACTTGTTGCAGATTGGATGGTCTCCAACTCCCTAAAGTTGAACGGGGACAAGACAGAGGTCCTGGTCTTTGGTAAGGACCAGGACATATGGTCAGATGACTGGTGGCCCCCCTCTTTAGGCAGCTGCCCTATACCTACCAAATCTGCTAGAAACCTAGGTGTCATCTTTGACACCCAGCTCTCCATGGAGCTACAGGTGAATAGAACGGTGGCGACCTGTTGGGGTGTCATCAAGACCCTAAAAAGGATTGTGAATTATTTGTCCCCTCAGGCGCGGAAACAGGTGGTGATTGCCCTTGTTGGCTCAAGGCTCGATTACTGTAACTCTGTGTACGCCGGGGCCAACAAGGGCTTGCTCCAGCGTCTACAGGTCATACAGAACGCTGCAGCGCGGTTTGCCCTCGCTTTGCCCTGGTTGTCATCAATGACCTTAGCGAGGAAGAACCTCCATTGGCTCCCCATTCCGTCAAGGATCACTTTCAAACTTCTTTGCCTTACATTTAAGGCTCTAACTGCAGGCTCGGCTGATGCTCTTGGTTCATTACTTACCAGATATGTTCCGAGTAGATATTTACGTTCCAGCGAGCAACACCAACTGGTAATCCCCAGAGCCAAGAAGGTTAGATGGGGGTCCAAAGCTTTTTCCATACTGGCACCTCTAATGTGGAATTCACTCCCCCTTGAAATCAAACGACTTCCTTCCCTTGACCTCTTTAGGAAGTCCTTGAAAACTTGGCTCTTTATTAAGGCATACCAGTAGGTTCTGTTTCTGTCTGCTATCAGCTCTATATTTTGGTTTAGGCGCCTTGACGCCCACTGGGCATAGTTGCGCATTATAAATAATATTTCATTCATTCATTCATTGGTAGAAGTTGAGGCGGTGGCTGAGGTAAGCTGGAACAGTGTTGTGGAGAGTTTTGTCAGCATGGGTGTTTAGCTTGAAGTTGCATATTGCCTGGATTGTGAGCCAGTGGAGATTGTTGAGGTTTTGAGAGATGTGGTTATTTCATACATCAGACAATGCCCTGTTTTCTTCATTCTTCTACAGAACTGGAGTACTTACCAGGGGCGGCTTCTCCACAATGGCGGAGGAGCGTCACCCCACTGGCTCAGAGCTAGCACTTGAAAAATAAAACGATATACTATAATCGTTTTATTTTTCATTTGCCCGCTCTGAGACAACGTGCGCAGAGAGGGGCAGGCAGGGCCATGGAGGGAGTAGAAGGAATGGTTGGTGCACTTATAGGTGTGCAAGTGTGTTTGTCCAGCAGTCTCAGGCTGACCAAACACACATGCGCACTTAGGTTTCTCCAACCTGACTGTATTGAACAGCCAGGTTGGAGAAACAGCACAGACTCACCTGTCCTGAGCTGCGTGTCAAAAAAGCCTGCTAAGGCCAATCCCCAAGCTGCTCTCATAGCAAAACACCCACTCAATCACCCATACATCCACTTACACACCCATTCATATTCCCGTACAGCCACTCATATTCACTCTCACTCACACATGGACACTTACATACATGTTCATTCAACCATACAGTCACTCATGCACAATCTCATTCAACATTTACAGCCATTGACACAACCGAACAATCACACATATACCCACTCATTCACCCACTCATTCACAATTGCAGCCACTTACATAGACACTCTGCCATACACATACTCACACACCTACTCACTTACTCATACACCCACTGAGTCACAACTCGCTCATCCATACAAAACTCACACACACTCACTCACTCATGTTTACTGTCTCTCACATACCCACTCACTCTTCTACACTCTATATACATTCCCACTGACTCACCTGTACAACCACTCCTTCAGCTACTTACTTTACCATATATATTTTATACCCAGTAAGTTTAGGAAAAGACTTAGAATGATTGGATGATATCATCTGTGATGTCATTAGAGATGTCATGGGTAATGCCATCAGTGATGTCATTTAGATGTCATGAGTGATGTCATCAGTGATGTCACTTACCATCTCACGAGTCATGTAATATGTGAGGTCATAAGCAGTACATTTGCGGGGGCATGAGTTATAGTTAGCTCAGGTAATATAACTGTTGAATTTTACTGGTTTTGTACGAGTGAAATGTCAGCCTAACTATAACATCCCTGTAACATTTGTTTTTTTCAGCAAATTTCTAAGGTTGTTATTTCCTAACTATACTGTCCCTATAACCTTTGTTTTTTTCAGTGAATTTCTAAGGTTTTTCAAATTCCATCTCTAATGTATTATGTCCCTCAAACATTTCATTTTTTAGTTAATCTGCAGGGTATATATATATATATATATATATATATATATATATTTATTATCTACTGGCGGTCGCCAGTAGATAGTTATAGTTAGGACCATGTTTCCATATGAAATCTCAAAATTCTATTTTGATTATCTTTGGCGCCGTTTGACGAATCTTCGCGAAATTTCAAAACTAATGGGGCGCTCCGCTCAGCTCCTACCCTGAAAGTCTCGGGGTGATTCGTCAAGCGGGGGCCGAGAAAAAAGGGGGGTCCCAAAACACGTTTTCCCCATGCATTTTTCCATAGGACCTTTAGTCGAAGGTACAGCCCGAACGGCTGAACAGAATTACTTGAAATTTGGCAGAGAGGTAGTCCTCAGGTCAGGGAAGTGCCTTTTGCAGGTCTGGTGTCCTGAGAAAATAGCCTTTAAAAGCATATAAATATCTATACTGTGCGCGCACGTGCACGCACCGTACACGTACGGTGCGTGCACGTGCGCGCACAGTGCCGTGCGCGAGCGAAATTCTGATTGGTTGTTAGATGTCAGTCAACATTCAAATCGGTCGAAATCAGGAAGTGTCGGCCGCCATTTTGTCTCTCGCACTGAAAAGGAAAGGGGGAAAAAAGGTGGAAAACGTGAAAAGGGAGCAGGGAAGAGAGTTCCTGACCCCCTAGCCTTTGTCAGGGGGTCACAGAAGGACCCCCATGGGTGAAATAAACATTTTTTTTTTTTTATAAAAACCCCGGGGTGTGCGCACGGAGCGCCCAACGCGCGCACACGGTGCGCGAAGCGCACGGTGTGCCCAAAGCACGCGCATGGTGTGCGCACGGTGAAAAACCTTAAAAAAAAAATATATTAATAAATACATAACTTACCATTTAAAAAAACGTACAAATTCACTTAAAAAACCATAGGTTTCACACACGTTATAGTTAGGAATTAGCATTTAAAAAACCTTGCAAATTCACTTAAAAAACCATAGGTTTCACACAGGTTATAGTTAGGTGGACATTTCATTCGTAAAAAACCAATGAAATTCCCCCGTTATAGTTAGTTCAGATAACTATAACTCGCGCGACCGCCACTCTATCACAAGGATGATGTCATCAGTGATGTCATGAGTGATGCCACTGACCATGTCATGAGTGATGTAATATGTGACGTCATGAGCAGTGGATTGCGGGCACGCGAGTTATAGTTATCTGAACTAACTATAACGGGGGAATTTCATTGTTTTTTTTACGAGTGAAATGTCCACCTAACTATAACCTGTGTGAAACCTATGGTTTTTTAAGTGAATATATATATATATATATATATATATATATATATATATATATTCCCAAACAACTCGCAAATCCTTTCCTGATGCAAGAAAGAGCCACACGAATCCAGTTTCCAATAATCTTCGTTTTAATCACAGGGCAAAAAGACGCGTTTCGAGCATACAAGCTCTTGGTCACATGACCATAAGTTCAGAGTTCAGTCTATTTACAGACCTCCAAAGGACATAAACAAAAGACTTCCTAAAAGTATTACAAAATGCAATTGTGTTATTTACTGCGGTGACTCACATTAAATAAACAACATTTCTTTCTTTCATCACAGCGTTATATTTCTGTGGTCAAGAAAATTGTCATGGCATAATATGATAAGAAGAAATGAAAAAACGATACATGCATTTCATAGCCAAATTTATAATGTCTCATTGGAACAAATATCTCATTCGGACTGCATGAAACAGAAAAAATATATATATATAAAAAGGAAAATTAAGGTGTAGTACCCATTTAAAGAACGAACTTTCAGTCTGTCAAAGACAATAATCACTAAACCGGTGTCTCCACAAGCAATCCCGACATACTATACTTTTATCAACTTGGGGTGCACTTAGCTTAAATCACAAGGTGCAATATAATGATGTGGCCCATGGTCCTATGTTCCCAAAGGGAGAAGGAAAAGGTGGTTGTGGACAACCCTCTGAGTCTCCGTGCTCGTATCACTTAACAATAACAGTAGTGCTTGTAGGCTTCATAGGTCCAGTCTAAGAGGGAGAGACAAAAATTGAGACAAAGGTAAATATATAATACAAGTAAAACAGTCCAATCCTTTGAATATAATCCCAAATGTCAGTGCCATGACAACAATCAACATTGATACCTCTAAAAATTGAAAAGAGAAGAAAGAAGTCACAGGAACCAATTACAAATAGTTGCAATTAATGTCAATTTTTTTATATATAAAAAATCTTTTTTTGGACTCAACTCAAAAATCAAAAAGGAACTGGAGATCCTAATGGGAGGAAGGTAAAAGCTGCACTGATCTGGATTTAGAAAATTAAAGGTGTACATGCATCTCTTCATCATTATTCATCCCAAAGGTGGCTACACTTCCAGCTTGCAAAATAAATTTCGATTCTAATCTGCGTAGGGCTTGGTTTCTGTTCCCTCCTCTGGGGTTCTTGATAACGGTATCAAGGGCAAAGAATTTAGCCTTTGTCCAATCTCCATTGTGTTCATTACAGAAATGTCTTGCCGTGCTATAGCTAAAATCCTTATTAGTAATAGCATGCCAGTGTTCCAAAATTCTCTTTTTCACCGGAAAAATAGTCGAACCTATGTACCACTTGCAACAAGGGCAAGTGATTACATAAATCACATAGTCTGTACTGCCCTGAATGTTCTTGCGAATGTACCATTTCCTTTTAGTTCTTTCTAGGACCACTTGTTTAACGTTTTCGCTGTGGCTACATGCTTTGCACTTGCCACAACGATGGAAACCTCCCATTTTTTCTAACCAAGTAGGTTTCTGATTGCTGAAGTGACTTTTGACAATCATGTCTTTGATGGAGGTTCCCTTTCTGTACGTTATTGCAGGATATGGGCCAAGTTTTTCTTTTAATGCTTTGTCTTGGATCAGAATATCCCATCTCTTTTTGATTATTTGGTGGAATTGATGTGACTGGGAATTGAAAGTGGTAATTAGTCTGATTGGTGAATCAGTCTCAGATTGTTTTCTCTTAGGTACTTTGTAAAGTGCCTCATCTCTCTTAATATCATCTGCTTTTTTCTCGGCTTTCTTGATCATTCCCTGTGGGTACCCTCTGGCTAGAAATCTTTCTGACATTTCTTTTTTATTTCTTTCGTATGCTTCCTCCGTGCTGCAGTTTCTCTTAGCACGGAGGAATTCACCGAATGGTATACTCCACCTAAAGTTAGGAGGGTGGCAGCTGCTAGCGTGTAATACCGAGTTACATGCGGTTATTTTTCTGAACACATCTGTCTCTAATTTGTTGTGTTTAGCCGTCACTCTAATGTCTAGGAAGTCAACTGTTTCCTGGCTATGTTGCATAGTGAATTTCAGATTAAAAACATTTTCATTCAGTTCATTCAGGAATTCAAACAGTTCTCGTTCTCCACCTTCCCACACAAAGAAAATGTTGTCAATAAATCTTAGCCAGATACTGATCTTACTTGTCCATTGTTACATCAATTCACTCCCGAGCACCTGCTTCTCCCACCAGCCAACCAAAAGATTGGCATAGCTGGGAGCGAAGCAGGTGCCCATCGAAGTTCCTTGTATTTGTTTGTATAGTACTCCATTAAAGGTAAATACATTTTCCACAAGGCAAAGCTCTATCATTTGCAACAACATTGATGAATGTGTGAGTAAATGTTTGCCCCTAGAGTTAAGAAAGTGTTCATAAGCTTTCAGTCCATCTCTATGTCTAATGCTGGTGTAAAGACTCTCCACGTCTAAACATACAAGCCAATAATTAGTGTTCCAATGTATGTTCTCAATCTTCTGTAGAAAATCTTTCGTGTCTCTAATATATGAAGTTAAATCTTTAACTAAATCTGACAAAAAGAAATCTACGTCCATAGAGACATTTTCTAACAGACTATTCTTTGAGGACACTATTGGTCTGCCTGGGGGTTGCGTGGAGTTTTTATGTACTTTGGGGAGCAGATAGAAGGTAGGTATAGTTGGTGTCTCATTTTTAAGGAATTTCAATTCATCCCAACTCAAAAGCTTCTCATCTGCCCATTTGTCAAGGAGAGTAAAGAGGGTATTTTTTAGTCTACTGATATATGACCTGTCTACCTTTGTGTAACACGTTACATTATTCAATTGTCTCATGGCTTCGTTAATATAGCTCTTTTTGTCCCATAGGACAATATTCCCCCCTTTATCGGATGGCTTGATAACTATGCTGTTATCATTCTGTAGATCCCTTAAAGCATCTCTCTGTGGTTTGCTAAGGTTGGTATTGGGGGTAGATTGCTTCAAAAGATATTCAATATCTTGGTTCACCATTTCGTGAAAGATATCAATATTATCTTTTGGGGTTTGTGGTCTATATTTAGATTTACCCTTAAAGGGTGTAACTATAGACCTCTCAATGTCTAAGCCTAAAGTAGACTCCAGATCGGTACCATCTGGAATCTGTGTCACAGATTCCTCAGTGTTTAAACTCTCTTCCTGTGAGGTCAAGGATTGTGGATCAAATGTGCTTTGTTCATCACTGAGGCTAAGTAAAGTTCTTAATATCTCAGTGTCATCTATAGAGGATGCAAGGGTAGGTAAGGCTGGCCCTGCTAGATTGATGTTACTATTTTTAATTTGGTGAATCTTAAATAGTTTCAATTTTCTCACAAAACAATACATATCAATGCGTGTCTGTGAATAGTCTAGTGGAAAATCCGGACAGAAACTCAATCCCAATTTCAGAACCTGTTCTTCCGTTGGAGTCAAGGATCTGTTCGAAAGGTTCATTACCGTTAGTTCTTGGTTCTCCATTATTTGCCTCTTTGGTTCTGGCCCTTGGTTCCCACTCCAGTATTGTTGTTTCTTCTTGCGCCGCTCTCGCCTCCTCTTGCTTGCGTTTTCCTCTTCCCCTTCCTTGGAATCTTGTTCTTCCTCTCATTGAGTGTTCGTTTGCCTCCTGCATGAGGCGTAGTTCCTCGGAAAAAGACGTGATTTCCGTTGGGAAAGAAGTATTGCTATCCGTGGATCCCACATCCGAACTTAGGCTAGTACCGGACTCCCATCTTCCTTTATCGGCGGCTCCCAATGCCTGGTCCTTCGTCAAATTAGAACGTATCTTGTCAAACTTCCTGGCAAAAGTCAATATTCTTCCAGAACGATTATCTCTTTCGTCCCTCTCGAATTTCCTTTGTTTTCTCTCAACGATATCTTTTTCAAATATTTTAATTCGATCATTAATTGTTGTGAGGATTTTATTCACTTCACTCTGATCAGTCTCTTTTGCCAGTTCATCAAGTATTTTCTGTATTTCATCAACTAAGTCCTTATGCTTCTCCCATGCATTTTTGATAAGGATTTGCAGCATCATTTTGGAACAGGCAGTAGTATTGTCAAGCCATGCCTTCAGGACCTCCTGTTTGGGTTTATTTAACGTTGGTACAATGAAGATTCTCAAGCCTCAAGTGAGTCTCTCTGCTGTTGTCATCCCAAATAAAGTTATCTCATCATGAGCAGTTTGGAAGATTGACCCTAGCGCCATGATCCACTTGGATGAGATAACTTTATTTGGGATGACAACAGCAGAGAGACTCACTTGAGTAAAACGTATGGAACCACAAGTACCAGCAGGCCACGGGAGTGGCCGCGCCCACTGAGGCGGGGTTTCTTTTTGAATATCAAGGTTGCCGCCAAAACACTCCGCTGTTGCCTCCCAGTCCACAGCCCCTGATGAAGTCATTGTACGAAACGCGTTGGGACTGGACTCGTAAACTGCGTGGGCAGTGTTGCTGTTCCTGATTGCTTCACCATATAAGCAGATTTGGCATAATCCTTACCTGTTGTGTGCTTCCTCTTCAGCAGGCAAAACTTTGTGGGTTTGATGTTATGCGGCTTGTTGCCTGAGCCGCGGAGGAGTAGCGCCGGCGCTGGTTCAGCGCACCAGCAAGTCCGTCAAACGGCGGAATTGCTTATGGGACAGGTGCCGCTTTTCTGAACTAACCATGAGCAGTTTGGAAGATTGACCCTAGCGCCATGATCCACTTGGATGAGATAACTTTATTTGGGATGACAACAGCAGAGAGACTCACTTGAGTAAAACGTACGGAACCACAAGAACCAGCAGGCCACGGGAGTGGCCGCGCCCACTGAGGCGGGGTTTCTTTTTGAATATCAAGGTTGCCGCCAAAACACTCCGCTGTTGCCTCCCAGTCCACAGCCCCTGATGAAGTCATTGTACGAAACGCGTTGGGACTGGACTCGTAAACTGCGTGGGCAGTGTTGCTGTTCCTGATTGCTTCACCATTAAAGCAGATTTGGCATAATCCTTACCTGTTGTGTGCTTCCTCTTCAGCAGGCAAAACTTTGTGGGTTTGAGATATATATATATTCACTGAAAAAACCATAGGTTTCACACATGTTATAGTTAGCGGAAATTTTACTGATAAAAACCAATGAAATTCCCCCGTTATAGTTACTGCAGGCAACTATAACTCACGCGACCGCAATCCTCTGCTGATGCTAATACTGTATTTAGACACTTATTTGCCCATGTCTTCTTCCATACATTTTTAGCTATACATATATTACAAATATATTTTTTTCATAAAGACACATATGTCATCAGCAGAAGATTGCGGTCGCGTGAGTTATAGTTGCCTGCAGTAACTATAACGGGGGAATTTCATTGGTTTTTATCAGTAAAATTTCCGCTAACTATAACATGTGTGAAACCTATGGTTTTTTCAGTGAATTTGCAAGGTTTTTTAAATGCTAATTCCTAACTATAACGTGTGTGAAACCTATGGTTTTTTCAGTGAATTTGTACGTTTTTTTAAATGCTAAGTTACTTTACACGCACCGCGTGCCCACGTTACGCTAGATGGGCCATGTACGCACGATGCGCTTCGCGCACCGTGCGCACATGGAGGACATATGATGCACTTCGTTTTGAAAGGTAATATTTTAATTTTTCGTATATTTTATAAGCCATGCACAAATGGTGCCCTTCGGGCACCATTTGCACACGCGGTGGAGAGAGTGTGGATAATTTTTTTTTTTTTTTTTTTTTTTTTTTAATTTTAGTTTTTTTCAGCTGTGATAAGCCAAGCACAATTGGTGGCCTTCGGCCACCAATTGCACACGGGGTGCAGAGAGTGTGGATGATGTTTTTTTTTAAAATTATTTTTTACCGTACGCGTACGGTAAGCGTAATCGGCGAAATTACCGAAAAAATAAAAATTCCATTTTAGGCCTTGGAGGATCTTTGGGGACTCCCTCAACATGCCTATGTGTGTGGGAGCTGTCTAAACAGCCCCTTTACATGTTTTTGGGCTTTAAATTTTAAAAATCGCTCTCAGTGCGAGAGAGAAAATGGCGGCCGCAGCTTCCTGGTTTCGGCCGATTCGAATGTTTACTAAGATCTAAGAGCCAATCAGAATCGCGCTCGCGCACGCCACCGTACGCGTACGGTAAGCGTACCGTAAGCGCACCGTAAGCTGGCTCAGATATATATATTGATTTAAAGGCTATTTTCTCAGAATCTACTGAACAGATTTACACCAAACCTACAAAAGGCACTTCCTTGACCTGAGGACTACCTCTCTGCCAAATTTCTAGTAATTCTGTTCAGCCGTTCGGGCTGTAGCCCTGTCTAAAGGTCCTATGGAAAAATGCATGGGAAAAACGCGTTTTGGGACCCCCCTTTTATCTCAGCCCCCGCTTGACGAATCCCCCCGAGACTTTCAGGGTAGGAGCGGAGCGTAGCGCCCCACCTATTTTGAAAAATTTGCGAGGATTCGTCAACCGGCGCAAAAGTTATTCAAAATAGAATGTTGCGGATTTCCTATGGAAACGTGGTCCTAACTATAACTACCTACTGGCGACCGCCAGTAGGTAATATATATAAATATATATATATATCAACGCTCCAAGGTGCCCACAGGTCAAGGACGCACTCCGCAGTAGCTTCGAATCGGGCAAGGGGCACTTCACAGCCCGATGTAACTTCAGCCATCCAGTTAAATTGATGTTAGCCGAACGCATTTCTGAGCTGCCGCTCGTCTTCAGAGGCTTTTAACTGAGTTCGTGCTTTGGACACTCCCACACAATTAACATAATTGACGTCCTCAGATGGATGGACAAATCAGATGACTTTCACCACAATGTATTGTGGGACTTGCAGTCCGTGTCCCAAATAGTTCCTCAATGGCGCACATAATTTAAAGCTGTTTCTCAGTGCGAAGCCCTGTGATGTCGTGAACATGACAAGTACGGCGATAGGACTGCAGGCCGCTGTGCTAGTAATGATGACACGGGGACAGTAGTGGTGACTTATGCCGTCCTCCGCCGTAGCCTCAGCGGCGTACGCGCGTGCGCGACTTGCTTTTTATTTTACTTACTCACGTGACCTGACACGTACGCCCAGGCGTATCACGTCATGGTCACGACATCACAAAGCCCTACCATGGGCCTCGGGGTGCGTGTAGCCCAAAAATCCCTGACTGCTGCTCCACAAAGAGACCAGGTATGATTCCGAGCCTCGTGGCCCCCAATGATGGCGGTCGCCAGTAGATAGTTATAGTTAGGACCTATTTTCCATAGGAAATCCGCAACATTCTATTCCCAATAAGTCTAGCGCTGATTGACGTATCTTCTCGAAATTTTCCAAACTTTTGGCCAGCTCCGCTCCTCTCCTACCCTGAAAGTTTTGTGGTGATTTGTCAAGCGGGGGCCGAGAAAAAGGGGGGGTCCCAAAACGCGTTTTCCCCATGCAATTTCCCATAGGATCTGTTGTCGCAGCTACAGCCTGAACCGCTGAACGGAATGACACCAAATTTGGCAAAGAGGTAGTCCTCAGTTCAGACTCGTGCCTTTTGCATAAATGGTGTGAATCTGTTCAGTAGTTCCTGAGAAAATTATGGTAAAAAAGTTAGTGATATCTATGGCTGGGTAGGATCCGCGGACCCTACCCGCACCGTAAGCGCACGCTCCCCGAACCGAGCACGCACCCTCCCGATCGCGCGCTGAATGCTAATTGGCTGTCGAGTGTCTCTCTACATTCGAAACCAGGAACTGTTGGCGGCCATTTTCTGCCTCGGTAGAAGCGAGGCTGAAGAAGCAAGGGGAATAAGTGTGTAAAACATATAAAGGGGTAGAGTGGAAATACTCTGACCCTCTAGAGGTGCTTAGGGGGTCCCAGAAGGACCCCCAGGGACCCCCTTTAAAAAAAAAGAACGGCGAAATACGCGCATCCTAACGCGTTGGGTGCACGGATTCTCACACGTTGGGTGCGAGGATCCACGGCAATGTTTTTTGAAAAAAGACAAGAAATCATTGGTTGTATGAATACTTTTTACACTGAAAGGTAGGGTGTATATTTCTGTTTTTTAAAGGTATGATTCTTATTGGTTAACAAAAACAGATTGTAAGGAACATTATATATGATAAGCTGATATGTTGAAAAGTCCAGCACACTTCCTGTCTTGATTAGCAACATTGTGTGTTGAACTTGTGACCTGTGAGCTCAGTGCAGTGTTCCATGACCTGTTTCTATGGTAACAGGCAGAAGAAAGATTGGGGGAAGGGTTGAACTGTATTTCAGTTGGAAAGGGTTGAAATGTTTAACCAATAGAAATGTGTGTTTGCTTTTGAGTTTATGTGTGAAGGATTGTGATTTGATGTTTACATGTATATGTGTGGAAAATGAAAGGGAAACCTTTCCATTCTTTGTTTTTGCTGAGAGGTGCACAGTGCAGAGATTCTGTAAAAGAAAATATGGTGAGTGATTGATATACTTCTTAATTAGGGCTCCCGGTTTTATGGTATTTATTTTTTTGCCATTTCCGTCTGTATTTATCCATATTTATTTTTTGGGCTTTTTTTCTGTATTTATCCATATTTATTTTTGCCACAAGCAAAAGGCGACGCTACAGCTAGTATTTTTCCACATTTATTTACATTGACAAGGCACACCTGCGCCCGGTTGCTATTGGGCAACACAATACATTCAGCTGAAAACTTTGCCATTGTAGTACAAGCACATGTGCATTTCAAGAGACTTTGAGGGCATTGAGGCTCTTTCTGGTTTGTTAATGAAGTGAAGACCACTGAAAACCCGTTCAATATTTGCTGATGGTACTGGAATGACCAAAAGATTCTGTTAGAGCTTCACCCCTCTGAAACCTGCCCCAGAGGCCTCAACAAAACCATGTTTCACAGCTTTAAAAAAACCTGCTCCCTTCGAACATCTGTGTTTGCTTCTTCCCTTTGTGTTGCCGCTCCTTCTCTTTGCCTGCTGGCCTCCCACCCAGCACAATATAAATGATTAGAGAGGCCATATGCCTTTGTCCCGTCCTGCTTCATGAAAGACTCAGACTGCTTTTGTTGCTGTTTTTAGATAGCGCAAACTCATCCCGACGGTATTGGAGTGCTTTACATTGTGAGACTTTAATTTTATGCAGGTACAGGAAGATGAAGTGATTTTCTCAGAGTCAGAAGATGTTGAGCCAGTGCCAAGACTCAAATCTGGTTCCCCAACTGCAAAGTTGGCAGCTTTCTCGGAGCTGCTTACTATAGCAGGTTGCCTGGGGCACTGAAGATGCTTTACGATCTCATCTCAGTGTTATCTTTTGGCTAATGATCTGAAGTGCTGTAGGCGACTTGTAGCACTTTATAACACTTCTTACAAATAAACAGGCTCTTACATTTGTGTTTGTATGGAAGGTGAAATTGCAAGTCGTTATATACTTATTTCATGTCTCATTCTCTTTTATTTTTCACATCATCACTGGCTTTTTTGCAAAACAACCAAAAAGCCTTTTCTTCGGAAAAAGCCTTCTATTTATTTCAATTTCTACTTTCTGTGCCCGTTTGTCTGTAGCTTTACTGCGGCAAGGGCCACCCGCTCGCCAGGTCTTCTGAGTGGCAGGGGAATGCAAGAGTTGTGCACTGGCCTGGCAGGTTGCTGGCAGTGCGTACCTCCCCCCCCCCCGTTTATGGCAGCCCGGGCTGAAACAGCTTACACACAGCCACCCCCGAGCACTTCACAGGTCTTTAAAAGACCATTCGCGTGTTAATGGGGCTTTGTTGGTTGTTCACCCCTTCTAGAGCCCCTGCATCGCCACTCCGACTATTGCTGGAAGAATTAACACATTACACAATACTGCCCTGTCAGCTGCTTGCAGGAATCGGGAGGCGGGAGACTAGCGCGGCAACATTTACTCGTATTTTACCGTTTATAAATATAAATACAGACAAAGGAAATATCGATTTCCGTCTGTATTTATATGTATAAATCCGTAAATACGGAAAACCGGGAGCCCTATTCTTAATCTATAAAAGAACTTGAAAGATGAGTTATTTAATTGTGAGGGGATGTATGTAGACTATTTTGATTTTAATCAGACTAATGTATTTCTCCTGCTAAAGTGTAGGGAGTACTTTTTTTCTCTACAATGTGTGTGCATGTAGAAACCATTCTGTGATAAGCATTTGTGTTATTCATGTGTTTGTAGACAGATAACTGTGCTGTTTTTATATTTTGGTAGAATTAGAAACCAGTCATTGTTTATGAATTTGTGAAATGAGTTATGTTATGTTTCTATACTAAAATGTAGTACTACTTCTAGATGAAGAAATGTGTTTTGGTATAGTGCAAGGGATAGTGTTGTTTGTCAAGAATCACACAGTGAGTCTGTGTGCATTTGGGAACCACTGTGAGAGAAGCATTTGGTAACATCATGTATTTGCTGACAGATAACTAATTTAAAACCTGTCATGTTGTCAAGTTTTAGTAGCATTAGAAGCCAGTCATTGCTTATGCGTTGATTAAATTAGTCAGGCATTGACACTAAAGTGCAGTCGTGAAATATGTAGATCGTGTGCAGTTCCCTTACCACTTCCACTGTAGTGAATGAGTTTTGGTAATCTGCTAGGGATAGTGTTGTTTGTCTAGAATCACACTGTGAGTCTGTGTGCATTTGGGAACCACTGTGAGAAAAGCGTTTGGTAACATCGTGTATTTGCTGACAGATAACTGTTTTAAAACATGTCATGTTGTGAAGTTTTAGTAGCATTAGAATCCAGTGTTTGCTTATGCGTTGATTAAATGAGTCATGCTTTGACACTGATGTGGTGTACTTTAATATGTAGATTGTGTGCAGTGCCATTAACTCTTCCAGACTAGTGAATGAGTTTTGGTAAACTCCTAGGATAGTGTTGCTCGTCTAAAATGACACTGTGAGTCTGTGTGCATTTGGGTAAGGATTGTGAGAGAAGCATTTGGTAACATCGTGTATTTGCTGACAGATAACTGTTTTAAAACCGGTCATGTTGTCAAGTTTTAGTAGCATTAGAAGCCAGTCTTTGCTTATGCTTTGTTTATATGAGTCAGGCTTTGACATAAAAGTGCAGTCCTGAAATATGAAGATTGTGTGCAGTTCCCTTACCACGTCCACAGTAGTGAATGATTTTTGGTAAACTCCTAGGGATAGTGGTTGTTTTCTAGAATCACACTGTGAGTCTGTGTGCATTTGGGAACCACTGTGAGAGAAGCATTTGGTAACATTGTGTATTTGCTGACAGATAACTAATTTAAAACCTCTCATGTTGTCAAGTTTTAGTAGCATTAGAAGCTAGTCTTTGCTTATGCATTGATAAAATGAGTCAGGGTTTGACACTAAGGTGCAGTACCATGTACTATTCGGTTCACTGTGGCAGAACTGAATATTTAAAAGTTTTACCTAAGCACTGTCCTAGAAGTAGTCTGATTATTTAGTCAGTTCCTAAGTACCAAATAGATTGCTTCAAATGTCTATGCAGTATGCATGTAGTGTTCTAACATACTATACACTTGTCTTTTACACCTTCAATTCCCTAGTCAGTATCCATACACTTCCAGGAAACATCCTGGCACTTCCTTTGCAGTCCTCTAGAGACCCATTCAACAGCATGTACTAATCCATTCACTGTGCCAAAACCCAAACACTTATAAATTCACCAAGACACTCTCTTTCCAGTACTCTAATGATTCAGTCATTGCCTAAGTATTCATGCACTAAGCCAGGTCTTAGCACATGGACTTCTTCAAACCCCTATCCACTATGCATGCAGTCCTCTAACCACCTACACACTTGTCTTTCACACCTTCAATTCCCCAGTCAGTATCCGTTCACTTCCAGCAAACACCCTGTCACTGCCGTTGCACTCCTCTAGTGACCCATTCAGCATCATGTACTAATCCATTCACTGCGCCAAACCCTAATAAATTCACCTAGGCACTCTCCTTGCAGTACTCTAATCATTCAGTCAGTACCCAAGTACTCATCCAGTGACCCAGGCCTTAGTATATGGACTGCTTCAAACCCTTATCCACTATGCATGCAGTCCTCTAACCACCTACATAATTGTCTTTCACACCTTCAATTCCCTAGTCAGTATCCATACACTTCCAGGAAATACCCTGTCACTCCCTTTGCAGTCCTCTAGTGACCCATTCAGCATCATGTACTAATCCATTCACTGTGCTAAAACCCAAACACTTATAAATTCACCAAGATACTATCTTTGCAGTACTCTAATCATTCAGGCAGTGCCTAAGTATTCATACACTGAGCCAGGCCTTAGCACATGGACTGCTTCAAACCCCTATGCACTATGCATGCAGTCTTCTAACCACCTAGACACTTGTCTTTCACACTTTCAATTTCCTAGTCAGTATCCATACAGTCCAGCACTTGTCACTGCCTTTGCACTCCTCTAGTGACCCATTCAGTACCAAGTACTAATCCATTCCCTGTGCGAAAAGCTTAGCACTTATAAATTCACCTAGGCACTCTCCTTGCTGTACTCTAATCATTCAGTCAGTACCCAAGTAGTCATGAAGTGAGCCAGGCCTTAGCACATGGACTGCTTTAAATGCCTATGCAGTATGGATGCAGTCCTCTAATCACCTACACAGTTGTGTTTCACACCTTCTATTCCCTAGTTAGTATTCATACTCTTCTAGAAAACACCCTGTCACTCACCGAGTGTGTCTCCTTATAGTACTGTAATCATTTAGTCAGTTAGCATGTAGTCTTTTAGTGAGGTAGGCTTAAGGGCATGAACTGCTTCAAAGTAGTATGCACTATGCATGTAGTGTTTTAACGATCGTCACACTTGTGGTTCAGGGCTATAGTTTCTTAGTCAGTTTTTATATAAAATGTGTTTGTACTGTAATGGAATAGTATAAATTTGAAAGTTATTAATATACATTTATTTGTGATTCTTTTTTACAGATACAGAACAGGAGTGTTTCTCATCTGTTTGCACTCTTCTCGTGCAAGATTGTTTGGATGAAGGGTCCTTAGGTGTTTCATCATACTTGCTGTGCCGCACGAGTATTTTTTGTTAGGATCCCCTCGTAACAGAACTCTTTGGCAAATCTTGCGAGTGACGAAGGTGGCATTGGTCTTTGTTTGCCCCTTTGGAAAAGTAAAAAATTTCCTCACCACTGAAGAAAAACGTTGTGGGCGTGGTGCCTTCTGCAAAACATTTTCCTCAGATTCTGTAAATATTTTAAAGCTGCAACATTTACAGTTTTTGTAAGTTAAACTTATAACATTTTGTTAGCTGTATGCATTTCATATATCTGTGATTTGTTTCTTGTGGTATTTTGTTGAGAATACCATGTTGTTTTTTTTTTAACAATCTTTCTGATTTTCCAGGTCTGTCGTCGACATCCATGGTCCCCACAGGAGTGTTCCGCCTTGTTGTTTTGCATTATTGTTGTTACATTTTGTTTATTAGTTTATTGTTCATATATATGTTCATAAAAAAATAAAGTTTGAAAATAGTTTATCGTTTATATATTTATTATTATAAAAAATAAAGTTTGAAAAAAAAATGAATAACGTTTTTGCTTGTTCTCCTAACTGCTGTCTGACTCTTTCTTATTCTTATTACTGTTATTTGATGGAGTCCACCATGGTGTTAAATTTTGGGGCACTTATTGCTGGAATACTGGTGATATCTGCAGTTTGCACCAACTTCTGAATAGTGTGTTAGATTTATCTCAACTTTACTTCCGTTAAGTGCTGATAATGAAATGGAGAGTAGCCGTTCCCGTGCAAAAAGACACGAGGTGCACCTTTCCGATTTATTCTAAATACTAAAATCCTGTATTGAATTGCACTGAGGTATTGGCTGCACTTACAGTGTACACACAAAATCTATTAAGAAATCTCATTGTATTTATATTGATTGGGAATAGTGCGTCAGGTGCTGGATCTTGACGAGATACACTGCTCAGTTCGTATATTGTTCTGCATACGAAAAAAATCACATCGCAACTTTCACACCGATTGCAATGCGAAACAAATTCCGGCGATAAGACACGTTAGCACCAGGGATTTTACACCTGCTTTCTGCTGGTGTTAAGCAGGACAACTACCTGCACTATGAAAGGGAACACAGCCACGAGCCACACCAGAACACCCACAGGTGCCATAGAGTCAATGAGCATGATACAGGGATACCCATGAGGGCCAGAAGACTCATCTCAACAACTCCAGGACCACCAATGCCCCCCAAACCAACATCTTAGTAAGTGTGTCCCTGTGGTCATTGTCTTAGCATGATAGGCACGAGCCCTGCAACATCACAGTGTGCTGTCACCAAAGCATTGGCAGTGAGCCTGGATGTGTAGCTACGCACGCATCCTCCTGCATGCACAACTGGCGTGTGCTGGTCTGGGGTTCACAGGTCAGTGCAGGGGTGTGCCTATCCGGCAAGGGGAACGGGGTGTCTCAGACATGTCCTTGTACAGGAAGTGCGGTAAGTGTGTCTCTGTGTTCTGGTGTGGCCTGCTACAAGAGCCGCAGCAGTCGATGTTGTACAGTGGCATGCACTACCTCCAAACGGCACTGTGATGTTGTAGTTGGAATGTAGCAGGACATGCGCAAATAGGCATTACAATGGTGTGCCGTACGAATGCACGAGATACAACAGCGCATCGTACAAAAGTGTGGGGGCTCGTGGGAGGGAGGAGCAGCCGTTTGGCAACATAACACACAGTGAACTCGACCATGTGCCACATGCTGGGCATCTCATCCATGATGACCACGGTCGCAGACATCCCACAACACCAACGACTGGCCTTTGTAAACATCCTGTATGAATGCAGCGTGGTTTTCACTTCTATGCTCGTTCAGTGTTGTGATGTTGGCGGGTATTGTGACTTGTGCTCCTTGTTGGTGTGTTTCATTTTGGCCATTGTTAGTCTATATGTGTGTTGTACTTAATTGTGCATGTGTGCTATTCTGCCCATCTCTCACTCCCCCCACTCCCTGCTTCTTCCTCTTCCTAGTGCTGTTGTGTCTATCATTTTGTTGCTGCACACATAAATACATGTAAAGAATAAATTAGAATAGTTCCTTGATTCTTTTAGGTTTCAAAACTTCTCTATTGGTTTCTTTTTAATTTTCCATATGAACCGTTTTTTTAATATTCAACAACACATAGAAGTCAGAAGTGCAACGTATTCTATCAACACACTTTCTAGAACATTCTACAACACGTGCAGGTTAAAAGTTCATCAATTTTTTAAAACTTAACGATATTTGTTTGTAACATTTTCTTGAATATTTAACGACACGTGCAGGTTAAAAGTTGACGATTGTTTTAAGTTCGAACAGTGCCTTCCAAATGCAAGTAGCAGGTGTGGTTGAGCTGGGCAAATGTTATCCTATGATATGTACTCCACGTTGAAACTGCTTTTTCTTAACCAATCACAAAGATGCTTTTCCACAAAACTAATGTGCACCCTACTTTTAAAAAAGAATGCATTTCATGATATCTTTAGAGATAAGTTATAGATAGGAATTAGCATTTAAAAAGCCTTTGAAATTCACTAAAAAAAACATAGGTTTCATGCAACTTATAGTTAGGAATTGGCATTTTAAACCTTTGAAATTCACTAAAAAAAACATAGTTTTCAGGCATGTTATAGTTAGGAATTAGCATTTAAAAAACCTTAGAAATTCACTGAAAAAACCATAGGTTTCAGGGGCGTTATAGTTAGCTGGACATTTCCCTCGTACAAAACCCTAGAAATTCCCCTGTTATAGTTAGTTCAGCTAACTATAACTCGCGCCCCCGCAATGCACTGCTGATGATGTCACATATTACATCACTCATGACATGGTCAGTGACATCACTGATGACATCACTGATGACATCTCAAATTACATCACTGATGACATCACTGATGACGTCATCCATGTGATAAATTAGTACATCTTCTCACACCCTAATATAACCTTTGATACACCGACTCAAAATTTCAAACGGCCATTTTGACAACCATAGATACTCCAATACCAATAACTACACACCCACTCATTGACTTTTAGGTCTACATACATGTCCACTCACTCACCTGTACAGTCACTCATACTTACAGTCACTCTGTGCATTTATACACCTATATAGATAGACACTCACACACCGCCAATCATCCATTGAGGTACTGACACATCTAGTCAGTCATGCAAATAATTAATCACAGTCCAATTTACTCACCTATATAGTTAAACACACTCAAGTTCACTTACTCATAAAAATACTAACAAATTATGTGTCTTCCTGCAGAAAAATAAACAGCACATGACACAGATATCATTGCACTATGGCGCAGACAGCCACTCCCAAAATCACACACTCTCACATATAGATAGTTATATACTCTTACACACATATACACTGCGTTTCACATATGTAGTTACTGACACATGTAAAACTGAGCTATACATTCAATCACTAACACACCCATACGTACACTCACCCAACCATACAGTCCATCACAGATGCACTCTTAAAACCATGCACCCACTGAATCACCCTCCAACACATCTAGTCACAGAGTCACACACACCCTACCCACACAAACACTCAGGCACCCATACAGATACTCAGACAACCAATCAATAACCCATATAGACACTCATATAGCTATTCACAAAACCATGCAGCCACTTATACACCAACACACAGACACATACAGACATTCACACAGTTTAGTCACTAGTCTGCAGTAAGATAAATTTAATGACTCACTTATAGAGTCAGTTACGCAGCTAGAAAATCATCCATTCACACACTTGTACACCCACTTATTCTTCAACAGGCCTTTCCCTATATATATTAAACATTATAAAACTGTTCAGAAACACATACTCAATGGATGATGTCATCAGTGATGTCATCAGTGATGTCATTTGAGATGTCATCAGTGATGTCATCAGTGATGTCACTGACCATGTCATGAGTGATGTAATATGTGACGTCATCAGCAGTGCATTGCGGGGGCGCGAGTTATAGTTAGCTGAACTAACAATAACAGGGGAATTTCTAGCGTTTTGTACGAGGGAAATGTCCAGCTAACTATAACGCCCCTGAAACATATGGTTTTTTCAGTGAATATAGATATATATATATATATATGTTTGCCATGTTGTGTCCAAAAAACGAAAGAGCACTCCACTGCAGGCCACTTGTTACAAAGCTTTATTCGTTTGCAGGAGCAAAGCCGTTTGAAGTTGTCAGACATACAGTGCCTTGTATTAATTAATACCCTCCAGTGGGTTTGCTCCGCTTTGCCTCTTTACAAGTGGCCTGCAGTGGAGTGCTCTTTCGTTTTTTGGACACAACATGGCAAACATATTTATGGCTGTCCCGCCGTGAAATAAGCACCGCCGTTAAAATGTGAAACGGAGCCGCTGGGGCACAGAACTTTTCGCCGCCTCAATCCGGTCACAGCGGACCAAGAATTGTACTGCTTGGTGTTGTCAGTAGCCCACTGCAGGGTTGTGTTGAATTTTGAAAAGAGGCAAAGCGGAGCAAACCCACTGGAGGGTATTAATTAATACAAGCAGCACTACAGATCCCATAGTGCACGGCGTGTAATCGAACTCACCTGTGTGGTCCCATCTGGGGGATATAACTTCCGTGAACTGCTTCTTGCTCCGTGATGCCGCTACAAGCCTGTGATCAAGAGTCAGGAGACTCGAAACGCGTTAGGCACTGTATGTCTGACAACTTCAAACGGCTTTGCTCCTGCAAACGAATAAAGCTTTGTAACAAGTGGCCTGCAGTGGAGTGCTCTTTCGTTTTTTGGACACAACATGGCAAACATATTTACGGCTGTCCCGCCGTGAAAGAAGCACCGACGTTAAAATGTGAAACGGAGCCGCTGGGGCACAGAACTTTTCACCGCCTCAATCCGGTCACAGCGGACCAAGAATTGTACTGCTTGGTGTTGTCAGTAGCCCACTGGAGGTTTGTGTTGAATTTTGAAAAGAGGCAAAGCGGAGCAAACCCACTGGAGGGTATTAATTAATACAAGCAGCACTACAGATCCCATAGTGCACGGCGTGTAATCGAACTCACCTGTGTGGTCCCATCTGGGGGATATAACTTCCGTGAACTGCTTCTTGCTCAGTGATGCCGCTACAAGCCTGTGATCAAGAGTCAGGAGACTCGAAACGCGTTAGGGACTGTATGTCTGACAACTTCAAACGGCTTTGCTCCTGCAAACGAATAAAGCTTTGTAACAAGTGGCCTGCAGTGGAGTGCTCTTTCGTTTTTTGGACACAACATGGCAAACATATTTACAGCTGTCCCGCCGTGAAAGAAGCACCGACGTTAAAATGTGAAACGGAGCCGCTGGGGCACAGAACTTTTCGCCGCCTCAATCCGGTCACAGCGGACCAAGAATTGTACTGCTTGGTGTTGTCAGTAGCCCACTGGAGGTTTGTGTTGAATTTTGAAAAGAGGCAAAGCGGAGCAAACCCACTGGAGGGTATTAATTAATACAAGCAGCACTACAGATCCCATAGTGCACGGCGTGTAATCGAACTCACCTGTGTGGTCCCATCTGGGGGATATAACTTCCGTGAACTGCTTCTTGCTCCGTGATGCCGCTACAAGCCTGTGATCAAGAGTCAGGAGACTCGAAACGCGTTAGGGACTGTATGTCTGACAACTTCAAACGGCTTTGCTCCTGCAAACGAATAAAGCTTTGTAACAAGTGGCCTGCAGTGGAGTGCTCTTTCGTTTTTTGGACACAACATGGCAAACATATTTACGGCTGTCCCGCCGTGAAAGAAGCACCGCCGTTAAAATGTGAAACGGAGCCGCTGGGGCACAGAACTTTTCGCCGCCTCAATCCGGTCACAGCGGACCAAGAATTGTACTGCTTGGTGTTGTCAGTAGCCCAACTTCAAACGGCTTTGCTCCTGCAAACGAATAAAGCTTTGTAACAAGTGGCCTGCAGTGGAATGCTTTCGTTTTTTGGACACAACATGGCAAACATATATATATATATATATACTATATACTATAGTATACTATAGTTAGGCTCAGGTTTCACTTGTACAAAAACAGTGAAATTTAGCAGTCATAGTTTGTGAGCTAACTATAACTCACGCCCCCGCAATTCACTGCTTATGACCTCACATATAATATCACTCATGACATGGTCAGTGAATTCACTGATTACATCACTGATGACATCTCAAATAGTATATTTATCTATATCTATATATATACATATATATTCACCGAGATTGCCCTGCAAGCAAGCCCGCACTCCAAAACAGGTGAGTTGAAACCAGCAACTTTTATATACAGATGAAGCAGGCATTTTAGACCGTGTTCTCCTTTTGAATCTGCCTGACGCGTTTCAAAGATAACAATCCTCTTTTTCAAAGGCAATACGAAGTTCCAAAGTCTTTCCTGCCACAATACCGCTTTCGCTGTTAAGAATTTTCAAAACGCTCCTGCATGGCTTTCACTTCATTAGCTCATTAAGCTCCGGTGTGTCTTTGCAAGGCATTACGGTATTTGTAGTCTTTAAGCACTTTCTACCATCCAATGGGTTTAATGCAACTTCGAAATTTATTGAAATTGAAGAACAGCCCTTCAGTGGGCAAAGGATGAAAGTCCTGCTTCCATCAACCTTAAATGCCTGTATTGCCCATATCGACCTGGCATAATTCCAAATCAGGGTCCCTCATTTTAGGGCGGTGCGTTGGCTTCACGGCTGGACCTGCCGTGTAATATCTTCACCAAGATTGCCCTGCAAGCAAGCCCGCACTCCAAAACAGGTGAGTTGAAACCAGCAACTTTTATTTACAGATGAAGCAGGCATTTTAGTCCGTGTTCTCCTTTTGAATCTGCCTGACGCGTTTCAAAGATAACAATCCTCTTTTTCAAAGGCAATACGAAGTTCCAAAGTTTTTCCTGCCATAATACCGCTTTCGCTGTTAAGAATTTTCAAAACGCTCCTGCATGGCTTTCACTTCATTAGCTCATTAAGCTCCGGTGTGTCCTTGCAAGGCATTATGGTATTTGTAGTCTTTAGGCACTTTCTACCATCCAATGGCTTGAACTTAGCAGGAAGCGGTGACTGTGGGCTTTGAAACAACGCAAACTTTGCGCCTTTGAAAAAGGAGAAAGTCTCTGAAACGCGTCAGGCAATGCAAAAGCAAGTAGAATGGAAAAGTCTTGGACTAAAAGGCTCGCTTTGTTTTTGATATAAATGTTGATGTTTCAACTGTACCAGTGTGGAGTGCGAGCTCATTTGCAGGGCAAAGTTGGGATGATTTATACGCGGCAGGTCCAGCCGCGGAGCTGACGCACCCCCCTAAAACAAAGGGATCGTACCATGGAATTATGCCAGGATAAACGACCACAGGTACTTAAAAGAAAAGGGCAAGCGTGACTTTCAATCCATGGTTTCCCCCTTTTAAAAACTGCTGCTACATTTGGAAACCCACTCGAGAGTAGAAATGTCACAAACTACAAATACCGCAATGCTTTGGGAAAATGCACACCGGAGGCTCAGCACACCAGAGGCTCATTAATTGAACTTAGCAGGAAGCGGTGACTGTGGGCTTTGAAACAACGCAAACTTTGCGCCTTTGAAAAAGGAGAAAGTCTCTGAAACGCGTCAGGCAATGCAAAAGCAAGTAGAATGGAAAAGTCTTGGACTAAAAGGCTCGCTTTGTTTTTGATATAAATGTTGATGTTTCAACTGTACCAGTGTGGAGTGCGAGTTCATTTGCAGGGCAAAGTTGGGATGATATACATATATATATCAAACATTTGGGGTCTATATTAAGTACCTATTGTGTTATAGGAAAGATACTTCTTGTTCCTTTGTAGGATAGGAATGAAATAATAGATTATAATCTAATAATTAAATAAATTATTAGAGTGAAGGGATATCATCTTTGCAAAAATTGTATCTCATCGGGCTAAATCTTATGCCCTGATTATAAATGGGAAAAACAACAGTTGATGGACAGAATGCAGAACAATGTCATACATTCACCCCAGTACAGAGATCCGGGCCTAAATCCATCTTTTTTTGCTCACCATGCCATTCCAGCTTGAACCCAGCCATATGCAAATCAGTCTTGACCCTGTGCCCCATGGGAACAGTCCAGCCCGAACTGCCAAGCCAGGTCCTCCCTGGACTGGAAACAAGCATCCTAGGACCCGTTTCGGGCTTTCAGCCCTCATCAGCCAGGATAGCTTGATTCCAGTGGCATGGGGAGCACGAGACTCACGTCTGAGCATACCCGTCCCACTCGGGGTGACAAATGCAAAAACAACAGTTGATGGACAGAATGCAGAACAATGTCATACATTCACCCCAGTACAGAGATCTGGGAATACAAATCCATCGTTTTTTGCTCACCATGCCATTCCAGTTTGAACCCAGCCATATGCAAATCAGTCTTGACCCTGTGCCCCATGGGAACAGTCCAGCCCGATCTGCCAAGCCAGGTCCTCCCTGGACTGGAAACAAGCATCCTAGGAACGGTTTCAGGCTTTCAGCCCTCATCAGCCAGGATAGCTTGATTCCAGTGGCATGGAGAGCACGGGACTCACGTCTCAGCATACCCTCCCACTCGGGGTGACAAATGCAAAAACAACAGTTGATGGACAGAATGCAGAACAATGTCATACATTCACCCCAGTACAGAGATCTGGGAATAAAAATCCATTGTTTTTTTGCTCACCATGCCATTCCAGTTTTAACCAAGCCATATGCAAATCAGTCTTGACCCTGTGCCCCATGGGAACAGTCCAGCCCGAACTGCCAAGCCAGGTCCCCCCTGGACTGGAAACAAGGATCCTAGGACCGGTTTCAGGCTTTCAGTCCTCATCAGCCAGGATAGCTTGATTCCAGTGGCATGGAGAGCACGGGACTCACGTCTGAGCATACCCGTCCCACTCGGGGTGACAAATGCAAAAACAACAGTTGATGGACAGAATGCAGAACAATGTCATACATTCACCCCAGTACAGAGATATGGGCCTAAATCCATCGTTTTTTTGCTCACCATGCCATTCCAGTTTGAACCCAGCCGTATGCAAATCAGTCTTGACCCTGTGCCCCATGGGAACAGTCCAGCCCGAACTGCCAAGCCAGGTCCTCCCTGGACTGGAAACAAGCATCCTAGGACCGGTTTCGGGCTTTCAGCCCTCATCAGCCAGGATAGCTTGATTCCAGTGACATGGAGAGCACGAGACTCACGTCTGAGCACACCCGTCCCACTCGGGGTGACAAATGCAAAAACAACAGTTGATGGACAGAATGCAGAACAATGTCATACATTCACCCCAGTACAGAGATTTGAGCCTAAATCCATCGTTTTTTGCTCACCATGCCATTCCAGTTTGAAACCAGCCATATTCAAATCAGTCTTGACCCTGTGCCCCATGGGAACAGTCCAGCCTGAACTGCCAAGCCAGGTCCTCCCTGGACTGGAAACATGCATCCTAGGACCGGTTTCGGGCTTTCAGTCCTCATCAGCCAGGATAGCTTGATTCCAGTGGCATGGAGCGCATGGGACTCACGTCTGAGCATACCCGTCCCACTTGGGGTGACAAATGCAAAAACAACAGTTGATGGACAGAATGCAGAACAATGTCATACATTCACCCCAGTAGAGAGATATGGGCCTAAATCCATCGTTTTTTTGCTCACCATGCCATTCCAGTTTGAACCCAGCCATATGCAAATCAGTCTTGACCCTGTGCCCCATGGGAACAGTCCAGCCCGAACTGCCAAGCCAGGCCCTCCCTGGACTGGAAACAAGCATCCTAGGACCGGTTTCAGGCTTTCAGCCCTCATCAGCCAGGATAGCTTGATTCCAGTGGCATGGAGAGCACGGGACTCACGTCTGAGCATACCCTCCCACTCGGGGTGACAAATGCAAAAATAACAGTTGATGGACAGAATGCAAAACAATGTCATACATTCACCCCAGTACAGACATCTGGGCCTAAATCCATCGTTTTTGTGCTCACCATGCCATTCCAGTTTGAACCCAGCATATGCAAATCAGTCTTGACCCTGTGCTCCATGGGAACAGTCCAGCCCGAACTGCCAAGCCAGGTCCTCCCTGGACTGGAAACAAGCATCCTAGGACCGGTTTCGGGCTTTCAGCCCTCATCAGCCAGGATAGCTTGATTCCAGTGACATGGAGAGCACGAGACTCACGTCTGAGCACACCCGTCCCACTCGGGGTGACAAATGCAAAAACAACAGTTGATGGACAGAATGCAGAACAATGTCATACATTCACCCCAGTACAGAGATTTGAGCCTAAATCCAGCGTTTTTTGCTCACCATGCCATTCCAGTTTGAAACCAGCCATATTCAAATCAGTCTTGACCCTGTGCCCCATGGGAACAGTCCAGCCTGAACTGCCAAGCCAGGTCCTCCCTGGACTGGAAACATGCATCCTAGGACCGGTTTCGGGCTTTCAGTCCTCATCAGCCAGGATAGCTTGATTCCAGTGGCATGGAGAGCATGGGACTCACATCTGAGCATACCCGTCCCACTTGGGGTGACAAATGCAAAAACAACAGTTGATGGACAGAATGCAGAACAATGTCATACATTCACCCCAGTACAGAGATATGGGCCTAAATCCATCGTTTTTTTGCTCACCATGCCATTCCAGTTTGAACCCAGCCATATGCAAATCAGTCTTGACCCTGTGCCCCATGGGAACAGTCCAGCCCGAACTGCCAAGCCAGGTCCTCCCTGGACTGGAAACAAGCATCCTAGGACCGGTTTCAGGCTTTCAGCCCTCATCAGCCAGGATAGCTTGATTCCAGTGGCATGGAGAGCACGGGACTCACGTCTGAGCATACCCTCCCACTCGGGGTGACAAATGCAAAAACAACAGTTGATGGACAGAATGCAAAACAATGTCATACATTCACCCCAGTACAGACATCTGGGCCTAAATCCATCGTTTTTGTGCTCACCATGCCATTCCAGTTTGAACCCAGCCATATGCAAATCAGTCTTGACCCTGTGCCCCATGGGAACAGTCCAGCCCGAACTGCCAAGCCAGGTCCTCCCTGGACTGGAAACAAGCATCCTAGGACCGGTTTCGGGCTTTCAGCCCTCATCAGCCAGGATAGCTTGATTCCAGTGACATGGAGAGCACGAGACTCACGTCTGAGCACACCCGTCCCACTCGGGGTGACAAATGCAAAAACAACAGTTGATGGACAGAATGCAGAACAATGTCATACATTCACCCCAGTACAGAGATTTGAGCCTAAATCCAGCGTTTTTTGCTCACCATGCCATTCCAGTTTGAAACCAGCCATATTCAAATCAGTCTTGACCCTGTGCCCCATGGGAACAGTCCAGCCTGAACTGCCCAGCCAGGTCCTCCCTGGACTGGAAACAAGCATCCTAGGACCGGTTTCTTTCAGCCCTCATGAGCCAGGATAGCTTGATTCCAGTAGAATAGAGAGAAGGGGACTCACGTCTGAGCATACCCGTCCCACTTGGGGTGACAAATGCAAAAACAACAGTTGATGGACAGAATGCAGAACAATGTCATACATTCACCCCAGTACAGAGATCTGGGCCTAAATCCATCGTTTTTTTGCTCACCATGCCATTCCAGTTTGAACCCAGCCATATGCAAATTAGTCTTGACCCTGTGCCCCATGGGAACAGTCCAGCCCGAACTGCCAAGCCAGGTCCTCCCTGGACTGGAAACAAGCATTCTAGGACCGGTTTCGGGCTTTCAGCCCTCATCAGCCAGGATAGCTTGATTCCAGTGGCATGAAGAGCACGGGACTCACATCTGAGCATACCCGTCCCACTCGGGGTGACAGATGCAAAAACAACAGTTGATGGACAGAATGCAGAACAATGTCATACATTCACCCCAGTACAGAGATCTGGACCTAAATCCATCGTTTTTTGCTCACCATGCCATTCCAGTTTGAACCCAGCCATTTGCAAATCAGTCTTGACCCTGTGCCCCATGGGAACAGTCCTGCCCAAACTGCCAAGCCAGGTCCTCCCTGGACTGGAAACAAGCATCCTAGGACCGGTTTCTTTCAGCCCTCATGAGCCAGGATAGCTTGATTCCAGTAGAATAGAGAGAAGGGGACTCACGTCTGAGCATACCCGTGCCACTCGGGGTGACAAATGCAAAAACAACAGTTGATGGACAGAATGCAGAAAAATGTCATACATTCACACCAGTACAGAGATCTGGGCCTAAATCCTTCGTTTTTTTGCTCACCATGTCATTCCAGTTTGATCCCAGCCATATGCAAATCAGTCTTGACCCTGTGCCCCATGGGAACAGTCCAGCCCGAACTGACAAGCCAGGTCCTCCCTGGACTGGAAACAAGCATCCTAGGACCGGTTTTGGGCTTTCAGCCCTCATCAGCCAGGATAGCTTGATTCCAGTGGCATGGAGAGCACGGGTCTCACGTCTGAGCATACCCGTCCCACTCGGGGTGACAAATGCAAAAACAACAGTTGGGTCCCGTGCTCACTACGCCACTGGAGTCAAGCTATCCTGGCCGAAGAGGGGTGAAACCCCGAAACCGGTCCTAGGATGCTTGATTCCGGTCCAGGAAAGACACGGCTTGGCAGTTCGGGCTGGACTGTTCCCATGAGGCACAGGGTCAAGACTGATTTGCATATGGCCATGTCTGAACTGGGGTGGTGTGGTGAGCAAAATAAAGAATGGATTAAACCCAGATCTGTGACTGGGGTTGAATGTTTTGCCAATGTGCAACATTCTGTCCATCATCTTGTGTGTTTTGCTGTTCGCCCTATGTGGAAATGGTATGCCCAGACGTGGGTCCAATGCTCGCTACGCCACTGGAGTCAAGCTATCCTGGCTGAAGAGGGGTGAAACCCTGAAACCTGTCCTAGGATGCTTGATTCCGGTCCAGGGAAGACACGGCTTGGCAGTTCGGGCTGGACTGTTCCCATGAGGCACAGGGTCAAGACTGATTTGCATATGGCAATGTCTGAACTGGGGTGGTGTGGTAAGCAAAATAACATGGATTAAACCCAGATCTGTGACTGGGGTGAATGGATTGCCACTGTGCAACATTCCGTCCATCATCTTGTGTGTTTTGCTGTTCACCCTATGTGGGAAGGGTTTGCCCAGACGTGGGTCCCGTGCTCACTACGCCACTGGAGTCAAGCTATCCTGGCTGAAGAGGGGTGAAATCCCGAAACCGGTCCTAGGATGCTTGATTCCGGTCCAGGGAAGACACGCCTTGGCAGTTCGGGCTGGACTGTTCCCATGAGGCACAGGGTCAAGACTGATTTGCATATGGCCATGTCTGAACTGGGGTGGAGTGGTGAGAAAAATAACGATGGATTAAACCTAAGATCAGTGAATGGGGGTGAATGGTTTGCCAATGTGCAACATTCCGTCCATCATCTTGTGTGTTTTGCTGTTCGCCCTATGTGGGAAGGGTATGCCCAGACGTGGGTCCCCTGCTCACTACGCCACTGGAGTCAAGCTATCCTGGCTGAAGAGGGGTGAAACCCCGAAACCGGTCCTAGGATGCTTGATTCTGGTCCAGGGAAGACACGGCTTGGTAGTTCAGGCTGGACTGTTCCCATGAGGCACAGGATCAAGATTGATTTGCATATGGCCATGTCTGAACTGGGGTGGGGTGGTGAGCAAAATAACGATGGATTAAACCCAGATCTGTGACTGGGGGTGAATGTTTTGCCAATGTGCAACATTCCGTCCATCATCTTGTGTGTTTTGCTGATTATAAATGGGGGCAGCAATCCTATTTCAGATGTAAACTCATATTTATGCATTAAATGGAACATACATCAGGTGCAAATAGTGCAAGGCACTGGATTTTGTCCCTGCAATTTGCATAAAATTCTAGATTGAGAATTCCTGCACTATGTAAACACATGGGAAAACTGTGTAGAATTCCCCATTCCAGGGTGAAGCTTACTATCAGGTATAAATAGCACACACACTAATTACAGCACCACAAAGCAATAATTAGCTGGTGTGCAATTTGCAACCACAGCTCAGGGGACAAATAGCCAGGCACGTGGTTTGATTCTTGGGTGAGGCGCACCTGGGCCTCTCCAGTCAGGGTTTTAAGAAGCCTGAACTAAGCGTCTAAAAGCCTATCTTTCATTTTGTTATTGATATCTAACAGCAATATCACGATTCAAGATGTTTTGCTGGTGTAAAAGAAAATGAGGTTACAGGTGAGTGGTGACATCCTATAGCGCTTTATGAAAAGCAGATCATTGAGTACTATGAACAACTGATGGAACAGCACTGTAATGGAAATACCTTAAACAAGCAGTGCTTATAGATCTGTCACAGGGTCCCTGAATGCATTGCATCTCTACATGCCTATTAGTTCCATTAAAGCTCTAAGTGCGGGATTTAGTTAAAATCGATGAGGAGCTGTGCTTAGAATTCGCTGGTGTTCAAACCATTCCTTTTGTAATCTTGACTATGTGGTAAATGGTTATGCTGTCGCAGACCTTGCTGAAATGTCAATCAATTCGCACTTGTGGGGGAGCATAACAATTGATTGAATGTCCTTCCAATCTATTGCCTCATCTACAATGTGTAAAACATATTGATTGTTCGAAAAAGCTGTTAGTGCCCGAAACAAAAGGATATGGCAGGCCCTGGGCGAAGGAGCCGTGCAGAGGGGAGAGACCCGCCTTTTCCACACAAGAGGGGGGTAGCTGGCCTGATGCAGTTGGATGACCGGTAGAAGTGCATCTAAAGTCAGCGCATGTGCAGAGGGTATAGTACATAAGGTCTATTTTCGAAGCAAGTTGAGCTTGTTTTTCGTGGGGGTTTGATGATGGCCTGATTACTTGCCTGCAATTCTTTATTACTCCGAGTCCTTCATGTTACTCACCCCATCTTACTACTTATGAGGTGTTTACACCTCCGTGAGGCAGGAACCAACCAGAAATGCTGTAAATGAAAGCCTGCCCATCCCCCTGGGGTCATAAATTAATCTTACATTCTCAGCAGCCTCCAGGCATACCAAGCTCAGAAGGAAGGACACTCGTGTCAAGGAAAAGAACGAAAATATAAAGCCATAACAAATACGGTCCTGATATTCCTTCAAGCCCAGCGGGAAAGGGGAAACCAGGAAATAAACATTTGAAATAAAATAAGGTCCAAGTCCAGCAGGGATTCTTTTGCTAAGTTCTCGTCTGTGTCAGAGGCAGGAAAAAAAAAAACAGAGGCGTGCTGGGAATGTAAGTCTAATTTATTGTGCCCAGTGGGAAGGGTAGGTTTTCAATTTGAGCATAGTGACCACACCGTCATCCGCTTCAATCAACACGCATGCACAGACGTCACCCAATGATTACACTGACACTTTCTTTGTGGGTGAAGAACTGCTGCAGGTTTATTTCATACAACATAGTATGACAATAAAATTGGGTTATCTTACGGGCGATCCAGGGCAAGCAGCCCCTAGCTGCTCCGCCCGCCTGGTGAGCCAGCACACACGGTGGGTCGATGCCCGGCAGTGTGGCACATAATTATTTTCAGATCATCCACTGGGTCACGTGATCTGTCTCCTACTCCCGCCCCTGTCAACTTCCTGTTGGGTGGGTCGTGGAAGTCGGAACACCTCATAAGTAATGACTGATAGAAGGACAAGGGACAGAGGTACTGTTTTTTTTTTGTTGCTAGAAGTGGGGAGAGAGAGTTCAGTCTTAGCCAGTGGGTAACAGTAAAGATTCAGAGCCGTATGTAAGGAAGAGATATGTAACAAAGAGAAAAGAGGATGCTGAAAAGGACCTGTGGGCAGGCTGTCAGGATTTTGGTGAATGAAGCAGAAGTAAGGAAGGAACAATTAATTGGTGGTAGCCCAGAAAGTTAATTTTACGTGTGTGTAGTCAAAGTTGGATAAAAAGAGGAAAGGGGGTATTTGAGATTTCGAGGCGTAGTTAATGTTAGGGGGCGGTGAGTTACCTCTGAATGCTAGGACCTTGCTTATGATTATTTAACATGCAGCTAAGCCAAAGCTAATTGTGAGCTCTGCTTGCTTCTAGTAAAAGAGACCTTTTCCACAGCTAAAGAACATGTCTGTCGTTCGTCCTCCCCAAAAACTCATTAATGCAGCCTGTATATTACACCCTTCCATCCCCATGTGAAACTGTAGCAGGCGGAGGAGCCTACCGTCCTCCACTGCTTTTTAGCAGTCAAATAAACAGAAAACAAAATGATAATAACTCGTTATAAACATTTTATTTTCTCCCACTTCTGCAGCTTTGCGTGAGGGGGCGGGGAGGAGTGGTAGCACCCTCCTAAGTGCGCAATGAGTGCATGGATGGCCCTCTCGGGCCCCCAAAACAGTCTTACGCACTTTGCATGTTCTCCATGCAGGCTCATTACAGCCTGCATGCAGAGTATGTCCAGGCTCCCAGTCAGCGTCTGAGCACTGAAACACGGTGCTCATACCAGTCATAACGCTGCTAAGGCAATATTGTGATTGCCTAACTGGGAGCCTGGGTGTACTTCCTGATGTTTAGGTTTGTGATGGAGTACTATGGAGGAGAGAACCTGTGAGGAAGCAGCCAGAAGGTACATTTTTTATTTTATTTATGTGGGCCACTCCCCTGCATCCCCCTCCTGCCCCTGCCCCCTTACCTCCGATCCGTGGTGGCCAATCGCTGAATTGTCATCAATCCACATAGCCAATGAGGCCATGTAATCTACACAGTAAAAATAGTAGGGTATAGTCACAGTTAATAAAATGGTCCCCAAGTGAAGTGGATGGAACCACCATCTCTGTGTGAGCAGCTTGGGTGGTGGACCCCTGTGTACGCTATGTGGATGACAGCAGCCAAACATCTGCCGCTTCTCCAACAAACCACTGTGCAATGAACAATGGCTCGGGAGGCTGCGCTACAGTCTCCACGTGCATACCTCCAGGAGCACTGCTTTAAATGGGTGGGTACTGTCAGGTACTGCGTACCCGCACTTCTCTAATTTGAAAGGGAGAGTACCTGCACTTCTCAGCACTACTGCAATACATTTAATGGGAAAGTACCAGCACTTCTTATGAGCAAACAGATACACTATGACATAAAAGTAAACAGGTACTCTAAAGAGTACTTGCACTTTTAGGGCCAGGAGGAACAAGGAGGTGGGGAGAGTTTCATGCCACAAAAGGACTGGGCCTCAGATCGGGGCATGGCAGTAGGCCTAAAAGGGCAGCATCCGCAGAAGTGCCCACTGTAACTGTTGCATGATTCTTGACTGCGAGGAATGGTGGAGCAGAGGTCCCCCACTCCTCAAGCAGAAAGGATGAGAGCAGGTCGGGCCCTGTAAAGGAGGAGCAAAGATCTTTCTTTGCAGATGAGAAAGAGGGCAGACCTAGCCCTTGGAGTGAGGGCCACGGCCTTCAAGCAAAGAGGTCGGCCAGGAGAGGCAACATGGAAGCAAACAGATAGGGGAAGAGCAGCAGGAGAGCTAGTCACAAGAGTTGAGAGCAGTGAGCCCCTCAAGGGGGAGACTCACCAGAGGATGCCGATATAGAGATGGTGCCTGGCATCAGCAAAGTTTAACCCGGCCCTTGCTAGAAGAAAGGGACCAGGAGGGGAGAGCGTGCCTCTCTCCCATGATAGCGTGGATAGACTCAGAGGACCAGAAGGAGAGAGCGTGCCTCTCTTTCATGGTAGTGTGGAATGACTCAGAGGACCAGGAGGGGAGATCGTGCCTCTCTCCCATGGTAGGGTGGAATGACTCAGAGGACCAGGAGGGGAGAGCGTGCCTCTCTCCCATGGTAGGGTGGAATGACTCAGAGGACCAGGAGGGGAGAGCGTGCCTCTCTCCCATGGTAGCGTGGAATGACTCAGAGGACCAGGAGGGAAGAGCGTGCCTCTCTCCCATGGTAGCGTGGATAGACTCAGAGGACCAGGAGGTGAGAGCGTGCCTCTCTTCCATGGTAGCGTGGAATAACTCAGAGGACCAGGAGGGGAGAGCGTGCCTCTCTCCCATGGTAGCATGCATAGACTCAGAGGACCAGGAGGGGAGAGCGTGCCTCTCTCCCATGGTAGGGTGGAATGACTCAGAGGACCAGGAGGGGAGAGCGTGCCTCTCTCCCATGGTAGCATGGAATGACTCAGAGGACCAGGAGGGAAGAGCGTGCCTCTCTCCCATGGTAGCGTGGATAGACTCAGAGGACCAGGAGGTGAGAGCGTGCCTCTCTTCCATGGTAGCGTGGAATAACTCAGAGGACCAGGAGGGGAGAGCGTGCCTCTCTCCCATGGTAGCATGCATAGACTCAGAGGACCAGGAGGGGAGAGCGTGCCTCTCTTCCATGGGAGCGTGGAATGACTCAGAGGACCAGGAGGGGAGAGCGTGCCACTTTCCCATGGTAGTATGGAATGACTCAAATGACCAGGAGGGGAGGGGAGAGTGTGCCTCTCTTCCATGGTAGCATGGAATGACTCAGAGGACCAGGAGGGGAGAGCGTACCTCTCTCCCATGGCAGCGTGGATAGACTCAGAGGACCAGGAGGGGAGAGCGTGCCTCTCTTCCATGGTGGCGTGGAATGACTCAGAGGACCAGGAGGGGAGAGCGTACCTCTCTGCCAAGGTAGCTCGGTATGACTCAGAGGACCAGGAGGGGAGAGCGTGCCTCTCTTTCATGGTAGCATGGATAGACTCAGAGCACCATGAGGGGAGAGCATGCCTCTCTCCCATGTTAGCGTGGATAGACTCAGAGGATCAGGAGGGGAGAGTGTGCCTCTCTTCCATGGTAGCGTGGAATGACTCAGATGACCCGGAGGGGAGGGGAGAGTGTGCATCTCTTCCATGGTAGCGTGGAATGACTCAGAGAACCAGGAAGGGAGAGCATGCCTCTCTCCCATGGCAGTGTGGATAGACTCAGAGGACCAGGAGGGGAGAGCGTGCCTCTCTTCCATGGTGGATTGGAATGACTCAGAGGACCAGGAGGGGAGAGCGTGTCTCTCTTCCAAGGTAGCTCGGTATGACTCAGAGGACCAGGAGGGGAGAGTGTGCCTCTCTTCCGTGGTAGCGAGGAATGACTCAGGGGACTGGGAGGGGAGAGCGTGCCTCTCTCCCGTGGTAGCTTGGAATGACTCAGAGGACCAGGAGGGGAGAGCATGCCTCTCTCCCATGGTAGCGTGGAATGACTCAGAGGACCAGGATGGGAGAGCGTGCCTCTCTCCCATGGTAGCGTGGAATGACTCAGAGGACCAAGAGGGGAGAGCGTGCCTCTCTCCCATGGTAGCATGGAATGACTCAGAGGACCAGGAGGGGAGAGCGTGCCTCTCTCCCATGGTAGCGTGGATAGACTCAGAGGACCAGGAGGGGAGAGCGTGCCTCTCTCCCATGGTAGCGTGGAATGACTCAGATGACCAGGAGGGGAGAGGGTGCCTCTCTCCCATAGTATCGTGGAATGACTCAGAGGACCAGGAGGGGAGAGGGTGCCTCTCTCCCATGGTAGCATGCCTCTTCCCATGGTAGCGTGGATAGACTCAGAGGACCAGGAGGTGAGAGCGTGCCTCTCTCCCATGGTAGCGTGGATAGACTCAGAGGACCAGGAGGGGAGAGCATGCCTCTTGCCTATGGTAGCGTTGATAGACTAAGAGGACCAGGAGGGGAGAGCATGCCTCTCTCCCATGGTAGCGTGGAATGACTCGGAGGACCAGGAGGGGAGCGCGTGCCTCTCTCCCATGGTAGCGTGGAATGACGAAGAGGACCAGGAGGAGAGAGCGTGCCTCTCTCCGATGGTAGCATGGATAGACTCAGAGGACCAGGAGGTGAGAGCGTGCCTCTCTCCCATGGTAGCGTGGATAGACTCAGAGGACCAGGAGGGGAGAGCATGCATCTTGCCCATGGTAGCGTTCATAGACTAAGAGGACCAGGAGGGGAGAGCGTGCCTCTCTCCCATGGTAGCGTGGAATGACTCAGAGGACCAGGAGGGGAGCGCGTGCCTCTCTCCCATGGTAGCGTGGAATGACTCAGAGGACCAGGAGGGGAGAGCGTGCCTCTCTTCCATGGTAGCGTGGATAGACTCAGAGGACCAGGAGGGGAGGGGAGAGAGTCCCTCTCTCCTATGGTAGTGTGGAATGACTCAGAGGACCAGGAGGGGAGAGTGTGCCTCTCGCCAGGCAGGAGAGGCTTTCAGAAGGCCAGGAAGAGGTGCTAGAAGGACCGGCCATGAAGTTTGTGAGGGCTGTGTCCTAAGTGCACATTGGAGAGGGGCAGTGAGCGAACATGGACAAGAGGATGTCCATAGGATGGGGTTCAAGAGGAGTGGGGCAAGGCATGGCTCATGAAGAGGAGACATGGGAGGGGCTGTAGGGGATGTTCTCGATTGACGGCTGTAGGGAGGAGAGAGTGGAAGTGCCAATCAGGAAGAAGACTGGTAGAGGGGCAGATAAAAAGTTGGCTTCGGGTGGGAGAATGCCAGAAAAGGGAAGGGAGACGAGCTCACTCTGGGTATCTTAGAACCCTTTGGCATTGTAGGACAAATGCCCAAGTATGCCTTGGTGCATGTGGATTATATGTCCAATGGCCTGATAAAACATATATGACAATGTTTGCATGTAGATGTGAGCGAATTACTTCAAGATCTCAAGTCAAAAAATACTTTTATTGATTCTTTAAAAATCGTTAAAGGATGGCAGTCCATCATGAAATACTGATTCTAAACATTAAATGAGCACATGTGTATAAAAATTATAATTTTTTTTTTAAAACATTAATCAAAAAAGAAAACCTTAAAAAATCATGATCACAGTTAAAAAGTCAGCCAGCGGGTTGTGTGATAGCTACTTGGCTTGAAGAAATTTTGTCCAGTTCTTTTGCTGCTGATTTCCAGAATTTTATGGCACTACAGGAGAGAGGAGTCAAGAGCCCTCCAAGACACCTAATGACCGCGGCTCTACATGTTCTGATCTGTTCATTCCTTAAAATCTCCTGAAGAATGGATTTGTGTGTTTTCAGTAAAAAAAGGGCATATGCCTCCTCCCCTTGATAGCAAAGACGACATTCCTTCGATGGCCATACGAATTTCCATTGCGGGGTGAAATCTTTTGAGGGGAATGATCCCAGTAGTAGCAACATCAGGTAATGCTTTTTATGATAAGAAATATGTTCATTCAAGTACCGTTGCGGTTTTAGCCTCTGATATGTCTGTATCACGGCCCAGGCATGGTATTTTTTTGAAAAAGTATTTTTATCAGTTAGTAGGGAGTTCCTCTTAATTGCGGTATTCACCGCGTTTTTGAATCCAGAATACGTTACTGGTATTGACCAGACCTCCTCTAGCTGTAACGCCGACAAGGATTCCTGCAGGATTTTCGTCGTCGAGTTAGCTAGTCGAGCTTAACTTTCAAGCTCAACCCAGCAACGGTGGGCTAGAGTATTATCTTCTGCCTCCCTCATCCTCCAGTAGTACTTCACTAAGGCACCTTGTCTGGCCATGATCTGGGTTTCTAATCCAAATTCTAGACGGATTTGGTCTTGTGAGATGTGTAACGGTATTGAGAACAGTCCTTTGAAAAATATGGATTGTGCTGTATTTAAGGTGGTGGCATCTTTGGTGTTCAAGATTTCTGAACCATACGAGATGGAAGGTAGACATTTTGCGGTTATCACTTGTAGCAGGTGACTGGTGGAACAACCTATGAGCTTTTTTTTCAGGATTTTGAAGGCGAACAACAGTTGTTTTGCTTTTATACTTCCTTGTTCCACGTGTTGTTTAAAGTTAATCTTGCTATCTAGCAAGAATCCTAGATATTTGTAGGAGGTAACGCGGGCCAATGATTGTTCGCCCAATTTCCAGAAGAAGGTATACCTGGACGATGTTTTATTATATTTTGAAAAACGCATTACTTTGGTCTTTTGATGGTTGATCATAAGTTGGTTTAAGGTGGTGTAGGCTCCTAGACCCGTGATCAATTTCTGCAGGCCAGCTGGTGTTTGTGCTACCAGCACTATGTCATCTGCGTACTGAAGGCATGGCGTTGGTATTTTGCCCAGTTTTGGGGGGTCAGCTGGAATTAACTGAAGGCACTTGTCAAGATCTGACGTATAAATGTTGAACAAACAAGGCGCTAATATGCAACCTTGTTTTAGCCCATTTGATGTTGGGGTCTTGCCGGTGACACTGGACCCGTCTCCTTTCTTGATTTGCACCCAGGTGTGAGAATACAGGTTGATAATGGCCTCCAAGAGTCTGTACGGGACCCCCCAGGCTCGCATCCTAGCCCTTAGAGAGGCTCTCGAAACTTTGTCGAAAGCCGCTTTAAGGTCCACGAGGCAGGCATACAGGGGCCTTGATTTTACAAAGGCCTGATTAGCTAAAAGGGTGACAGCAGAGATGTTCGTTAGGGTGCCCATCCCCGCCCGAAATCCAGTTTGCGTGGGAGGTATTAGGTTTTTTAGACTAACCCAAGCCTCTAATTCTACTAGGAGATTAGATGCGTAAATATTCGCCTCTACGTCTATCAACGCAATCAGTCTGTAGTTGGAGGGGTCCGAACGGGAACCCGACTTATAGATTGGATTAAGGATACTTCCTCTCCAGGACTCGGGGATCAAACGATCTGCTGTAACTTTGAAAAAAAGAGGAGACAGGACTTGGGACCAGAATGCGGGGTCATGCCGAAACAGGGCATTTGGTAGTCCGTTCGGGCCTGGGGCTCCCTCCGATTTTAAGTTCTTTATAATTTTTAGCACTTGAATTTCTGGGAACAACACTAAATCCTCAAGGGATTTGAGGTTCTTGATACCATTAACTTTATCACGGCCTCCACCCTCCTTCACTGTTAGTGCTTCACAGTTTGGAGCCAATCGAGGTGCAGCTCCGTTGTATAGGAGTTCGATGTAAGCTCTCCATGTGGCCTCCAGTATATCCGAATGATGATGTCGATTCCGGCCATTGGTTAGTTGGTTTATTTGTTCCCAAAAAAGCCTGGAATCCCACAATTTGCAAGCGTAATGAAGTTTGGCCCAGATATGTTCTTGGTGCTCTTTTTTTGTGAGTTTTCTGTCATTTTTTAGCTGTTTTCTAGTTTTTGCGATTAACAGCAGAAGTTCCTGGTAGCATTCTGGTCCCCGGGATCGTAATTGTCTGAGGTATTTATTTAGTTGTTGTTTTTGTTTCCTCAGATTATTGTTGAACCAGACAGCCCCTTTTGAATTTCCAGCTTTGCGGGCATGGGCATTTTTTGAAAATAAATTGTTGATTTCGTAAATAAAAGACTCCCAAGCTTTTTTGGTTAGTGTTTCGGGATTGGATTTTTCCAAAAGACTGGTGTAAGTACTTGCGATGGCCTCGATGTTGTTCTTATTCCAGCGGAGGCGTTTTAAATTATAACATTGTGTTAGAGATGATAACGCCTTTGCTTTCTCTACGGTTATGAAAGATATTAATAATGAAAAAGATTGCGGCTGGTGGTCACTTTCCGCCCTATCTTTTATCTGAAAATTCGCGATGTACGGGAAAAGGTCGTAATCTGTAAAGGTATAATCTATAGTAGAGCGTGTTTTTTGTGTAACCCTAGTGTATGCTGCGGGCCGGTCGGCCGGACCTTGGCCGTTGAGTATATGCACATTGAAAGGTCTTTCAAGCGAGATGCCCATTTCTTACCGGAAGTATCCTGTTGGTTGGGGGCTTGTGTGGGCCCCTTTTTGCCCTTACTCCTATCGTGTTGTAAATTCATGTTAAAGTCACCCGACAGGATAATTTTAGCATATAAGTAGGCAAGTTTTAATGTTTTTAATGAAGTAATTAGTTGTTCAATTCTTAACTTCTTTAATTTAGATGCAGGGTGAATATAGATGTTGAGTATGAGCAGGGTGTAGATCTCCGGGTCGTCTATTTTGACGCACAACATCCAGGAGCAATCTAAATCTACAATGGAAGCCTGCCATGGAATTTCTGTAGAAATAAAAATAGAAAGACCCCTCTTTGTTCTTCCATGTTTGGTGGCTCTCTTAGCTGGGTTCAGAAATTCCTTAAAACCTATTATGGGGGTTGGAGTTGTCTGCCAAGATTCTTGAAAGAGGAGAATGTTATATTGTGTAATAAAATCCATGAAATACTTCAAGATCTGTTTGTAAGGGGAGGAGCTAGGTTTCCAGCAAGATGGCCACCCTCCCTTGAAATCGGCAATATGCCCAGCTCAGGATCTAAATATTGGCGGACAGGGCAGCTTCCTTACTAAACAGGTAACCGGCACGGCAAATGGAGACAGTCCTGCAAATGTGTGGATGCAAATTTAAACAATTAATAATTTTGTTCTTGAATTATTATAAGAGCGTTGCAAATGCAATGTTCTTGGAGTGGTTAGCATAACAGAGTTTTAGAGTTAACATGAGTGGGCCTAGTCGTATTTTCAATTGCACTTTAAAATGCATGTAAGATGCACTGTCTTTCTTTCTTTGCCTGTGAATCGAGAAGCACCAAATGTGACCTTCCTTTTTGCATAAATCGTACAAAATTCAGTTAGCTCCATCGTCTTGCTTGTACTGCAACATTTCAAAATGTATTATTTTCTGTTCCTTTTGTTCCTGGGGAAAGGATGGATTTCAACAGTACAAAATTGAAGGGCATTTTCTTTTACCGATCGAAGTTGTTGTTTATATTTTAAATATGCTTTGTTTTCTATTGTAGGCCATAATATATGATTATTCAATAGATGTAGAGTAAAAGTCTTTGTTCAATATGATATGTTTTCTGGTTTACTATTGGATAACTCAATTTAACTTTCTTCATCATGCAAAGGTGCCTGCATGGTTTCTCTGTCAAAACATGTTTAAAAATTCACCATTTTGGAAACAAGCCAGGTTCATTTCTGTTCCCCTTAGAGAACATACTCCACATTGCTCTGTTTACTGATCGGTAATTATAGAGATTTTCTCACCTTAGAGGTAGACTTCACTTCAAGCCTTTCATTGATGTGAATTTAGAATATTTTCATGTTCTTCTCTCCTACTTTAATTGAGTAATACTGCTTTAATTGAGCAGTGCTTCTGAGAAATGCACATTGAGTCTCATTTACCTTGTGCTAGATTGTAACCGGTTGTGGCTATTGGTTGGATTATGCCTCACCTTCCAATGCCAATGCCGATTTACATTTACTTGCGTTCGCATATTTTAAATTGATTGATATTTTTGGCTTCTGGAATGACTTCTTAAATTAAAAAAAACTTTTAAGGGTGTACTTTAAAATTTGTCTTATGTGGATTTTCCATTGTGATTTCTTTGGGTGACATGAAATATCATATTTGTGTTTAGAGCTCTCTTCTATAAATACTCACACATAGCCATGATCCATCAATTAGCCCTTTTTATGAAAAGACACTGCAGTTTTTGGTAGCAGAGGATTGTTCTCAACTTGGATAGTTAAACAAACAAGATGATATCAGTGCAATTCTGTAATTTGAATTTGCACCTTTCTTAAATTGTTAGAGTTAGGGCGAGCTTTAGATCCAACAGGTTCAGGTCCCAGATTTGCTTGGATGTACAGATCTGGTTAAAGTAGTTTCTGGAGTCGCTTTGGCTGAGTATAAACAAGACTTGTCTTATATGAAGGTTTATGGATTGGAGGGCAAATACAGAGGAGAATATGGGGAGAAGGCATGGTGAAAGGAGTGAGAGTGGTTCCTGCTGTTGGTAAAGAAACAGACAAAAAATGAGCAAAGAATGAGAAAACTAAAACTAAAAATGAGAAAGAGAAAAAAGAAAGAAAATCACTTTCTAGTGATTCTGATGAGAAGGATGGATTTTTAAATGATTCCTTAAATTAGAGACCACCTCCTTATAACGATAACTAATGTCCACAAGTACGGGGGAGAGAAGCTTGAGAACCAAGCCCAGTTCTATTGGGATCCAGTACAAAGCTTTAGTAATATTAGCACGAAAGAGCCAAACGAGATTGATATTTTCAGACTTAAAATAGAATTGTTAATGCTAATATTAATCAAGGCAGAATATTGTCTATAATGAATAAGAATTGAAATATTTGAGTAAGGAAGCAGCAAGGTGTGCATGGGATGCATATAATAAGCTTGAAGAATTAGCTAATTAACTTTAAGTGGATATTTATAAAAAAGGATTGCGTAGAAATCATAGAAGGGATGTGAGTGAAAGTGAAATACGAGAAATGGAATGTGTCACTTTGAGGATAAATGTGAGAGACTTGAAAAACAATTGTGAGACTTTAAAACAATTGGAAGAATTCAAAAGGTTAAAGAAAAATGGTTGAAGACAGGTATAAAGCAAGAACAAATTGAAAAGAAAAAAGAAAACAAAAGTCGTGTGAGTAAACCTGAGTGTGAAGTGGTTAAAGTATACCCTATGAGTGAGACACATCATAATTGTGCATACGTTCATGTGCTGTGGACAAGATCTGATCTCCTGACATTTAAAAAAATGTTCAAAGCTTAGAGAAGAACCAGACAAGTGGTATACAGAGGTGGAAAGAATTGTGATGATTTTGAAGGTTCCGGAGATTGATTTGAATCTGTGTTGGAGATCATCATTCCTAAAAACTATTGTGTGAAAAGCAAAGCACTTGTAAATTGAGCAGATGAAGAACCTCTAAGAGTTTCTCTTTAAAATGGTCCATCTTCGATTGTGATGGAGAAATATAAATTAGAGATTGAACAGTTGAAGTCTAAAGTGCCTCAAAAAGAAATAAGTTGCTAAAAATGATGAGGGCAACACAGCAGCCTAAAGAATCAGTGCAAACATACTATGAGTGATTGATGTAGATTACCAGACAATATAGCGGAGTCAATGATCCTGCAAAAGAAGGTGTTGGTGGATTTGTTTCAGCTTTCACATTGGGTTTGCATCAAGAGATTAGTTCATATATTCAGCAGAATGTGATGTGTTGGCAAGCAATATCTCTTGATGAGATTTTAAATTATGCCATGTATTGAAGTGATTGTTTTGATTTGAAGCAGAGGAAGATTAAGGAGAAGTTTCTAGTAGCAAATACAAAGTACTTGTAGAAAGGTGGCAGAAAAGAGAACGTTTTTCAGTTGTAAGATCCTGGTTTTGACTCTGGTCTTGTTTCAGGTGCAAATTCAGGTATGTAAAGAGTTGGTGTTCAGAGTAATGATTTTCAATTTGTGCAGATTGGACTGACATTTCTACAGGTTGTTTCTCAAGGGTGAGGTAGACAATTCAAATGTGCTTAACACTAACTGAAATATGAAGAGAAATACTATACCTTGTCACTTTTGCGGAAAACTTGGATATTGAAAATGGGAATGTAGACTTAATCCAGAAAAAGTGTGTAATGAGTAGCAAATGGCATATTTGACAGAAAATAAATCAGATGGCAGAGAATGGTTTAGCTCAGACAACTGCCGCAGCCCAACTGGCCTCTGTGCAGAACATACAGAATCAAAGACAGTTCAATGGAAACTTGCCTTCAGCCCTAATGATGAATTATAGTCTGTTGATAAAATGCAGAATTTTCACTAGAGTCCTGGTTTTTAGGAAAATGCATCAGTGATAAGCAACAATTTTCCTCAGATTGCATCCACATTCGGAGTTCCTACTGGACCGAGCCAAATGCAGGTACAATGTCAGTGACTGAGGGGGGATGAGGATTTCATGCTTGGTAAAGTTCGATAGTTAGAAAAGAGTGCCCCAAATGTAGATGGTGAGGTGGATGGCCACCCAATATAATTTCTCATCAATACAGATGCTATCTGCTCCATGGTTTCACTGATGGATTTTGTCAACCTACCAATCTAGGGAAAAGAAGTCCAAGTAGTAGGAATCTCTAGCAAGCAGATTACGAATAAGGTGTCAGCAAATGTCCCTGTAAAAAATTGGATCTATTAAGAAAGATCACCAGTTCATAAATTGTGAACCGAGTCCTGTTAATTTGTTGGGTCGTGATCTTTGTGTAAGGTGAATTGCAAAATTTATTGCACGCCGGATGATGTAGTGAGGTGTGGAATGTTTCACAAAAAGAAATTGGATTAATACAAAGAACAGAGTCAATAGAGATCAAGGCAAAACATAATGCAGTGTTTCCTTGTACTCTTCACCACAAGCATACTTGAAAAGGAGAGGGAATGGCACCTGTCATTGAAAAAATGATTGAGCAAGGCATCTTAAAGAAGTGCTAGGAAGTCTTAGGAACTTTCTGATCATGGGAAAAACATGTGGAGAGTAGTACAGGACTTGCACAAAATTAATATTATTGTAGTCCCAAGTAGTTCTTTGGTACCAAATTCTGCTATCATATTGTTCCAGATACCTGCTGACGTGGGATGGTTCATTATTGTTGATGTGTCAGTCGTTCTTCTCCATTCGTCTTCTTGAGGATAGCCAATATCTCTTTGCCTTCAGATTTTTAAATGGAATAATGGCATGGTGTCGAATCTCACAGGACTATGCAGGGCATCCATAAATCTTCTCCCAATTTCTTAAGAAAGATTTAGAGAGTTTGCATATATCTTGCAAATCAGTGTTGGTGCAACACATAGATGACACGCTGATCACGTCCAAACCAAAACTGTATCTTGATACAAATGCAATGCTAAATCATCTTGCAGAGCATGGCCACAAAGTGTCCCCAACTAAATTGCAATATTGTCTGAAATTAGTTGTTTACGGGGTCACATATTTGACAAAGGAGTACGGAAGGTGTCCACAGAATGCATGTCTGCAATTCTGAAGAGTACCCAAAAACAACCAGATAGAAATGAGAATGTTTTTGGGAATGGTTAGCTACTTTCTTCAGTGGATTCCAAACTTTTCCCAGATTGCAAAGCTTTTACAGAGGCTTGCTCACAGTGATGCGGGTGATAGAGTGTCTTGGGGAAATGAATGCATTAATGCCTTCTTAGAGCTTAGACATAGTCGCTCTTGGAATGCTCAATTACAACAAATATATTTACTTGTTCTGCCATAAGCAAGAAGGGATCTCACTTTCAGTGCATACTCAGCAAAACAGAGGACCAAAGCAACCAATGAATTATTGTTTAGCTACATTAGAACCTGCAGCCACCACACTTCTGGGCTGCATGAGGAATATAGCTGCTTCTTGTCTTGCCATTCTGTAGAGTGAAGAAATTGTGATGGGTCCTATATTTATTGTCCCTCACTCAATTGTCATTTTGCTGACTCAAGTTCACACTCAGCATCTAACGAGCAGCTGTTTAACAAAATATGAGCAGATTATCTTTGCGGCTGGAAATGTTTCAGTCAGATGTTGCAATACACTGAATCCTGCCACACTTACCAAAGTCGCTTGGAAATGATTCCAATGATGGAGACAAGGATTTTAACCATGACTGCATTAATGTAGCAGAACTATGTACCAAACCAAGACCAGACAAGATCTATCACTCAATGTGACTGATTTGGTTTTATTTCTAAAGGGTTATTGTCTGAAAGACCAGCAAGGACGTTTGAGAGCAGCATATGCGGTTTGCACAATAGCATACATTGTTGAAAAATCATACTTGTGTAATGTACCCTGTGCACAAGTAGCAGAGCTCATAGCCATCACAAAAGCATGCTGTGTTGCCCATGTAGTGAGTGCTTCAAACTACATATATGACAATGTGGCTCTGTAGTAGGTCATGATTTTGCCGAGCTATGGTCACAAAAGGGTTTTGTGACATCCTCTGGCCCTCCAATTAGAAATTTGCCAAGTATTTTTGACTTGTGTGCATTTCAGTTACTGAAGGAAATTGTTGCTGTGAAATGTGCAGCACATTAGAATAAAGATAATATGGTTACACTTGGCAACCCGTATATTGATGGAGGTGCAAATTACTGTCCTCTTATGTCTAGTACTTTGGAATCAAATGGAGAATGTAATTCTTAAAAAGAGAATGTAAATTATTTCTTGGCTAAAAAAATGCAAATAATAGAAGCTAAAAACTTTTCTAAATAATATGTGAGGCGACAAAAAAGAAAAAGTGGGTTTTAGCAGGTTGTGAAAGGATGCGAATGGCATATGTAGCTCACCTGATGATAAATGTGTTTTATCAAATTGTATTCTAAGTCACATGGTGAGACATATGAATGGACTGACATGTTGGGCATGATAGCATGTCACACACATTTAAAAAAGTTTGTTATAATACTCATTACAGAATTGCAGCTGAAGATTTCTGTCAGCTTTGTGTTACTTGTCAACAATTGAATGTTGGCAAAAAGACTTTAGTGACTAGAAGTCATGTTGGTTAGCCCGAGGGACCATTTACTAGACTGCAAATTGACTCTTTGGAGATGCCCAAGTGCAATGTATTGCGTTACGTTTTGCTTATTATCTGCCTTTTCTCTGGCTGGGTGGAAGCCTATCCAACTAGGAGTTAGGGTATCATGACCATAGATAAGCTGCTATTGCGGGAATTGATCACTAGATTGGATGTGCCAGCACCATTACAATTAAATAAGGGAATTCACTTTAACAGTGTGTTACTGAAAGGTTTGTGTACAGCACTGAAATTCGAACAGAAGTTTCATTGTAGGTATCGACCAAAAGCACCCGGAGTTGTTGAGTTAATGGAACTCTCAAGTCAAAGTTGTCCAAGATTTGTAGTTCAACATCACTGAAGTAGCCAAATGCATTACCATTTTCTTTAATAAGTATGAGAAGCACCTCTAATAGAGTGAAGGGTCTCTCTCACGGACATCTTTATGAGGTGAGCGATGCGAGTTCCTGGTTTTCGTTCTGCTGCACTTGTTCTGGGTAACTCTAAGAGTTTGGCTGATGTGCTACACTTTACCTCTAACCAGGTGAAGTTGAACACACAATTGATAAGTGAGTCAGATTTGAGTAAAATAAAGAGTTAGAGCCATTAGTGGTCAAACGATCTACAAGAGTAAGAGTACTGAACAAGAAGTATGCAGCTCCTGATTGGTCATATTTAGTAAAGATTCAGCCAGAGTAAGGAAACATTGATTTGAATGACCGTTGGTTCATTTTTGAAGAACCACTATAAACTTGTTGTGAAAGGAAGCTAAAGAAAGCAGCATTGAGTATTTTTTGATGGAGAACTGAGCATTGAATTGTTTGGGTATTTGAATTTTTCAAAAGTGCCCACACTATTTCCTATGTAGAGTCTGTTTTTCTGCCCACATGCAAAGAAGGTTAATTTTGTACATTAGGTATCCAGTCAAAGTAGTTTTTTCATGAACATTTCTCTCCAGATGAACTTATTGCTGGTGATTTATTGACATCTGGGGAATTAAATGTTTTTGATTTTTGCATCATATTTGGTAGTTTGGATTATTGATTTTTAACAAAGTTTTTCTGAAAGGAGTAATGACCGAAATTAAGGAGAGCTGTTAATTGACATTGCACATATTTTCTGTAGTATTATTATTGATAATATTGGTCGGGGTTCCGGTTAGCCTTCACACTTGAGTTGAATATGCCTCACATGAATCTGAGATCGAATCATATATTGGTCCTAATATTTCTAGAGGTAAGAGGTTTGATTATAATGTGACTATTAGTGAATACCATGAGAACACCTATTTCAGTGTGCTGAGTAAATATTTGGCCTTTAATTGTTATGTTTGTGCCTACATGTCTGTTGTGTCTTAGAGGGGCTGACCTACAATCAATTGCCATCTTCTTAAGCTTTGACTTGCTGTATGTTGCCATATATTCCTCATGATGAAGGTTTTCTGGAAATAAGTGATGTAGAAATAGATTTTCCATTAGAAAAATTGCATAATATCAGGGGTTTAGGTTCCTATGCAGAGTGGGGAGTTTGAGACAGTTAGATATATTATGGTGGAAACGTGAATCCTAAAAATGTACTTGCTTACCTAGCTCCTTAAACACTGGACAAGAAAGCTGCAGTAGGATGACATATGTATGGGGGCTGCAGGGGAGTACTGCAGCGGACGCATGTGTAAATGGTCAAGTATTAAAAAATGGGGCAAGCTGTACAGTTCATAATGTTGTAAATGAAAAAGGAGAAACTCAATAAAATATGTTAAAAAAAAAATAGGTTCCTATGCAGAACATGTAAAAGTAGTTATACCTATTTGCATAACTAATAATAGTGATGAGAAGAGTGTATGTAAGTTGAGGATATTTTATTAGGGAATTTAATGAGAGAAGAGTGAAAATTAGTAGAAATTTAGATGAAGTGTAAAAAATTGAGTTGCATGAAGAGGCTGAAGAGAGATTCAGGCTTTCAAAGATACATCCTAGTCTTAGACTTGAGCTAGAAAGAAGATGAGGTGTGTATAATGCTTGAGAAATATTATGGTTTGAAGTCATGAAATGGGTTTAGAGGGCGAATGTAGTTATAATTTTGTGGTTGATGATGGATTTTTTATGGGTAAAGAACCTATTGTTACGATTCTATCATTCCACCTCTGGGGGACACTGTACATGGACAAACTGCAGCCTGGAAATCACCATAAAAACTCATTCAAAGTCCCATTAGGACTTCTTCCCATTTCAATCTTAGACAGGAAATCCTATGGGACAACAGGTCCCATTGTAAATTGCAAAGTATTGACACATATCTAGCAACCACTGAGCAATATTATAAATGGGAGTAGTCCAGCTGTTCCTCAGAAATGGACTCTCTCCTCCAAGAATTGTGAGAGATGGCAATTGCTCAACCTGTGATTATTCTTGTGCAGCAAAACCATGTTACTGCTTTTACGCTGCTGCTGCCTGAAGCTCTTTGTTCGTGCACTGAAGTTAGTACCTTAGTATATTGGATCTCCTTTTGCTTGTTTTGGAAACAATTCCACCTTGCTTCAGCCAGAGCCTGCATCCTGTCAGTGTACAGCTTGCTACAGAGTTCCCCCAGCCCAGCATTGCTTCTGCTTTACTCCTTAGTCCACCTTTTTTTCTACATGAGGTGCAGCCTCCCTAGGCTGCTCCCTTTCGAATTGTATCACGTTTTGTTCTTCTGGTCCTGCTATTATTTCACATTGCTTATTCCCTTTATTGTCATAACCTTTGTTTTTCATCCAGTTCTATTGCTTATGTGTGTTTCTGTTTGTTTCAATAGCAGTCTCTAGTTTCATTACAGTGCAAGTCTCTTGTTTGCTACAGTTGCTAGTATCCAAGTGCTTCTCTTGCCTCATTCACTTGTTCCTCTTGGGCTTCTGTCTCTATTTCACCCTCACTTATCTACAAGAGTATTCCTTTTGTACAGGGGTTGACTCCTTGTTGCCAGGAGGTGATTTCTGTCCCTTCCTTTTTCTTGGGTTGCATATAATCGTAAGAGTCTCTACTGTGATAGTGTGACCTTTCTCCTTTCTTAGAAATCATCACTGTGTCTCTTGCTTGAACCACAAGGGCTTTCCCCGTGTATGTTAGTACAATTCTTGTTTGTGCCCCAGGATCCAGATACAGAATCACTTCTGTCTCCTTTTTAGGGGGTTTGCAGGGTGATTATCTGTAAGAGTACTCTACACGGAGACATTGAGATTCCCTGTGTACAACCCTAGTGGTAACCCATTGTTTTTGTCCAGTATTGGTTTTGTTCCGTGTTTGTTCACATTTGGATTGCTTGCTTTCTCTATTCTGTTCCCGTGCTTCACCCTGTTTGTGTTTGTTCTTTCCCGGTGAATTGTTTTGTCAGCTCCTCTGCATCGGTACATTACTTTCACAGTCAGATATTTCTTGAGGGGTGCTCCGGCCAGAGCCCTTGACAACTATATATAGAGGGATCTATTATATTTGTGGTATAATGGCTTATTTTAACCTATCACAATCTTACTTTAGTGTACTCTAAAGTTTACTATATAAATGAAATGTGTAAAAATGGACTCAAAAGAGTGAAACGTGGATTTGGATATTTTTAATTCCTTCTATTGGTGTTGCCTTGAAGGATGTGAAGATTAGAGCGTTGTCGACTTTGATTGATGGACTTACAAGTAATACTGCTGGTGCATTAACAAAGATTAATGAGGAAATAATTGCTTTAATTTCTATGATTTTGCAAAATAGATCAGCATTGGACATTCTTCTTGAACAAGAAGGTGGTATGTGCCATGTGTTAAAATTGAAGCAGAGTTGTATGTTTGTTCCTCATAATAGTAGGCTTATTAACCCATACATAATGAACATCACTAAATTTTCACATGGGGCAAAGACTCTTGAATACATTAGTACATGGCAAATGGTATGTTCATGGTTTATTGTGATTGGAGATGGAATTTTAAAGGTTAGTGAATGATTTGGTGATGCAGGTGTTAAAATGTTGAAAATATTCTTAACATCACTAATTATAATCATATTATGTGTAATACGCTTAATACTTCTAAAGCTCCTTGGAGTAAAATTGAGTACAAAAGAGTTAAATTGTGGACCTAAGAAAGAAGAAATGACAACCGGTAAGAAAAGGATAAAAACAACACTGAAGACATCAAAGTCATGGGGGCATATGTACAAGACCCTAGCGCCACCTGAGCCTCACTTTTTTTGATGCTCTGGTGGCAGAATGCCCGGCACCATATTTACAAAGTGGTGTTAAGCCACTTTTTGTGGCTTAACGCCGCTTGGTAAAAATATGCTACTCTTTCACACAGTTACCTGTCCGAAAAGGGTGTGCAATGGGTGTTGCTGTGGGCGTTCCACTGCAACACCCATTGCTTTTTGACGCTGCCCAGATTTACAAGAAAGTGTAAATCTGTGGCAGTGCCAAAAACTAACGCCATGCAAAAGCAGGCGTTAGAATGGCGCAAGAGGAGAAATGCTTTAATTTCTCCTCGTTTTTCTTATTCTATGTGTGCTGCGATCTGCTACTGCTATGTACGGTGCAGAATTCAGCCCACATAGGAGTAACAATTAGCCATTATGAATTGTTTATGTGCTGGAAGGGACACTTTCCTGCACATAAACAATCATTCCCTGCAACGCAAGCACTCTTGCACTGTGGTTCAAGGGTGCCTGCGTTGGTGCTAGGCAGCTAATTTTTGCGCCAGTGCTAGGGAAAACACAGGGGTGCGCAGTATTGTGTGAGTACAGTGGATCCCTGTGTTTTGAAAATGTCAGAGCACAGAGCTGCCAAATTTGGCACAGCTTCGCGCTCTGACATTTTTTTGTACATATGCCCCACAATCTGTGATGAGTTGCAGAATTGGAGAATTCAAAACAAAAGAAACAAAGAGTGATTTATGAAATGTTTGTTTAGTGTGTGATTTTGTGAGGATGTTTATCATCAAAGAGGGAAACTGTGGGTAAAATTAATAATTCTTCGCTTAAATTACCATTAGAGAGTCACAAATGTAATGTCCTTATGGTGTTTAATATAGTGTCGTTATATAGTTAACACAAGTGGTTCTAGTTGTATTTTCAAGCGCATCTTAAAATGCGTGTGAGATCCATTGTCAAGCATTGCTGTGTTTTCTCTTACTCAGCTTGTGCATTGAGAAGCCTCAAATGAGACCATTATTATTTTATATATGTTATGAAATTCAGTTAGCTTTATAATTTTGTATTATTTTCTGTTCCTGGAGAAAGACATATTTAAACTGTATAAAGCAGTTTCCTTTGGCTGAACTGAGCTGATGTTTATATTTGGAATGTTTTTTTCTGTTGCGAAACATATTACAGGATTACTCAATAGATGCAGAGTGAAAGTCATTATAACTTGCAATTTGTGTTCTGTTTTTCCATTGTATAGTTCAATGTAATTTTCTTCATTATGCCATGATGACTGTATGGTTTCTCTGTCTACAGGTTTTTAAAAACTCACCGCTAGGTTCCTTCCTGGTTGCCTCAGAAAGTAGACTCCACATTAGTCTGTTTACTGATTTGTACTTAAGAGATTTTCTCTTGCTCACCTTAGAGGCATACTTCATGCCAGGCTTTTCCTCGTCTGAATTTAGAATATTTTCTCTCCTGCTTTAATTTAGCAGTCCTTATGACAAGTCCTCGTTGACTCTCTTTTACCTTTTTTTTTATTGACATTTCTATCATAGGAACATGAATGTACATATTAGGATCCATCAGCATGGCGATTGCTTTGGTCCCCTCCTCTTAGCCTTCCCTTATGCCTCAAAAGCAGACCTTTTACAAATATTGTACACAATGAGAACATTAACATCAATGCCCGTCTTCCATGTTGTTTGTCAATCAGTAACTGTTAACTCCTTAGGATTCCCCCCACGCCCTTTTCCGTTTCGTGGTCATTAATTATAAATTGTAACTTATGCCTACCCTCTCTTCATTATCAGGGAGGGTCCCAGTGGGTCTTCCCTGAAAGATTTGTCCCCGATCTGTTCTGGCAGGGGCTCCACCCTCTGGTCTTAATCCTAGGTTCCTGTTTCTCCTGAATCTGTTTTTTTTTGTAAATGCCCATGCTCGAAGGTCATCCTCTAATTTGTCGTCCTTATGGACTCGTTTCATGTAAGCTGCTTCAGCAGCTGCCTATTCACAGATGTTCCTTAGCCAAGCCTCTACAGTTGGAAGTGAGGTGTGTCGCCAAGTTATCGCAATTCGTCTTTTCACCAGAACCAGACCCAGCTGAAGGAATTTCCTACTCAGATTCCTTTTTGTGTGTGTTGGAACCAGCCCCAGCAACACTATTCTTATTTCTGGGGATACTGCCCATCCTGTGGCCTCCCTCAATCAGGTCAGGACCGTTGCCCAATACATCGTCAGCTGCTGGCATACCCATACCATATGAATAAAGTCTGCGTCTATATCTCCACATCTAGGACATTCACCGAAGCATTCTAGGTAGATCTGGGTCATATTCCGCGGGGTGAGATATGTTTGATGTATAAAGTTATATTGAATAAGTTTAAAAAGTGCGTTAGTATTTGCGGCTTTAACTCCTTCATGAATATTCTACCTGTTTGTGTAAGTTAGAGGCTCCTGAATTATGGTCTCCTATTTATTCTGGATTAGAAGAGGTTCTACTGGGTCATCCTCCCGGAGCGAGCGATATAGATGTGAGATCAACCTACCTCCCTGCGCCATAGTTAGCATAGTTTGCAAGACGGTGGAGCAAGGGGGCTTCACAGGGAATGATGGCCAGAGTTTGCATGCTACTCTTAATATTTTCCATTATTGTAAGAATTTGCCCGTCCCTAAATCAAAGTTAGCTTCCTCTTCCACCCATGTGATAAATCTCCCACTAACGTGAAGGCCTCCCATCTGGTGACAATACCCTCTCTCGCCATTTCCTTACAAACATGGAGTCTGCTATCTTTCTAAATGGTTTCACCACCCATAACAGCATATCTGGGGCGTGGGGCACACATTTATTACTTTGCGAACCGCCATGTCCCATATCCTGGCATCATGTTGTAGAATCTGTGAGACATCTGCCGGAACCCCAGACCCAAGCATTATGAGTTCAGGGAGGGATCGTTCCCTACATGTACCCTGCAGTAATTGTTTTTCCCAATTCTATTCTTCTTCCAACCAGTGGACTGCGTACTTTAGTTGAGTGCCATATAATATAGTTTCAGGCGAGGCATCTCCAGCCCTCCTCCTCCCCACATCCTCTGGAATGTCAGCGGTCGCACCCTTTTCTATTTAGGTCCCAACAGAAGGTCCACCATCAATCCCTCCAGCGTCCCAAAGTAATGACTAGGGAACTCATGGAGAGAGTTTTGTATTGTATAGAGACATCTGGGGAGGATGATCATCTTTGAGATTGCAATCTTTTCCATTAGGGATAGGGGTAGGTCCCTCCGGAACTGTATGGAGCTTCGTAGCCCTCCAGGACTCTTCCTATATTTAGGTTCAAGTATGATGAGGCTGTAGGCTGCTAGTTTGATTCCTAAATACCTAGTTCCTTCAGTCGCCCAGGGAAGACCCACCTCGGGCAATTCCTGCTTTAGCCTCAGTCCCATTTCCCCCAGGGGGATGAATTTAGATTTCCTCAGGTTTATATGGAGCCCCGAAACGGACCCAAAATCCTGCAGAATATCAATAATGACAGGTACCGGCCTCAACGGAAACAACTCGGAGATCAGTCCCCCCGACCTTACCTGGGCGACCGGGGCAGTGTACAACAGCTGTACCCATCTGAGAAAATCCAGGCTCACTCCAAGTCTCTGTAGGACCACCAACATATATTGACAATTGTCTCAATCGAAGGTCTGTTCTATATCAAGGATCGCCATTGCATAGTCATCCTTCAGTAAGCACGGGGCATACCAAACATGTGCAAGGTGTTGGAAGTTGTGGGTGGTGCTTCATTTTGGAATAAACCCGGCCTAGTCAGTAAGGATCATGTGGGGCATGTGGGGAAGCAGATGAGCCATTAAGATTCCACTAAGTATTTTCATATCAAGATTTAGAAGTGAAATCGGTCCTCATGAACCAGGCAATGCGGGGTCTCTATCTGGTTTCGGGATCATAACTACCAACACCTCCCTCGTGGTAGCTGGAAGGGTCTGAGTCCTCCAGGCCTCAGCATAGACCTCCAACAAATAGTCCACTGCTGCAAAGCAAACTTCTGATAAAACTCAGAGGGAAGACCGTCGGCCCATGGCTTTTTGCTTGTTTTGGCCGTTTGATAGCTGCCAAGACTTCTTCTCTAGTTATAAGTGCTCCAAGAGCTTCCCCCACCTCTGGGCCGAAACTCGGCAAATCAAGTGTTTCCTAGAAGTCCCATACCATTTCCAGTAAGGAGGGTGCCTGTTTCTCATATGTTCTTGCTAACTTTATTGCTAGGACCTCAAGGATAGCCTGCTGCGTGTTAATCAACTCCACATTGTTTCCCCTGAGTTTCAATATGGGCTCTGTGGGTGATTCTTTTCTGACAAGTCTTGCCAGAAGGGCACCTGTCTTGTCCCCTCTCAGGTGGAGCCTCTGGAGGTAAGCCCTGTATGTACATGTTTCTAACCTGCCCCAGGTTTCCAATAGGGCCTGTCGGGCCGCTCCCCATTCCCCTATAATTTGGGTACTCGTGTGGAAATGTAACTGCTTGGTAGGTAGTTCTATAGGGTATTGGCACTCCTGGGCAAAACGCAGGTAAGTATACTGCACACACTAAACAGTGTGTCAATTATATCACCAACAGTGTGACAAAAGCATGAGTCTTTGCTGGAACATGCGCTTCAGTTTATTCACAACAGCCTTAGCCAACAAGTGTTAACGGTTGTGCGCAGCGACTTCTTCAGGGATATACGCAATGGGTGAAGATCCTTAAATCCGGTCGCATTTCCGTCCCGAATGGGATTCAATAGGGTCCAATGTTAGACACACAGTTCAGACTGCACATATTTTGTGTCCAGAAATAATACCTCCTATTCACAGTATATGTATCCTGGATGTGTTTCCCAATGGGGATTCCCTTAAATCAGGATTTATTAATAGTGCAAATTTATTCAGGCATGAATAAATAAAATCTGTGGTGCATTGCACCCACTCGATGCAGGTTGTGTTAAAGAAAATGAACGGCAGCCATGTCCTTGCTGGTATTAATACATGACCTTTGCCCCTATGATGAACAGAGCTCCTTCCGGCCTGTATGCTAGAGACCTGTCACATGGGATCCGTATTAATACCAACAAGGATATGGCTGCTGGGGATTTTCTTTAACACAACCGGATTTAATGAGCTTCACCCATTGAGTTTAGTCCTGAAGAAGTCGCTGCGCACAACCGTAACCGCGATGAAATACTTGTTGGCTAAGGCTGTTGTGAATAAACTGAAGCGCATGTTCCAGCAAAGATTCAAGCTTTTGTCACAGTGTTATTGATATAATTGATACACTGTTAGCGTGTGCAGGGGACTGTTGTTCGTGTGGAGATGTGCCTCCTACCTGCTCTGCTCCTTCTCTTGCTTTTGTATATCGCTTTCTAGTTGTTTTGCACTCCATAGGTTGTCTTGATAGACTCCCCAGAGGACCACCTTCATGGCTTCCCATTCCACTGTCTGACTTGAGGCCAACCCACATTTGTCCTCGAAGTACCTTGTCAGCGTTTCAGTGATCACTGCGACAGCAACGCCTCTGCACGCAATCACCTAGAGGGTATTGCCAGACGTTCCGATTTCCCCCAAAGACAGTAAGACTAGGGAATGATCTGAGATACATCTAGGCAAGTACCTTATGCCATTTACCTCTGAGGTAAGGTCTAATGACAGGAAGAAGTACTCAAGCCTGCTGGAGGCCCCCGTTGCTGGGGTATAGCATGAAAGCGTTCTTTTGCCTAGATTATGGTCCCTCCACACATCCCTCAGCTGCAACCCCTCCCTGAGATCTGTCAAAAAGACTCGGTCATCCAGGGCTTTGTGTTTGCGAGCGGGGTTCCCTATCCTGAGTCCCATCCACCACACAATTCATGTTACCCGCGGCGCGCAGCCACCACTATCAACTCAGGGAAGAAGGAGAAATAATCATTGTTGGGGACATATATGTTGTGAATACTCCATTCTCTCCCATCTAGTGTTCCATGCAGAACAACATACCTCGCCTCCGGATCTATTATGTAGTGTAAATGTTTGAAGGGATCCCTGGAACTACCCATATTAGTGACCCCCTTGGAAAGCCTGAATAGGAGGTAGCGTAGAGCTGTCCTCCCCATCTCTTCTTGATACAGGGCACTGAATCTCCCCAGATGTGAGTCTCCTGCAGACATGCAATGGCCATCCAATAACTCTTCAGATAAGCCAACAATCGCCTCCGTTTATTGAGTTGTGCCAGTCCCCTAACATTCCATGAGACTATTTTCATGTTGGGGGGAGCCATGGTTCCAAATGCCATCCCTTTTCCCCGTACCTCATCTTGCCCAACCCCATTCAATGCGTCTTTCCCCCGGAAGCCCTTACCATTTGTCTTTGCACCAATCGACACAGAAATTACAGACTTAAATCATACCTTATCATTACTACTACATTGGAAACCCTCCCAACATTTCCCCTCTCCATGGGCTGGTCCTTCAGCCCTGATATCTCCCAAACGCAGAGACCTCATTGTTGCTGCCCCATTTCCCTCCCCAGCCCGTAAATTAATAAAGCAAACATCCCCAATATCATGTTAACCTTATAGAATAAGCCAAATGCTACGCTGGTGGTTGGGCAGCCTGCTGGGTGCAAGGTCAAGGCCTCTAGCTCCGTATACTGTGCCTATCCTCTGAAGGGTGGGCTCCCCACCGACAAACACATTGTATATGGAGGTTAAGTCTCCACTTAGTATATCCAATATAGTGTCCTATTCTCTGGAGCACATCTTTTATCCAATACTACAATCATCTGTTTACATATTCATCTACCTTCTTCAGGTGGGTCATCTCAACATTTCTTCAGCTTTCCTCTTCTCCTGAGAGGCTCGGTCCAACCATCTGATCTTGTGTGGTTTCATCCGAGTCTGCAGTCATTTCGGATGCCCCAAATGTCCCATTCGAGCATACCCAGACCCTGCCTGGGCTCCCTCTGCCTGGCTTGGGCATTTGGCGCATTTTCATGTTGTTTTGCTGTATTCTGACTGGAAAGATTTGTCGAATGTGACGTCCCGGTCACGGACACCAGACATGTTTCCGATTGTCTGTGAGAGTGTAGCCAGTTACTCAGTTCCGTCGCTGAAAATAAAAACAAGGCCTTTCCTTTGTGTTCAATTCGTAATTTGGCTGTAAAAAGGAGACTGTATTTATAATTGAGTCATCGTTTGACTGCCTAAAATTACTTCCGTTGGTCCTGGACGTGTTGCATGTAGTTCGGAAATATCGCAATGGGGTGCCCCTCGAAATTCAGTAGAGCCCCTGATACGCCCCAGGTCTCGGAGGTTTAGCTAGTGTCCCTTTACACGTTGAAGAACTTAGACAACCTTTTAGGGCCTAACTCCTTCATGATCCAGTCCTCTGGGAAGAACTCTGCTGAGGGGCCCTCTGCCTTATCCGGGAAGCCCACAAAGCATAGATTGTTCCGTCACGAACTTCCTTCTGAGTCCTTGGCATGGTCATCAAGTTGACCAAATTTTTTTGGGGAGCGCCAACACTGTCTTACAAAGTGTTTTGACCTCTGCCTTGAGTGAGTCTACATTGTGTTCTGTGGTAGTCACCCTTTCTGAGATCCGGCGTAGATCCGTGCGTAGGAGATTGACCTCATTTGCCACCGAGTCTATTCTGTGGACTTTATCATCCCGCCTAGCCCGTATCACCGCCAAAACATCCTGTGATGTGGGATCAGCTTCTCCGGTCTCTGCATGAGCCACATTCCTGTCCCCTGGCATACTTTCTTTAGGCTCAGGGTCCTGGAGCAGAGTTTACGTATAATTTTGAATTTTATTTCCATGTGCAGATCGTCCTCCTTTGTCCTTCACCATTTTCAAGCTGCTTCTAGGGCACTCCTCACGACTCTACTGCTCTCGCAGGAGCTCTGCTGTTCTAGCAGCTTTCGGGCATGTTCCCAATGCTGCCACCCATGAAGGTCTGATGGGGACTTCTTCACCATCCCAGGGGTTCTCGCCCTTCAGGCAATCACTATGTGCCCAGTTCCTGGGGCCCAACCGTTACCTGAGGGGTGTTACTTCTTAAGAAAAATGTGGAGGTCCTCTATTTTTAATTTGTATTACACAGGGGACCCAAATGTCAATGCGCTGCCGGTCCCCCTCGAAATCTTTGGATTCACTCAATCCACTGCAGGCCAAATACCTCTTCTGTGTTTATGTGACTCCCTATGCTGGAAGTATTGAGACCATCTGTTTGTGGTCTTCCCGGGGACCGACTTGCTTACCCCTCTGGGCAAGGGCAATTCCCCAGGTCTCCTCTTACAGCCAGCAGCAGTCCCCGCAGTCCCGAGACGGACCACCAAGTAAGATCCCTTTTGTCACAGCCTCCACCACCCGGGATCATGGCTATGGATCACTCCAGCGATGGCAGTCTCTTCATCACCACAAGGCTTGCTTCCCTACGGGCAGGGTCCAGGCAGGTGCCCTCCACTGCACAAGTCGGAGCCCTCCTCACTGACGCTGCTGTTCTATTCGCCAGCGACTATGCCAGTTTCGATCCGCTGTCAGCACTAGGATTAGTGCAAGCTCAAAACCACCAGCGTCCCCTGGCCTCTGCTCAGGGACCCACAGCTTCCTCTTATGCAGCACTCAAGATGGCGCAGATCTCCAACCAGGCCTCGCCAAACCAGGGTCTGCTGTTCTGCCTGACTCATCTTACAGCCTTTATTTTTCCTCGGTCCTGGACGAGTCTCAGTTATCTCTGAGTCAACGGCAACTTGTTTCCATTTTTTCTGTCGACTTTAGTATAATGCTGGATAGGTCGTTCGTCGGTGGGATTGCCGGCAGACGCATCTACACGGCCATGATGCTATGTCACGCCCCCAAATCTCATTTACCTTGTGGCAGATCGTAATTGGTTCTGGCTAATGATTAGATTATGGGTCAGCCTCCATGCCAATGCCGATTTACACTGATTTGCATTTTGTTTATTTTGAACTATCCATTAACTTTTTTCTTTCTGTAATGACTTCCTAAATTTTAGATAAACCTTCATGATTTGTACTTTGAAATTATTAAAGTGTGATTTCTCTAGTTTACATGAAGTATCTTATTTGTGGTCAGGGCTCTCTTTTTTTTTAAATCGCACATAACCCTGATTCATCAATTAGCCCTTTGATGTAAAATGTGTAAACACACCCCAGTAGCACTTGAAAATTGCTACATTGCAATGATAGGTGGCATCTTTGACCAGTGTGACGCTTCCCCCGGGCCTGTTACCAGATGGTGATGACTGTTTTTTTTTTTAGGTGAGCATGATGCCCTGCATTGCTGGCAGAGACCCAGCATAACTTTTTGAGCACAGTAAATTGCAGTAGACACAGTACAACTTGGATTTGAGGCACACCCTTCCCTGGTGCCAGTTTACTACAGTTGCACTTCTCATTGAGGCCTAATCTAACCATGGATGGCAGTGGCACTCTGCCACAGTGAGCACCTGATACAAAGCTGAATTGACATACTAAAATCCTTTTGTAGTGTTTATTCAGGAGAGAAATCATCAGACCACCAACCCATGCAGCAGCTTAAATCCAACTGCCAGCCATGCAGCTGAACAGAACAAACCATTATGCTGTCATGGGTGACAGATGAAACAGTATGGTGCTGCCTGGCAACAGGGACAAGTGGCACTACAGAGGAAAAGGTGAACAGCAAAAACATAGCCAGTAACATAGCCCATAGCACATCTTCCCCCCCACACAATGTTAAAACAAAAACAAAAACGGAAAGGGAGGAAACCTGAGGGATAAGACCATTAGCACAAGTAAATGCCATAAATAGGAACAGTGAAAAATAACAAAAAGAACATTTCAAGACACCTCATAAAAGTGAAAAAAACAAAATAAAAACATTTAAAAAAATCTCATAATCCCGGTGCCAAGTGGGTCTGAACCTCAATCTCACATCACAAGATACCACATCATTAGAAAGACCCGACCTTCAGACACATTTGAGCCACCGTTCTACTTGACCAATCTGGACATACTCCACACATCACCAGAATTCAACACAGCAACACTCTTCCTCACTTCCTTGATAACAAGAGGGCTCATAAATCTGGAACAACCTTTCTTCAAGGGTCCTGGATTTCTGATTAACACTTCATCTCCTACTCTCTAAAACTTGCCTTGGGCACAATTCCTTTGGACAAACTTGTCCTTCTATTTCTCTTGGTGAAGCTTCCTTTTAGACACAAGTTGCTCATTCCTCCTTTCGGCAACCACACCCAATCTTAACCAAGCGGGACTTGTCATGTGGCTTCCTACCTCTCAAGGGTGCAAAGGGAGAAACCAAAGTCAAATAGTTGGGGGTGTTATGGTGAGCCCACAATGTCTCTCTAAGTATGCTATAAAGGGAAGACTTGGTCTGTAAAACCCTTTGGCACAACTTTTCACCAACTTATTCATGCTCTCCGCCAAGACATTGGCCTGCAGAGAATACAAAGCATTCTTGTAATGTGCAATGGACAATTCCTTAAGAAAAGACGTCATCTCATGTGAGACAAACTGAACTCCATTATCCCTGATGAGATGCTTGGGAATGCACTCTCTGGAAAACTCCTCAGAAAGAAATTCAATAACAGTTCTAGTATTGACAGCAGGCACGAATTTGGTCACAACCCACTTGGAGGTGTAGCCCACCAACAACAAAACATACCGTTCATCATGCGCAAACAGTGCGAAAGGACCAGTGATGTCTAAACCCAACTTGGTCCATGTCTCTGTGGGAATATCCACAGGCGACAGATGAACTGTGAACTGTACGTGTCTTTTTGCTCTTGTTACTATTGGCACACTCCCAGCAATCCGTCACCACATCCTCAACCTGCAGATCCATAGTCGGCCACTAATAACATTCTTAAACCCTGGCTTTGGTTAAATGTCTACCAAGATGTCCCTCATGGGCCAAGTTAATAAGCTTGCGCCTCAAATTGCCAGGAGGTATTACCCAGCTGCCCCCGAACAACTCAATCACACATAACTCATCCTTCACATTCAAAAAACATTCCAAAGACTCAAGCACCTCCTTGTCCACAGATCAGCCCTTCACAGTATACTCCTTAATCATTTCTAAATCCTTGTCACCTTGAGAAGCCAAAGACCACTCCTCCACATTAACCGCTGACTCATGTACCCACGCCACAAGAGAATTCTCAACTTCCTCGCCACACTGGTTCAAAGGCAACCTAGACATCCTAGACAGGCAATCAGCAACAGCATTCTTTGGGCTAGGCACATATCCAACCCTGAAATTGAACTCGGTTAAGCCTTCCATCCAAAGTTTGATCCTTGGAGACAGATTATCAACCTCCCTGCAGGTAAAGATCTGACATAGTGGACGGTGATCAGACCTAACCACTATAGGTAGACCCCAAAGGTAGAACTTAAAATGATGAATTGCCCAATAGACTGCCAGGGCTTCTCGTTCAATCACTGAGTAATATTCCTCAACTCCCCTAAGTGAGCGGGAAGCAAAAGCAACAATCCAGGGTTCACCATCCACGATTTGTGAGAGCACAGCTCCCAACCCAAGCATGCTAGCATCAGTAGACAACACAGTCTTTTTACAGGCATCAAAATGTCCCAAGGTAGGTATACGATCGATGACTTCTTTGATAGTGTTAAAAGCGAGAGTACACTCATCAGACCACACAAATTTGGCACCCTTCTTGAGTAGCAGTCTTAATGGTGAGGACACACAGGCAAAGTTGGGAACAAACGTAGAACAAACCTCAGCCAACCCCAGGAAAGCGTACATGGTCCCCGTTCACAGGTGTAGGTGCCTTCACAATACTTTCAGCAAGATCTAATTTCAGACTGATCCCTTCCCCAGAAATCTTGTGACCGAAATAATTCACAGACGTTACCCAGAATTTGCCCTTTCCTCCTTGATCATGAAAACAGCATCCTGGAGTCATTGCAAAACCTCCCACAGCTGCTAGTCGTGCTCGTGTTGGTCCTCTCCATAAACTAGTATGTCATCCTGAAAAATGAGAACCTTGGACAGCCAATCCAGCACTTTGTTCATGACTCTCTGAAAGCAGACAGCAGCAGATGCTAGCCCAAAAGGCATACGGATAAATCTGAAAGCACCGAAAGGAGTCACAAACAATGTCACAAACAATGTCAAATGCCTTGAATCTGGAGGGAGCAAAACCTGGTGGTCAGCAGAGGACAAGTCCATTACACTGAAACATTTAGCACCGTTGATAAGAGCAAGAGTCTCTGAGATGTTCGGAAAGGGCTTTCTATCGACCCAAATGTGCTTGTTCAGCCCACTTAAGTCCACACACATGCGGATCCGTTTGCCCCCATCCTTGGATGGCAAAACAATCGGGGCCACACTCTCCGAACACTCAATCTCTTTAATGATACCAGCACCTAATAACCTCTTCAACTCATGACTTAAAGGTTCCATCATCATGTGAGGTACCTTCCTCGCATTGCTAACGAAAGGCTGGGCATTCTGCTTCAAAGTAATCTTGTGCTCAAAATTCTTGAGTAATCCCAGGTCATCACTAAAAACCATAGGAAACTGGCAACACACATCTACAGGCAATTAACCACAAACAAAAGTAAAACTTTTTCTGGTGAGTTGGGGTTCAAAGTGATCCCCATGTCCCTTTGATGTCTCCATCCTAGTAGGTTATCACCCTTTTTGCCACATACACCTTTCCAACAGATTCCCTATCTCTAAACTGTATTCTTTTGACCACATAGCCCAAAACATCAATCCTAACACCACCATAATCTACATGATTAATGTCTGGTGGAAACAACTCAACCATATCTTCACCAAACACCACCTCTCTATTCACGTCACCAACCAATGTATAGGGCGAACCAGAGTCAGCCAAAACTGAGAATTGTTTGCCATCAATCAAAACCTCACACTCAGGCATCTCCAACCTATCTCCATCAACAACACCATCTTCTCTCACACTCAGCATATACCTCATCTCCTCTTACACACAGTGCACTATTTGCTCTCTTGCACCTTGACATACACATGCATGATGCCCCTTCTTGCCACGCTTATTGCATGTGACAGACCTCGCATAACAATTGGGGCTATTAGACCAGTGGCTTTTACTCCCACATGTGAAACACTTCGAACCAGACTCGCTGTTCCTGAAACTCACATGCTCACTATCAGACAATTTTTTATTCACCTCACTTTGAACACTTTTTTTAAACTCGCTCCCTTTAACACCCTCTTTCTTGATCTCATGAACCACTTTCTCCTCCAGGTGGGTATCATTGCCTTTATCCACTCCCATTTCTCGCCCCCACATGTTGGTGTTCTCCATACCCTCCACAATAGCTAACGTCTCCTTCAAATCAGGATTTTTAGCAAGAAGTTTTTGCTGAACCTTGACATCATTTGTGCATCTGACAATTTGGTCCCTGACAAGCTGTTCGAATTCACAAGCAAATGACAGTGTTTTCAAAGCTGCTACATAACTACGAATTTTCTCTTGCTTACCTTGGACTCTAGAGAAAAACATATGATGTTCCAAAACGACATTAATTTTTGATCCAAAATGTTTCTCAAGCATCATAACAGACATACCAAAGACATTGTTAGGTTCACCTTCACCACGCCCCAAAACAATTTCATCTAAATTGTCATATACATGTCTCCCTTCAAATCCCAGATTATGTAACAGCATAGCTTGCTTCCTTAACGCAGAAAGGTTTTCTCCCCCAATGGCCAGTAAATAAGAATCAAACAATGGTTTCCATCTATTCCAAGGCAAAATCGGGTCACTCCTGTCAGAAAGGATTTGGGGAGATTGAGACATGCTAGAAGATGTCATGATGAAGCATTAATAGTAGCCCAACAGTTGAAAATAACAACAAAAAGTAAACAGAAGGAATGAAGGTTAAAAATCACGAAAAGGACATGAGAGACGAAAATAAGTGCGCAAATTGGAGAACATACAGTACTTTATGGTGTGCACATCACCCCGCTGCAGCAATAAATAAAACAGTACTTCCTGGTGTTTGAAGAACAAAGCAGTGCAAATCCGTTAATAGGCAAAATGAAGCAAGAAAACAGAAGGAAAGTGAGCGTGTCACTGATACTTTGCAAATGCAAATTTCAATACTACCAGAATGGTGTGCACATCACCGCACATGCTCAGAAACTATTGGAATGGTGTACGCATCACTGCGCATGCTCAGAATTACAAAAATTTATGCTGAAGAAGTTGGAAGGTGGGCGCACTACTGCGTACACACTGTGCGAACCAGAAATCACTAGTGAAGAAGGCTGGACATCCGCAAATATATCATACAAAGAAAACTGTGAGTCGAAAGTTGTTTAGTGACCTTAAAGCTACTACACCGTGAATATTAAATCAAATCCAACTGCTAACAAAAGTATATCTCATTGGATATATGTATGCATAAATAGGATTCCCATCACCCACTCGCAAAGTGGCTCGCTTCATCATTTGGGAACCCAGGGACTTGCCAGAGAACCGTCCACTACCAGATGAGCGTAGAAACTGGTTCAATGTGTGTCCCAGATGCATCTAACAGTATGTTATTTGAATAGAAGGAGCCCAACTCAGAGATGGTACGGGGTGATGTATGCAGTGCAAATAATGAAAAAAGTGTGAAAATTAAAATTGGTTAACAAGGCACAATAGAAAATTTATTTAGGTGCTGCCTTAGTTAAAACAGTGCTGTAACAGTTTAAACAAATAACTGTGTTGAAAAACTGGTCTACATGTTTCAGCTCATGGATAGATTATGTCCCAGCTTTCGTCAGGACCAAATAAAGCTACTGCAATATTGAAAGTGAATGTCAGATAAATCATACAACCTGGACCTTGTAGTGGGTACAGAAGAAATTACCTGCAAAAAGTTAAACAGAAAAAACTTGAAAAAATAAAACACAGGATTTGTAGCGTCACAATTAGGTCAAAAAACCGCATAGAGATTAAGTCTTTCAATTATGCGAAATACGTATTGGTATATGCTAACAACTGTACACCCATCACAACGAGTGAGACAACATTTTTGTGTTGTTGCCACTTACCCGAATACTTCTGGGTATGTGCCTCGCCTCACCTGGCAACTGCTCAGGTTTAGGAGGCACCGCTCTAGGGAATAATATAAGTAAAAAGCATTGTATAACCTGCTAAGTGATACTATGAGTATAACAACACTTAATATACACAGCACATTTAAAAACATGGCGGGGGAAGCCCACGGGAGTCTGACTGCCGAGAAGAAAATGCCTCTATACAGTTTTTGGTATGGTGTCTTTCATTGACAGAATATGTGCCCTGAGAATAATTACATAAGGACATAGGCATTCAGTTTTTTGTGTTAAACGTAAGTTCAGAATGGACTCTAAGAGTATTCATTAATTTAGAACGCTAACACATCGTTTCGGCTTATGCAGTGGTTCTCTATGCCGTATTTGTGTTGCCAAAAACCACCGCATCGTGATAGTTTATATGCCGTGCTCGAAACAGTTCAGGGTAACGGCTACTGTTAACAGAGGAGTGCCTGGAATGAGTCTTACTATCACTAAAGTGAACTACCTTTTGCCAACACCGATACTGTAACGTTACGGCTTCCAGCACAATTATGTCTGTCCTGGTTCAAAGCAAAATTACTGGTGGCAAAAAAGCAGTAACATGACAGAAAGCGCGCCTCCTTCAAGATGCATGTCAATTCCTTAAGGTTAAAAATAATAATCAGACATGTGCGTCTTACCTCTCCGTCGGTACCTCTCGGGGCTGCTGCGACAGAAGGGGAGGTAATCGACGTTGAAACGGATCCATATTTATGAAGCAGAAAAGCCATCGTTTCCTGTGCGCGGTGTGCGTCAAAGCGGAGCGCAGATTGATGACAGGATAACGTAATGACGTGCAACCTTAGTTTACATGGGAATTGTAGTTTTTGTGTGATGCATACATGGGCGTCCGCAGGGGGGGTAAGGAGGGGCACTTGCCCCCCCCCCCTAGAGCTCCCCTCTTTGGGCCCAGTGGGCCGCAGACCCCCAGGGGTACGTGACACATTCCCAGGGGGACCGCAAACTGGATCGTATTATATTGAAGCGCCCATGCGCTACTATGGCTACAAGCACTGAATGACAGCGCAGGCCAGGGCGGCAGGGCCAAAAAAAATCAGGCCAATCACCATTTCAGCTTTGGGGTGGAAGCTGAAGGGTGATTGGCTTATTATTTTATAGGCGCGCACGCTCGCGCACGTTCGCACGGCAGTGCGTCTTCCCTCGCGATTGCGGCCAGCCCAGGAGCATTTTGCCGCCCAACGCCCTGTCTCCGCTTTCGGCTAAGAACACTAGCATTCCGTCATCTCGGACCACTCGAGGTCGGAGCACGTGATGTGAGTGTTTATTTTTTAATTAAATTTACAGCTAGTGGGCAAGGCCAGGGGAATTCCGACGCCGTGTTTATTGAGGCCGGGTCACGGTGTACTTACTTACCCATACATGCCACCATTTCAGGAGAGCAAAGTGGGAGATTCTGTAAAAAAAATCGGGAGAATGGGGCCTTGAATCGGGTTACTGTCATGTATGGGCCTTGGAAGTGTGTTGCTCCAGGATCGGACATTTAAAACGCAAATGCACGTGTTTTTCTTACCTGTTAGAAGCATGGAGCGCCAGGGCCGGCTTTAGGGCGGTGCGACCGGTGCCACCTTCCTGGGGCGCCGTGCTTGAACGTTACGCTTTTGAAGCACCTGCTGCCTGCAGCGTTTCTTTCCCCCGGCAATTACCAGGCTCACATAAATGTCACAATAACTCCTGTGATTAATTATCGTCCGAGAGAGATCAGCATTTTTTTGCATAGTTGAGGTTTTGACTTATGTGAAGTTAGTGCAGAGGGTTAATATGCCTTCTGTAAAGAACATGTAGCAAGTGATTTCAGAGTGTATGTACAGATCAGCAGGTTACTGCTTTCAAAAGAAACCTCCTTTTGTTACTTGCAATTTATAACTTAAAGAAGCATGGAGTGCCAGGGCCGGCTTTAGGGCGGTGCGACCGGTGCCACCATGCCACCTTCCTGGGGGCGCCGTGCTTGAAAGTTTATTACGCTTTTGAAGCACCTGCTGCAGCGTTTCTTTCCCCCGGCAATTACCAGGCTCACAGAAATGTCACAATAACTCCTGTGATTAATTATCGTCCGAGAGAGATCAGCATTTTGCATAGTTGAGGTTTTGACTTATGTGAAGTTAGTGCAGAGGGTTAATATGCCTTCTGCAAAGAACGTGTACCAAGTGATTACAGAGTGCGTTTGCGTATGTACAGATCAGCAGGTTACTGCTTTCAAAAGAAACCTCCTTTTGTTACTTGCAATTTATAACTTAAAGTCCTAATATAGAATAGTGAGCTATTAACTTTCATCCCAGAACTGCATACACATTGCAAATAATACATTATTAGAACATTGATTAATGTTGCAAAAAGGATTAATTTGGCTAGAAATCGATTCTTCTTATTAAAGAGAACTCCCAACTATGCAGTTTCTTTTTCGACTCTGAGTTTGGGCTTCTCCACACCAAGCACTCTTAAACTATACTGCCTACCAGTATGGATGACATGTGACTCCTACACTTTTAGTCTTTTGACTTATGTAACATTTCAGAGGACTCCATTGTGATGGCTTTGGGTTGACAAAGAAGCCGTCAATCAATAGACCTCACTGTAAGTGCGCAACGAGAGGAATAATTTACAAGTTTTTATATTTTCCAAAGCGAATACATCTTAAACAATACTTATGAAATAAAGAAAAAAAAATCAGCACATAACATACCAGCTCTCTCTTGTTTGAAAGTGTATGCCTCCATAGTGAGCGCTTTCTAGTCATTGTCAGGTGTTTTACTTTTGGCAAACATAATCAGAATTCCGCAAACAGCATTTTTAGAACGTTTTAGCACCCCCAGGCAGCTGTTGGAGTGCATCTACCCAGAACCTGACTGCTCAGCAGGAAGTAATGGCAGGCTGAACATACATTTCTTATAAAAAATTCGTCAGATATGCTTATCTTCCGAATTAGTGCTATATTAGGGTTCAGCGTGGTGATGAGTTTTGGTGTGCCAGGGGTAATTTTAGGGTTCAGGGCGAGAATGGGTTTTGGGGTGTCAGGGGTAATTTTAGGGTTCAGCGTGGTGATGAGTTTTGGGGTGCCAGGAGGTAATTTTAGGGTTCATGGTGGTAATGAGTTTTGGGGTGCCAGGGGGTAATTTTAGGGTTTAGGGAATGTATGAGTTTAAGGGGCCAGGGGCCATCTACAATTTATTCAATACAGCCAGCCTGGTTTTATAAAGCACCTATATTTTGTTTCTCAAAATCAAATGGTGATTATTGTGAATTGAATGGCGTCACTGTAAATACTTCATGTCCTTTGCCACACATTTCTGTACTATTGGAACAAGTTTGTATGGCTAAGGTGTTTGCAAAATATGATTTTAGGGGGGCACACAGCTTAGTTCCCAATAAAGCAGAAGACAAATGGAAGACCGCTCTTAATACTAGATATGCACATTCAGAGTATTTGTTTATGCCATTTGGTCTTTGTAATGCTCCAGCTGAATTTCAACACCGTGTAGGTGGTATTTTTTTGGGTATCATGTGTGTATGAATAATGTGGTATATTTAATAGCGGTGACATAAAAACAGATTAGAAATCGCTAATCAGACAATAGCAGCTTGATCCTTCCATTAATATTTTGCATCAGGTTTCTAAATCCTTTGCATGCCTGTGCGTTTTCACTTTTGGCCAAGAGCCGCTCCTGTCGGCAGCTGAGCTATGCTTTTTTCCTTGCCAACTGCTAGAAGATGTGAATGATATCTTCCAAAGTCCACAAAAGAAAGAGATGGCTGTGGCACAACAACCCTATGATGTATGAGATCATATGCAGCCTGCTTCCTGTCCCCCATGGCTCCTTCTGCGCCCCAGTGTTTCTAGTGCCCCACCTGGCACACATCATGTCGGAGGATAGTGATGACGTAAACATTTTGTCCCCCCCTGGAAACATTTCTGCGGATGCCCATGGATGCATATGATCTATACGAACATTGAGAATGTTCGACAATGTCCGCAATTGAAAATAACATAGTGACGTTGTAACATAAAAAAAACATAATTTAAGGGATGTAATCACCAAACTGGCCGCTCAATCCATAACGTTGTAAACTGGCAAAAGGCGGCAGTCCATGGAAATAAGATCCCTGCTAGAATAACGCATCGATGGTGTCTATGTATGGTAATAGGATACTCTTTATATACATCTTACTTTTAGCCTCTAACGATCCATTTGGGATTATGTATGGTGGAGAGTGGCAATTACAACAAAAGGGGCTGATAATTATTCAGATAGCAAAAAGCAAACAAATTTAGAGAAAGTATGTTCTCCTCCAAGTGGGACAGTGTAGTTCAACCAATGATTTAACATGCGCTAAAAGGTACTGTGCAACCTTGACTTGTCTCCACTTTTCACAGGGATGTCCAAGGTATTTGGTCATTAAGTCCCTGGACATCACTCTTTAGTTTAAAGACCCATTTCTGTTCTCTTATAAAGAGGAATTTTTTTATGTCGGTTATATGCGATGGAATGAAAGGTTGTTCCAGGATGAGCCATTACTAAGTACTATTAGGCGAAACAAACAAGCCACCAGACTAACTAGTCACTTTCTCGCCCTCAACCACAAACCTGAGGACCTGAAATAGCTCATCCTGGAACAACCTTTCATTCCATCGCATATAACCGACATAAAAAAATTCCTCTTTATAAGAGAACAGAAATGGGTCTTTAAACTAAAGAGTGATGTCCAGGGACTTAATGACCAAATACCTTGGACATCCCTGTGAAAAGTGGAGACAAGTCAAGGTTGCACAGTACCTTTTAGCGCATGTTAAATCATTGGTTGAACTACACTGTCCCACTTGGAGGAGAACATACTTTCTCTAAATTTGTTTGCTTTTTGCTATCTGAATAATTATCAGCCCCTTTTGTTGTAATTGCCACTCTCCACCATACATAATCACAAATGGATCGTTAGAGGCTAAAAGTAAGATGTATATAAAGAGTATCCTATTGCCATACACAGACACCATCGATGCGTTATTCTAGCAGGGATCTTATTTCAATGGGCTGCCGCCTTTTGCCGGTTTACAACGTTATGGATTGAGCGGCCAGTTTGGTGATTACATCCCTTAAATTATGTTTTTTTTATGTTACGTCACTATGTTATTTTCAATTGCGGACGTTGTCGAACATTCTCAATGTTCGTATAGATCATATGCATCACACAAAAACTACAATTCCCATGTAAACTAAGGTTGCACGTCATTACGTTATCCTGTCATCAATCTGCGCTCCGCCTTTGACGCACACCGCGCACAGGATACAATGGCTTTTCTGCTTCATAAATATGGATCCATTTCAACGTCGATTACCTCCCCTTCTGGCTCAGCAGCCGCGAGAGGTACCGACGGAGAGGTAAGACGCAAATGTCTGATTATTATTTTTAACCTTAAGGAATTGACATGCATCTTGAAGGAGGCGCGCTTTCTGTCATGTTAGTGCTTTTTTGCCACCAGTAATTTTGCTTTGAACCAGGACAGACATAATTGTGCTCGAAGCCGTAACGTTACAGTATCGGTGTTGGCAAAAGGTAGTTCACTTTAGTTATAGTAAGACTCATTCCAGGCACTCCTCTGTTAACAGTAGCCGTTACCCTGAACTGTTTCGAGCAAGGCATATAAACTATCACGATGCAGTGGTTTTTGGCAACACAAATACGGCATAGAGAACCACTGCATAAGACGAAACGATGTGTTAGCGTTCTAAATTAATGAATACTCTTAGAGTCCATTCTGCACTTACGTTTAACACAAAAAACTGAATGCCTATGTCCTTATGTTATTATTCTCAGGGCACATATTCTGTCAATGAAAGACACCATACCAAAAACTGCATAGAGGCATTTTCTTCTCGGCAGTCAGACTCCCGTGGGCTTCCCCAGCCATGTTTTTAAATGTGCTGTGTATATTAAGTGTTGTTATACTCATAGTATCACTTAGCAGGTTATACAATGCTTTTTACTTATATTATTCCCTAGAGCGGTGCCTACTAAACCTGAGCAGTTGCCAGGTGAGGCGAGGAACATACCCAGAAGTATTCGGGTAAGTGGCAACAACACAAAAATTTTGTCTCACTCGTTGTGATGGGTGTACAGTTGTTAGCATATACCAATACGTATTTCGCATAGTTGAAAGACTTAATCTCTATGCGGTTTTTTGACCTAATTGTGACGCTACAAATCCTGTGTTTTATTTTTTCAAGTTTTTTCAGTTTAACTTTTTGCAGGTATTTTCTTCTGTACCCACTACAAGGTCCAGGTTGTATGATTTATCTGACATTCACTTTCAATATTGCAGTAGCTTTATTTGGTCCTGACGAAAGCTGGGATATAATCTATCCATGAGCTGAAACATGTAGACCAGTTTTTCAACACAGGTATTTGTTTAAACTGTTACAGCACTGTTTTAACTTGGTATCAAGGCAGCACCTAAATACATTTTCTATTGTGCCTTGTTAACCAATTTTAATTTTCACACTTTTTTCATTATTTGCACTGCATACATCACCCCGTACCATCTCTGAGTTGGGCTCCTTCATCTGGTAGTGGACGGTTCTCTGGCAAGTCCCTGGGTTCCCAAATGATGAAGCGAGCCACTTTGCGAGTGGGTGATGGGAATCCTATTTATGCATACATATATCCAATGAGATATACTTTTGTTAGCAGTTGGATTTGATTTAATATTCACGGTGTAGTAGCTTCAAGGTCACTAAACAACTTTCGACTCACAGTTTTCTTTGTATGATATGTTGATTTGGGGATTATAAACTGTTTGAGTCTCTAAACTTTATCCCTTAGACCCCCACTCTTTTTTGAGATATCTTATTACTGCATCCGCAAATATAACCAAGGAGGAACGCCTCTGGGAACATGGGAATAAGTAAGGTCCGGTGGAAACTGACAGCCGATGTGGTTCCGTAATCCAGGAAACCAGATGCAGGATGTTCGTGGAACTGACACATGCACGAAGGCAAAAGACATCTCTGGCTCCGTAGTCCAGGAAACGGAACACACGTGGAGAACCAATTTACGCGAACATGTGGAAGACGTGATGAAGGGGAATCCACACAGGTAGGAGACGTCACAAGGCTGCTTCTTCGACACAAGTGATCAAAGGCCAAGGGAACCCTGTTAAGTCAGAAGGGACCAAGGGTAGCAGAGTGCTATTAGACAAAGTGGTCCCTATCAAGGAAAATATGCAGTCATAATCACAAAACTACTGTCAGAGATGTGTATGTCAATATCCAAATGGATTTTTTATTTATTTACAAATTCAATAAACACGAAAAAGCATATAGTATAATGTAGTGAGCAGAAAGTGACGGGGTTACGGAAATCAACATATTTCCAGACCTCAGGCATATATTTGCAGAGTGACTTTTTAGTGATACATAATTCGCAGTAGTCACAATGAGGAAAATATCTTATATTCCACATTAATCATAAGCAAAAGTTTGGAGTCAAGATGTGGTTGACGATGACGTTTCGATCCCCAACTGCGGTCATAAGATCATCATCAGGACGGAAAAATCAGAATGCCTGAGAGGTTGGCTTAGTAAGGCCAGGGGAGAGGGGGGAGAAAGGATGGGGAAAGAAAGGGGGTTTGAAGGAAATGGGAAGAAAAGAAAAAGGTGTTAGAGGGGGAATGGTGGGTCTTGCATTGTCTCAGAATGCGTGACCAGATGAGGGGGTTGTGTGGGGGGTGTGGAGGTAATGGGGGTGGTGCATGGCATTACAGTGAACCTCATACACTTCTGACTATCCCCTTGTGAAACACACTGAACTGGAGCTGTACTCGTGTGCAGGCAGGTGTAAAGGTGAGATGGTGTGGTCATGCTAAACGAGGGTTGTGGGTTGCGAATTTGGAGCCATGGTGGGGTGAATGTGACACGTGAATCGTAAAAACACTCTATGCCAGTGAAGTAAACTGGTTCGAGTGCAATGAGCGAGGTACCCTGTGAGGGACAGCAAACTTACTGCTGGCCCATGCTGAGGACCACAAGGTAGGGGGTGTGTGAAGAAACAATGTCCTGCCCGCAGGGACACAGGAACACAGTCTGCAATGGGGCGGTTGAGTTGCTGAAATAAAGCAAGAAGTGTGACTAATTGCATATAAAGGGTACGCAAGGGAAATAAAGACCATGGTCTCCAAGGCGACGCTTACCTAAGGTGTCCCGGGTGAAACAGGTTCGGAGGCGCGGGAGAACACTGTGGCACCCGTAGTATCCTGCTGGTGTTGCTCAGAATCGAGTGGAAGATTGGGGAATCCTGAAAGTAAAGGGCTCAGTGAGACCAGAGTACGAGATGTGGCAGCCTGGCGTGGGCAGTGGTTAGCCAAAGACTGAACTTACCTCAGAGCTCATGAGGTACGTGATGAGAGAATCAATGCTGTGAATCCGGGAGTGCAGGAATGCCATGTGCGTGTACCGGTGCCGAAAATAAACATGGAAGCGACTATCACGAGTGTGTGTGCAAAGGGTGGACACTAGCGAGGCAGGTGACCAAGTAATAGAAACCAGTCAGCGCCATGATAGGTGTCGTGCTGATTGAGAGATCTGGTCGGTGAGGGAAGGGAAAAGGAAGGGAAATACAGAAGGTAGTTAATCATGTCACGGAGAACAGATAGCAATGGCGCACGTCATTAAATAGTTATGTTGGACTAAAATATATACAATTAATGAGTTTCAAACATCAGACATAATCTGAATGCGAACATTGTGGCAATTTATGCAACCTAGCATAAATGTAACAGTAACATACACCCGAATGATTAAATAAATAAACAAAATAATAGATAAATACCGGTGCCGCTCGGCTAGAGCAAGAGTTGGCATAACATAGGTGTATGCCAAATTAGCGTGTGAAGTATACATAATATATATTGAACATTGGGTTAGTAAGTTTATGAACAGTACTCGACAAGTAGGGAGGCAAAGAGGTGACTGGCTTAGCAGTCAGTTCAGGGAAACACAATTAAAACCATACAGAATTTATTGAGGAAAAGGAGAAACAGCTGTTGTTTAAACCAGGTTAGTCCAGTCCTCCATATGATTCAGTCCAGTATGGAGACTGTTGGTACGTAAAATCCATTTGAGCTCCTCCTTATTGAAGATTCCATTGATGTTGGTGTTCTGAGGCGGTGGTTGCATCACTTTGAATACTTGACATTATAAATCGTCCTCCGTATGCCCTTGACTTGTGGTGTTTGGCATCTCAGCCTGCTTCAATGCTGACATATTCTAATCCTGACTTTCTGCATGGTTTGCCCAATATGTATTTGATGGCATGGGCATATAATCGCATATATACAACATTATTGGTGTTACAGTTAAAAAAATGATGTAAGGTTACATCAAGACTTCCATACACAAATATCTTGCTTTCGATGGTCAAGTGGCAAACACTACAACCCCTACAACGATAATGGCCCAGTGTAGGTGGTAGGCCCCATATCTCAGTAAGTGTCTGTGAGTTTTTTGGGGGAGGTAATGCTGCTCTGACTTGGTGATCCTTTATAATCTTGTTTTTCCAAAAAGCGAATAGAGAACGTTCTGGTGTCATTTTTCCGGCATTAAGTATTGGCCAATGTTTCAAGATACATTATTCAACCAAATTCGAAATTGGTGAGAATGTTGTTACACATACCATCCGATCATCACTGCTTTTAGATTTGGGAGTCAGGAGTGCCTTTTTTTACATGTTGTCAGGGATAACCTCTATTGATCAGTTTTCCAAAAAGAGTTTGAGTTTACTGAAAATAATCCCTTTTGAAAAACAGTTCCGTCTAATACGGAGGAACTGAGAGGAGGGTAGGGAGTCTCGCAGTGCACGAGGGTGTTGGCTGTTGTAAGCAAGTAGGATGTTTTCTCAGTAGGCTTACGGAAAAGGGTAGTGTCTAGCCTGTCCTCCTGGGATGCAATTAGAAGGTCGAAGAAGGCCACCTGTTTTTTACTGTGTGTCAACATTAATTTGAGACCGTTGCAGTGGGCATTAAGCCATTTGAGGAATAGTAACAGGGTAGTCTCAGGTACCTTCCAAATCAGGAAAATATTGTCTATATATCTCTTCCGGTCCAGAATGCTCGGGGCAAAAGGATTGAACATGGACAAAATCTTGGTGGTTTCAAACCAATCCATGTTTAGGATGGCAAAGTTAGGCACAAAAACGGCGCCCATGGAAGTCCCTTTGATTTTTGGTAAAAAGTGCCATCGAATGAGAAGAAATTATGGGACAGACAGATCTTGAGTAGGTGCAGAATAAATGGAGTTGGGACTGGGTAAGGGCGGGGTCTTAAGTTAAGGATATTTTGGATAACATCAATCCCCTCATTCTGCGGAATATTAGTATATAATGACTCCATGTCCAGGGTACAAAATATACATTGGAGAAGGTCAAATTAAAGTTCCTCAACCAAGTTGATCATGGCTATGGTATGCTTTATTTAGCAACGTGTGTTGGGGACGTAGTCTGTGATAAAGTGATCTACATAGCGACCAAGAGGTTCTAAAATCGGACCACAGCCAGATACAATGGGCCGTTCTGGTGGGGTCTAAGCGTTTTTGTGTACTTACGAGAGGGGATAGATCACAGGTGATATAGGATATTTGGTGTTCAAGTATAGAAATTCATTTTTGCTAAGGAATCCTTCCGATTTGCCTTCATCTGTAACATCATGGATAAGAGTCTGTAGTTCTTTCTGATGTAAGTCTTATGTAGTGGTCAGTGTTTGACAGTTGCCGCTGGATATCTGCTTTATATGTATCTACATCCTGGAGTACAATCCCCTGTCCCTTATACGCAGGTTTGATTACCACGTTTTCATTCAATTTAATATTCATAAGGCCATTTTTCTCTTGTAGGGGTAGATTATATGGGATAAATCTGTGTTTTTGCTCTAAACCTAAAACGTCTTTTAAGGCAAGTTTCTCAAAGGTCTATATCTCTGTGGGTATACTGTTCTGTGTTGGCGAACATGTGTATGGGGGCGGAAAGAGGTATATGCTGTGTGTGGAGCATATGGTTTATCAAGAAAGGAGGCTTGTAGGTGCACCTTTCTGAAAAACCGGAGTAATTCGATTTGTAATTCCAGGAAGTTGGGTTTCAAAGTCGGGACGAAAGAAAGACCTTTACTAAGTAGTGCAGTTTCCTTTTCTGAGAGTTGGTAATTGGAGAGATTGACGATCGGTTTGGTCTTCAGGTCAGGCATGTTATTCATGTCGAAGGCAGGAACAATGTCTGTATTAAGTACAGGTGGAATAACCCTGTTCACCATTTCCCTCCCCTCACCAACCGGATCTCTCAATCAGCACAACACCTATCATGGCGCAGACTGGTTTCCATTACTTGGTCACCTGCCGCTCTAGTGCTCACCCCTTATATGCATGCGCACTCGTAATATGCACTTCTGTATTTATTTCATTCACCGGGACACACACACAGCATCATCACGAACCTCAGAAGCTCTGAGGTAAGTTCACTCTTTGGATAACTACTGCCCACTCCCGGCTGCTACATCTCGTACTCGGGTCTCACTGAGCCCTTTACTTTCAGGATTCCCCAATCTTTCACACGATTCTGAGCAATGCCAGCAGGATGATACTGGTGAGACAGTGTTCTCCCTTGTTTCCAACCCTGCTTCTCCCGGGGCACCTTGGGTAAGCGTCGCGTCGGAGAGCATGGTCTTTATTTACCTTGCGTCTTCTTTATATGCGATTCCTCACACTTCTTGCTTTATTTCAGCAACTCAACCGTCCTTGACCTTGCCAGGTAGGTCGCTCCCCCACTACACAGCTCCGCCTGTGTTGTCCTGCCCGAAGCTCCTGCTGGTAAGTTCGCCCCTCTGCTTGTTGTTTCCTTGCCCTTGCAGGCTGTCCCCCTCGCTGCCCCCGGTTTTCTGTGCCTGTCACCCTCCGTTTGTTGCCCTGTTTGCCTTCTGTTCCCCTCGTGTGCCCCCGATTCTGTGACCATTTTGCCTTCTGTTCCCCTCATGTGCCCCTGATTCTGCGCCCGTTTTGCCTTCTGTGCCCCTGATTCTGTACCCGGTTGCCCCCGGTTACCTCGCCGCTCCCGGTTCCGGCCGCTGTGTCCCCTGCGGCCCTGCCCCCCTCACTGACCATTCTCTGCCCCTGCCTCCCGCCTCCCAGCTGCTCCTCCCACCCACCTCCCCATATATGGCGGCCGCTGCGCTGTGAGGAGAGCGACCCTTGACCTTGCCAGGTAGGTCACTCCCCCACCACACAGCTCCGCCTGTGTTATCCTGCCCGCTGCTGCTGCTGGTAAGTTCGCCCCTCTGCTTGTTGTCTCTGTGCTCTTGCTGACTGTCCCCCTCGCTGCCCCCAGTTTTCTGTGCCCGTCTTCCTCCACTTGTTGCCCTTTTTGCCTTCTGTTCCCCTCGTGTGCCCCTGATTCTGCACCCGTTTTGCCTTCTGTGCCCCGATTCTGTGCCCGGCTGCACCCGGTTACCTCGCCAATCCTGGTTTCCGCTGCTGCGTCCCCTGCGGCCCCGCCCCCCTCACTGACCATTCGCTGCCCTAGCCTCCTGCCTCCCAGCTGCTCCTCCCTCCCACCTCCCTATATATGGCAGCCGCTGCGCTGTGAGGAGAGCGACCCTTGACCTTGCCAGGTAGGTCGCTCCCCCACCACACAGCTCCACCTGTGTTATCCTGCCCGCTGCTGCTGCTGGTAAGTTCGCCCCTCTGCTTGTTGTCTCTGTGCCCTTGCAGGCTGTCCCCCTCGCTGCCCCCGGTTTTCTGTGCCCGTCTTCCTCCTCTTGTTGGCCTTTTTGCCTTCTGTTTCCCTTGTGTGCCCCCGATTCTGTGACCATTTTGCCTTCTGGTTCCCTCGTGTGCCCCTGATTCTGCGCCCGTTTTGCCTTCTGTGCCCCTGATTCTGTGCCCGGTTGCCCCTGGTTACCTCGCCGCTCCCGGTTCCCACTGCTGCGTCCCCTACGTCCCGCCCCCTCACTGACCATTCGCTGCCCCTGCCTCCCGCCTCCCAGCTGCTCCTCCCTCCCACCTCCCCATATATGGTGGCTGCACGCAGCGGGAGTGCCGCTGGGGCGCTGAAGGCGTGCCTAAGGCAAGCCCGTCTGCGCCTGGACCATGCCCAGTGCCAGAACCCCTGGTCCTCATGCCCCCCGCAACCATCACAGCGACCGCTGCCGCTACGATGCCAGCACACTCCATGCCCTCAATCCCGGACGGACCCACACCTGCTTCAAGGCCACCCCGAAACGCACTCATGGTCCCTTCACCTGCCGGAACTGCAGCTACACCAGCCTCAGAGCCGACGCACCCGCCAGGAAGGACCTCAGTCACCTCCGATGCATCCTACTGAACATCCGCTCCGCACGCAAACACACCGTCGAGCTCTGGGACCTACTTGACACATCATCACCGGACGTCACCTTCCTGACAGAGACCTGGATGAACGACTCCTCCGCACCCGACATCGCCATAGCCATTCCAGACGTCTATAAGATCACCTGCAGAGACCGCACCAACAGAGTAGGAGGAGGAATCGCCATCGTCCACAAGAACACCATCAGGGTCTCGACCAGCACCGACGACACTCTCTGCGCCACCGAACACATGCACTTCCAGATCCACACGGACCATAACGCCACCCTTAGAGGCACCCTCGTCTACAGACACCCCGGCCCCCGACCCCAGTTCAGTGACTCCGTCGCCAACTTCATCACCACGCCCTGACCTTCACCGACTACATCCTCCTCGGAGACCTGAACTTTCACCTAGAGAACAACAATGACACCAACTCCACCACCCTGATCGACAACCTCTCCAACCTCGGACTGAGACAGCGTGTCACAACGCTGACCCATCCCGCCGGCCACACGCTAGACCCCGTCTTCTCCTCAAGCTCCCACGTCTCCTTCAGCCACACCACCGAACTCCTCTGGACCGACTACCGCTGCATCCACTTCACCTTCCAGAAGCCCACCACACACCACCGCACCCAACAGATCCCACGCCGCTGTTGCAATAAAGTCACTGAAGACCAACTACTGGCAAACCTCGCTCTCAGTCCACCCACCGACCCCTCCAACACCGACGACGCTGCCCACAACCTCAGACGATGGATAGACGACTGCGCCAACACCCTTGCCTGCTGAAAAAACCCACCTATAGAGACACCAGCCAGAGAGAGCCAGCTGGTTCACCTCGGAACTCCTAGCATCCAAGCGTACCTGCCGGAAACTAGAGAATAAATGGCACAGTGAAAAGACACCGGACAGCCACGCAGCCCACAAAGACGCCATCAGCAACCACCATCACCTCTTCAGGTCCGCCAAGAGGATCTCCTTCAAAGACCGCCTCGACAACCAAGCACCAAACAGCAAGGAGCTCTTCAACATCGTGAAGGAACTCTCCAACCCAGCTCCAACACCAACAACATCCCGCCGTCTCATGCCCTGTGCGACTCCTCGCCACCTTCTTCCAACGCAAGATCACCGACATCCACGACAGCTTCAACACCCAGACATCCCCAACAGACACCGACACACCTGACTCGCTGCACACCATTGACCACGACCCCTTGCCAGCGTGGACCAACGTGAACATCGATGACACCATCGAGACCATGAGCACAATCCACTCCGGCTCCCCCTCAGACCCTTTCCCGCACCACATCTTCAACAAAGCCAGCAGCTCCATCGCACCCCACCTGCGCAATGTCATCAATCTCTCCTTCGAGACAGTGACCTTCCCAGAGAGCTGGAAACATGCCGAGATCAACGCCCTACTCAAAAAACCCAAGGCGGACCCGAGAGACTTCAAGAACTTCCGGCCCATCTCCCTGCTTCCGTTCCCAGCCAAGGTCATCGAGAAGATCGTCAACAGACAGCTAACCCAATACCTCGAAGAAAACAGCATCCTGGACCCATCCCAGTCAGGGTTCCGCAGCAACCAGAACACCGAGACTGCCCTCATCGCCACCACCGACGACATCAGGACCCTGCTGGACAACGGTGAGACCGCAGCCCTCATCCTGCTGGACCTCTCCGCCGCCTTCGACACTGTCTGCCACGCACTGTACGCGTACGCCTCCATGACACAGGGATCTGAGACAAGGCCCTGGAATGGACCATCTCCTTCCTCTCCGGCAGAACCCAGAGAGTCCGCCTCCCCCATTCCGATCTGAAGCCTCCGAGATCATCTGCGGCGTACCCCAGGGATCATCCCTCAGCCCGACACTGTTCAAAATCTACATGGCCACGCTTGCACACATCGCCCGACAGCACGACCTCAACATAATCTCCTACGCTGATGACACTCAACTGATCCTCTCCCTCACCAAGGACCCCCTCACCACCAAACCCAACCTCCACGAAGGAATGAAGGCCGTCACCGACTGGATGAAAAGCAACCGACTAAAGCTGAACACAGACAAGACGGAGGTCCTCATCTTCGGCTCTAACGCTTCAGCCTGGGACGATTCCTGGTGGCCAACGACACTGGGGACAGCCCCGACACCCACCAACCACGCACGCAACCTGGGAGTCATCCTCGACTCAACGTTCTCCATGACCAAGCAAGTCAACGCAGTCTCCTCCTCCTGCTTCAACACCCTCCGCATGCTCTGCAGGATCTACAGGTGGATCCCGACAGATGCAAGAAGAACAGTCACCCATGCCCTCGTCAGCAGCAGACTCGAATATGGAAACACCCTCTATGCGGGAGCCCCGGCCACGCTCAGCAGACGACTGCAACGGATTCAAAACGCCTCTGCACGCCTCATCCTCGACGTGTCACGCCACAGCCACATCACCCCCCACCTGAGAAACCTGCACTGGCTCCCTGTCGATAGTAGAATCTCCTTCAAACTCCTCATCCACGCACACAAGGCACTCCACAAGACCGGCCCAGCCTACCTCAACAGATGACTCTTCTTCTACGTCCCTAACTGCCAGCTCCGCTCCGCCAACCTCTCCCTCGCCACCATCCCGCGCATCCAAAGAACAACCACCGGCGGAAGATCCTTCTCCCACCTTGCCACCAAGACCTGGAACACCCGACCTTGAGGTCCTCAGTGTGGACCAGCGGTAAGTTCGCCGTCTCCGGCGGGCTACCTCGCTCATTGCACTCGAACCAGTTTACTTCACAGGCATAGAGTGGCTTTTACGGTTCATGTGTCACCTTCACCCCACCATGGCTCCATATTCGCATTTCACAACCCTTGTTTAGCATGACCACACCATCCCACCCTTACACCTGCCTGCACATGAGTACAGCTCCAGTTCAGTTTATTTCACAAGGGGATAGTCAGAAGTGTATGTGGTTCACTGTAATGCCATGCATCACCCCCATTACCTCCACACCCCCCACACAACCCGCACATCTGGTCACGCATTCTGAGACAATGCAAGACCCACCATTCCCACTCTAACTTATTTTTCCTTTTCTTCCCTTTTCCTTCCAACCCCCTTTCTTTCACCCTCCTTTCTCCCCTCCCCCCTTGCCTTACTAAGGCAACCTTTCAAGCATTCTGATTTTTCCGTCCTGATGATGATCCCATGACCGCAGTTGGGGATCGAAACGTCGCCGACAAACACATCTTGACTCCAACCTTTTGCTTATGATTAATTTGGAGCATAAGATGTTTTCCTCATTGTGACTACTGCAAATTATGTATCACTAAAAAGTCAATCTACAAATATATGACAAAGGTCTGGAAATCTGTTGATTTCCATAACCCTGCCACTTTCTGCTCACTGCATTATACTATATGCTTTTTCGTGTTTATTAAATGTGTAAATAAACAAAATGTTTTCCATTTTGAAATTGACATACACAACTCTGATTGTAGTCTTGTGATTATCACTGCAGATTTTCCTTGATCGGGACCACTGTCTCTAATAACAATCTTCGACACAAGCGCGTGCAAGCCAGAGCCGGTCTTCACTTTTCAAAATCGGCAACCGTTTATTTTGAATGACGATGAACACGAATACATGTACGCGAACGTAGCAAACAACTCGTCTCAGATGTGAATCACACACACACACAGGTTGAGACAAATTCCACAAAGTACCTGAATCTCCACAAGTCCTTGGAGATAGTAGGCCGAACAAAATGCTCATGGGTCCTTGGGGAAGCTGGTGGTCCTTGAATACCTCTCCCCTTGTAGGCACAACTCGTCACCAGTGATACAAAGTTAAATTGACACACTAAAATCCTTTTGTGTTGTTTATTCAGGAGAGAAATTGTCAGACCACCAGCCCATGCAGCAGCTCAAACCCCAACTGCCAGCCACGCAGCTGGACAGAACAAACCATTATGCTTTCATGGGTGACGCATGGAACAGTGTGGTGCTGCACGGCAACAGGGAGAGGTGACACTACATAGGAAAAGGTGAACAGCAAAAACATGGGCAGTAACATAGCCCATAATAGCACCCTTGCTAAGTGACCACCTGTGCAAGCCCTCCTTGGTGGCATCAATCCCCTCTTCCAGCTGTTAACCTTGGTGCCCTTTCTGTGCAACAGGAGTGGTGTGAGTAGGTCGCAACCATTTTTCCAATTCCATTACTTGCTGATTGCTGCAGTGACGATACCTTGCAGTTTACAATTTGCACATTCTCTGCACTTGCCTAGTCATTATTATTTTCTTTTCCAGGCATGTCACACCTCAAAAATGCAAGTCAACTTGTTTTCCAAAGTGCTACAAGGTACCATTTAATCTTCATGCACAGATCCTGTCCTGAACTCAGACGCCACAATGGAGACTGTGCTGAAGAAACTTGTAGCCACAGGCCTATCCATTTCACAGTTTGGCACAAGCAGTGCATACTTAGATACTGAAGTCTGGTCTCTTCATATATATTTACCTTTCTAAAGCTCCAAGCTGGGTACTTTGGAGTACAAAATGGCTGGAGTAGAAAGTCGATTGGATGCAACAGCAGAATGGGGTCCAGATGTGTGGCATTTGAAAAACAAGCTGATCGACTTGAAGGAAAGTGACGTGACAACATCCGAATTGATGGCATGCCAGAGGAAGGCAGAGAAAACTGAAAAGGGCAATATGCTGAGGTCCCTCGCTACATTCTTGTCATGCCTCACTGGCATAGACTTCTTATCACCTTTGGAATTTCAGAAAGATCATTATATTCACTCCCATATGCAAGTATAGTAAAACAGACCTTAGCTAATAATTGCCTGTCTTCTGCGTACATCAAACTGATCCTGCAGGTGGGACATTCTACAAAGGTCCTTTTGATTTTGATGGTATTCCGATTCACATTTTAGCTGATATTTTTACTAAAACTAAAACCAAGTCACAAAGGTACCTGGCCCTTGGACCCCAGCTACTCAAATTGAAGATCAGATTTGATCTACTAGACCCCACAAAAATGCTCTTCACCCATCATGAATAGAAGGAGTTTGAGCACTACCTAGATTTTCTGGGTTTAGGTGATACACATAAATCTTCACCTCCAACTGTTCCTGGAGAATCCAAAAAGACCAAAGCCAGCTCAAGATCGACCCTGGGGTCCAGTGGCGGCCGCCACCATTAAAATATGGTGGGCGCAATGCCCCAAAAACTCACCATACATGTTGCATGGAGCCACTTCTGGTGTCTCTCTCCTGAGTTGTGACTCCAGCATGCTGGGGAAAGGGAAGGACTTCGTCCCTTGTCCAATGTGATGCCAACAAATCCTTAATTGGTTGGAGCAGGCTAACCCAGCGCTCACCTTGCGCCTGGGGACCTGTGGCTGCAATCCCTTGGCTGTTTCTCAACCCTGGGTTGTGCAGGCTGAAGTGTGTATGTCAGATTGGCCGGCTGTAGGCAGCCCCCAACAGGCATTGAAAACTTGGACAGATATAGATTTTTGCTGCCTATTTACAAAGCTCTGCATCCTAGATAACACGATCCTACTGGAGCTCATCTATGCTCCAAACTCAACAGGAGAGTTTTCCCTTCCTGCCTACCTAGACTTGTGTTCCAATACGGTAAAGTCCAGATCATCCTAGAGGGCTGATTGGAATTGAATGCCTGACCCCTTACTAGACCAAACTGGGCCATTGGATGGTGACAGCTAGTGCTCCTAGTGCTCCTGAGGCGGAAGCCGGGAGCGGGTAATCCTTTTAACAATTTTAAAGTTGTTGTTTTAAATCTTGTACGTAATAACGTGTACCTGAAATACTTGAACTTGCATCCCGCGGTGTTGGCGCCATTCCAGGGAAGCCCCTCGCTCCTGGACACGCCCACTGACGCTCGGCCACGCCCCCTCCCACACTATTTAAATCGCGCCGTTGCACAGCGCGTAGTGGTGACAGCTAGTGCTCCTGAGGCGGAAGCCGGGAGCGGGTAATCCTTTTAACAATTTTAAAGTTGTTGTTTTAAATCTTGTACGTAATAACGTGTACCTGAAATACTTGAACTTGCATCCCGCGGTGTTGGCGCCATTCCAGGGAAGCCCCTCGCTCCTGGACACGCCCACTGACGCTCGGCCACGCCCCCTCCCACACTATTTAAATCGCGCCGTTGCACAGCGCGTAGTGGTGACAGCTAGTGCTCCTGAGGCGGAAGCCGGGAGCGGGTAATCCTTTTAACAATTTTAAAGTTGTTGTTTTAAATCTTGTACGTAATAACGTGTACCTGAAATACTTGAACTTGCATCCCGCGGTGTTGGCGCCATTCCAGGGAAGCCCCTCGCTCCTGGACACGCCCACTGACGCTCGGCCACACCCCCTCTTACTCACCTTAAAGGATGTGTTGCCTCCGACCGCGCAGCGGACGCGCCGCTGGCGCGCCGAAGGCGCGCCAAAGGCAAGCCCGTCTGCGCCCGTCCGCGCACGATCGGGCACAGGGCCAGACTCTATGCCTGTCCTTCCAACTACAAAGGTAAGCTACTCTCGTAGAGAGCTACTTAGCCTTAGACCTAGAAAAACCAGCGCTTGCCACGCTCCGCAAGATCCGAACCTTCCCTACCTCAGCTGCAGCAATTGCAAACCGACGAAGCTACTCCTCCCCAAATCCCCGGTCCCATCGCCTGTCCTCAAAATGGCGACACTCAATTGCAGATCGCTCCCGAAGCATGCCCTGCATATTAATCATCTTATGGTCGATCTAAACTTGGACATACTCTTCTTGACAGAAACCTGGATCACTGAGCACTCCAATTCCGACATGGTACTGGCTCTCCCCCCCGGCTTTCTCATCTTGTCCCAACCACGCCCTTTAGGTAGAGGAGGTGGTATTGCCATCATTTTCAGGGACCACCTCGCCTGCCGCATCAACACGATGGCAACCCCGGAATCAGAGAGCTGTTTCTTCACTTTTCAGCTTACTCCGACCAGCTCCCTGTCAGGCCTTCTGGTGTACCGACCTCCCGGCCACTTCGCCCCCTTCGCAGCTTCCCTCTTGGAAATTGTTTCCTCTTCAGCCCACTTATCATCAAACTTCCTCATAACAGGTGACCTCAACATACACTTTGACGACCCGCTGGATACAGGTGCTGCCGATCTTATCTGCGACCTGGCATCTCATGGCCTTCTCCTTGCCAACACTGGTCCAACACATGTTAAAGGGCACCTTCTTGACCCACTCTTTTCGAACATCCCCTCCCTCCAATTTATTGACTCCCAACCACTTCCATGGACGGACCATTTTCTGATCACTTTCCACATTCCTGGGGCCACCAAGAAACCCCATAAAGCCCCCAACTTTACTAAAGATAGATCGTGGGCCAAACTCTCTGCGGTGGACTGGTCCATAGCTCTGGACTCTTCTACCCCGAGCCTTGCGGCTGACCCGTCCGAGGCTGACACCCAAGTAAGAGGCTGGCTCTCCTCCTCCCTCGATAGCCTTATTCCCATAAAAAGTCGGGAGATCAAAGATAGGACAATGGGCCATGCCCTGTGGTACACCCCGGAACTCCGAGACCTACGCAAGGAATGCAAAAGAGCGGAAAGACTGTGGAGGAAAGACTGGCTACATAGTAATAAAGATACCTACAACATAGCGGTAAGACGCTACAAATCGGCCATTAAACTAGCCAAGACCACCTTCTACGACAACAGAATTAAAAATGCGACCAATTCGGCCAAAGAATCCTTCCTGATAGTTAAGGAACTGCTCAACATCCCCTTATCTCCCGCTGCCTCTCCTCCCCCACCGGACAGATGCAAGGACTTAGCCTCTTACTTCGATTCCAAAATCACGCGGATCTTGGAGTCCCTTCCCCCAATCAGCCCCCCCATCCCGGTTGAAGCAGACGCCTGCTCCACCAGCCCACGGCTGTCCTCCTTTAGAGGAGTCTCCCTCGATGAGGTCACCACCACGCTGGCTAAAATGAGAAGTGGATCCCCCCCTGGACCCGGCACCCGTCAGATTCTTAAAAACCGTTTCTCCCAGTACTTCACCTACCATTAGGGATCTGATTAATACATCTCTTGCCCAAGGCACAGTGCCCTCCTCTTGGAAGAGCGCAGTTGTCAAGGCCTTGCTGAAAAAGCCTAACCTGAACCTGGACGATATGGCAAATTATAGACCCATTTCGCTCCTCCCCTGCATCAGCAAGGTGGCTGAGAAATTAGTCAAGGTGCAACTCTCCCAATTCCTCGAAACGAATAAAATTCTACGTCAGTCACAAACCGGATTCCGGCCGGGCCACGGCACAGACACCGCACTCCTCTCTGTCATCGAGGAGGCTAGGTGTATCCTGGATTCAGGAGGATCAGTGGCAGTGATCCTCCTGGACCTCAGTGCCGCATTCGACACGGTGGACCACCGTGTCCTTCTCCATCGCCTGGCCAAGGCAGGAATTGTGGGAACGGCACATGCTTGGATCAAATCCTTCCTCTCGGGTCGCTCATTTCAGGTGTGGGACGGCATCTCCCGCTCAGACCCCCTTCCGCTCACATGTGGTGTGCCCCAGGGGTCCTCGCTTAGTCCCACCTTGTTTAATGTGTACATGGCCCCGTTAGAGGATGTGGTTACCCCCTATGGGATAAAAATAGTCAATTATGCCGACGACACCCAACTCGTCGTCTCTCTTTCCCAGCTGGACAATAACCCTAAAATCCTACTTAACTGCCTACAAGACATACACACCTGGATGTGTGAATCCTCGCTGAAGTTGAACGGGACAAAAACAGAAATCATGCTTCTGGGCAACAAATGGTCCTCCGTCCCTCCTTCAGTCTGGCCGGATTCCTTCGGTGACATCCCCACGCCTAAGACAGAAATTAAAACACTGGGCTTCTGGTTGGAGCAGGACCTCTCCTTGAAGACCCAGGCAGTCAAGACCGCGGGGACCTGCTTTGGCCTTCTCCGTTCAATTCGTAAGATCCTCCCCCTCCTGCCCCCCCTGTCCAGGAAACTTCTAGTTCAAGGGCTCATTCTAGCACGTCTGGACTACGGCAACGCCGCATACCTCGGCGCTCCTGAATCCACCCTGGCCAAACTCCAGCGTGCACAAAACGCCGCGGCGAGACTCATTCTCAACCTTCCTCCCAGAGCCCCGACTACACTGGCCCTTAAATCTCTGCACTGGCTTCCGGTCCGCCAGCGAGTAGAGTTTAAGGCCATGTGCATCACGCACAAACTCATCAATGGGGCTGGACCTGCCGCCCTCAAAGACATGATCACACCTTATAAAGCCCACAGAAACCTTCGCTCGGACAACAAACATCTGGCCACAGTCCCAAGATTCAAGAAGTCACGCACCGGTGGCCGCCGCTTCTCGGTTAAGGCCGCCTCTAACTGGAACGCTCTCCCTCGCCTGCTGCGCCTGGAACCTAGCCACGCACTTTTCCGCAAAAAACTCAAAACCCTCCTCTTCCCCAAATAGTTCCTGGTTTCCGCCTGTCCTGGATTTTACATTCTTATAGCGCGGGGATGCCCTCGGGTCACCAGGCGCTCTATAAATCTCAACATAAATAAATAAATAAATTGGAATTGAATGCCTGACCCCTTACTAGACCAAACTGGGCCATTGGATGGGAGCAATGGTGATGATTGAGCAGTCCTGCAATATGTAAAGAATCATTACAACCTCGTCGAGGTTTGTCGCATGATTCTATCAAAATCCCTTGAGTACTCCTTTTTCTCATCAGTGCACAACACGTCTTCCAGGACAGACTTCTTCTTGGTGCTAGGCATTGTCTTCCGGGAAGTCCCACACTCCAAATTGCAGAGAGGAGTGGCAGATAATTCTCTGGTTAGTCTTCTTTTGGCTCTTCAACTACCACACCAACCTCCTGGATTTTACTGTATGAGGACTAATGCATACTAAACCTCTGAAGGCAAGAATTCTCTTGCCCATCATGTCTGTAGTCACCTAATAATACAGATTCAGTCTCTGCAGCTCTTATTTCATGGGCTGCAGGAAACTTTGAAAGAGACCTTATGAGAGATTATGCTCTTGCTGAGGGGTATTTGGCCAATGTGCACATCCAGGCCGAACAAGATGTAAGACACCTAACCCTGCAATGTAATTCAATGCTACTCCCTGGCCTTAAACGATGACTTGAGATGGCCAAGCTGGCCTTAAATACATTGTATACTCAAGCAGAATCTGCACCACCATGAGAGATGGGGGAAAGTTGGACATTTTCTTGTGGCTCTATTGCAGCAGAGAGAATTAAAATTAGCTCCTATCCGCCACCTGATCAGGCAGGGGTAACTTATTGACATTCCCAATAGAGACAGTAAACAGGATTGAATTAAGAATTAATTAATAGTTCTTAAATAGAGCTAGGCTAGTTAGTGTGTCCAGGTGCTTGGCAATCAGAGATGGAAATAGTGGCATAATAAGTTGAGAGTCCTACAATCCCTATAGTTTGAATAAATAGGTTTCCCTCGTATAGTATTATAACACTTTATTCAATTCTTCCCAAGCCAATACATCAGCTTAGAGGAGAAATTCTCCACAGACTTTACAACTTCTATCTCTGACTGCCGAGGGCAGAAATATCTGAAAAGGAAATATCACTTGCCGTTCAGCTGGTGAGTTATTCAGGCAAGTTTCACAAGATCACTAAGCTTCTGCTAGGCGCACTCCTCTACAACGTTTTTGAGGAAGACAAAACCTCCAGCTCCCTGGGTGCCCTAATAACGAAATGTCCCTACTACCTAAAGACGGACCAGTTCTTCTCCAATGCCCCAGTAATAGACTGGTATCCCTCATTAATGTGAACATTACAATTCTATAAGCAATCTTAGCTACTAGACTGTGTAAGATGTTACCTTCACTGGTCCACGAATCAGAATCTGGCTTTCTACCTGGTAGGTCTCCTAGTAACTACATATGCCCACTATTGAATCTTCTTTGGGTTATCATGGACTCCCAAACAGACGTTGGCCCTTTTGCTGGGTGTGGGGAAGGCTTATGACAGGTTCAAGTGTGAATACCATTTATGCACCCTTGAGAGGGGAGGGATTTCCTCTTTAAGTGCCCCTGGGGCACCATGCAGGGCTGCCAATTGTCTCCTCTCCTTTTTAGGTCTTGCCAAGTAAGCGCTTGCACTCTCTCTTCAAGACATGCTGTATTCAGGATGTGGGCATAAAGCTCCTGTCCCTTTCTTTTGTAAATGGTGGCTGTACATTGGTCAATAGGCTTAGTAGTCCCTCCTTAGTACCGCCTTGTCTCTTCTTGTAACCTTCCATGAGTGTGTTGTTACTCCCTAGGTTTTACCTACAGATTCAAGGCACTATTTTCTCAAAAGACTTCATGCAGGACATACACTTGGTCCTAAGCTAGGCTGGCAGTGGTTAATTCACTCACTAGAACATCTCCCATTTATAAGAGACCATCTATAAATTTCCCTTCATTAGCTTCACACATATATCTTCCTAATCCCAAACTCATATAATAATTATTTTGTCACATTTCAAAGCTACTAATTGTATATATGCACATAGCTATTTGAATGTACTCTTAGTACTATCTTGCATACAATGCATTATGGTGGATTTACCATATCTTCTGCAGGGTGCAGTACCATATGTGACCAAAAGAGGTCCCCTGGGACCTATTTTGGCCACATATGGTACTGCACCCTGCAACACGGCTGGGGAGGAAACATTGGCATTTATAATGTCAATAACTCTAACTCCAACAAATGCCAGACCGATTTCATTTCCAATACAATAGGTATCACATTTGTTAAAGTTAGAGCTGTTGGCGTTGAAAATTACAATGTTTTTTTACTTTTGCTTTTTTAGGTCGAGCCTAGGGTCAGCGCACATACACTGCTCTGCGAGGCATGCTGTATTGCAGTATGTACTTGTAGCCCCGCCCCCTCTACACCCATATTTATCATTGGCTTGTGTCACTGTCCTTCGTAAATGATGGCTTCTGATTGGTTACTAGGCTTGATTGCCCTCCTTAGTACCACCTAGTCTTCATGTGTAACCTCCCATGAAGACTAGCCCTTTTACTTTGGTTCTTGCATGTGTGCTTTAATTAGAGCCTGGGAGCACTATTTTCTTAATTGGCTTTCTTCTGCCTGCTGTTGCAGGCAGGACATGCTCATTCTCTCTTTCTCTCTCTTTCTTTCTCTCTCCCTCACAGTGCTTTTAAGAAGCACTGCTGCCTCAAATGGGATAATGGCAGTCATGCTTTTCTTTTTCCTGAACATGGGCATGCTTGTTTTGTTATAGTCGATCCTCAGCTGTCCATTGATGTCACCACAGCCTTAGGACTTTAAACATATAATTTCTCACATTTCAAGCAGCTGTGTACTGTTTCGCTTAGGTAGTTTATGATGCTCACTAGGGTCCTCTAGGAGCACCTTGCAGTACTATACCTAGACCTACAGGGCTGGCGCCTTGCTCACTAGGGCCCTCTAGGAGCAGCTTGTGGTACTGCACCGAGACATGCAGGGCCGGTGCCTTGCTCACTAGGGACCTCTAGGAGCAGCTTGCGGTACTGCACTGAGACATACAATGCTGGTTCCTGACTCACTTCGCATGCATGTGCAATGCACTAGGTCTCGCATTATTGAAAGTATGAGCTATTGGCATTGCATTATTATTTGCAACCCCAATACCTCAAACTATCAAGGATGCGAGACCTATTGCATTGCAAATGCTTTTTGAATTAGCCCTGGAGCCACTGCCTGCAGCCATTCACTCATCAATAATGACATCAGGTCTGTCCTCATATTTGGCCCTACCAAATCATTTCTTTGTGCAGACACCATTTTCTGAATCATTACAGATCCATCGGGCTCGATTCCCACAGTTATGTCTCTCATTAAGAAAGTTTCCCAGTTCTCTCTCTGGATATAAAATTGACTAAATGCAAAGCTTTCCCTGTAACAAAGTACAGAACTAAGGCAAGTCTCCCTGATTATCCTATGAGGATGATCATGAGGAGCCTGACCTACTTGGGTATTAAAATCAGCGAAGGCCTGGAAAACATATCAAAAGATAACTTAAAGCTGCTCAGTTAGCTAATGCCGTCTGACTTTATCTGATGCAATCACCTAAATGTATCCATGTGCGGGAAAGTGCGAGTGGCCAAACAAAGTGACAGTTGCCTCCCATTATTATCATGTGTTTGCCATGCGTTGTTTTATTATTGCCTAGATTTAAGTAATATTCTCTTTGATGGCTATAGTTTTTATGATTTCTCCTTTGGTAGTGCTTATTTATGCAAGGCATATTGCCTGTTATTCTTCTACTGATGTATCAATCAACTGGATGGTATTTTGCCAGTATTCTTCACTTATGTCATTCCCACCCCCTTTCTTGCTGCCCCTCCCTGTCATTCACCAGGCCCTCTTTTCCTGTTTTCAATATAGAATTGCTGCAATAAAATCAGTCTCTTAGTTAGAAAGGGTTTTCCCAGTGAACTTATAACTGACAATGGTGTTCAGTTGGTTTCTGGGAAATTGATGAGATTTTTTAACTCTGTTGAGATCAACAATATGAAAATGTCACTATTCAACAAGAGAAGTGAGTCAACAGAACTATTAAGGGCCAATTGCAACTTATTGTGTTCTATAGAGCCTGTTAGTGACAGATTCTGAAGAGTATCTTATAGGTAGGTTGCCCTGTTTTCAATGTTTAATTTTGTGGATTTCAATAGTGTGTTCTCTGTGTTTTCCAAATCTGAAAAAAGTGCGTATCAGCGGCTATTCAGCTGCTTAACCCCCAAACTATATAAAAACTGTGGGCCTCATTTATTACTTTTTGGTGTAGGGCAGCGCTGCAAGTCTCCTTGCAGTGCTGCCCTGTGTCAAAAGGAAAAGGTAGGAATGCGCCACATTAATGAAATACAGTGCATTCCTGTCCTCTCTGCCTGCACCCGTGCACAAATTGGTGCCTAGCGCCAACGCATGCTCCCTTGTACCATGGTGCATGGTTGGCACAATTGTTTTTGTCTGGAAGGGACACCTTCCTGCACAAAATCAATCAATGGAGGCGTTTTTCTCTTTCGATGTGTGCTGCAGAATACAGCACACATAGAAAGATAAAAGAAGGAGGAAAAATAAAGTTATATCTCCTCATCACGCCTCCCCTGGGGAGGCGCAGAGTTTTGACGCATTCCCAGGTTTACAGATCCTTGTAAATCTTGGTACCTCTCAAAACCCATGAGGTTTGCGTGGGTAAACCCACAGCATCTTCCATGGAATGCCTCCTTGAAGTAGAGTAAGTCTATGCAGCGCTTTGCACTGCCTTGCCTTCTCCATATCTATGAGGCCATGAAAAGCCATGCAGGGTGGCTTAGTGTCGGTTCATATATATGATTGAAAAGCCTGCACCCCCGGAGCCTCATAAAAAGTGATTCTTTTGGAGACGCAGGCCTCTTGTAAATGATGCCCTGTGTTTTTTCATTGTTTACAAAACATGTTTTTTTTTTTCGCAGTGATTATAATAAAGCACATATTTAATTTCAAGGAACAGCAATGCAGAGTGTGCAGTGTCTTTCAGTAGGCAGTGTGTCTAATGGACGTACGTTAGACAGTTTTAAAGGGAGATAGTCTTTGCATTACACTCTCACTCACACTCACATCTCATTAACCTCTCTCACATCTCATTACCATGAACTCTCACGCTCAGTCTGTCTTTGTTTGGTTGATAGGATTATTTATAGATTAAAAAAAAGTAAAAGTGCTATAGTCAAATATATTAATAAACAACATCCTGGACATAGTTGGGCCACTCACTTACTTTTTACTGAATATTTGACATTGTATTGGTGGTCAACCCTGCCAACAGCATAGCACCTTGTGAAACCTTTACCATTTTGAATTACATCAGATTGATTTGTAGTCTTGCTTTTAAAGGCACATAAAAAGTGATGCTTTAACCATGCTTGCACTGCTTTTCTGCACTTTTTGTCTGACTTCGTTAATGTGGTGCTGCTGTTGTGTGGATATTCACAGCTGCCAAGTGTCCCCTTGACAAATGCCAACCCTTAAGTCAGTCCTGACCTTTTAACAAACAACATATTGCATTCTAGGACTTGGAATGTTTCTGTTAACGTTGTAACTATAGGCTCAAAACCCCCAGCAGTAAAGTACAGCTGGGTAAAAAGCCGGGATTAGCTGAGGCTATCGCACATAATATTGGGACACCTTGCATCTATGAATTATGTTAGTACGTCGAAAGTCTTGCGTCCTGTTTTTGCCACTATCTCATGTCCTTGGTGACAACACTCTTTTTACAGGTACCTGTCACTATACCTTGCATTGAATATTTAAAGCATGGGGTGTTTTGCAGGTGGCCTGCTATCAATACTGACATGTTAGAAAATGGGGCTGATGTATCGGAGGGTTTTACCCATTCTGTGTCTGAGGGTAAATGAGACTGTACATATTGGCAAATATTTTAGCTATTGTATTATTCAGTGAAAGAATTAAATACCGCAAACAAATCAAATAATACTGTAATATTCCCATATTCTCTACAGTGTAAAAAATAATTAGCTCCCACCTAAACCATACTTCGGAACCCTGCACCTTTAATGCAGGCACACAAAACTGGAATAACCAAAAGGAAGAAGAAACAATATTTTAGTGACATCCCTAAACAACAAAACTCAAACAGAATAATCTTAGACCATTCATTCTTGCTGCTACCTTGTTGATTTAGAGCCAGCTTTAAGTATTGCTTGAGGGATTGAACATTCAGAAGTTAAAATGTGTGAGATGTCTAACAAAAACAAGGCAATATTGTGTAAAGACACAAGGTTTCAAAGTCAGAAATCTGTCAAAGGCTATCTATCGATACAAGATGACCAGAAAACAAGAGCTTTAAAAAACAGGAATCAAAGGTTGTGGGGACAAATCATGGTTTAGATCTACAAACACATCGGATTTAGAAAATGCCAAGCATTGTCCAGTAAGCATTCAGACACGTTTTAAATGTGGCAGAAAGGGTAATTTTGCTAAGGATTGTTGGTCAAGGGACAAAATAGTACTGTGAGCAAACTAGATAAAGTAGAGAATGGTGAGAAATGTAGTTTTGTGCTGTTTTTTTAAATTCTGTTTTTGTTTTGTGTAGAGGAAAGTTGTTTTTTATTTAAATCGTTTTTTTATTGAAACATTGCTCATCATATAGTCTGTATAGGAAATGAACGCAGCATTCCACAAATCAAACATAGCACTTGAAAATCCTTACAATTCCATTGCCAAGTTTTGTGTCCGGGTCATGAACAGCACTTTTACGGCCTTTTACGGCCTGCTACACTACCTAGAATAATCATCACTTTCAATACAATAAAAGTGAGGTGCCCTGTCACGAGTAATGGCTCATGTCCCAGCAGAGTAGCGGGGTGGGTTGAGGGGGAGTGAGGAAGGACAACAAACAACAAAGGAGACATAAAACGTACCTGCGGCATCCCCGCTCTTTTGCTCTGTCCTCACCAGCTTAGGCTCCCAGAATCTCCTGCAGCCAATCCTGAAGCTGCTTTCATGCTGCTGGCAGCATCAAAGCAGCATCAGGACATCAGGATTGGACTGAGAGCCAATGATTTGTGCTCCCAGGAAGACTGGGAGCCTGTGCTTGCTGTCTCCAACCCGGCAATGCAGCTTGGATTGGAGACCACTTCAGTGTGAATGTTGGTTTGGCCGTCCTGAGATGGCCAGCTAAACCCACATGCGCACTGACAACAGTGCCCTGTCCACCACTCCCCCCTCCATGACTGCTCACAAGTAGATACCCCCAAAGATTTGGCTATTGAAAGAAAAATAAAACATTAATAAACACTTTTATTATCATTTTACTTTTAATGTTTTGAGGCTGGTGGGGGGGTGATGCTCCTTCACCGTAGCGGAGGAGCCGCTGCTGCCTATCTCTTTCCCTCCTTGCATAACCCTGCATCAATAACCCTTAAAGCCAAGCAAGGTCCCTCATACCTTTTTTCATTTCTTGTGACAGCCCGGCTCCGATAGACCACCTCTTTTGCCCTCTGGCTACAGTCAAGGTCCAACTACCAGTCTTCAATTCTTGGGGGAGTTTTCATGCCACATGTCCTTCCTATATTTCTCTTGGCCACTCCTGCCACCTTCACTAACCAGATCTTCTGATATCTGGCCCAATTCTCCTCTCCTGTCAGGAGGAGCCACTTTGCATCAAGGGGAACATTTAAAGACAGAACTTGGGACATCACCTCAGTCACCTTGCGCCAAAACCCTTGAATCGCCGGGTAGTCCCATAGAATATGAAAGAATGTGCAGAATCCTAAATTGGACTAATCTGAACCTGGTTCGAATTGCTATTTCCTGTGGGCTTTGGGGAGCCTCTATTTAGTCTTCATTGTCTGTCGCCTAGGTCCTCAGTTCATGCATCTCTCAGGACTCCCAACAGGTCAGCGGAATTATTAACCAGTTTTCTATAGATTGTAGTAGATATCCCTTTGTCAGGTATGGGTTCCATGAGCAAAGGATCTTCCAGAGACAAGGCTTCCGGCAATTGCTCTTCCTCAAGGATATGTTGATGCGAGCGTGCCCCAGGTGAAAATACCGTCAGTTCTCTGGCTCCGCCTTCTCAAATTCATCTCAAATACATCTCAAATTCCTGGAGGGGGACCTTGAAGTGTATTAAGTACTGGTCTCTCCATGTATCTCCCAAATGTTCTATACCAATTAATTCCCACCTGCAGAAGCCTGTCAGGCTCCCAACTTCATGGAGCAAGTCGCTGTGTCACAGAGGGGTGAGAGCTGTGAGATTGCCCCTCTATCCCAGGTAGACCTGGGCCTTCCTCCATATCTCAACCACAGTTCGGGTATGTGGTGGCAACCCTCATTCCCTTCTCCTACGGCAAAGTCCTCTGTGACTCATGCGTCTCTAACAACACAGTAAGCTGGTTCCTGCAAATCCCAGAAGACCCAGTCATTAACCACCAGCATCTGTGACACCCAGTAATATGTCCAGATATCTGATATTGCCAGTACCCTATCACATACTCCACTCTGCAATTTACCCAGCGCTATGCATGGAGCACCATCATTCCATAGGAGTATTTGGACAGACAGAGGCAGATGCCCCTATAGACCCACTCACACCACAGTAGTGTGGGGGGTTGTCTCCAGGGCTGCCTCAAGGGCTCAGCTGTGTCGGTCCACAGCTGGGCCTCCGGTCCAAGTCCCAGCAGGTGGTTTGCGTACCCAGGAGGGTGACGACATCAAAAGGGTCCTCCCTCCCTCTCTGGCAGAGAGTCTCCCCAAGCGCTCCACCCTCACCCCTGCACCAAAGCCTCAGTCTTTGTGGCCTCGTCACACCTCTATGCTCAATTCCCTTGGCAGGAGGGAGGTGGTCCTGGAGCGTTAGGCAGATAGTCCGGTGGGACCCGTGAGTCGCGCTCCACTAAAATGCCGGATGGAGCCATCAATTCCCTCCTCTACTCACTCTCCAGCGTGGGGGCCCAGGTCATCAGCCTCCCAATCCAGCAAGTGGAATTCAGGGGGGATTGCCAGTTCCTGCACCCCAGTCTCCCCAGATATCCACCAGTGGGGGTCCCCACTGCAAGCACTTCCCTCATGGGGTTCCATTATGTCCAAGCGCCAGCCAGAGTTACCTAGGCTCCTATTTCCTCAGGGCTCATGAACCAGGCAGGTGCTAGGGGTGGGCGGAATTTGCGAAATTCACTTTCGCAAATTATCGCGAAAATTTTAAAAATCTCCGCAAACACGCGGAAATATCGCGAAGATGCAGAAGTTTTTTTCCCGCCCATTCGCGGTATTTTCTGCGTGGTCGCGGCTTGCCAACTTACCCATGCGGTTGCTCGCGGGCGCGGCCATCTTGTTTTCACTTGTCTCGCGGTGCATGATCACGAGAAGAAAGACGTGATCGCGCGACGCATGACGTTACTGCGGGCGCGAACTGTCGCGAGACAACGCAAATGGCTACCAACAATCCAACATCTCGTGGAGAACGCGACCGGATCGGGAAAACTTGTCGGCAAACACGGGGATTCAGGTAAGGCGATCGCGCGCACGTGAGAATGTATTATTTTACAGCGCGAGTAAGAAACAAATTATCGCTAAGCTGCGGAATGCGGAAATTATGAGATTTTCGCGCTTTCCGTGGAACGCGAAAATGCCAAATTATCGCAATTTCCGCGAACGGAACGGAATTTTGGCCCCGGCCTACTCTGTGCCCAACTCCTCTCCCAGATGGGGGAGAGCAGGGCCAGCTACTTCCTCTACCACAGTCCCCCTCTGAAGGCCTGTTTACTTCATTTGGCAGCAGGCCCGTCTGCCTGTCCTCTCTCAGTTCATTGCCACCCAGAATCGCACTAGCCGACTCCAGGCCCTCCACTGCAATACCAGAGATGCCGCGCCAGCAACCAACCACGTCTGTGGCCACACCACTCCTCTCCCATCCGCACTTTCACCTTGGCAGCAGTTAATGTGCATGAGGGGGATCGACCAGCCACCAAACAGCTCCAGGATCCGTGGCACCCATCTCAGCCCTTGGCCTTGCATCACGCCATGTTTATCGTCACATAAGGAGCCCGCGCAGAAATACTGTTGTCCCCTCTCCCGGCGTCGTTGTCAGTCGGGGAGACTACAGCAGCCAGCCAGGGTCACCGCAACACCATTCAAGTGCCTGATTTGCGGGCACTGTTCGGATTACTGACGGATGTCGCAGGATTTATCACTGGCAGCTGCAGAGCCTACTCAATGTGCGGCCATCTTAGCTGGCAGTTAGTCATGCCCCTGTTATGTAGAGGGAAGTTGTGTTGGATTTTAGCATCGTATGACATGTTATATATTATGTTCTGTTTTGGAATTTGTAAATCTTCCAGTGCCGGGTGTTATGAGTTTGGGCAATTGCTGCCTGGCCAAACTGCTAGCAGTCCGAACAAAAAATAGAGAGTAACCACGCATACCAAGAGGACAGGGTTATTGAATAAAGAATACCAAAAACTCCCTTAAGGGTATTAAACAAAGGATAGCTATATTCCATTTGCACTAATTCTCAGTCAATCATTCACTTTTTCCATTCATTCGTGAGTTAGATCTAAAATCAATATGAATACCAGATATGTATATATATATATTTATATATATACTTTTATTCTCATTAAAAATAAATTTTGTTCAAAAAGATGTTTCTCGCAAATGCACACTAGACATTGCATCCTATATTACATATAACCACAGAAAAAATCAAATAAGACAAATTAATCTGTCTTTAAAATTGTTCATATCTACTGAAATTATCACTGTACATTTATGAATCCTGTTAATGTCCAGAGTGGGTATATTATGATATAAGAATTCATCAATGCATTTCTGTGGATTTTATTTATAGCTTCCAACTTCTTCAGGACACATAAAATGTTGTATTTTCCAGTAGTTAAAATGAAACACATATAAGAAGGATCTATAAGCAAAGAATGATATGTACAAACATATGTACATTATATATAACTATAGACACAAATAATTATTTATAGATACTTCACTATTTGGTTGCAGAGGCAATATACTTCTACATATCAAGATGCATATCATAATTAGGGCTTCCGGATTTATGGTTCGTATTTTCTAACATTTATGGCTCTATTTATCCATATTTTTTTTTGGGCCATTTTATTTGTATTTATCCATATTGATTTTGTGTTTTGTGTTTAAATGAAGTTGTAAAACTGTACATTTCCATATTTATTTAAATGATAGACATGCAGTCATACTTTGATGTCTGTCATGATTTAGCTATTTATGCTGCCAAATAGTATGTAACTATAATTTCACCAAATATTAGCATTACGCCACAAATGTATATTGACATATGCCATTATGTATGGAAATTTCATCCTGTTTTTTAATTTTCCATGCTGTCCATCTGCTCAGCTGTTGGGCTACAATTCATGAAAGACAGCACGGAGAGTCACTTAAAAGAGCATAATTTTCCTTTTTTTATCCACATTTAAAAATAAATTCATACAGAAAACACATTGTTGTCTGTCTGTATTTATCTGTAAAAATCCGTTAAAACGGAAAACAGGGAGCCTTAATCATAAGTCAGTGTGTTAGCAACATTCACATATCAAAATACATTTCTGTCATGTAAAATTCTTATGGTATTAAATTATTCCTTTAGTTCTGACTCACACATTATCAGGTCACCAATCGCTTCAGCAATTGTTCCATGTTGCTATCAATGTTTGCCACCTATCGCACACCCAAGTATGGCGCATAAACAGGAACTTACAAATATATTACAATAAACACCTTATTTCCAAATGATGTCAATTAGTTTAACACATCATATAATGCTTCACTTTTAAGGTTATACCAACTCACCTAGTGGGATCACCAGTTCGTATAATATGGGCATCATAAAGCCCAACAGGTTTGAATGAAGCCCTAATGATTCTCCCACAAGTCATTAAAGCCACATATTACGAACATAATAAAAATATAAAGGTAAAATGTTTTAAAACAGGGCAGATTCACAAGGAGGTGCCGCAGTGCGGCAACACATGCTCTTTGGCTGTGCCACGCTGCGGCACTTCCACACCACAGGAATGCAACATATCTACAATAATATGTTGCATTACGCTGCTCTCCCATGTGCTGGCACACAAAATGCTGCCATGCGCCTTTCAGGCACTCTTGCACCATGGGGCAAGGATGCCTGCGTCATGGGGAGATTGTTTTTGTGTAGGAAGGGGCACCTTCCTGCACAGAAACAATCACTAGTGGCATTTTCCTCTTTCAATGTGTGCTGTAGAATGCAGCACGCATTGAAAGAGGAAAAAACGAGGAGAAATGAAAACGTTTCTCCTTGTTGCGCCTCGCTACGCCACCCCTACATTCAGACGCATTTCCAGATTTACGATTCCTCGTATATCTGGAAATGTGTCTTGTTCCATGGGTGTTGCGTGAGAACACCCATAGCAACACCCGTGGAACGCCCCTTTCGCACAAAGTGCTGCGTGTAAAGGGGTCATATTTACAAGGTCAGGAAAAGCCACACGGTGGTAAATATGGAGCAGTAACATGCGCCACCAGTACGTCACAAAAAGTGACATACTGGTGGCGCAGGGGGCTTGTAAATCTGCCCCACAATCTTTAAAAATAATCTTTAAAAAAACTTTGCCCTAAATGAATCATCTGCTTTAGTTTTCTCTCACCTTTTCGGTAAAGGTATGTAATCACTTTTTCAGCGTGACTGTCATGGCTAAACCTTATTTTCCACAAATCTTCCATGTACTTTATGTCTTGTACCCGAAAGTGCCACAACGATTCTATGAAACCCTCGAAGTCTGGTCTTTTTGGAATTTCCAACAGGGCCGTAAGCACAATCTCACTAAGGGTCATTGTATAAGTATATATTCTTAAACCCATCTGCCATTCTTACCTATTATGAAATAACACATGTAGCAAAATGTTGATGACCATAATAACTCATTGAGACTCGGGGGCTTAATTACAAGCCCCTTGTGCCATGTGCTATGTCACTTTTTCCCATATTAAAAGTGACGCATCGGTGGCGCAAGGGGCTTATAAATAAGCCCCTCTGTGTTTACACCTTGTCGCAAGCGTTTCACTTCTTTTTAAGTGCGCGCCGTTCTTCTTCACCTGACTATGTAACTGGCATTTACTTTCAAATTGTTATCCCCTTCCTAATGTACTCCCATTTAGAACCCTGTGGCTAACCCTCTATAACCTCACCTCCGAGAATTCTCTGCGCTCGCACTAGGGGGCTCATTATGATGGCGAGAAGATCGCCACCGCCGGCCCGGCGGTGGCGATCCTCCCGCTATCACAATGAAATTTACCCACTGCCAAATTAGGATGGCGGTGGGTATCACGGCGGACGCAAAGTCCGACTGCCGCTTTTCCCCCGGTGGCAATCATTACGATTGCCTGCCGGGCGGTGCAGGGCCACTAATATGGTGGCAGTGCCTCGCAGGCACCGTCCGCCATATTAGGATCAGGGTATTGGACAGGCCTTTCCATGGCAGCGATGCCGCCATGGAAAGGCTGGCGGGGATTGGCTTTGGGGGCTCGTTGCGTGCCCCCTTCTATGGGAGGATGGAGGGGTGCACTGTGGGGGTACAGTTCCATGCACCAAGTGGCAGGCACCACGTGGTGCCTGCCACGTGGTGCAGGGAAATGCTGTGAATGCTCTTTTACCATTGCAGACGGTGCTGCAGCCTGCAACACCGTCCGCAATGATAAATGGCCAAGATGCACCCGCCATTATGGCAGGCGCATCCTAATTGCACTGGTGGGACCGCCGTATGTCTGGTGGGTGGTCCCGTCACCATTATGATGGCGGGCGAACTGATGTCCGCCCGCCATCATAATGAGCCCCTAGGTTCGTTACGGGAAATATCATAAAGCGAACCACGACATGGGGCGTCTTATTTTGAGATTACAGACAATGCACCTGTTTTGAATATTGTGAATTTAATGAAGAATGTTTTCAATTACCAAACAATCCCCTTTAGAAATCATTCTTGATATCACTTCTCTTCCTGATTAACAGTTCTGGATTCTTAGTGACTACCCTGGATCGCCCTATTGGGCTGGGCATTGCCGACTATACTAGTGGACAAATATCTACTTCCTTATCCAGGCCAATTCTTAAGTGACTAAGATATCAAAATGTTATGTAGATTAAGATAATAAAACTGAATCTTTCTCGCTCTCTAGTATAAGTATCGCACATCATTACTCTTGTGTACTCACCATATTAGGGACAGGCAATTCATTTCTGGCTTGCTCACATCAATATGTTTTTATTACCCACTTTATATGGAAATAATATACAAATAAAATAAATCTAGCACAGGCACTGACGCCACTGTATTGCCTGTCAGAAAGCCCTAAATCATAGCAGCACATAAAATGAACTACACAAGCACAGTTATAATACTAAATCCCAATAGGGTTGAAATATATCATATTCAAAAGCCATTTCATAAAAGGGGGACAAATATTAAAACTAGTAATCCCTACACAATATATTTCGTGCTAGACTTGGTCCACACTTTTTCAATAAACACCTGGATCTTACTTACCCCTTTGACTTTCGAGCTCTGTCCTAATCAAACACCGTTAGTGGAATGTCTGTTTGCGCATTGCCCTACATGTAAAAGTCTGCTGCCAAAGGCCAAAGTGCATTATGCAGAGATGAATAAAGAGGACACACGCACGTTGTTTGTTATCCAAGTTTACCTGTATGTATAAACCTTTCTTTGTTACCTTATAAGTAATTTAAACCTTTCAGTAGATGGTTCTGCAAAGCCCTGAATATAAAGCACTACTGTCATTTGCCAGCATGCATAACTAAGAAGGGAATGATGAAAAATGTATGGTACATTCTTGGCCCCTACCAAAAGCTTGAATATTTCCTAATCCTAATATTTTTGTGCATCAAATATCTCTTCTGTCCTTTGTTCTGTAAAGTTGAAATTGTATCATCCTACAGGCTTTCTGTAGTTTCAATCCAAAGGTGGTATGCTTTAATTAAGTATAATGGGACCCCCTTCATGATTCATATCTTTCTCTACATCTAGTTTATGTGCCATTATTTCCACAAAGATGAAGGGTGCATCCTATTTTGTCCTGATTAAGACCCTTACGAAGTTATTGCTTGGGAGTCGAAACGTTAACAAAATTACTACTGTTGGATTGCTTTGTATATGTTGTGCACTTTGAGGATAAATATGGAATATTCAAATCATACTCTATGAGCGATTGCGCTTATGGCAGTTAATATAGACTGTTAACCAATCGAAGTTATCTTTTTTCACCGTCTGTCACTTTGTTCACAACATATGTTCATTGCACTGGAGCACCATTTGAACTCTTTGACAATGATAGAGGATTGATTCATATTCACTGTACTTTGTCAAAGGTTTTTCCTAATTTTGTAAGAACCACCGTTTGCATGTCAATTGCGATCCAAGGTTCTGAGGACTATGTGGCTGCTGCATCTAACTTTACTGCAGTTACTAGCCGGTATATAGCTGCAAGCGCTATTTACTTGTCTTGTGGACTGTTTACAGCCATTAAATAGCTTAATGTCTTAAATGTGTTAAATAAGGAGACTCTCAAATATAATGAGAATGACATCAAAATATTGCTCACGGTCTTACCCCTGTATTTATAGGACCCACCTTTCCACCAGTTGACACCCTACAAAGTTGCATCAATCATGTAGAAAACTAAAACCAATTTATTATACACATCTCTATAACCATTTATTGGCCCAGCATCTTCCATCCAACACCATCCCATTGGTTCTGCAAGTTAGACATGAACCTGTGATATAGATGATCCATATTACAGGGAAAACTTCAGTTTTGTGGCTAACAACTGTTCACACTACTGGATAATATTGTGGTTTGAATCTGCCCTTGTGGGTGTACCCAAATTAGAAAACATACACTGCAGAACTGACACAAGAAATTTTAGATGACCATGTCCTCACTAATGCCAGGAATTAGAGAAGACACTGCAGAATCTAAGGCCTTCATGCAGCAAAAAAAACCAGGAACATCAAAATTTACAATAATATTAAATATCCATGTTGATCAGAAGAATATTAGCAACAAGATGTTATACTAATAGAGGCCACTACAATAAGAAAAGGTTTGTAACTTTCTGTAACTCATAGGTCTTGAGTGGATATGATTTTGAGAATAACCCCCAACCCAGCATGTGTTCTTCATATTTCTCCTAGGCCCACCCTTAGATGCACAACAGAACCTTTTTTTTAGTCATGGTCAAATCGTAGGAACAATGAAAATAGGGAGAGGGCAGAGCAGGTGCACAGGAAGAGGCAGAGGCATCGGAGTCAGGGCAACCTCGTCGGAGAGAGCAGGCAGCACCAGAAAACGACACTGCGGGTCCGGTGGACGCAGCTGGCTGACAACGCGCTGACTCACTGCCGATAAGCCCAAGAGACGGTGTGAGGCTCCCTTGAAGAACAGTAATGGTGGGATAGAGAACGGGGACTGCTGACTTGGCGGCGCCACGCCAGCACGACCTGGAAATTAACCAACTGCCATCCACCAGCCACAGAGGTACCGGGGACAAGTCGGGGGAGGTGCCCACCTTGCCCAAGGTGCCCAGTCCACCGGCAAGGCACACAGCATTGCAGGCAAACCCGGGAAAGAAACCCCCGACGCACACACGGGCGTGAAGCGGATTGGAGACCCTGAGTGGCACATCAGTAACAGCCGCACACTGAAACGCAGCGGCTCTAACAAAGTGCAGGGCCAGTAACACCACAGGACGGAACCCCAGATGACGACACCCACCTAGTCGGGGTAAAAACAACTCGGAACACCAATTGACGTGCTGGGCGCTGGAGGCAGCCCAAAACAGGCCGCAAATTTGCAAACACACTCTTCGCCACCGCTCCTTCAACCACGTGGCAGGAAACCCGAAAGGCAGCGCGTGACACACAGTCACAAGGCAGGCAGCAGCGAGTACTGCCCCGTACGTGGATCAGGAACAGCGTTGACCCGGGGGTCAGAAGAAGATGGGGGGCAGGGGTCAACGTACGGCCCATCAACTCAAGCTTGACAAATACACATATTCTAAAGAACTTGCGGAAGTGCCTGACTGCACTACTTCAGGAGAACCGAACCACACGCCTGAAAATGAGTCTGAAGTCACACTGCAAGACATCATGTCAGCCCTCACCAGCGTCCAGACAACAGTGGGGTCGATCTCAGCGGACGTCTCCAGGATTTTCAAAAGATGGCCACGAGAGTAACGGAGGTGGAGAACGTAACGGCAACACTCTCCAAAGATACCACCACCCTACAACGGAAGGTCAACCAGCTGGAAGCAGAAAACAGAATAATGACGGTGAAACTGGATGACCAAGAAGGACACTCCCGATGCAATAATGTTCGAATCACAGGCGTCACGGAGAGGGAAGGGGGACCAGCAATGGACCTCTACATAGAGGAGCTCATCAAAACACGACTCCAGCCGAGTGGACTCTCCTGTTTTTTCTCTGTAGAGAGGGCTCACAGAGTGCCAAGACGCCATATTACAAACAGCAAGGGTGGCTCCTCCACTGCGTATAGATAACTCAGTAGTCTCATTTTTTCCAGACTACACGGCGGAGGTCACCAAGAAGAGAAGAAGCTTCCTTGAAGTTAAAAAAGAACTCAAGAACAGAGAACTAGCCTACTCAACGCTGTTCCCGGCGAAACTGCGGATGGTGGCAGATGGGAAAACGTGGTTCTTCGAGACTACCAAGGAGGCCTACACATGGCTTGAGGGCTGGCGTCAGGTTGAAAGACCACTCTGTGCAGGACGGCAACAACAACAGCATCCGTTGAGGAAGACTGAACAGGTCCCAAGAGACGAAAGGGGTAAGAAGGACTGGCCTCGGACAGAGGGTTGAAAATGAAGATGAGCAGCACACCGCAGCAGGAATTAATAATACGGGACCTACTCGAAGACAACAATGAGATTCGATAGCCTGGCTAGGAAGACGAGGGGCAAAAAAACCAGGCCGTCCAGTCTGATTTGCATATGGGGAAGCTACAACTGGCACCTGCTGTTACGAACTACACCTACCTAATAAGTCTTTGAGCAAGGGGATGTCCACAGTACATCTTGGACTTCTCTCCCCCCCACACGCAAGTACTGTTTATGGGACTAAAGCGCTCTGCACTGTTGGGTTGGCGGGTAGTTGGGAATCCGTCTTGCAGGGAAGCAGGGAGGATGGAGGGGGGGAAGGGTACAGTTCATGTTTAAGTTTATTATTTTCAAGTCATTCACACAAGAACATCTAAAGCTGATACAATTCGTGGCAGGGTTGGTGTTGGTGAGAGGCGGTGCACCACTGGATGTGTTTCGATGTCAAACAATCGCCCTCGAACCCAAGGGGACTAACTATCTGACCGTACACACTCGCTCCCAGATACTGCCCATACACTAAGTTCCCCCCTTACTGTGATATCCTGGAACGTAAATGATCTGTGAAACAAAATAAAGAGTAGACTGATAATACAACATCTTAGAAGACACGCTCCATCAGTGGCCCTTATCCCCTTGCATGCTCATGACGAGCTGGACTCGTCATGGCATACAGTGCTCGTGTGCTCATGACAAGTCCAGCTCGTAATGAAACATGCAATGGAAATCCCTCTGGTGCGGGCACCAGAGGGATTGCCTTTCTTGCTAAAAGAGCCTCAGGAGCTGGGGAAGAGTTTCCCCAGCTCCCGAGGCCCCCCCCTCCCCCAGTTTCCCTGAAATGACGATCAGAGCGCACGTCGCGCTGACGTAATTTCAGTGAAACCAAAACTGAAATGAGCCAAGAGGCTCATTTCAGTTTCCCTTTCTACGTGCTCAGGGAGCTATCTCAGCCCCCTGAGCACGTAGAAACACTGGAGAGGTATCGTTGGAAAAGGGAGAGTCCCCAAGCAGGGATCCATCCACTAGACACCAGGGAGGGGGGAGCGGACCCTTGGGCAAGGGCCTTTGCTCCCCCCAATTCATTTTTGCATCATTTAGTCTTTTTGCCCCCCATTGGGGGGCAGATGGGGATAGTAGCCCCCAATCTGCCCTGGTGGGGGGGGTAAAAAGCCCACTAGACATCTGGGGGGCAGATGGGACATTGGCCCCTAACCTGCCCCTTTGGGGGGGGCAGAAAGCCCACTAGACACCAGAGAAATGTTTTGAAATAAAAAAAGTGTGGGGGCTGCCCAAAACGGGCATGCCCATTTCCCCACCTGCCACCATTACAGCCTTTGTGCCCCCCCGGGGGGGGGCAGATGGGGCATTGGCCTCTAGTCTGCCCCCACAGGAGGGGCAAAAAGCCTACTAATTAAAAATAAGGGTGGGGTCTGCCCAAAACGGACATGCCCATGCCCCCACCCCCTGCAATTATTACAGTTGTTCTGCCTCCCAGGGGGGCAGATGGGGCATTGGCCTAATCTGCCCCTTTGGGGGGGGGGGGGGGGGGCGTAAAGCCCACTTGACGCCAGGAATTTGTTTTCACTCAATTTTATTTAGGGTGGTGGCTGCCCGAAACGGGTACGCCAATGCCCCCACCCCCGCCACCATTATAGCCTTTCTGCCCCCACGGGGGGCAGATGGGGGCAGTAGCCCTCATCTGCCCCCCCAGAGGGGCAGAAAGTCCACTATCCACCAGGGATTTTATTTTGCGCAATTGTTTTTAGGGTGTGGGCTGCTCTAAACGGGCACACCAATGCCCCCACCCCCCCAAAAATGACAGTCTTTCTGCCCCCCGGGAGGCAGATGGGAGCTGTAGCCCCAATCTGGCGTAGAAAGCCCACTAGAAACAATGGATTTTTTTGTTTTATTGGTGTAGGGGTAGGGGCTGCCCAAAATGGGCATGACAATACCCCCACCCCACCCCCAGAGAAATTCCAGTGTTTCTGCCCTCCGGGAGGGCAGATGGTGGCAGTGGCCCCTGATCTGCCCCCTGGGGGGGAGAAAGCCCACTATGCGCCAGCGAGTACGCAGGCTTTTTTTATGCGTGGGGGTGGGGGCTGCCCAAAATGGTCATACCAATGCCCACACCCCCACAATAAATAGTCACAGTCTTTCTGCTCCCTTTGGGGGCATATCGAGATGAACCCCACTCCCCCGATTTCCCCCCAGGGCGGTAGAAAGCACACTAGACTAGGGGGAAGTTTTCTGTGTCCGCTAGCCTGCCGGAGGACATTGCTTGACCTGGCTGCTGCACCGAGGGATCCTGGCATTTGCCCCTATACCGCTTATCCCCCACACGCCGCCGCGTTCATCAGCTTTGCGGACGCGTATTGAACGGGGACTACGTCTCCCAGTACCACCTGGGGTGCCTGGGGCCGGAGATCACGCCCATCGACACCTGGAGGCGATATCAACGCGAGGACACTCTCGGCAGAGCGGGGGAAGTTTTCTGTGTCCGCTAGCCTGCCGGAGGACATTGCTTGACCTGGCTGCTGCACCGAGGGCTCCTGGCATTTGCCCCTACACCGCTTATCCCCCACACGCCGCCGCGTTCATCAGCTTTGCGGCCGCGTATTGAACGGGGACTACGTCTCCCAGTACCACCTGGGGTACCTGGGGCCGGAGATCACGCCCATCGACACCTGGAGGCGATATCAACGCGAGGACACTCTCGGCAGAGCGGGGGAAGTTTTCTGTGTCCGCTAGCCTGCCGGAGGACATTGCTTGACCTGGCTGCTGCACCGAGGGCTCCTGGCATTTGCCCCAACACCGCTTATCCCCCACACGCCGCCGCGTTCATCAGCTTTGCGGCCGCGTATTGAACGGGGACTACGTCTCCCAGTACCACCTGGGGTACCTGGGGCCGGAGATCACGCCCATCAACACCTGGAGGCGATATCAACGCGAGGACACTCCCGCGTCGCGGGACGTGCGCGGGCGGCGCCGGGCTGAGCCCGGGCAGAGGGCGGGCCGTCTGTGGCCGTCAGGGGCAGACAGAGGCAGGGCTGGGCCACCCCCCTTGCATCGCCAGGCTGTACAGGTATTTATACAAACCATGGGGAAACGTACGATGAAGCCCACATCTGCCACTACTGCTATCCCTATTGAACAGCCCACATCGATTGATACATTATTGGCTAATGCCCTTACTATGGTTACCAACGAGATTGCTGATACCGAACGCAGGATGTCCTTTGGATTTCCTACTACTACCCTGCCATGTTCCCAGTCTCCTAATGTTTTACCTACTTTGGGTCTCCCTCTCTCCCCTACAGTAACGGTCATCAAACCATCAGCCCAAGCTGACATTGTAACTCCCATTACTGACACAACCAGTTTGGTGACTGTACCTGTAACTGACCGACTAGTGGAATCCGCACTAGATAAAATACCATGTCCCAACACAACAACAAGGGAGAAACGTAAGAGAGGCCCAGTGAAATGTACCATAAACAAAAGGAAACAATCAAGACACTGTAGAAACCAACCTACCCCACAAAGTTTATGGAACAAAAACAAAGGAAATGACTGTGAAATAGTGATATCAGGTACCACTGAGGACTTATCATCGCAACTTTCACCATTGGATGAAGGAACGGGAAGACTCACTGCCTCTATTTGTAGACCAGAGCCTTCAGCCCTGGATAAAGGTACTTGTGGGGTCCCTATATCATGTGATGAGAGTACTGACAATTCGGTCAGTACCCAGACTGAGCCCATTGACCGAAATATCCAACCCAAAGTCAATGGCAATCTGATTGAAACTATCGTTGATACCATTTTTAAGCAAGTTGAAATTCAAATAGCTAAACAATTTAATGTTGTTTTTAAGAGACTGGACAAAATTGAAAACCTTGTCAAAAAAGAGGAAATTAAAAGGAAAGGTATTATTAGTGTGGATGTGGCCCGGGGTGAAAAAATTATGAATAAGTTAGAATCATTATGTAATGGTCTGAGGGAGGGGGGTTTGGCCACTGCTGATGATTCTGGCCATAGTAACACTAAAAGCTTAACAGCTGTTAAAGCTGTCTCATCTAGCAGCACTTTAGCTAATACCCCACCCGCACTGACCATGGGCCCAAATCATGACTCTTTTGGAGTAGCAGGAAGAGCTACTACTAATATTGTGAGCTCGGATGCTAATCCCACTATCACTCCATCAGTAACCCTAAAAGATAGGACAGGCAACACATCGGATAGTGTAAGCACAAGCAGAGGTGCGTTAGTAAGAAATAGTACCACCAATAATTTAGGGCCACCACTTCACTTACCCCCAGAAGCCTGCCCATATGTTCTAGTGTTAGCAGGCGTACCAGCCCTTAATGAAAACCAAAGCGAGTCATGGCCACAACTGCATAACAAATGCATTGATTGGCTGACTAAACATAAAGGGGAAAGATGGAACATATCAAATGAGATTATATCAACCCGTCGGGTAAGTTGGGTGGGCCCACAACACAAAAATATTAGTGGGGATTGTATAGTGATCGACTTCCGACACCCGAGCTCTGTAAGATTCTTTTTAGACACACATAACACCTATGCCAGCACATCTACTGCCATAACTCTTCACCCATTGGGCCACTTTTATAGGCCCCCATACAGAATATTTCAAACGGCCTCTAATACCATTCCTTTATCCAACAGATTTTCTGCTCTATCCGAATTAGGAAGCCTAGATTGACCACTATTAACATCTACTATTACACTTGACAAGGTTATTAGCACAATGCCCTTGGAAATGGCAAAACCTATAAATACTCATAAATCCTGTCCAGATGGATTAATTCCACCCTATGTAGCACGCCCCGACTCTTCCATTGCCCTTCCTTCTCACACCACTATTCCACTAATTGATACTCTTAGTGTCATTAGTTGGAATATTGCTGGGCTTTCAAGTAAGATGAAAATTAAAAAATGGGTTACCTGGATAAGTAACTTTGATGTGGTAATGTTGCAGGAAACGTGGTGCACATGCGCCCAATTATTGGAGGGTTTTTTCTGTCATAATCTTACTGCTTTGCCCTCTGTTTCGGGGCGACCAAGTGGTGGTCTATCCATCTGGGCAAAAATCTCTAAGGACGTGAAAATTGAACCTTTACATGTGGTCATTAAATATCTGATAGCCGTGAAATATGTTGCAAGGTTAAAAATTTGTCTCATAAACTTTTATAATAATGATTTTATTAACCATCCAAATCCTATCTTCTTAGAATTGTTCAATTTTATTGATGAAGTTGCGAATGGAGAAAAGTTTGGCCAATTTGATGGCATTTGTGTCGGCGGAGATTTTAATGCCCACATTCATTATACATCCCCGCCTTGTAGACGAGGTGCTGAATTATTGGATTTATTACATAGCAGGGATTTAGACGATGTAATGAGCTATTGTGGAACCCCTGAGGGAATTGAGCCGGCCCCTACTTATATTGGCCGTGGTAGTTCAACTACGATTGATTATATGTTTACCTCTTCCCTCCTTAGCGAAGTGTTATTTAGTTCCGAGGTTGTTAGTAGCTCATATAGCGATCATCTGCCCATAGTAATCCAACTTAAATCTATTAAAAAACCTATAGGCCCACATGAGACAGGAGCCCAAAATATTACTGTCTCCACAGACGGGCTCAGGATTGTCTGGAGAGGGATCGACAATCAAGAGATCCTATCTACTGTGATTAGGAATAATCCTCTGTTGATCTCCAAATGTTTAGCATTTGGTGGCCCCGATATAATTAAGTCTTTCTGTGATTTATGCACAGTTATAAAAAGGGCAATATCCAGACCGTCAAAAGAACATAATGTAACCAACCAAAGATGGTTCGACACTAATTGTTCGAGGGCCAATAGAGAACTTAGAAAGGCCTTGGCAGTTAAACCCCGAGATGTGTCCCTTGTCAGTTCACTACGCTCCAAATACAAATATGCACTAAAAGTTAGAACTGAGGAGCTTTTAATAAGTCACTGGGATAATCTCACGAAATCTGCTGCCTTAAAAGATTCAACTGGGTTTTGGAGAGATGTAAAGAACTTGAGAGCCCTGGGAAGTAACATCACCCCGATCAATTGCAACATCACAGGAGACTCATGGGTCACCCACTTCTCAAAACTTTATGCGGAAGTTGGAGATCATACCGAGGATAATTTCCCCGACAGTACCATAGTCATAACATTAGAGGAGGTAGAGGAAGCTATTGCAAATAGTGCTGGTAACAAGGCACCAGGCCCGGATGGCTTGTCTATTGACCAGATTAAATCCAATACAAGCTTCTGGGCCCCCTTACTCTGTAACCTTTTTAACAATTTGAGTAAGAAATCTATCCCCTCGACATGGTCCAGTAGTACCATTGTACCTATTTTCAAAAAGGGAAATAGGTTGGACCCGGGGTGTTATTGACCAATATCATTGATCGATAATACCCTGAAGGTCCTTGGTAGGGTCCTATTTGATAGAATTAGCACATGGGCAGATGATAATTCCATTATCCACCGTTGCCAGCTAGGCTTTAGGAGCAAACTTGGCACGGTGGAACAATGTCTGAACCTCAACCTTATAATGGCTAAATACACAAGAGCCAAACAATCCCCTCTGTATTTTGGGTTTATGGACCTAAGCTCAGCATTTGATTTTGTTAACCGTTCTCGCTTATGGTCCATTCTTTTAAACTACGGTTTAGACGAACCACTAGTCCACTTTTTGGCCAACCTCCATCGCAACCTGAAGGCCCGCGTCCGAATAAATAATGAAGGCGAGGTCTCAAACGAAATTTTAATAGGCAAGGGGGTGAGACAGGGCTGCGTTCTGGCCCCCTTGCTTTTTATATTATACATCAATGAATTAACCCATTCTTTATGTAACTTGACAAAAGACGTCCCTATCATTAACAAGAAACCAATCCCGGCGTTACTCTACGCGGATGATGCGGTACTCATGGGCCGCACTCCGAATGCCCTGCGTATTTTAATATCGGGATTTGTTGATTACATGTCTGACTTAGGTTTGTGCACTAATTTTAGTAAATCCTTTATAATGACCTGCGGCCCTAAAAATTATAAAATCCCAAAGATTGTGATAGGTCAAAACTCTTTAAAAAGCACTTGCACTTTCCCATACTTGGGTCTGCTATTTTCCAATAGCGGCTCGTGGCAACCTCACGTTGCAATGGGGAGAAATAAACTCTCCAAATCAATTAACTCTGTTACCTCTCTCCGTCAACCGCGCCAGGCGGACGTGGTTTCCAGTTTATTACAAATTTACCGGACCCAATGCCTCCCAACTGGTACATACGGTGCTGAAGTTTGGGGGTTCTCGAACTGTTCCGAATTACAGAGAGAAGAGAATAGATTTTGTCGGAAAATCTTGGGGGGAGTCATTAGTGCACCAACCACCGTATGCCATAACGAATTAAAACTACACTATGTTGAGGATTTTATAAGAGCCAGACCCGCATTGTTCTGGTTAAGGGTCTGGAAAAACCCGGCAGCTTCCTTGTCCCGTGAGATTATTATGGACTGTCTGAATAGTGAGAATGTCGGCTTAATTCCATGGATTAATGCGGTAGAAAAGAGCCTTGTGAGTGTCAACTATGGTCATCTTTTCACACACCCCGATAAGATCGATGGCTCCCACAAAAATTTGGTGAGAAGGGCACTCTATCAGCATTTCTACAAAGAGAGGGAAAGAGTAGATTCTGCGAAACAATCTACAACCAATTACTTACAAATCCAGGAACCATCCCCCGAATTCCCGATGTTACCACAGCCCTATTTACGTAAAAAACTGGGCAGGTGGAACAGGACCCTACTATTCAGATTTAGGGACCGGAGTATTGTAAATCTTATCTGCTTTCCACTGGGTTACATTAAAAATCTGGAAAAATTAAATTGCCCTTGTGACCATGGTGGAACCCAGAGTATGTTACATTTTATTTTTGGCTGTGGTTTTTACAAGAAATTTACAAGGCATTACCTAATCCCCTACTGTAGAAAGCACGACTTGACCGATCACAATTATGCTTATAGACACTTCTTAATGTTGGGATCAGATGAATTAATTTTTAGAGTCAATAATTTTCTTAATGCTATCGTACGCTCACGCAGGTCTTTGAGAATTGATTAATTTTATATTGAGATATGCACTTTGCACTTTAACATACGATTTGCATTAACCTAATGTAATGTAACGCATTTGTCTTGTTTTCATAATACCCATAGTTATTCCTTTTCTATATACTGCCATATATTGTATCTAAGGTGGTTTTGTGCACTGTATAGTATAAAGGTCATTTGAGTTTTCATTGTTGTTTTTATAAATTATATTTGTAAATGATAAGTTGTGGCCCAAAACTGTAGTATTATATGTGTATTTTAAAATTTATTTTGTGCTTTTATGGATGGTTTTTGAAATCCGAATAAAGTCTATTTGAATTGAATTGACACTAGACTCAGACTTTTTTTTAGCAATGTGCCTACCTGTAGATTTTTAACCCTAGCTCTGCCGGCACCTAGGGAAACCTAGCAAACCTATACATTTTTGACACCCAGGGGAATCCAGGACAGGGTGACTTGACTGGCTCTCATCAGGTTCTGTTACCCAGAATACCTTGCAAACCTCAAAATTCGTCCAAAAAAACACATTTTCCTCACATTTCTGTGGTGGAAACTTCTGGAATCTGCCTGGATCCACAAAATTCCACCCACCCCGCGTTCCCCAAAGTCTTCCGAGAAAAATGGTACCTCACTTACGTTGGTAGGCCTAGTGCCCGCGACAGGCAAGGGCCCAAAACCTATTGAGGAGACATAAAAATGACCTATCCCAAAACAACCTGGATTTATATGGGGGGTCCCATTACGTTTTGGCCCCGGGCTTGGCGGCCATCTAGCTGAAAAAGTTTAGCTGAAAAAAATCAACTTTTTCACACATTTTTGTGTGGGAAAGTTGTGTCATCAATGGGTTGACACAAATTTCCTACCACCCAGCATTCCCCCGTGTGTCCAGATTAAAACGGTGCCTCACACATGTGGGAAACAAAGCAAAAACCAAAGGAAATTATGGACGGAGTGTTGAACATTGCAAGCACTCACCCCCAGTCAACTGATCTGGGTTTAATCCATCACCGTTCTTTAGCCCACTCTGCCACCCCAGTTCAGACATGGCCATATGCAAATCAGTCTGACCCTGTGCCTCATGGGAACAGTCCAGCCCGAACTGCCAAGCCATGTCTTCCCTGGACTGTAAACAAGCTTCCTAGGACCGGTTTCTGGCATTTCAGCCGTCTTCAGCCAAGCTTGCTTGAATCTAGTGGCAAAGTGAGCAAGGGACTCACGTCTGAGCATACCCTGCCAACTTATGGCGAACAAAGCAAAAACCAAAGGAAATGATGGATGGAGTGTTGAACATTGCAAGCACTCACCCCCAGTCAACTGATCTGGGTTTAATCCATCACCGTTCTTTAGCCCACTCTGTCACCCCAGTTCAGACATGGCCATATGCAAATCAGTCTGACCCTGTGCCTCATGGGAACAGTCCAGCCCGAACTGCCAAGCCATGTCTTCCCTGGACCGTAAACAAGCTTCCTAGGACCGGTTTATGGCATTTCAGCCGTCTTCAGCCAAGCTTGCTTGAATCCAGTGGCAAAGAGATCAAGGGACTCACGTCTGAGCATACCCTGCCAACTTATGGCGAACAAAGCAAAAACCAAAGGAAATGATGGACGGAGTGTTGAACATTGCAAGCACTCACCCCCAGTCAACTGATCTGGGTTTAATCCATCACTGTTCTTTAGCCCACTCTGCCACCCCAGTTCAGACATGGCCATCTGCAAATCAGTCTGACCCTGTGCCTCATGGGAACAGTCCAGCCCGAACTGCCAAGCCATGTCTTCCCTGGACCGTAAACAAGCTTCCTAGGACCGGTTTCTGGCATTTCAGCCATCTTCAGCCAAGCTTGCTTGAATCCAGTGGCAAAGTGAGCAAGGGAATCACGTCTGAGCATACGCTGCCAACTTATGGCGACCAAAGCAAAAACCAAAGGAAATGATGGACGGAGTGTTGAACATTGCAAGCACTCACCCCCAGTCAACTGATCTGGGTTTAATCCGTCACCGTTCTTTAGCCCACTCTGCAACCCCAGTTCAGACATGGCCATATGCAAATCAGTCTGACCCTGTGCCTCATGGGAACAGTCCAGCCCGAACTGCCAAACCATGTCTTCCCTGGACCGTAAACAAGCTTCCTAGGACCGGTTTGTGGCATTTCAGCCGTCTTCAGCCAAGCTTGCTTGAATCCAGTGGCAAAGTGAGCAAGGGACTCACGTCTGAGCATACCCTGCCAACTTATGGCGAACAAAGCAAAAACCAAAGGAAATGATGGACGGAGTGTTGAACATTGCAAGCACTCACCCCCAGTCAACTGATCTGGGTTTAATCCGTCACCGTTCTTTAGCCCACTCTGCCACCCCAGTTCAGACATGGCCATATGCAAATCAGTCTGACCCTGTGCCTCATGGGAACAGTCCAGCCCGAACTGCCAAGCCATGTCTTCCCTGGACCGTAAACAAGCTTCCTAGGACCGGTTTCTGGCATTTCAGCCGTCTTCACTTGCTCACTTTGCCACTGGATTCAAGCAAACCTGGCTGAAGATGGCTGAATTGCCAGAAACCGGTCCTAGGAAGCTTGTTTCCGGTCCAGGGAAGGCATGGCTTGGCAGTTCGGGCTGGACTGTTCCCATGAGGCACAGGGACAGTCTGATTTGCATATGACCATGTCTGAACTGGGGTGGCAGAGTAGGCTAAAGAACGGTGATGGATCAAACCCAGATCTGTTGACTGGGTGTGAGTGTTTGATTGGTTCTGATGCTCCGTCCATCACTACCCCCTTTTGTACCGCTTTGTTCGCCACTAGTTGGCAGGGTATGCTCAGACGTGATTCCCTTGCTCACTTTGCCACTGGATTCAAGCAAACCTGGCTGAAGACGGCTGAAATGCCAGAAACCGGTCCTAGGAAGCTTGTTTCCGGTCCAGGGAAGGCATGGCTTGGCAGTTCGGGCTGGACTGTTCCCATGAGGCACAGGGTCAGTCTGATTTGCATATGGCCATGTCTGAACTGGGGTGGCAGAGTAGGCTAAAGAACGGTGATGGATCAAACCCAGATCTGTTGACTGGGTGTGAGTGTTTGATTGGTTCTGATGCTCCGTCCATCACTACCCCCTTTTGTACCGCTTTGTTCGCCACTAGTTGGCAGGGTATGCTCAGACGTGAGTCCCTTGCTCACTTTGCCACTGGATTCAAGCAAACCTGGCTGAAGACGGCTGAAATGCCAGAAACCGGTCCTAGAAAGCTTGTTTTCGGTCCAGGGAAGGCATAGCTTCGCAGTTCGGGCTGGACTGTTCCCATGAGGCACAGGGTCAGTCTGATTTGCATATGGCCATGTCTGAACTGGGGTGGCAGAGTAGGCTAAAGAACGGTGATGGATCAAACCCAGATCTGTTGACTGGGTGTGAGTGTTTGATTGGTTCTGATGCTCCGTCCATCACTACCCCCTTTTGTACCGCTTTGTTCGCCACTAGTTGGCAGGGTATGCTCAGACGTGAGTCCCTTGCTCACTTTGCCACTGGATTCAAGCAAACCTGGCTGAAGACGGCTGAAATGCCAGAAACCGGTCCTAGGAAGCTTGTTTCCGGTCCAGGGAAGGCATGGCTTGGCAGTTCGGGCTGGACTGTTCCCATGAGGCACAGGGTCAGTCTGATTTGCATATGGCCATGTCTGAACTGGGGTGGCAGAGTAGGCTAAAGAACGGTGATGGATAAAACCCAGATCTGTTGATTGAGTGTGAGTGTTTGATTGGTTCTGATGCTCCGTCCATCACTACCCCCTTTTGTACCGCTTCACACGTGTGGGAGGCACAAGTACCTGCGACAGGCAAGGGCCCAAAATGTAGTGAGGCGACATCAAAATTGCCTATCACAAAACGACCTGGTTTTGCAAAGGGGGTGGTAGGAAATTTGTGTCAGCCCGGTGATGCCCCAACTTTCCCACACACAAAATTTGTGAAAAAAGTGCATTTTTCCGCTAAAATTGAGGTTTGCAGGGGATTCTGGGTAAGGAAACTTTGGGGGATCCACACAAGCCATACCTCCCTAGAATCCCCTGGGTGTCTAGTTTTCAGAAATGTGTGGGTTTGGTAGGTTTCCCAAGGTGCTGTCAGAGCTAGGGTTAATAAACTACAGCTAGGCACTTTGCCAAAAAAGGGTCATTTTTCACTGCGAAATTGAGGTGTGACCACGTTGCGTTTTGCGCCGTTTCCTGTCGCGGGCACTAGGCTGACCCACACAAGTGAGGTACCATTTTTATCGGGAAACTTAGGGTAATTCAGATTTGTAAAGCAATTGTTATTACCTATTGACTTTCAATGCATTTCTGCCTTCCAAATGAAAGACTGTGTAAAAAAGAAGCCATTTTGAAAAATGACCGACAATTCTCATGCCAGTATGAGTATTCCCAATTTCGAAAATGTGCAAATATCTACTGTTTCTAAACTCTATAATTTGTTCCCATTTAAGAAATACATAGGTGTCTTTCATACCGATTTTTCCATGTATACATTTTCCCACAATAATTGATATACCCGGTACATAATAAAAAGCAATTGCAAATTGCAGCTCAGTTTTTGACTCTGGGTTCGTCGGGTTCTTGGTGAACCTAGAAGTCCTATATATCCCCACAACCAGAAAGTTCCAGCGGATGTAACGGTATATTGCTTTCAAAGAGCTGTCATAATTAGAAGAAGTTACAAGTGAAAACGTTGACATAAAAGGCAGTTTTTTTCAACTAATTTTCAATTTTTCCTATATTTAACTGTTAGTTTCTATAAAGAAACCTTGATGGATCTACACAAATAACCCCTTGCTGAATTCTGAATTTTGTCTACTTTTCTAAAATGTATAGCTTTCCAGGATCCATTATTGCTTTGATACCCATTTCTCCCATTAACTGGAAGGAGGTTGAAAGCACAAAAAATAGCAACAATAGGCTATGTTCCAGAAAAATGCCAAAACTGTTGAAAATGTTTTGGTTTTCTGACAAAAGGCTGTCATTCCCTAAAAGCTGGGAAAATGGTGATTTCAGCCCCACAATCCCTTCTTTGATACCATTTGCAGGGAAAACCCCAGACACTTTCATTGCAAGCCCTTTTCTCCAATTCCCCTCCCCCAAAACAAAATCAGCTGTATTTTGGCTAATTTCTGGGCCCCTCCAGGGGAATCCACAAAACCTGGGTACCTTTACAATCCCCATGATGTTAGAAGAAAAGGAGGCAAATTTGGCGTGGATACCTTATGTGGTCAAAAAGTTACAGGGGCCTAAGCGCGCACTACCCCAAATAGCCAAAAAAAGGCTTAGCACAGGGGGGAAAAGACCTAGCAGCGAAGGGGTTATACAGGAATCACATTTGGTGGGTACAGCCACTAAGGCACTGGAAAGATGGGGCTATAACATGGCGGCACACTCAGCCTTTACCTCTGGCTCCAGGGGAGTGGGGATCCTGATCCGGAAGAGCTGCCCTCTGGTGATAATCGGGACATGGATGGACGATCAGGGGCGCTTTGCAGCACTTGTCTGTCAATGGGAGGGGCACGCATACAACTTTGTCTCTGTGTATATTCCTTTGGCGCTCCATAATATCGCACTACCGGCCTTGGGTAAATTCCTGCTCGCACTACCCCCAGGGGAACTAATTGTAGGGGGCGACTTTAATGCCATATTAGATGCTGCATGAGACAGACACCCACCGAGAGAACAGGGGACAACTACATCGCACCTCAGGGAATTCCAGGACGCACTTGGGCTGGTAGACATTTGGCGCACGCGTTACCCCCAGGAACGTCAATACACTCAACACTTGGCTGCACACAATAGCCTATCGTGAATAGACTATATACTCACCTCATCTGGGGGTCTCGAAAAGATATTGGAGATTAAGCACCTGCCCAGGGGTATATCAGACTATTCGCCACTGTTGATGACATGTACACCGCACCTCACGGGGAAGAGATGCACATATCCTATACTTACTCGGTTCCTTAAGGACCCAACCATATGGAAGGACTTACACAAAACTTTGGGGCATTATTTCCAAGAAAATTAGTGGTCAGTGACCTCTCCCATCATACTATGAGAGGCATATAAAACGGTCATACATGGACAGGCGATGTCTTTGATCACGACCCATAAACGAGACAGAGCACAGCGGGTGAGGGAGCTTGAGTAAGCGGTTGGTCGGGCAGAGAGCAAACACACGTCGGACCCCAATAATACCATGACCCACACACTGAGCCTCGCAAAACAAGCATACAGAGACCACTTATGGGAGGAGGCTAGGGCACGGGTCACGAAAACACAGCACACATCTATGATGTTGGAGATAAGGCCGGTAAACTCCTGGCCTGGCTAGATAAAAAAGAACGGCCTGCCCGAAGGGTGGCGCAACTCGACTTTCCAAGTTGCGCCGAGTTGGGGGGACAGTAACGGACCCTCACGCCATAGTCACAACATTCGCACACCACTACGAAACAATATATACCTCCATTGCGACGACATCTGTGGAGGAGAATTTGGCCTTTCTTTAGGATATACATCTGCCGCGTCTGACGCCACAGGACGTTCAGGCGCTGGAGGCAGATTTAGCGGCCGATGAAATAACTGCAGCCATTAGAGGGCTCCAGCCGGGGAAAGCACTAGGCCCAAATGGTATTCCAGTGGAGCTTTACAAAAAAGAGGCGGACACACTGGTGCCAAACCTGCTTAGAATGTATGAGGACAGCCTCAAGATGGGAATACTCCCTAGAGACCAACGGGTAGCAACACTTATAGCGATCCCTAAACTGGGTAAACCCCCGGGGGAGTGCACCTCCTACCGCCCCAATTTCACTCATTAATGCAGAAGCGAAAATACTTGTGAAAACACTGGTGGCCAGACCCCAGCCCCATCTCACAACCCTAGTACACCCCGACCAATCCGGCTTCATGCCGGGCCGGAACACGGCAATGAACCTCAGGAGACTACATGGCGTGTTGGCTCGCATACCCACTATCCAGGAGGAGGCGGTAATTCTCTCCCTAGACGCCAGTATGGCCTTCGACCAAGTGGAGTGGCCCTTTCTATTCGCAGTGATGCAACATTTTGGTTTTGGGTCCAAATTCTGTGCCTGGATTCAACTACTGAATGATCAACCACTGGCACATGTGGTGGTCAATGGCCAGATCTCGGCGGACTTCCTCCTGGGGCCGGGCACCAGGCACGGTTGTCCGCTGTCCCCTCTCCTGTTTGCTTTAGTGCTTGAGCCATTGGCGGCGTGGATCAGGAGGGATCCTGTAATACGCGGATTGAGGTGGTCGGAGGTTTGGGAGGACCGCATCTCCCTTTACGCGGATGACATCTTGCTATATATGGCGCATCCTAGACAGTCACTCAACTGCCTGCTTCACATCTGTGAGTCCTACGGTAGAGTCTCAGGCTATACCATTAATTGGGAGAAATCGGTTTTATACATACTTAGGGGCCCCCCTCCACGCCTGCCCCGGGTTGTCAAGATCCAGATCGCAGAAGATGGATTGAAGTACCTAGGTATACAGGTCACGCCAAATTCCTCAACATTTTTTGAGTGTAATCTATCGCCCCCCCCCCCCTGAAAAGACTCCGTAGTGATGTGAAACAGTGGCACTCCTTGCCTTTGACGCTACTGGGCAGAGCAGCCTTGTTTAAAATGATGGCTCTCCCCAGGTTTTTCTACGCTCTGCAAAATACACCCTTCCCAGTCTCTCGCTCCTTTTTCAAATCCATTGAGGCGGAGGTTGGCTACTTCCTGTGGGAAGAGAAGCCTCCTCGCACCGCAATGGGCAAGCTAATACGGGGCTGGTATGACGGTGAAATTGCCCTTCCAAACATTCAACTTTATTATTGGGCCAGCTAATAGTGGTTAATCGATGGCTCCATGCCCCACAGGACGAGCCAGCATTGGGCATGGATAGGCACACTCTTGGCGCAGACGGAATCCTGGGCGCACTATATAACAAATCCCGGAAACACACTTTGATTGGCCCTACAGAACACACCATCCACATTTGGTACATGGCGCTCCGCACACTCGACTGGGAGGGAGTGATATCGCAACATATGCCACTCTGGGTCACACTAAGGTTGGGCAAGCTGCGTATGAGTAAGGGTTTCTCTCGATGGGATCTGATTGGCATATACAAGGTTGGAGATTTGTGGAAGAAGGGGGGAGTGGTCACTTTTGCACAATTGCAAGCCTCATATCAGATGGCAGGAACGGAGCAATACCGATATATGCAAATCCGACACGCACTGATGAGGGCCATACCTCCGGAAACTGATCTCCCCGAGTCCTCGCCGCTCGAGGATCGATTATTGACGGACTGTCTAACCAAAAAAGCTATCTCTCTCACATACCGCAAATTGGTCAACCACCAGAAAGATCCCACACACACCCTTAGAGAAAAGTGGCAGGCTGAGGTGGGGGAAATGGATGAGCAGGATTGGCAGGAGGCGCTTTCATCCCCGCGGGAGGTGGCGATCCCCACTAGACTAAAACTTGTGCAACTCAAGATACTGCACAGAACATATACACCAGAACAACACTCCACAAAATAGGAAGAGCAGATACGCAACTGTGTCTTAGGGGCTGTGGGCTGGCGGGCACCTTCTACCACACACTGTGGGACTGTCCAAACATCACACAATATTGGAAGGCCGTCATGGCAACGATCACCCGGGTGTGTGGCCTTGGTGTCCCCCCTGAGCCACGGAGATGCATTCTTAATGTGTGGGAACTAACAGACCTTAATCACGCAGAGCAGGGCTGGGCTGCACTGGGGATCACGCTGGGTAAGCGGAACATCGCTCAACACTGGGGAGCGCTAACGGCCCCCTCGCACCAGCAGTGGTGTCGCGACCTAGACAGTGCCATGGTGGCAGAAAAGGCAGTATTCATTGATAGAGGCTGTCCTTGAAAATGGAAACGAGTGTGGGGGAAATGGAACGAATTTCGTGGGAATATATGAACCCCTCCACCAGAAGAATCAGATGAGGAAATGAGTGACTGAACAACACAGACGATGTCCCCCCTGTTTAACTGTTTAATTTTTCCTGCATTGTGAGGGAGGGTCTGATGGGTGCGGTAAAGGGACAAAAGTATGTATACTCTGTTCACCCTGTGACACAATCCTGTACACCATACGCAAAAAGAAATAGATGTGAATGTACTCAGCTTTGTTTGTAGCAATTATCAATAAACAAAATTCATAAAATTAAGTTATGATGGTGTTTTTTTTTGCTTGGGTTAATTTCTTTATTTTATTTCTTTGATGATTTTTATAAAGCAAGCAGCTAACTCATTGAGGTTTACCGGCGCTAAGGTAGGTCCCTATCCACTGTCCCACTTCAGAAGAGCCTTATCCTCAATTGTCTTCAGAAGACTGTCTATGAAGGACTGTTGGAAAACGAGGCAGCATCTGTGAGGCCTACACAAATAACATGACTGCATTTGTCCTTCACTGGGAACCAAACACCCAATTGTAGCGCCTGACTCTCAGAGGGTAGCGTTGCAGAGCAGTCTGAGGCTTACTCAAGGGAGGTGGTGTGGGCTAGTAATCACCATCTGCAGGTGCGCAAAAATAACACTGAATAATTGATTGTCCAATCTGTAAAAGTAAGAGTACATTTATTAAACACACACTCTACTCAATACTATGCACCAATTTACAAATATACATAAGCTGTTGGAATTACTTTGTGACATTGCATAACATCTCCACCTCTCCCGCATGGGGGGTGGGGTCTAGTACCACCACTCCCATGTATGCACATCATCTTGCCCCAATGCAGTTAGTTGATCATAACCTGGAATGAGGGCCCTGCGCACTGGCACCATCCCAGTGGCAACCCCTCCCCCATTATCTCAACCAGCATTTAAAATAGGTAACCCTGCCTTGGTGACACATAACCCTGACTGAGCATTTCTACTGACCATAAAGTATGCATCTCTATATCTTAAGGGCTAGCAGTCTGGGTTCTTCACCTTAGAGTAGCAGCAAGAATACGGGCCCGATTCACAGAACTAACTTAAGACAAAATCCTAAACTTACTACCATTTTCGTATTCACAGAAGGCACTTACTCATTTTGGTATTCACAGAAGACACTTACTCACTTCGGTATTCACAGAAGTTAGGAGTCCTAACTTTAGGACTCCTAAATGCCTTCTGTGAATACCGAAAGTCTTAAAATTAGGATTTTTCCCAGTTTAGGAGTCCTAAAGTTAGGACTCCTAACTTTACTACTACTAAACTGAGAAAAATCCTAATTTTAAGGCTTTCGGTATTCACAGAAGGCATTTAGGAGTCCTAAAGCTAGGAGTCCTAACTTTACTACTACTAAACTGAGAAAAATCCTAATTTTAAGACTTTCGGTATTCACAGAAGGCATTTAGGAGTCCTAAAGTTAGGACTCCTAACTTCTGTGAATACCGAAATGAGTAAGTGCCTTCTGTGAATACCAAAATGAGTAAGTGCCTTCCGTGAATACCAAAATGGTAGTAAGTTTAGGATTTTGTCTTAAGTTAGTTCTGTGAATCGGGCCCTACATGTTTAAGCAACACTTTGGATGACCGTACTCATTTGGGTATCATTAGAATGCATTGCAATTACAGCCCCTAAAGGCATCACAGATTAAATGACAGGATTGGCATATACAGCCAGACACACTAGCAGGAAGTGTCTGAAAACATAAGCCCACTTTGTTTCTGAGATCACTTTTATTCTCTACTTCACATTTAACACTTGAACATCAGTCCCACTAAAAGAAATAACCATTAGTAAATGCTTTTCAGTGCAATTACACCCCTTCACCTCCAGGGGATTCTTTTCTCCAGACATCCCCAACTCAGCCCTACACTCCTTGATGCACTTCACAATACACCCTCAGCTATAGAACAAGAGTTCGGAGCCCGGGGATGAGGTCCCGGTCCCCTAAAGACCTCTTTGCGGGGGGTGGGGGGGCGATGGCGCTCTCTCGTCTTCATCTTTGTTGGGGGCCAGCTCCTGGCCCCCCTGCAGGGCACTTTCACAGGGTCACGACGGTGCTCCCCGGCTTCCCTTCTTCTGGGGGCAGCCCCTGGGGACTTGACCCAACCCGGGGGCATCTCTGAGACCGGCGACGAGCCCCACGCGCTTCGTTGTCCATCTTCTTAGGGGTCAAAGGTTGCCTACCTTCCGGGAGGGCCATTTCTCAGCCCCTGGGGGTTCGATCTGCCCCATTTTTTGCGTCTTATTGCTCCTGGAGGTGTCCCCCAGCCACTGGGAGCACTCTTCTTTGCTCTCTGGGTCTCCAAGAGGGTGCATTCTGCAGGGAGCGGTCTTCACTGGCTCCCTGTGCCAGCCTTTCATCTGGCTCTCCTCCTGGGCCTCTCTTCTCCCTGGCAGAGGCCCCTGCTTCTGCGCCCGGTCCTGGGCTCTTCTTCTGGTGCTGATAGGGCCCTGGGAGGCAGACAGGGTGGTTCCTCCTTCCCACTGCCCATTGCCAGGCTCCAGCACCTTCCGCCTCAGCAGACCGCGCCCCAGAGAGAGCTTCTCTTCCTGTGCAAGCACTTTTTAAAAGTTGAGTAGGGGGCTGGCAGGAAGTCTCTGTTTGTCCTATCAAACAGCGACACATCACTTCCCTGCTCCCTCCTTCTTGTCCAGCCTCTGGGTATGTCCCAAATGGCGTTGTCCAGGGTCTCTGGCCACATGGTCTTTCTGAAAAAGCCCCTTCCCTCCTAGCTGCCTTCCCTCCTTGGTGCAGCCTGGTGCCTGGGCCCAGTGATAGCTGCTGATGGATGAGCCTGTAGCCCCACCCATCTTCTCTTCATTGAGCGGAGGCCTTAGCTTGTGGAAGAAAGGTTATCAATCCATCCAGTTGAGGTCAGCCATCAGCCTGGGTCTGGTTATGGCTGGCTCAGAGAAACATGACAGTTCTGTATGACCCAAAAGCAGTACAAATATGACTTTGGACTCTGCAGTATACTTCTTTTCATATCCGCTAAAGTGGATTTTAGTGAGTGTCTGGAATCTGTCGGCCTTATGGAACTTAATCCAGACCATGGGCTCCACATCCCCATAGGGGAATAATGAAGTGAAAACCAGTAAAACACATTGACTTTCCCTGGCACGTTCCTTCCCAGTGTATAAAGCCTATTCCATGTCACCACGCAAGTCTGCATCCGTCCTGCCACACCATTCACTCTTTAGCTGCTCCTGGACTGCGCACGCTAGGAATCTCCCCTGTGCAGCCCCTACACATGTGCACATGCGTGTACACATGTGTCTGCATGTAACCAGCCCGATGTCCCTTACTCCAGCTGCTGCACAGTGGCCTGGTCAAGCCAGGGAGACACCAGTAAAATCCCCATGCAGTCTCTTTCTTCCTGAGTTCAATGTGGGTGAGTCCCAACTTATGAGGCTCCTCCACAGTAAAAGCTCAACGATTAGGTGCTCAAAAAGCGAAAAATCCAGGCGGCCCGTAGTGTCAGAACCACCTTCCAACAAGGGCATTTTCTCAATGATTCTGAGAGAGGGTTCCACAGCTTAGGGTCCTGGAAGGCAAATGACCGCCCCTCCCCCACCCCATCCGTGCACGTTTAACTAAAGGAACTGCACGCAAAGAGAGTTTACCTGAACGGAGCGTATGGGATGGTTGATAGACTGTAACCAGTTCTTGCAAGTATTGCGGTCCTACCCCTGATCTATCCTTGTGCACATAGCATAATGTTTATAACTGGATTATTTTCTCCACTTTAAGTCAGTGGAGTTCCTCTAACAGCCAAGACTGCAAGGAATTGTTAAGGAGTCTATAGAGCATCCTTAAAGCTGAATACCGGACTACCTGCGTTTGTTTGTTAGCTCTTCTGTCTTCTCCCGGATAAAGTCCATTGTTGTAGTCCAGTCTCGATATTATTAATGCCTGTATCAAGGTTCTTTGGGCTGAAAATGGGAGCTTCCAAATGATTTTTCCACAGCCAATGTCAGGACAGTGAAGCATGTAGCTGTCACTTGTGTTGCCTGGGGTTTAATAGACAGCTAATCATCCAGTACAAATTCCAGGTTCTTCACCTTGGGCACTGGCAGTGGAAGAGGGCCCAAGTTTCCGGCCAATGTTAGGGACTCCGAAGGGATGGTTTCTTCCCCAGCACTACTACCTCAGTTTTATATCCATTGAGCTTGAGGAAATGAATACTCATCCACTCTGCCACTGCGCCCAAATAGGAGTTCAAGGTCTCTGAGTTGTGCCTCTGCACATACGACAATGAGAAGTTGATTTGCGTGTCATCCGCATATGGAAATAAAGTGAGCCTACAGCTTTCTACCAAGTCCGCCAGAGGGCGTACATAGATGTTAAATAGTGCCGGACTTAGGGACAATCCTTGAGGAACTCCTGATGTCAGGGCGTGCCACTCGGATGAGGCCATTGCTGAAAACACCTGGAAAGATTGGTCCCCTAGAAAAGATGTCATCCAGAAGAGCCGTATCCTGAAGACTCGGTCAGCCTCTCTAGAAGAGTCTCATGTGACACAGCATTAAAAGTTGCACTTAGGTGGGCGTGGCCTGCAGGCAACAACGATGGCCGCGTACTAGTGAAGCTCCGGGAGCAGCGTGGTTTCCCCTGACTACCCGGCGATTTATCCATCCATTAATCCTGCCCCAAAGACAGCTGTAACGTCCGGGGAGTGAGAGGCGCCGATTGATTGGGTTCTGAGTCCGGACCGAGGCCTGGGAGGCAGTGAAAAGTGAGCGGTCGGCCGCGGCCTGTTTCAACGCCGGCAGCCGGGTACTATATTTCACAGCGACCCGGGCACAGTAGCGAGGTCCGGCTGGAGGTGAGCGGTGCTGGCCCAGAATGGCGCAAGGAGAGGCATCAGCGGCAAAGGAGGCTTAGAGGGGGCATGTTGCCTGTGGCAATGGAGGAAGCACCAGCATCGATCGTGTAGGCAGCGGCGCAGGGTGTGCACGGAGCAAGCTCGGGTCGCGTAGCGCCAGAGGCCGTGCGGTGAGGAGTGGGAGTGAACGAGGGCCCAGGGGTCCCTGTCGCCCCGCGGGATTGAACTACTAATTTAACCTGGTGAAATAGTGGACGACGCCGGGGGATCACCGGCCTTTCCCGACACTTCAACATCGGGGCCTGTGTTTACTGGAAGCCCTGGAACCAGAGGCGAGACCCAGCGAGGGACGGGAGGTGCTTGCCCCGAAAGAGTGAAAACAAAAGGAAAAAAACGAAAAACCCCCCCAAAACAGCGACAGCGGCGCCGAGGGACGCCTGTGGGGGTCACGCCACCGGTGAAAATGGTGCCCATGCTGGGAGCGATCGCATTGGCTTCGGTGCGAGGAGTGCTGACGGCGAGGCTGAGAGAGTCCGCCTGATCCCGACTGCGGTGCGACGGGGAGGGAGCGCGCAACCAGCTGCGACCTGACGGTGAGAGGGGGGATAGCGGCCCGGTCCCCTTCGTGGCCTATGAAACAATTTTAAAAAACTGTCTTGCCGAAGGGGTTCCGGGAGAGCCCCCCCTGTCTGCGCTACAGGCCGTGTGGCACTCTGAGACGGACCTCTGCCAGACACACACCGTGGGGAACGTTCCGTGAGAGCAGAGACAACTGGAGAGGACAGGCAGAGCAATCCATGTGCGAGGTGACGGCCGAGGCCCCTGGCGCGGTAGGGCTCCCACCCCAATAAAGTCGTGACCCCGGACCCCACTGATCAGCTAGTGCCCAACAGACGGGGAAAGCCGACAGGCCGCGCTTGGCAGCTAGCCCAGCGGCAGGCGGCGGGTATTACCTGTCAGAACTGACCGACCGGGAGAAGATGGGGGAAAAGGGCCAGCGCGTGACCGCGCAGACAAAACTCGATAAATATGCCTTCGCCAAAGACTCCACTGGCCCGGATGAACGTAAAGGGCTAGCAGATGGAAACCCGGACTCTAGGGGAGCAGCCAAGGTGACACTAGAAGATATCATGGCAGCCCTAGCCAACGTGCAGCCAACGTTGGGTTCGATCTCTGCGGACGTTTCTTTCCTCCGAGCCGTTTTTCAAAAAATGAATGCCAGGGTGATGGAGGTGGAACAGGTGGCAAAATCCCTTACTTAAGACACCACCTCCTTGCTCCAAAGAGTTGGGCGACTAGAGACTGAAAACAAACTTATGGCGGCAAAGCTGGATGATCAGGAGGGGCGCTCTAGGCGGAACAACATTAGAATTATTGGGGTCCCGGAAAGCGAAGGGAACCACACCATGGATCTCTATGTAGAGGATCTTATACAATCTAAGCTGCAGCCTCGGGGGCTTTCCGCCCTCTTCGCCGTGGAAAGAGCGCACAGAGTACCGGGAGGTAAGCCCAAGCCCGGGGCGCCCCCCCCAACCTATACTGGCCCGCATCTTTAACTTCCGGGATCGAGACGTTATCCTTCAGGCAGCGAGGGTGGCACCCCCAGTTCGTATCCAGAATTCCCAGATCTCCTTCTTTCCGGACTATACAGCGGCGGTTGCCCAGCGTCGCAGAAGCTTCATGGAGGTGAAAAAAGACCTTCGTAGAAAGGAACTTCCATACTCAATGCTCTTTCCGGCAAAACTAAGAGTGGTGGCGGATGGGAAGACGTGCTTCTTTGAAACACCAGAGGCGGCCCACGACTGGCTGGAGGGATGGCAGCGAGCGGGCGGTAATGGGAGATCACGGAGGCGACAACGGCAAGATAAAGGCGATGACGAGGACCCCATGACATCCGGAAAGGAGCGAGAGGAGACAAACTCCACAAACACGGACACTGGGGAGTGATATGGCTGAAGTTGCAACAGGACGTGCGACAAGGAGGTGAAATGTGCCCCTCAAGAGGTGTGAATGGACTCTGAGACGTCATTGTGGCCGTGGTGCCTCTCCTTCGCCGGAGATGTTAGTGGCGGATCAAGACGGCAGGATCACTCCGAACAATGTACAGCGAATACAGGTTACAAGACTGTCTTTGAGGTTGGGGGACAACTGCAACGGCTCTTGGACTTCTCTCCCCCGACACGCAAGTACTGTTATGGGATTAAAGCACTCTGCTATGTTGGGGTGGCGGGTAGTTGGGGATCCGTCTGGCAGGGAAGCAGGGAGGGGGGTGGTAGATAAGGGTTCTTTACAGTTGTTGGATTTTTGGAATTTTCTTGTATTTCTTTTTTGGTTCCTATTGTTCCTTGGACACCTTGACTTGAGTTTGTATTGAGAGGACACCCACACGAGGTACACTTCTATATGGACAATGTGATGGTAATGTTTAAGGTACCACAAGGCGGGACCATGACATATGTTTGCATACACACACACAGCAGGCAATACCAAGATGACGGCGAGTGTACCATTGAATGATAGCCGGGCCCCGGGCGCCCCGCTGACCGTGCTGTCATGGAATGCGAATGGCCTAGGCAATAAAATTAAGAGGGGGCTGGTACTACAACACATTAAGAGACATACTCCATCGTGGCTCTCCTACAGGAGACCCATTTGGTGGGTACGGCCGTGAAGGCGCTCGATAGATGGGGTTTTAAAATGATAATACACTCGGAGTTTACCTCCGGCTCTAGGGGGGTTGGAATCCTCCTCTGAAAAAGCTGTCCAATGGTGGTGACCGGGAAATGGGCGGACGACCAGGGACGCTTTGCTGCGATATCAGAGCAATGGGAAGGATGCAACTTCAATTTTTTTACGGTATACATTCCTCCGGCATTGCACTCACTTGCTTTCCCGGCCCTGGGAACTTTCCTGCTAGGCCTACCCCCTGGAGAACTATTCATAGGGGGCGACTTTAACGCCACAGTAGATGCGGAGTGGGATAGACAGCCCCCGAGAGGGCAGAGCGCAACCCCCACACCCTTACGGGACTTTATAGACGCCATGGGGCTCATGGATGAATGGTGCACGCGACACCCCACGGAGCGTCAGTATACACATCATGCTAGAGCGCACAATAGTCTCTCGCGTATTGACTACCGCCTCACCTCTCCTACCTGTGTTGATCGACTACAGGAGATTAAACACCTCCCCAGGGGCATATCGGATCACTCGCCGATGTTGCTGACGTATTCCTCATGCCTCTCAGGTAGAAGGCGCACTTTCCCGATACATCCCGGATATCTGAAGGTCCCCGGCGTGAGAAAGTCCTTACACAAAACTACGAAACATTACTTTCCCGAAAACATACAATCCGTTTCCTCGCCCATTGTCCTCTGGGAGGCTTATAAAACAGTGCTGCGCAGACAGGCCATTGCAGTAATCATGGCCCATAAACGGGCCGCGGCACAACAGGTGATGAAGCTGGAGGAAGCAGTGACCGTGGCAGAAAGGGAACACGCCAGAGACCCCACCGATACAAATATACACACACTTAACCTCGCCAAACAAGCATATAGAGACCATCTATGGGAGGCGGCACGGATACGCCTCACGAAAACACAGCATACAGTATATGAGATGGGGGACAAAGCGGGCAGACTGCTCGCGTGGCTAGATAAAAAAGAGAAAGCCAACCGCTGGGTGGCAGGGCTGAGGCTGCCCTCCGGGGAGATTGTAACAAACCCGGACGACATAGTGATGGCCTTCGCTAATCACTATGAACAGGTGTACATCCCTGCGGTGGCGGCCACCGCTGAGGACAACTTCTAAAAGATATACAACTTCCGAGACTGACCCCAGAAGACGCGCTAGCGCTCGAAGAGGATTTCTCAGAAGAGGAGGTTGCCATAGCTATTAACGGGTTCCAGTCCGGGAAAGCATTGGGACCAAATGGGATTCCAGTAGAATTATTCAAGTGAGAGGCGAGTACGGTGGTTCCGCACTTGCTGAAAATGTATGAGGCCAGTCTGAAGGAAGGCATACTTCCACGGGACCTAAGGGTCGCGACACTGGTGGCAATATTGAAACCCGCCAGTGAGTGTTCCTCTTACAGACCTATTTCGCTTCTCAATGTGGAAGCCAAAATATTGGCTAAAATGTTGGCGACCTGTATACAACCTCATTTGCAGACACTTATTCACCCAGATCAGTCAGGCTTTATGCCCGGGCGTAACACTGCAATGAATATTAGGCGATTACACGGAATACTGGCCAGTGGACCCTACATCCACGAGGATGCCGTTATTCTCTCGCTAGATGCGAGTATGGCCTTTGATCGCGTGGAATGGCCCTTTCTCTTCGCAGTGCTGGTGCATTTGGGTTTTGGGCCCAAATTTTGCGTGTGGGTGCGGTTACTGTATACAGGGCCTCTGGCACAGGTGGCAGTGAATGGCCGACTGTCAAGAGACTTTGCATTGGGACGAGGAACTAGACAAGGGTGTCCTCTCTCTCCACTGCTATTCGCCCTGGTGCTGGAACCATTGGCGGCATGGATAAGGCAGGATCCTGTTATCTCAGGACTAAAATTGACAGAGAACTGGGATGACCGTATCTCACTATACGCAGACGATATTCTGGTATATCTGACGAGACCAAAACGGTCCATAGGTGGATTACTAGACATCTGTGACTCATATGGTATGCTCCCAGGTTATTCGATTAACTGGGCAAAGTCAGTGCTCTATGTCCTGCATGGACCAACACCGCAACTGACGATACCGGTGGCGGAGGATGGATTTAAGTACCTGGGCATAAACATCACGCCTGATCCAGCATTATTCCTAGAGCGCAACTTGCTTCCACCCCTAAAAAGACTGCGAAGCGATGTCAAATACTGGCAGTTCCTCCTGCTGACATTACTGGGGAGGGCGTGATTGTTCAAAATGATGGCTCTCCCTCGCTTCCTCTATGCACTGCAGAATGCACCCTCTGCGGTTCCAGACTCCTACTTTAAATCGGTTGAAGCGGAGGTAGGGTGCCTGCTGTGGGAGGGTAAGCCTCACCGAATCGCTCTCTTCAAACTTATGCGGAGTTGGTATGATGGGGGAATTGCGCTACCCAACATACATCTATATTATTGGGCCTCCCAGTTCATCTTAGTCAATAAATGGCTACATGCACCACAAAATGACCCCGCTCTACGCATGGATAGGCACATGCTGGGGCCCACAGGGGTCCTCCACGCCCTGTACGTTAAATCGGGGAAAAATAAGCTAACAGGCCCCACAGCACATACTGTACAGATATGGTACACGACGCAGCGCAGGCTGGGATGGGAGGGGATGATCACGCAGCAGATGCCGCTATGGGTCTCCCCTAAGATAGGTATGGGGCACCTCAGTAAAGAATTTGCGGGCTGGAACCTCATCGGCATTTCCAGGGTCGGTGACCTCTGGAGAAAAGGTGAGGTGATACTGTTTGAGAAGCTCCAGACAGAGTATCAGATGGAGAGGATGGAGTTTTTTAAATTTCTGCAAATACAGCATGCACTACAGACAGCGATACCCAAAGGGACCATCGTGCCCGAGTACTCCCCGCTCGAGGATCGGTTGCTTACGGACCACCTAACCAAGAAAGCCATATCATAGACATACAGAAAACTGACGAACCATCAAAAAGACCCCACAGAGATCCTTAAAAGGAAATGGGAGGCAGAGGTAGGACAAATGGACGAACAGGAATGGTATGAGGCATTGGCATCTCCGAGAGAGGTGGCAATCCCATCCAAAATAAAGCTGGTGCAGCTTAAAATACTGCATCGGATATACTCCACTAGAAACACGCTTCATAAAATGGGAAAGGCAGTTACTCCGCTCTGTCTACGAGGATGTGGCCTCCAGGGCACCTTCTTTCATACTATATGGGACTGTCCGGACATTACTTCGTACTGGAGGGAGGTTATGACGACGGTCTCCAGGGTTACTGGTCATGATGTCCCGCCAGAGCCACGGATGTGTTTATTGAATGTGTGGGATGCTACGGATCTTAACCATGCTGACCAAACCTGGGTAGCCTTAGGACTGGCATTGGCGAAGAGAAATATTGCGCAACACTGGGGGGCGCAGTCAGCCCCATCCCATATGAGGTGGTGCCGAGACCTAGACAGTGCCATGATGGCGGAGAGGGTGGTGTGTATAAACAGGGGCTGCCCCCGGAGATGGCAGAGGATCTGGGGAAAATGGAACGCATTCAGGGGCAATATATGCAAACCCCCCTCGTCAGACTTAGAGTCCGAAATGAGCGAATAAAACAAGGACATCAGCACACCATAAGGACTGACACAAACAGAGACTGGGGAGGATTGGTAGGTAGAGCTGTGAATACTGTGAATGTATGTGGATGTAATTGCATAACAGCACCAAATAGAGTGTTTAATTTTAATCGCTATGATAACAATCTTTGTCATAATACTGCAACCTGTATTGCTAAAAGGTGTCCATTTCATGTTAATAAAAATTATTTAAAAAAAAAAAAAAGTTGCACTTAAATGAAGTAGAATCAGTGTGGGTATCTCACCCTCATTCAGGAGTTCGCTGAGAGGTTCTATGAATCCTAGCAGGGCGGACTCTGTACTGTGTCCACTCCTAAACACCGATTGAGAAGAATGCAGATGCTCTTGAGATTCCATAAAACTGGAGAGTTGTCTATTGACATGTTTCTCCATTATTTTAGTCCTGGTCGGAAGCAAATGAACTGGTCTATAATCAGACCAATTATCATGGTCTAGGTTAGGTTTTTTCAGGAGGGGTCGGACCATGGCATTAAAATGTATCCATGCCTGATGAATCTGCTCTTGACTTAGGGATAGATTGAGGAGATGTACCAGAGGTTGCAGATTGCCTCTGACTAATATACCAATGTTACTGTCCGGAATAAAATCTCTAGGTGAGCCAGATCTAATTGACGTCAGTAATGACAAAAACCCATTAAACTTCCTACCTAACCTTAAAGTGCATGGCTTGGCCAGGCGTGAACATGCCTATCCGTTCTCTTTTAGCCTGAACTGCCGTGACAACAACAACAAACTTCGGTAAACCCTGGCAACTTCTCTGCCCACTGCCACCCAGAAAAGTGGTGGTGCCACTTATGTGCCCCCTCTTTTCTTCCCCCTCCTCCCTTCCCATTGCTGAAAGTAGGACCAAACCCAAATAACAAATGTTAAGCACCTTGGCCAGCACCAATTTTAGCTGTAAGAAGTACAACTCCATGCCCATAAAGGACAAATGCACTGCATCCCCTCTGAGGATTTCCACATACTCGAAACGGAAGTCTAAATGCTCTACCATGCCCAGGCTGATGACCCTGCAGAAGGAACAGATTTCTACATTCAACTTCCTGCTGGCTCTGTCTATGGATGCTGGTTTGATCGCCCTTCCCCAAACCCGTCTGGGGATAAATTTCATCAGAGCACGTGGCAACCAGACTACAACCTATGAATTTGCTTAAAATCTTCTTTCATGGGCTTTATTAATGCAAAGCCTTTCTGAACCACTAGATCGTTCTCACCTAAATGTATCAGCAGTATATCAGGACAGTTACCCCCTGCCTTAAGCCTATTCAAATGGCTCAGGGATCCAGCGGGCAGTGAACAGGCCCACATCGCTGTTGCGACCCCCTCCTCTGCCTTACAGGAACGACGTCTGCCACGTGATCTCGCCCCGCCCCCAACTACTAAATCAAGGCGCCACACCTCACCAAGGAACTGCATCGCTTGGGCCACCTTATCCACACTGGTATCAATGGCCGCCATGACAAGTAGAAGCTATCCCCTGCTGTGGACCTGCCTACACTTAAGCACAAACTGTAACCCTGCAAAAATGCTACCACTAGGTACCAGCCACCGTGTCACCAACACATAATGGTGGCTGGTACCTTATAAGGTCGATATATATACCTCTTGGGCTACATATGTAGCCCAAACTGCCTAAACCCTGAGCAGTCGCCCGATTGCTCCACTTCCTCAAAGTACTCAGGGGGTAGATCTCCCTTCAGTGGGCTGCTCCCCAAATCCCCCTTGCTAAACTGTCCACAGTTTCCCCTGATTACTAGAAGCAGCGCTCTTTTGCAGTTATGGCTGCCAAGGACTGGAATTTTTTCCTCCTACCTTGTGGTGCCTGGAGAAGGAGAGTTTGTTGCGATCTCAGCTGAGGACTTGGCTTTTTGACATGGATTAATTTACCTGCCTGATTGTTGGTCCCTGTACTGTGTCTGAGCCCCGTGATGCCTACTGACACCTGTGCGCTTTACAAATCCACTGATTGATTTATTGGTTGATTGATTGATGAAAGAGGTATAGTATTTTGTAGTTAGCAGTACCTGTAGTCTTGTCCAAAAAGAAATGATAACTCAAGAATACGTTCAGAAATAGACATATTCAAAAGATGTAGTTCAGATGAAGTAATCCAGTATTAAATAGTTGAATGACCCCAATGTAGCCCCACCAGGAGCAACCTTCCAGGTGCTCAGCCCTTCTCCAACTGTCCATTCCCACTCCCAACATTCCATCCAGCATAACACTGTCAGCATTCCACTGGCACATCTTAACCATACCAGACCAGGATACTACATAATACAGTTCACCTTAGACCATAGTTGGTTCCAGAAATTAAACACTTTACTGCAAGAAAATATCTGACATAAGTGCTCTTTCTTTTCATGACATGACCAATACAAATCATCAGCAATATCAGAAAATGTATGTAGATTAACCTGTGTGCATAGTAAATTAATAAAAATGAAAAATTAGCTTCGAGTCATTGTGGCAACTTTGGAAATGTTATGAATTTTGGTCCATATTTTTATCCTATAGCTCAACAGAATGACATACAGATAAAGCTCTCTTCCATTGCATTTCAATTGGAGATTTATGGCTACATGTACCAACCTATTTTGCGTTTGCAAACGGACCCATTCACAGAATCGACCTGTTTGCGAACGCAAAAAAAAGCTTTTTACATGTATCAAAACCCATTTGGAGATTTGGTAACCTGTTGCTGAATCATAAAATGGGTTTGCAATACGCTATTAGGCAGGGCGTGTTTAGGGCGTCACTTCCTAATACCGAATCGCATCAGTATGTAGGAATGTTTTGTGACCAAAATGCAGTCGCAAAACATTCTCATTTTATCACCTACTTCAAGTAGGTGGTAACCCATTCGCAAATAGGAAGGGGTCCCTATGGACTCTTTCCCCTTTGTGAATGTTTGTTACAGCAATTTATAAGAGCAGGCAGTGGTCTCACGGACCACTGCCTACACTTCAAAAATTTAAAGAAAACTTTTAATTTTTGTTTTTGAAACGCATCCCATATTCCTTGGAGGAAAACGGGCTGCATTAAAAAAAGTCTACTGACCCCTGCAGGCCACCATGCCCGTGATTTTAGCACTTCCTAGGGGCTGCAAATTGCGATCTACCTTATTAGTATTAAAGATGTAGGGGCATATTATCAAGCGGCAGCGATAATTATCGCTGGCCGCTCTTAGCGAGATTTTTTTTATCGCCGGCTATCGCTGGCATTTATCGCCATGCTATCACTGTATTAACAACGAATAGCGCAAAGGCGATAATTTCCCAGCGATAGTGTTGCTTTCCATGGAACATCGCTGCTTTTCCAGCGATGTTCCATGGAAAACGGCGATAACCTTGCTGATACGACCCTGTGGACGAATCAGCATAATCCACCCCCATTGTTAGGTATAGTTAAGTCTGCATTTTTGCAGACGTTAGTTTTTGGCCAAAACCGCAGTTTTCGCCAAAAACTAACGTCTGCAAACATGTGTGGGCTTCCTTGTAAATATCGCGATGTACATTTTGCGATATTTTACAAGGTAGTCCGTCAGGGGTACGCCCAGTAACGCCCACTTTGCATTTCGTTAGAGATGCAAAGTTAGGCGTGCAGGAAACGGGCGCTAAGTCAAGGATACACGCGTTAGCGTGTCCTTGATCATATTGCGATAAAATTATCGCCGCTTTTCGCCCGAAAACGGACGGTAAAGCGGCGATAATGTTATCGCCAGCCCTTGCTAATATGCCTGGTAGAGCGATTTGCGACCCCCTTGGAATCGCCATAAGAAGCTCTTTGAGTTTCATACATTGTAAATATGAATTACCTAATTGCGAATGTTAGGAATTCGCAATTAGGAATTCGCAATATACAATTTTGATACATGTAGCCCTAAATCCTTGGAGAGATACATTGCCAAAGCTCTACATCTCCCCACCAAAAAAACTGAAAAATTAGATGTTGGAAAATTACGAGAAGAAAGTATATTTGCAATATTGAACTTCAGTTATCTTGGAAAGCATTTTTAGGTAGAAAGAAGTATCTCGTAAATCCCTAAAAAGAATAATTTTGGTTTCCTTCAATAGATGAGAAATAGGAATCCAAGAAAGGCCTTTCTTCTGCCAAATATTCCCCCCAAAAATGGGTTATTAATTTTAATAAGCATATTATACCAGATCATAGAGCAGGTAATATTGTCAAAATTAAACACACTAGAAAATAAAAACTCTGGCAATAAATCCCAAATAATGGGATTACTGCAGAGTATGCAAGGGCACCGAGATGTATGCACTGCAGTGGTTTAAGGGTGCTGAGATGTAGTAGTAATTTGTAGTAAATTGTTGTTTCTAAACAGGGCTACAAGAGGAAATAGTTCCTCTATGTTTAAAAACCACTGCAGATTAAACTTTAATCTGCAGTGACTTTTAAACATAGAGGGACTGCGTTCAAAGAGTAACCAGGAATTACTCAATTTCTCTGATTCCGCCTGTGGAATGAATAATTTTACCCAGGCATATCGGGGACACGCTAAAGACCTGAAAATCCCTGCTGTGCATTAGCCACTAAACTGTTGAACAGAGTGAAACTTATCACTGGACACAGCAACCAGCAGAGAAACAGGGAAAAGAAGTAAGAGAAATCCAAGACTGGAGCTTACTTTGGAGACTTTGCCTGTTTCAAGGGATATCATCACTCCGTGTTGATGGTATGACACTTGGGTAGATCTGACCAGCTGTAAGACACAGGCCTGGGGGTCAGTATAGATACCAGCTGGAACATAGCATACAGGTAACAAATTAGACAAGGCTTATCGGTTTCAACAGTGGATGAGGCTATGGCAAGCCTGGAGCAAAACGGGATGCTGCTGAATACACACAGGTGAGACATTACAAGAAAAAGGGATTACAAGATAGACAAGCAAGTGCACAAACTAAGGGCACCAACGAAGGAACTGAAAGGGGAAAAGTACAAATAGTGAGGCATGCCAAAGTTGCTTTCAACATACTACAATACAATTCTAGCATTATCTGAGGACATCTCCGGCCCTTAACAAAAATAGATTCATCAGGATTAATAAAGGATGGAAAAAAGACTCTACCCTCGTAGCTCATATGTTTATATAAATCTTACAATCTTTATTAATCCATGAGGTTGGCCTAAAGTTCTCACAATAGTGATGCTCTTTATCCTGTTTGGAAATAAGGATACTGTTCGCTTCCACAAAAAGATCCTTTTGCACATCCATTAGATATAAAACAGATATGAAAGAGTTAGAACGTTCGAGCAATTTAGGTGACAATATTTTAGAAAATTGACAGGTGAAATCTATTCAAAGTCCATCAGGACTAGGAGCTTTAGCTTTCCTGATGGAGGAAAAGGCATTTTTGACTTCTTGTAAAGTATTCTTGTTGGCGTCTAAGAATTCTGCAAATAAGTGAGCATTTATTTGTTTATGCCTGTTCAAGAAGTAATTTTCAAAATCACATTAGCAACGATGAGCATCTTCCTTTTATAAGTTTATAATAGTCCTCAAATGCTTTACAGACATCCGTGTCAGAACCAGAAATAGTGCTATCAATGCCATTTAATTTACTTTTCATACGTTTATATTCTTTTTAATTTCCAAATAATTTGTTAACATGTTACCACGCTTATTTAGGCCCTCAAAATATTTAGCTTTATCCTTTAAAAGAATATTGTTAGTGCTTAGTGTAGGGATTTTGTTTAGCCCAATCTTCACAACGCCAAGGTCAGAAAGCATCGGAGAGCATTTTGATGTAAAATACAAATGTTCAAAATATTTGATTTGCTTCAACAAGGATACGTAAACAGCATAGTCTAATTTGGTAACATATGTACTAACAAAAGCTTCAAATGCAGCTTTAGATTAAATGTAAATGAAATGCTACTGGTGGGCTTGCAGCACTGCTTGCGCCACCCACCGAAGTGGCCTTTCAAATCTGTCTCAGGCCTCTATAAAGAAGGTTGCCATGTCTGCAACGTCCCTTTTACTACATATCAGTCACCAGTAAGGTAGACCCTAGCTAGCCCACGTGCCTTAACTGTGTGGCAGCCTGTTTGGTTTCTCACTGCTGCAAGACTGCCCTCTCAGAAGAATGTATTGGGGATTCCCTGATATATGCTTCAGTGGTAATTCCTGACATGACAGGGGTAATGTAACCATGTGTGGTATGTTTGGAATAGTGGATGTTAAATCCTGCTTATTAGTGAAAGCAGATTTATAACCACTATTTTAGAAATGCCACTTTTAGAAGTGGGCATTTATGTGTGCTATTTGTCTTTGTGCCTGCATGGATGTGTATTGACCGTCAGGTTCTGACTAACAAGGGAAAGGGGATGTGCATTCACTCCAGCCAGTTCCTGGGGGTTGAGATGTGTCCTGCCCTGCCAGGGTGACTATGTGCTAGGCTGAATAGACCTTGGCTGAATTTAGAGTAGCAGAAGGGATTTTGCCTTGCACCTTAATAGGCCTGTCTGCATTTGTAGTGGTGGGAGGAGTAGCATCTGCACCTGAATAGGGCTGTGCCTGCCATGTGAATTATAAAATAAGGATGAATCTTTGTGTTTATTATTATGAAATATGCATGTGTAAACATTAAGAATTCATTGAAAAATAAAGATAGAATGTGATAGTCGAAGTGCCACCTCCCATTAAATGTCCCAACCCACTTATGATCAATAGATGTTATAATAGAAGCTTGGTCAGAAATAAAGATAGAGGCAATTTCTGGTTTTAAAAGCTTTATTACGTTGCTAGTACTCATACAATCAATTTGTGACATAATACCATCTGGTGATGAGAAAAAACATTATCAGGACTGCGAATTCTACATTAATAGAGAAGCTTTATATTTCATTGTATGTGTACATAGTCCTCGCCAAAATGTTAATTATGCCAGAATAATTGGTGTACACCTGGGCCACAAAATGTAGGCAAAATTACCACATCATGTAATTTCCGGGAGAAATTTCTACATGAGATGTACCATTCGGGTAATTTATGGATGCGAGCTGCATTTCAGATCAACATTTTACCTAAGCGGACCTTTCAGGTAATTATTGAGTGTAAAACTACAAATCCAAAATTAAGCAGCAGTCTTTTGAATGAGAGTAGCAGTTCCTATAACGTGGACAGTTAACAAACATTTCATGTAAGTTTTTTATCCACTCAGACAGTACATGTAATTTTGTAGCACAAAATACCAAATCTGAGCGCATGTTGCAGTGTTTTTAATGCAAGAGACCAGAAATTGACTTGTATTTTATCCGAACATATTGTCTGGGTGTTGTTTTGCGTGAAAGATGTATTTCGCATAACTACGTATAACTTCACATAATTTTGCTGCAATTTCATGTATTACATTACAGCAAATTAGGCACGTTTCACACACCCCTAGCTAAAACCTATTGTTTAATATGGAGTTCATTAGACCCCTTATTTTCCAAGGCACTACATTTGTATTCATGAAGACATCACTTTGTAATGTACATAGATGTAAAAGATGAAAATAGCCAAAATATATACACATTGAACAAGCTATTAAGAGTATAAAAAGTACATAAATAGGAATACGTTGATAGTAGGAGATCCTTATAGATGGCAACCATCGTTTATCATGAAACGGGAACACCACATGCCATTACAACGCGATCATTACAACAGCTGCATTGTTACAATGCATGTCATTCCTCCGCAAGTCGGAATGACGACTTGCTCTAGGGGTCAGAAGATGTTGGATTTAAAATCCAACACCTTCCCTACTGTTGCATAGACTGAAGTTGGAATAGTAAATTATACTATTCCAACATCCAGCGCCCCCCTTGAGCAGGTAGTTGTTACAACTTGTGTTGTAATGGCTGCCTTGTTACAACGCGGTTGTTGTAATAACCATGTTGTAATGGCTTGTGTTAAAAAAGCATGCAAGGTCACGTGGCATATTCCTTATAGATTGATTAAAAAAAGGTATATATTAATTGTTGGACTTGGCCCTTTTGGCAGGATCATCCCTGAACTTTTTGCCTTTCTCCTGTATTTTTTCTGACCTGTTGTTGGTGGTTTTGTGACTCTGGGCACTTTATCACTGCTAATCAGTCCTAAAGTGCATTTTCTCTCTCTTGTAAACTTGGTAAGATTGATCTACACCTGTTTGGTATATTTAATTTACATGTGAGTCCCTTGTTCAGTGGTTTTCCATATACCCAGGGCCAGTAAATTAAATGCTACTGGTGGGCTTGCAGCACTGCTTGCGCCACCCACCGAAGTGGCATTTCAAACCTGTCTCAGGCCTCTGCCACTGCAGGGCCTGCGCGCTCAGTTTACTGCCACTGTGACGTGTCATATAAAGAAGCTTGTCATGTCTGCAACTCCGCTTTTACTACATATCAGTCATCCGTAAGGTAGGCCCTAGATAGCCCTATGGGCAGGGTGTGGTGTAGGTAAAAGGTAGGACATGTGTCTTAACTGTGTGGCATGTACTGGTAGTGACAAACACCCTATTTGGTTTCTCACTGCTGCGAGACTGCCCTCTCATAGAGATGCTTTGGGGATTCCCTGATATGTGCTTCAGTGGTAATACCTGACATGAGAGGGGTAGCGTAACCATGTGTGGTATGTTTGGAATCGTGGTGATAAATCCTTCTTATTGGTGAAAGCAGATTTATTACCACTATCTTAGAAATGCCACTTTTAGAAGTGGGACTTTATGTGTGCTATGTGTCTTTGTGACTGCCTGCCTGAATGTGTATTGACCATCTGGTTTTGACTGACAGGAGAGAAGAGATCTGCTTTCACTCCAGCCAGTCCCTGGGGTGGTTGAGGTGTATTCTGCCCTGCCTGGGTGACTCAGCGCAAGGCTGAATAGACTTAGGCTGAATTTAGAGTTTTCCCTTGCACCTTAATAGGCCTGGTCTGTATTTGTAGTAGTGGGAGGAGTAGCACCTGCACTTGAATAGGGCTGTGCCTGCCTTCCACAATGATGGCTCAGCCCCCCTGTAGTGTGTATGGAGCTCCAAGAATGGAGGGTGTTGTGCACTGTTAATTGCATTTTTAAAGTGCCCCCAGAACTAGTTTGGACTCAGTTTAGAGCCCTGTGCCAGGGGAGAACAAAGACATTTGGACTATAAGTACTGGGGCTGTGACTCCATGTGGGGGAGGACTGAAAAGAGAAGACACTACGTGTGGGACATGTGGCTGGGAGGCCGCTGGACTGCCAGGAGGAATCGCCTCAGGACTTACCTATTCTTGTGGGGCTGAGATAAGGACTGGCCCTGTGCCCTGAGACCCTTGTGCTGGCCTGCCTGGCTGCACCCTGCTATCGCTTCCCCAGTGCTCTCTCAGGAGTGCAGACTTGGGCGCTTTTATTCATCAGGACTTGTGGCCCTGAACTGAAGCTTGGGGGGTGCACTCTGAGTAGTGCCTGAGCCCCAAGTGTGGGCTCATGCTGCAGTAAAGTGCGCAGAGCGCTTCCTTTTTGCTGTGCTCGGAAGTGCGGTGCCCGCACACCCAAAACACATGGTGGGCGCTTCTAAATCTGTCTTCTGACCCCGAGAAGTGGGCTCAATCTCCAAATACGGCGGGCGCAGAGCGGCGTCATGCCATGAGGAGAAGCAGAGTAACTGGAAGCCAGGCAGAGAGGATGGGCCGCGTGGCCAAGCCTGGTTGTGGGCAGGGCTAAAGTGAGACTGCGTCTGCGCTGCTTCGTCACGCCCACCGGGTGACCGGAAAGCAGCAGTGTGAAGAGTAACGCCAAGAGTGAGGGTGGAGAAGCCGGCCCAGGTTGCCTACCCCGAAGCCCATGACCTCGACGCTGCCACCAGTACCAGCTCTGTTTTTCCCTCCAAGGAAGGAGGGTTGTGAGCCTGACCTTGTGAAGAGGGGAGCGAGTCCCACTGGCCGCATCGTCGTGGGCAGCTGCCCCCAGTACTGCTGGCAGCAGAGAAGGAATGACGTTGCCAGTTCAGCGTAATACTACCGCTGCTGCAGCCATTTCTCAGGTGGAAGGGGCTGAGTGAAGTCTCCCCGCCACCTTTGAGAAGGAGAGGTTTTCTTCCTGGTTCAATCCATTGCCCTTTTGATCTCCAGGAGGAAAGAAAACATCCTGGTACGGCAGTGGCAGGATAACAAGCATCTGGGGCGGGTATGTATAACGAAGGGGGTTTGGTAACCGGTGCAAGCTGGAAGTAATTACCCTGTCATGTGTGCAGTAATGGTGGTCTGCCTACGGTTGGCATAAGGTTATAATGTGTGCAACTTACTAGTATTTACTCTAGTGCACTGTTGCACATGTTTAGGCATAATGTGTTGTGCTAAGTGCAATCCTACCAGTAAGTACTGGGTAGCCTAACTGTAATGTTTATGACAGTGGGCCGAATGGCCTAGTGATTTATGTAATCCCTGTGAAGTCGTGACAAGTGCCTAATGGCACAGTGTAATATACATGATTGCGATCTTATGTGTTTCTATGGATAATACAAAGGATGTTTTTATATAACCTTGTGAGGAGTTTCTTTTGAGGTGTGCCTAGTATGTCACTGTTGTGTGTGTGTGTGTTGCGCAAACACTTTACACATTGCCTCTGAGATAAGCCTGACTGCTCTGTCAAACTACCAAGGGGGTGAGCAGGGGTTATCATAGGTGTGTAACTCCCTCACCATGACTATAGTGGTAGGTTCTGCCTGGCTTGGGTGCATACCCTAGCCAGCCACAAATCCCATTTCTAACAGTAATGATAAAGAGGAAGAGCACAAAGGAAGAGATAACGTTTAAATAAAAGGGAGAGGAAAGCAATTCGAATGTAAATACACAGACTTGAAAAAACAAATAAAAAGAAAACCAACTAGGACTGGAGTGTTGACATCTTGACGGTAGCCTCTCCAAAAAAGTGTTAATGAAGACAGCACCATACTGTCAAACTTTATATAACTGTGGCCAATTCACACCAGCCTGTGATGTGCCCATTTCTTTCATGCTACACTTCTGAGATAGTCTTTAAGCTGGTCTGGGTCTTCAAATGAGTGAGTTTTCCGACCGTGGGTGATGTCAAAGAAACAGGTGTGAATAATTCCATATATTATGTTCAGTTGTTTTAATGCGGGCCTTATACATAAGAATTCTTTCTTGAGAGCCACACCTGTGCTAAATCATGAGCTACGAGGAACTTCTTACCAGACCAGGTCTGCTCTTTTTTTTAAATTTTGCAACATGCATAACGTGTGTGAGTTCAGTATGTTCTAAGCATGAAACAATAATTCCTCTAGGTTTTCCATGTTTGTTCTGTAACTGAGACTTCTTTCCAAGTTGATGAGCTCTTTAGAGATTGATGGATAAATAGCTGTGAGGCCTATCAGAGATGGAATGAAGAATTTTAAATAAGTCAGAATGCCATCTCCATGTAGGCGATCATAAAGTCCTATATCATTGTATCAATTTCTATTTTCAAGTTATAGTCTATTTCTTCTTTTTGTCAATATTTTTGTCTTACATTTTCTATTCAGGTGCAAGGTACAAGCAGCCAATTGTTTAAACATGAAAAGAGAATATATCAGACTGCAATATTGAAAACGCATAGTACATTATGAAAGCAGGTAACAACAGTCAAGGGGGAAAGAAGAGTCCAAGAAATACAAAAGAAAAAACAATATAGAACAATAGATACTGAGTCAGTCATATGGCAGTTCAATGAGAAACAAGGAAACAAATACAATAAACATGAAACAATCTGACCTGAGAGATGGAATACAGCTTCATGAGGCCCTAGGACAGGGCATTTGATCAGACAGTAGTTCAACGGAGGGAAGCAGAGGCAAGGGGGAGGAGCAAGAGGAGCAGTCATGAGGGTTGGTATTGGTGAAAGGGCCACCATATGTCTTTGAAAATGTCCTGTTGGTCCTGTAAGTGGTAAATAGTCTGTTTGTGGGAGGCGGCAACCGCCATGTCGCACATCCAGTCTGTGTGCGTCGGAGGTAGATACTGTTTCTATAGTCTCAAAATGTCCATGGTACCCAGTTTGAATACAGTGTTTAACCATATCTTGGAGCTGTGGATGATCTTCGGTAGAGCCAAGGTATCATGAAGAAGGATTCGTTTCGCAGGGAGACTCAAGGTTTGACCATTGGAAGTTTTCAAAGTGTCTATGACTTGGGCCCAGTAGCCTTGAAGGGAGTCACAGGGATAGACCAGGTGTATGATATCACCTTGGGGATGTGCACATCGCCAGCGGGCCACACTGGGGGCCGGACTGGCTCGGCATAATCTCTTCAGGGACCAATGGCAGTCCTGGAGGAGTTTAAAGAAGCTCAGCTTTTGGCGTGCCCCCTGTAGGCCCCTGACATGGGTGTTGAAGAGTTCTTCCCAGTCCTCCTCTGGATAGTCCTTGGCTTGCCTCCTACGGCATTCCTCCTTCAGAAGCACTCAGAGAGGTCTTAAAAGGTGTTCCTCAAGGAGCATTGTATCCAGAGATGAATCTACTGTAAAAGCACCAGTGGTGCAAGTAGTCATGGACAACAGACTTAGGGAGGGCGGTTGGCAGCAGCTGCAGTGTTGCAGACACACAATGGACATTTGGCTGTCCTACGTTGAGGTGGAACTCCTCCTGGAGAGAGGTAAATGATTTGAAGGTCCCATTTTGAAGCAATTGGTCCATTTTAAGGATACCTTTGGTGATCCAGGTCTTCCAGTGAATCGGTGCCCCACCTATTCAAAGTTCTTTGTTGTCCCATATAGGGGCCTACTAATGCAGATAAGCATGTACGTCGAGGTGCTTGTGTGTTAGGTCCCAGGCCTGGACCATCATGGGTAGCAGAGGATTAGAGGTGCAACCGCCCGGTGTTACGGCTTTTTATAGAAGGTTGGGGTTGAGTAGGCCGACTAGGAGTTCCTGTTCTATCAGGATCCAGTCTGGCATATTCAAGTCTTTCAAGATGAAATAGGAGAGGTGAGGCAGCTAAAATAATGAAATGATGATCAGAGTAAGTTCCAGTTTAATCCAGAGTACATTCGAAGGTCTGGAAAAGAAGTTAAATGAAGATAACTTCATTTTATTTGACAGATGCAGGAAAAATTAATTAGCACATCTCAGAAAAGCAAAATAAAGGCTTCCGAGTACCTTTTTTAATAAAAACTATAGCATGCAGATTCCTTGGATCACTGCAAGTTCCAGCATGTCAAAGATCATAAATAGTTATATCTGGTAAAAAAGAAATGTCCAGATTAACCTTGGAAACCTATGAAATGTTGATCTCAACATTCAGTGGAGAAAGAAAACTGAAATAAATCAAAGGAAATACGCAGGCGATATAAAGGATTTAATATAAGGTTAGTTCATTTGACATGTTTAGAAAATATGTTCTCACAAGATTTCTATGGAGAAAAAAAACATTGAGACACTCGTACACAATAAAACTGGATAGAACAGTATCTGTTAGAATTCATGAAAGCTTTGAGAAGAATACAGCAGCGCACGGAGCCTTCTTCACACTATGCCACAGCATAATTTCTCAAGTTTACTTTCATAACCGACGCTTGTTTCTAAAGGGAAAGAAAGTGAAATGCCCTTGAAAGCACTAATGCAGAACAGCAAAGATTATATCTGGATGTAGCTGGCAGCTTTCCACGGTGAAGTAGCTGCACTAGAAACCAATAAAGGTGTATTGTTTGGTGACTGACGTTTCAAGGCTGCCAGGGCAAGGAACGTCAGCAATGAGCAGCCATCTCTGTCGGTGACAGACCACGTCCCTTTGGAATCGATCTTTATTGATGTTGCACATCAGGTGCGTTTGCAGTACTAGGCTGACCGGTGCACGGAGTAGTGTTCCCTTACTCTTCTAGGACAAGTGTTTGTGAGGTCTGTTTTTGGGTGGGGCATCGCAGGAGCAGGGCAGTTTGGAGGTGCTGGGGTTTCCTTGGGGGTACTCTACAGAGAGGTTATGAGCTCACACTTCTTCCCTGCCTATAGGAATAAAGACAACATTGCTATTGGTTAGTGGTACTCAACATGGCTGCCTAATTCAGCACCGCCATATTCTGACCATTCCTGGAAGGCAATCTGTGATGATTTAATTGTCTCTGGGTTGTTCCCATTTTTAAGTGTTTTCTGTACGTCCAGCATAATTGCTAATGTTTCAACATGCAAAAGAATGTTATTGAGGGGAATCCAAAATGCAGAATAGGCAAAGGGGATCCCCGAAGTGGCATAATTGCCATTGGTGCTGGTTCCAGCTCAAGAATGGTTGTTGGAATGCATTTTATCTGTTACAAAGGAAGAGATCTTTCGGATCGAGTAGCAAGCATTCTGAAAAGATCTGACACCGAAACATGAAGCCAAGTTCTGAAATGAGTTTATTTCATCTGACCGGGAGGAAGCATAACCAACAACTGACAATTCTGTCGGTGCTCTGGAACCTGGACACAGCCAACCTCCAGAACACTGCACCAACATTCTGTGAAGCTTTAGGGTTAGGATGTGTCACATCTGGCTCCTTTAATAATTGCATAACATAACATATGTATATAAAATGCGTTTAAAAGAAATTAAATTCAATTAAATTCATAAATCTAAGCAAAAAAGCACAAATAAATCTCTCTCTCTCTATATATATATATATTCACACACACACATATTATATATATTGTGAGAAGTTGGCCTGGTATATGCTGTCCACTAATTAAAGTGGGCACCTTGCACCATTCCAAACAACCTTTAAGGTGATTTAAGAGGTCAAATATTATTATGTGTTCTTATATAGCGCTCAACTTACACTTGGGCATCTTGGCACTTGCATTGGGAACCCATCCTGGTTTTTCCCTGTGAGATAACCCGTACTGGGCATCCCCAAGGTGAAAGCCAGGCATCCCGCCGCAGGGGGGGCCGTTGTGGAGATTAAGCAAGCTTGTTGCCCAGAGCTGCATAGTGTGAACTCGTGCTTAGAGTGGGCACCGAAGCGAGAATTATCAAGTCCATGGACAATTGGGCTCCGGACCCTGCCGCGTCGGGAATTGAACCCTGGTCCCGGGTCTGACCTCTGCTTCAGGGTATGCCTCCTCTAACCAGTGAGCTACACTTCTCCACTCCAAAGATAACCTTAGAAAGCTATCCAAGTGGTGGCTGTGGAGAGCAGCCTTCAAGCTTAGTTTCGAAGAAATGTTAAGCAGCTTGTTTTACCAGAATGCAATCTTTTAGTATTAGTTAAAAGAAAAGAGAATCAGACAGTAGTTATAAAAATATGTATTTATTAATATAACACTATCTAGTTCGACATATATCTCCTACACGGAGATCATCACAAACACACAATACTTGAGCACAGAAATGACAGTAAATAGCAGTAATACACTGTGGGCCCCAGGGGGGAACCAAACCGTATACTATGTATGTGGTATAAGAACTGCAACTCGAGTCAAGGCAGTGTCGAGAGGACGTAGAATCGCTGGGCCCCCAAGAAACCACCCAATGTGAGTAGATAGGGACCCCGCGGAGGACGGGTGCAGTGTGGGAACACGACCGCGTGCGCCATACATTTCTATGGGAAAGTCGCGGTTGAAGTTTTTGAGTTTAAGGACCCTTCCCAATGGACTTCGAAGAAACCCCATGGAAGACAGAAGGTTGGAGAGCCACCCCACCCCTGTATACCAAGGTACCCAAGTTACCTATCCCAGGGAAGCTGAGTGCATAGGTCTGAAGTGGCATCGGAAACCGCCGTCAAACCCAATGGAGGACTTCGAAGAAGAGCCGCTTCTGGAAGGAAGAAAAGTTTCAATTGGAATTCAAAGGTGGATTCTTGTCGAAGAGTACCTGTAAGCAGAAGGGACAGAGTCTGGGTCACTTAGTAGTGACCAGGGGCTCAGTAGACGAATTCCCACCAATGTCGAGTGCTTCAGGGGAGTTGATGGAGTCCTTGACTTTGCAGCTACGGGAACCAGGAAATGTTGAGGTCAACCAGGAGCCAGATATGAGCTGACCTATAAAGGATGTCGAGTGCTGAGGGGTCGGTGTCCGGCGAGAGAACCAACAAGCCTTGGCAAAGGCAACCCATGCAGAAGGTCAAGGATGTGTACGGTTCGGACCAGCAAGGTCCAGGAGACTCACCAAACACAGGGGAGTCATAGCAAGACTGGAGTAACCAGAAGAGCCCAAGAAAAGCAAAGTTAACCCTCAAGTGGACCCACAGGCCGGAGGCACAGGAGTCGCGAGAGGACCTCAAGTGATTTCACCAAAAAACAGCCCACAGAGCATTCGGTGCAAGGAGGTCAAAGTTCTTGGTAGAAAATGGTGGCAGAGGCTGAGGCTACTCGGAGTCCGATTCACTTGTTCGGGAAATGCCAAAAAGCATATGCACTTGCAAATGTACGCAGTGCACAGGGGTTTGGGTATTGCGGCCCCCACGAGGGATTCTGACCTCAAACTTGGTGAGAGGACAGCGCAGGCCTCGGGTACGTAGAAACCCACCTCCTGTGTTGTTGAAGCTTTTGGAGTCCGTAGGAGCTCAGGATCAGCAGACCGGACAGCAGTGTTGTGGTGCCTGCGGATGCAGGGGAGTGACTCCTTCACTCCAAGGGAGATATCTTTGGTTGTCCTTGATGCTCCACAGGTTCTGCACTGAACCTGTATGGTGCACAGGCACAGAGGGTGCAGCAGACTGATTGGGAGGTGAAGTCGGGCCCAAATGAAGTCCAGCAAAGTCCAGAGTGTCCAGACGGTCGAAGCCCAGTTGTTTCTTGTTCACAATCTTATCCACGTTGAATCTAGGGTCCTACAGCCAGGTAAGCCCTTAAGTACCCACAGAGGAGGGTTGGCAAAATTCAGGGGACCTCCCAGGGGAGGGTCTGGACAGTGGGGAGGTTACTCCCATGTCCTTTGTCCAGTTTCGCGCCAGAGTGGGAGCCAACGGCTCCCATGACTGGGTTGAACTGGATTATGCACAGGGACACCAAATGTACCCCTCATTCAGACTTTCAGTCGCTGGCAAGCGCACCCACCCAGCCCTAATACACGAAATACTGTCTGGGAGGTGGTCACACCTCCCTGTGACAGGATGCCTTTTGTTCTGCCTTCCCCTGGTCGAGCTTGGCTCAGCAGCAGGAGGGCAGAAATGTGTCCCTGGTCGCAGCAACCATTTTGTGCTGTCCGGAACTAGAAGGCTGGTACTGGGAACACCAGGGACCCCACAAAGCCCACTTCTGAGGTGTGGAATCATACTCCCACACTGGTAACCGGTGTGGGGGTATGATTCCAACATGTTTGACACCAAACATGATACGGTTAGTTTCAGCCGTTTTAGAGTTGGTCATCAAGCGATCGCGTAATGCCCCTCTATATGTTGTATATGGCTGCTTCACTGACAATCCGGGAGAATGAACTCCGTAGGCTGCAGGGGTGTACTGCTCATTGCAGTGGCACCCTCTAACTTAGAACCAAGCCCCCTGACCTCAGGATCGTAAAGGCCAGCTAGAGAGGTGACTTATAGTTTTTAAGTGCAGTGATGGTTAGATATAGTAAACCTATATCTTAAGTAAGTGGTGCTTGCAGCAACTTACACAGGCTGCAATGGCAGGCCTGTAGGTTCCATTTTGCATGGCCTCTCATGGGTGGCACAATACATGCTTCAGCCCAAGGGAGGCCTCTGGGGTACCCATGCCCTGGGTACATGGATACCATATACTAGGGACTGACAATGGAACCCCAGTATTCAATCTGGAGTGTACCTAAGTACATAACAGAACAGTTTAAGGAGAAAGCAGATGGACCGGGGTCCTGATTAGCAGGATCCCACTCAGACTAGTCAAAAACAGTATCACATTTAGCAAAAGGTGGCGGTAACCTGAAGAAGCAGATCCTAATTTCATATATATATATAAATATATATATATATATATATACATTATCTACTGGCGGTCGCCAGTAGATAGTTATAGTTACAACCTAGTTTCCATAGGAAATCTCAAAATTCTATTTTGAATAACTTTGGCGCCAGTTGACGAATCCTCGCGAAATTTTCAAAACAAATGGGGCGCTCCGTTCAGCTCCTACCCTGAAAGTCTCGGGGTGATTCGTCAAGCGGGGGCCGAGAAAAAGGGGGGTCCCAAAACGCGTTTCCCCCATGCATTTTTCCATAGGACCTTTAGTCGCAGCTACAGCCCGAACGGCTGAACAGAATTACGTGAAATTTGGCAGAGAGGTAGCCATAAGGTCAAGGAAGTGCCTTTTGCAGGTCTGGTGTAAATCTGTTCAGTATTTCCTGAGAAAATAGCATTTAAAAGCATATCAATATCTATATGCGCGCACCGTGCGTGCACGTTGCGCGCACCCTGCCGTGCGCGAGCGCAATTCTGATTGGTTGTTAGATGTCGGTAAACATTCGAATCGGTCGAAACCAGGAAGTGTCGGCCGCCATTTTGTCTCTCGCAGTCTGAGGGGGTGGGAAAAAAAGGTGGAGAACATGAAAAGGGGGCAGAGTGGACAGCTCCTGACCCCCTAGCCTTGGTTAGGGGGTCACAGATTTTTTTAATCGTGATGTGCGCGCACCACGCGCGCACGGCACGCACTGTGAACCGTGGGTGCTTGGTGCGCGAAGCGCACCAAGCGCCCACAGCGCGCGCACGGTGCTCGAAGCGCACCGTGGGCGCACGGTGCGCGCACCGTGAAAAACCTGACATTTTGTTTTTTAAAGAAATACATAACTTAGCATTTAAAAAACCATACAAATTCACTGAAAAAAACATAGGTTTCACACACGTTATAGTTACGAATTAGCATTTAAAAAACCTTGCAAATTCACTTAAAAAACCATAGGTTTCACACATGTTATAGTTAGCTGGACATTTCACTCGTAAAAAACCAATGAAATTCCCCCGTTATAGTTAGTGCAGGCAACTATAACTCACGCGACCGCAATCCTCTGCTGATGACGTCAGATATTACATCACTGATGACATATGTGTCTTTATGAAAAATAAATATTTGTAATATATGTATAGCTAAAGATTAATAGAAGAAGACATGGGTAAATAAGTGTCTAAATACAGTGATGTAATATCTGACGTCATCAGCAGAGGATTGCGTCGCGTGAGTTATAGTTGTCTGCACTAACTATAACGGGGGAATTTCATTGGTTTTTTACGAGTGAAATGTCCAGCTAACTATAACATGTGTGAAACCTATGGTTTTTTAAGTGAATATATATATATATATATATACATACATTTTGTGACTTCTATCTCCGTCCGATGGTCATGAAAACACCTACCTATCTCAGAGATACGAATGAAGTCCTCAACTTGATTGAAAAGTTCCCTGAACCACAGACAATCAACCTTCTAATGGCCCTGGATGTGGAGGCACTTTACACCAATATCCCCCAGGATGCCACCTTAAAGGTCCTAGAAACTACCCTACAGAACATCGATCCCCGGCCCTGCGAGACCCCTGTCCCGTGCATCGTGGAGTGTGCCTCGCTAGCCTTAAAAGAGAATTTCCTCGCCTTCTAAACCCAGCTCTAACATCAAATCCAAGAGACCAGCATGCGGAGCACTTTTCTCCAAGCCTAGCCTGTTTATATATGGCTGCATTTGAAGAGAAGTACATCCACACGTGAGAACAACCCCTACCAGGATAACATATTAATATGGCGGCGCTATATTGATAATATCCTCCTCTTCAGGTGGGGAGAGGAATAACAATGTGTATCTTTCTGTGAGTGGGTCAACACCCTAGACCCATACCTAACATTTTCAGGCACCAGGTCACGAGAATGTATTCGTTTCCTCGATCTCCTGATCTCCCTACACGAAAGGGCTTTATTCACGACAAACTACAAAAAGCCGACAGATAGGAACAGCCTCTTTATTTACGACAGCCATCTCTCTGAAGCTTTGAGGAACAGCCTCCCAGTAGGTCAGTTCCTATGCCTACGCCGTAATTGCAACACCTTGATAGAGTTCGACAACCAAGCAAAAATCCTGTCAGACAAGCTGATGGAACAACATTACCCTAGAAGAGTAATTTGGCAGGCACAAAAGTGAGCTAAGAATAATCACAGAGAAGCCCTTTTGGAGACTAGAGAAAAAAACAGCACAGAGGCTTTCACATGCGGAACCACATTCACACCCAACTCAAACAAGATTCAGAAAGTAATTAAGAGACACTGGGATATCTTAGAGATGGGCAATTTTACTCAAGGTCCAGTTCCCCTTTTTGCGATCAAACTGACCCAGAATCTGAAGGACCTACTGGTCCATACCTGTCCGGAATCCACAATCACAAGACAACCTACCTTATGGGCACTACCCCCCACGGTAGAGGGCCACTTCCCCTGTGGATCATGCTCCGTATGGCCCCTCAAGGGAGTAACTAAGCACATAGAACTAGGTCTGGCCAGACCGTGGTACCAAAAGAGACATACGAACTACAATACTGCATATACCTCATAACATGTCCTTGCGCCCTACGATATGTAGGGATGACAACCAGACCTGTAAAAATTTGAATAGGGGAGCATGGGAGTACAATATGCTGTACAAAAACGAACACCAAATTATTGAGCCTTTCCTAGAAAAGAACCACACCCCTGACAGTCTAAAATGGACCATATTTGAATCTAACCCCAGCTGGACAACCAGTACACGTTGGGTGTTTCGTTTAAAGAGTAACTTAAGGGGCCTCAATGATGAGATTCCATGGGCAGAACTAATGAACTACCGATACATCACCACACCTACTATGGATCCCACCAGGCTGGCTTATCCCTCATATGAGCAGTGATTAGGCATACAACAGCCCCATATTCGAACACACTGCCTCTTCTGCAACACGAACCTTGATGTTGGTTAAAGGGCAGTAGCAGCTAAGATAGCAGACACTATGGGTACAACACGCTCCACAACGGGACTCCCATATCCATAGAAAGGGTTTATGATGGACATCCACTAGCTATATGTCACTGATATCTGCCCACCGTGTTCTAAATATATTCATCTATTCGAATGACACCGAATACTAACAAACACAAGAGTAGTGTGACCTCTTGTGCAGACACACCCTCCAAGTATTACCTACACCTTATGAGATCATAGGTCATACACACCTGTCCCCATGACTTCTGCAGCATATTCATAGTCTTCAATTTTCACTCACAACAAGTTTAAGTACAAATCATCGAATCATCGATCAATCTGTGATTGAAGTGCACTCTACGGTCCCCAACTACATTTACAGGAGCTCTCCCACCTGTTGCCACAAAGAAATAACTGTTTTAGTTAAAGTATTAATTCACAATATATCTGGACTCTTCAGACATACCACTTTGGCCAGCCCTTATGAACTTCTTTTACCCCCTTGCAATATGGCCGCCACATTGGGCGCACATTACGCACCACACCACTGCCCCTGTGACGATTGTCACGTACAGCTCCCTCCTTCGCCTCCATGTCACTTCTGTTCTAGAACAGGTCCGGGGTACATCTACGGCCGGCTGTTGGGTTCACTGTTAACGGCGAACCAGACAGCGGCGGAGTAGGTAATGGGCTGCAACTAAGGAGAAGTTAAGCTCACAGACACAGGTATTTACCAGCGAACTCCTCTTTACTCCAAGCTGATTATGATTATACCATCCACAGGTAAACTTCTTCACTACCGCACGGTTTAGCCGAGGAAGTTGAGGGGTATGAAACAACCGATTGAGGTGTATGTTCTATGTATACCGTTGTTCCTAATTTAATTGTTTTTACCGCATTTTGTGCACTCGCTTGACACTCCTGAGAGCATAACTTATACTTACTAAAGGTAACAGACTGCCACATTCACCATGGCTGAGATGCATTAACGTAGCACACATTATAGACTTCCCATTGACGCCATGGGGTCCACGTGAAACGTATTGCATGCAAATACTAAGTCACCTTCGGCGTTTCTTTGCCATATCGAGGTGCTACACTTCTCTGTGAGAATCGATTCTGCAAAGGCCACACAAATGCAGCAAGTCTTCCACGCACAAATGTGTTGACTGATGATGAAAAGGCCACATCTGACTAAGCATGCCTCTACACAAGCATCCGTGAATGGAAATGCAAAGAATGTTTTCTGCATTCCATACTGACTGAAAGAGCCTACTCACCCTATTACCTCTTTAATGTCTTTCTTCTTCCCACCAGGTTGGAATTGGGAACGCCAATCAGATGTTCAAATAGGCGCACTGACGCCCACACACCTAACTCTAGGTATCATAGGAATATAGAGTCTCGTCTTCTCTGATTCCTAGTTTTATTATCTTATCTCACATTACGGTCCTGAAGAAGCGCAACGGGGTCCACTAGGGACCAAGTCTTAGTGCGAAACATGTCGACCTGAATCTCACCTTCACCTACACTCACACTCATGGATGAGAGAGAAGCAAGATAATACTCATTCCTCTGCTATATTTATTTGAAAGAGGCTCTTCTTATCCCTTGCTTTTAATCTTTCCAGCCGGACCCCTGAATAAAATTCTGTTTCTGGGTACTGTGGGGCTAACTTTAACCCACTCACACAGTTTTTAGACCCACACGCACAACTGCGGCGTCTCTCCTAAAAGATCTCCAACAAAGAGCCGTCTTGCAGGGCCCGTGGGGGACAGCAGCGCCACCCCACGAGGAGCACATGCCCGATGATGAAGCCTGACAGCCACATGGGTGTGTGAGGGTACTTTTTCCAATAGGAGAAATTCCTCCACCTTCGTCGGTATCCAACCTTTACTATAAACAAGACTTCACTCTGAAATCTTCTTTTTCAGCAACTAGATTAGGCTGCTTCCTGTCTCTCTCCATTAAGAACAGTTACCCCCTAGTGATTACTACGCGATTCTTTGGGAGCATTGATACTGGGCCTTTTCTTTCTAATTAGCTACCAGTCCCCCCCTCTACATTGTGTTGTGGCCTCTTTCTGAACTGTCTCAACCCTTTCCTCCGATTTTATTTCCTTTAGCCCTTCATCTGTCAAGTCAACTCTTTTCATGAAGTCGAATGCCATTTGAAGAGTCAACCCTTCTGAGTTCAATAACTTCTCTTGTACTTTTTTGTTGTTCACTTTTAATACCAGTTGATCCCTTAACATTTCGTCTTGAAAACCCTTGTAGTTACATGTTGCTGCAAGCAATCTCAAACTTGCAACAAAATTATCTATCGACTCTCCACACAGCTGACTTCTTTTTAAAAACTTAAAAATCTCTACCACTACATTCTTCTTTCTTCCAAAATGCGCATCTAATTTTCCTACTGCCTCTTCATACTCATCTTCTCCTTCATTACCCTCCTCAGGGGAAGAGGTGTGGCGCCGCGGCCAGGGTGACTGATGCTGGAATCTGGGGCTCACGGTTCAATCCCTGGCACCGGTATCAGACCAGCCAAGCACAATGTGACTCTGGGCAATAGCTTGCTTAACTTTCCCGACAGCCCCCAGCGCCGGGATTCCTTCAGGCAACTGTTCGTGCTTTACAAATACTGGATTTATTTTATTTTTTATTTTCATCTTCTTCTTCTAATAGTGTACTTAAAGTTAGCAAATGTTTCAATATTTGTCTGCCAACAGCTCCCAAGCAATGTTTTAACATGGCCAATTTCCTAGCAGCAGTGAAAATATTAACCCCAATGGTTTGTACATTGGGGGTGCGTGGCCAATCTTTTAATTGGTGACGCAGGATGGGAATATCCCATCCTTATCACCAATTAAAAGATCTGACACCGAACACATGAAGCCAGGTTCTCAAGTAAGTTTATTTCATCTGATTGGAGGTGGCATAACCAACAACTGTCAAATCTGTCAGTGCTCTGGAACCTGGACGCGGCCAAACTCCAGAACACAACACCAACATTCTGTGTAGCTTTAAGGCTAGGACGTAACACAATGGTTAATAGTGTTTAAGATTGTCAACAGATATAAAATATATAAATGAAACAGCATGCCGCCTTTGACTAATCTGTATATATATATATATATATATATATATATATATATATATATATATATATATATATATATATATATTCCAAAAATCTCTCCCAAGGGAAAGGAAAGAGCCGCACACATTGCGGTGACTTTCAAGATGTTATTTTCTCCGTTCGTAAGCTCCGCTGTCCTAATGCATTTCAGCCAATATATATATATATATATATTTTAATTATCGTCTCAACAGTACAAAGAAGAGAGCGGCACTTCTGAATATTGGATCCCAAAGGGGATTTAATAAAAGGCACTTACTTGTGTCTTTTATTAGAATTGCTATATGTGTGATGCCTCGGGTCAGTGACACCACCAGCACTTTGTCAGCATGCCTGCACCCGCATCCGAAGAATGTAATGTATCTGCATATCTAAACACAGCGAGAATACCACTGCATTGGGAAGAGAGGAAGTAGTATTCCACTACATGAAGGGGTCTTACCTGTAAACTCTCCAACAACAGCAAATCCTGTGTGCCAGCTGCCATGGCGGATGTGCAACCTGCGGGCCAACAGAAAGGTGGGTCACCACTGTGTGTTCGAACGTCAAATTACTTAATGGGAGTTCGCTGTGGATCTCTGCCTACCGGCACGGTGCGACTTGAATAAGGCGAACGGTGTAGCTTTAAGATGGGACACTGCATCTTTAAGGATGAGGAGGGGTTAAGACTGTGGTCCAGTGGGAGTAGTAATCACTGCATTTAAATGAACCCCCAGGTGTAATGACCCTCTTAGTGAAACCAGCATTGAGGCAGAAACGCAACTGCCACAGCCTTTCACAAGCTCACTGACTATGTGCTTTGGTCATTTTTGGCTCATTAAATCCACATGGTAATCTACCCGAGCAGTGTCAGACCCATTCTTATGAGGGAGTGGAGTGCTGGACTTGATATATATGGGCCCAAGTCACAGAACTAACTTAAGACAAAATCCTAAACTTACTACCATTTTGGTATTCACAGAAGGCACTTACTCATTTTGGTATTCACATAAGGCACTTACTCATTTCGGTATTCACAGAAGTTAGGAGTCCTAACTTTAGGGCTCCTAAATGCCTTCTGTGAATACCGAAAGTATTAAAGTTAGGATTTTTCTTAGTTTAGGAGTAGTAAAGTTAGGACTCCTAACTTTAGGACTCCTAAATGCCTTCTGTGCATACAGAACGTCTTAAAGTTAGGATTTTTCTCAGTTTAGGAGTAGTAAAGTTAGGACTCCTAAGTTTAGGACTCCTAAATGCCTTCTGTGAATACAGAAAGTCTTAAAGTTAGGATTTTTCTCAGTTTAGGAGTAGTAAAGGTACTCCTAAACTGAGAAAAATCCTAACTTTAGGACTTTCGGTATTCACAGAAGGCATTTAGGAGTCCTAAAGTTAGGACTCCTAACTTCTGTGAATACCGAAATGAGTAAGTGCCTTCTGTGAATACCAAAATGAGTAAGTGCCTTCTGTGAATACCAAAATGGTAGTAAGTTAAGGATTTTGTCTTAAGTTAGTTCTGTGAATCGGGCCTATATATCTAGAATGTATTCTGTAGCACACATCGAAAGAGAAATATGCCTCTAAGGATTGATTTGGCACAGGAAGGGTGCTAAATTGGCACTAGGCTGTCTGAAGTGTACCAGCGCTTTGAGAGAACAGAAGGGCACCATACCTTAGTAGATATGGCGCATTTCTGATCCCTCCTTATCATGCAGCACAGCAAGATGCCTTGCTGTGTTGTGTCACATGAAAGGCTAATAAATCTGGCCCTTACTGTCTCCAACCCATAGGTACGAGGGTACCAAAGTGAAACCCAAATGTTGGAAATTAGGTTACTGTTCATGCAGCAACCACAATTGTTGTCAGGGTGAAACACAGTAATAAAGTGAAAACACAAGACAAGAAAACTTCAACACCAATTTACAAAAAATAGAGTAAAATGTGATGAATTATTCAAGACCAATAATGACAAAAATCTTATCAGTAGAACTAGAGATATGCAATTTTACAGATTTAAGTGAATTTAGTTCCTAAAAGCCCAAAGGGGCAACTGTAGTTATCTGGTCGCGCAGACCTGGACAAAATCACAAGTTCAGACCGGCCGTGATGGAGCGTGGACTGGATACAGGGATCAAGTTAGGCTTACTGAGCAAAGTACCTTATACCTTAGTTGCAGAGCATTACGAAATCCTGCACTGCTGATGCATTGCATAGCGGCAGTTCAGAGGAGCTGCGGGCCACAATGGGATGTCCTGCGTTGTCATCAAGGATGGCATCAACGGGGATTTGCGATGCCAAGACCAGCATTGAGGATGCGTCTCGCAGCAGAGGTGCCAAAATGCTGCGGGCTGCGATTTGATATCCTGCATTAGGGATGCATCATGCTGCAGCGGTTCTGATATGGAGTTGTGAAGAGATGCATCACGCTGCGTCAGTTCTACCTAAAAGACACAGTTGGACAGACCCACTTTTAAGTGCCCAAGACTGGGGTGGCACCAAATTGGGAGCAAGACCCACAGCGAGCAGAGTCCAGGTGCTGGGTTCAAGATGATTGGTGTCTTATCTATCCCTGAGGCTTTGATCAGGAGGCCATCCAACTAGCCCATTGAGTCACTCTGGGTTCAATATGCTGGTCCAGTCCTTCTCAAGCAGGAAGGCAACAAGGCAGCAGAGTAGAAGTACTTCTTGCAGAACAACACAGCTGTTCTTCAGGGTCTTCCACAGGTCCAAAGGTGTACGGAAGAGTTAGGTCTGAGAGTCCAATATTTATAGTTGGTGCCACCCTTTAAGTAGGATAAGGTTCTGGAGGTATCCACCCCAGAGTTGTTTAGGATTTGCTGCCTCCCTGCCTGGCCCCAGGTTATCTAGGTACACAACAGACTAAGGACAAACCCTTTGTGAGGGTGCTCAGGCAGAGTCTTTGTGATGTGCAAGTGTGGTAGGTAACAGCTCATCCCCACATCAAGTCAGAGATGGTCCATCCTGCCGACACCTATACCCCCCTTGTCTCACTGTCTGGATGCAATACACAAAGACCAACTGCCAGCTACACCTAGTCATGCGACCCAGGATACAGGCTGTAGGCACCAAATGGTTGGGACAAGAAAATGCCAACTTTCTAAAAGGGGCAGTTTCAGAATTGTGACTTAAAATCTGACTTTAACTTTGAGGAGGTTTTTAAATTACAATTCTTTAGACACAAAACTCAATATTCCTACTTGCTCCTAATTGAAAGTTGTCCCTTATTAAATGTAATAAGTTAACCCAATGTTATCCCATGGAAGAAGTAGGACTTACCGCAGTGAAAAAAACAAATTAAAGAGTGCTTCACTCCCAGGCCATGTAAAACTTAAAAGTGCTTTTTTTAAGTTTGGGCTGTTTAGGGCCTACCCTAGTGGTGACTTATATGTATTAAAAAGAAAGGTTTAGGCCTGACAAGAGGTTTATTTGCCAGGTCAGAGTGGCAGGTTAAACTGTACAAATAGGTTGCAATGGCAGACCTGACACATGGTTAAAAGTCTTCTTAAGTGGGTGACACAATAGGTGCTGCAGGCCAACTAGTAGTTTAAATTTACAGCCCCCCGGTACATATAGTACCAATGTACTAGTGACTTATAAGTGAATTAAGTGTGCTAATTGGGTGTAAGCCAATGTTACAATGTTTTAGGGAGTGAGCACACACACTTTAGCACTGGTTAGCAGTGGTAAAGTGCACAGAGTTTGAAGGCCAACAAAAACTAGATTAGCAAAAATGGAGGAGTAAGACAAACTTTGGGGGAAGATCGCCATAAGGCTGGCATTTCTAACACCAAGGTTAGCAGCCACTATCCCCTAATTGAGGTCCATGTGTCTTAAGCGCATCCAAGCGGCAGTGCTGCTTTCCTGAGATGAGATTGATTTTTATCTCAAACATGGACCACTATTCCACCCCATCTCCATGCATCAACTTGCAAGCCTTGCACAAGATGAACCAGAACACCTTGTCCTGAGATGTTATTTTGTGTATCGATCAATGCCGAGTACCTCATCTGTGCTACATGGCCAGTAGCCACTTGGCTACTAGGGATGTTTGAGTGAGCTGTACCAGCGCACCGCTGTAGTTAGCCAAATCAATTTGGTCTGGGTCCATATCCTCATACAAGGCTGAAGCAGAACGACAGACAGAGTTCCATTGGCTGGTCTCGGCAGGGACGTATCTGAGCGTCTTTAATTCTGATGGCAGTGTCTTTAGTGAAAATAGGTACACCATGCAAACATGACGAGGGCTCCATCCTAGAGTGAAAACCTGCATTCTGAGTGACCAAGAAGGGACTTCTTGCATCCCAAGCCCAGTCTCAGAAAAAAGGCCTGTGGTTTGATACCCACATACAATATGCGAAGACCATATGTGGTGGACGCGTTGATTTTAACACACCAGAATGATCTGACATGGTCAGAGCTTGGAAGGCCAAGAGCCAACCTCTCTGGAGCTTCATCCGTTTAGTTGATGCTGTGTAAGCGTTTCCCTGATAATATTCAAAATGTTTAGAGTACGGCAAGAGTGAAAGGTTATTGTGAACGCGTTTTTATTATCCTGTGTGTTGTGAACTGAGCGATTAGGCATGTTTGTTAGGTTGTGAAGGCTGCTTTGAGGATTTTTTTTGTGTAAACGAAAGTGTATCGCACCATATGTGTTTTTGGGAGCGAAGGAAGGTTTGTGGCAGTCGCGTGGAATGTCGATGGTTTCGGTATGATGCGCTTCCTTGATGCCTGGTGGGATCTATGCTGTCCAGGACCGGCTCTTGGCATGGGCCCTGGCCCGGGGTGCCCACTGTTAGAGGGGCGCACATGTAGCTCACTTCTCGAGCTGCCCTCAATAACGCTCTAATTTCAGGCCGCCAGTTCAGTTCATTACCTCTGGAGCGCAGGCTGTATATAAAATCTTGTTTTCATTAGCCCCCCTCGTCTTCCCTTCATCCCACTCCCCATTGCTTCTCCCTCGGGCTCTCATCTCCAGTTTAGCAAGTGAATTGGCAATTAAAGTGAGGCGACAAGGGGTCAGTTTGTGTTAACAGGCCGGTTACTGGTCTGGGGTATTCACTCAGCCAGGACGTGACCAGTGAGCATAAAAGGCCCCGCACCAAGATCACCAACAGGAGGGGGTAGATGTGGGAGTGGGGGAGGGGGTGGAATCAGTGGCTGCACCAAAGTTAATTTCGCCCGGGCGCTGCGTGGAGAAGGCCGGCCCCAGTGGCTGCATTTCGAGAGCTGTCAGGAGATCCCTGAAGCCCTCGTTAGGACACCGGCTGAGTCATAAAGAAATGTGCTTTCTTGTAGCACGAGGAGAACAGAGGAAAATATTCACATACGTGTGAATTGTGATAGTATGTACACTGGAAGTGTAAACAGTATTTCTAAATAGTATAAATCCAGAAGGAAGGGCATACGTGTGAAGAATTTTTTTGTGTGCAATTTTTGACATGCCTTGAAGCCTCTAAAAATAAAACGTTGTGACGATGGGGCACTTATGCGACTTAAAACACCCTAAAGATTCCTGTTAAATGTGAAGATGGTGACCTATGCACTGATGGAAAAGGTGAACCTTCCATTGCTGGATATAATTCCCACCGTTTGTGACTTTCATATAAAATATTTGGGAGAATCATTGCAGGAATATCTCAACGCAGAGCTGACATGCACAGGAGAAACCTTACCTAATCATGGAAAAAGTGAGAAAATAATGTAATTTCTCAACAATCGAGAGAATTGCCAAGTGGGACTTATGGCTATCAAAACTGAGTGAGAGGTTCATCTCGGGGTCTACAGACTGGAAGTCCTCTGCTGCTTCTCCTAAAGGGGTGGCATCAGTATCAGACCTTGTGTTAACCACCTCATCCTAGTGATGCAAGCATGGGCCACCCCTACTTAGTACAGCATAAGTTATTAATGCACAGTTCAGGGCCTCATTTATGAGGCCCCTTGCGCTGCCGGAACGGCACTTTTTGTGACGTTCCGTGGCGCAGGAGCCTGCTCCACATTTACCAGGCAGTACTAAGCCACCTTTTTTGGCTTAATACTGCCTCGTAAATAAGATCCCCTAAAACACAGTTTTCTGTGTTAAAAGGGGGTGCATTAAGTGTTGCTGGGGGTGTTCCCTGCAACATCCATGGCTTTTTGGCACTGCCCCAGATGTACGAGAAATCGTAACTCTGAGGCAGTGCCAAAAACGTACTCCTCCCCAGTAGAGTGGAGGCGTAAGGGAGGCTCAACAAGGAGAAATTTCTTCATTTCTCCTCATTTTTACTTTTTCTATGTGTGCTGCAGAAGACATAGTAAGAGGAAAAAGCCTCCTGTGATTGTTTATGTGCTGGAAGGTTTTCTTTCCTGCACAAAGATAATCATCCCTGTGATGCAGGCAGCCTGGCACCATGGCGCAAAGGTGCCTGTGTTGGTGCATTGCAGCCCATTGTGCACCGGCGCAGGGGAAAAGGACAGGAGTGTGCCGTGTCTGTAAGATACAGCGCATTCCTGCCCTTTTCTTTTGCCGTAGTACAGCGCAGCAGAAAGGCCTATGGCCTTCGGCAAAACCTCATAAATGAGGGCCTAATTTCTGAGGTTTTGATGTAGGGCACTGCCATGGATGTTGCTGGGAATGCCCCCAGCAACACCCATTGCATGCCCCTTTAATGCAGAAACTGTGCTAAAGGGAACAAGATTTACGAGGCAGCATTAAGCCAAAAATGTGGCTTAGTTCTGCTTTGTAAATATGGAACAGGCTCCTGCGCCATGGAACGTCACAAAAAGTGACGTTCCGGCAGAGCAAGGGATCTCATAAATGAGGCCAGAGGCCCTCAGTGTTCTCACCTTTTTTAGGTATCATTATTGTGAGGATTTTACTTTATCCTACTTGTGATAAGATGTGAAAAGGGCGCTGGCCTCCTTCGAAGAGATCTTAAACAGTCATACCTCAATAGAATAAGAATCAAACGTTATTGTTTTAGACCTCAAATACGATCAACAAAACAACATTGACTGAAAGACTATCATTTGTAAGTATCACTGGTAATATAATAAATACAAAATCATTAAAGCTTTAAAAATATTATATTTACTATACACATTTCTGAGAGGCTGGGCTTGATTCGGCGATGATATACTCAGTTTTATGCCACTATTACATTAGGTGCTAATACAATTCTTGTTTCGTAACTTCCCATACTCCAGTAATGACTCTCAGCAGAAGGGCATTCACAGTTTATAATAAAAACTGTTGTGGACTTTTTGGTCAAGTAAGAGATTAACGTAAGGTTGCAATATTTAAGTGGTTGAGCAAAATCCACAATTATATTAAATTTACTTAAGTGATAGCGATGATCTTATCACGTTTCATCCTGAAGTCAGGGAAAAGGGTTTCCAGGGTCAAGTTCAGGTGTCTTGGGGACCAGTCCTCGAGGCTTGACCAAGAGAGTCCAAATAATTACAGAGCAAGAGAGAATGGTTCATGTAAGGGATTGAAGGCCCCCTTCTGCTCAAAGATCTCAACCTCAGATGAGTGCAACAGCCGCCAACCCCAGCCCCAACGAAGCACTGCAGCAAGACCCAAAGCCTCAGCAGTGGCCAGCCTGAATTCTAGTCTCTGAGCTTGAATCAGAAATGAACAGTTAAAAGAGCAGGATTTCCTTTGTTTTATTGTACAAGTAACTTGGATTCCTTCTATTGTGTTAGTCAAAGTAGTGTACGTTTTAGTTTTATAAATAAAAATGAAATAAAAATGACAAAAAATTCCTTGTCACATTGTTCTGAAATATAAGGCTTTTCTCTATGGTCATAAGAAAATATCCTATCTTGTTAGGGATAAGTTTGTGCATACTTTAGTTTTTCTCCTAAACACCAAAGTTTTACTCTTTAGAATGATAACACGCAAGAAGTGAGTAGTCGCATACGATTGTAGTTCAACTAAGCATTTATGGAGGGCTTTAGTAGTTAAACTAACTAGAGTGAGATGATCAGCATATAATAAGCGAGGCAATGGGCGAATACCAAGCCTAGGTGCATCTCCTGCTAACTGAATCACATTGGAAGGCAAATCTTAAATTAATAATGCAAATAGCAGTGGGGTCAGCAAACAGCCTTGTTTCATTGTTTTTTGTTGGGATCCTCAGGAATAGGCCAGATTATCTTCCCAGGTTTACCTGACACCAAGTGGAAGTGTGTGATACTATGATTAACTTCAAGAGTCCATGGGAAACCTTGAGTGCCATCAGTTTATTCTACAGTCAGTCTATCACTTCTGTCAAAGGCTGTTGAAAAATCAATGAATGCAGACTTGATTGATTGACCCCTTGGCAGCACATGTTTAACTACAGCCTGCACTGTGGCTATATTATCAAGTGTTGAGTGATTTGATTTAAAACTTGAATGCTAAAATTGTATTTTAATTGTATTTATATAGCACTTAGTGCCCCTAGTGAAGCATTGTAGCGCTTTCCGATAAAGTAGCACTCTGCTCCGGAACCCTAAAGGATTAGTGGTAGATTAGTATTAGAAAATGTGAGTTAATTTGAGCAGTGGACACGTGAGTCTGTTAGTTAGATTGAATCGGATAATGGAAGGATAGAAGAGGGAAAAGTCTAAAAAGTGTTATTTGGGAGATATTAGTCGAAAGATGAGGTTTGGGATGTGTAAAAATGAGAGATGGGGGAGGCAAGAGACTCTAGAAAGCGATTAGGGATATCATAATAGTAAAATGAGGTTTGGGATGAGTCAAAGGAGGGATACATGAAGGAGGAATTTAGAAAGGGTTGGTTGGGAGATCATAGTGGAAAAATGAGGTTTGGTGTGTGCCAGCTGGAAGAGAGGAGGGAAGAGTCTAGAAAAGTTTATTTTGGAGATCATAGTATTAGAATGAGGTTTGGGTTAAGTCAGAGAGTGGAGGGAGAGGATATATTGACAGAAGTATAGGGTGAGACAGAGAAGTGCATTAGAGAGAGTGTACGTTTTTTTTTCTTTCTTCTACAGGAGGAGTGAAGTAATAAATAGATAGATACATGACTACATACAAAGGATATAAATGTTCAAGGAAGATAATATAGTGAGATTTAAAGCTGTATTGTATAAACTCAGACTTCCAAGTGTTGCTGTAATTAAAAAATGTATGTGTGTATTTATTCTTTAGCCATTACCCAAAACTGGAAGTATAACAGGATACATTTTGGAAACAGTTTTCCTACTGGGTCTACAATAAGGGCTGTTTCTCTATTGCCACTGGTTAATTTGCAAGGGCCCTTTTTCCAGACTGGAAGAATAAAGTTGCCAGTCCAGGAACGTGGCATAGTGCGTTTTTCATACCAATAACAAAACAGAGGTCCCTGTAGATTTACCTAATGTATGCTTTCCTTCTTTATCACACGAATCGTGATTGGGTCCCAGAGCCCCCGAGTGTCTTGCTTCATGAATACAGTCAACTATATGTTTTGGAGAAGTAGGTTGATAGACAAAGTTGCAGAGTTGGAGGTTCTAAGTCTTAAGTCAGGTAGTGGCCCGACAGCTGTCTCAATAGCACCATAAAGGTCCGATAGGAAATCTCTCCACTTCTGAATGGGTATGGACAGGGATAGATAAGGGGCCTTGGTGCCATTCCATAATTGTCTGGAATTATTTGAAGCTGCTAAATATAATTTAAACCAGAGTTGTTCTGCATAGTGTTTTTGAAGGTAGCCCAATATATAGTTCTTGCCATATTCTAATTAGTCTTGCTCGATTAGTGTCAAATTGTAAGTACTGCCTTTCAATAAGCCCACTTATATGAGTCTCCTATTGCTGCTCAACCCCATCCTTAGTCCTAATCTTTTGACCTTGTGGTGTACTATGCTGTGCTGCTATGTTCCTTATATAGATTTCCAAAGTGACTCATATGCTTTAGTTATTCTATCCTGAAACCTACTAGCGTTATCAACTGCTTTAATTAACATTCTCTGGAGAAGTGAGATGTTTCTTGGATTCCAGTGCAATCGGCTGCATGAGTTCTCTATACTACCTGACCCATCTTCTAGATTCTACCCTTAAATTATTTCAGGTTAAAGAATCTCTTTAACCAAATATAATTGATGTTTGTTAAACTTGTTCTTATGAATGTGGATGTCGAATATGTAAGGGAAAGTTTCATAGGAGGAAATAGAATTGTCAATTATGGAAGCACCTTAGGTCCCTTTGTGAGTCGAATGTACTGGAAGATCATTGTCCATGCCATTCACAATCACTGAGCCCACTTCCATCTGACATCCGAACATTCTTTTTTTACCTGTTTTTCTGATCTGAGGCACTGGAAGAAATTAGCAACTGGGACATTCCATGCTTCTTCCCTCTGAGTATCTCTGACTATTTCCATGCAACCATCAACACAAAAAAACTTTTGGGATGTAGGTGGTGAAATTGATACTTGCCTTCCATATGGGAGTAAGCATACAACTGTTGCTGACCATGCCCTTGGGAACTAGACTAAACCCTGGAGGAAGTAGTGGTCCCATTTGACTTAAGTCTGGTCTAGATTTCCCCCTGGGGTTTACCTGAACTGGTGAGGTGGTGGAACTCACATCTTTCCCTCTATTCCTCGGTCATGAAAAAAACAATCACAGTTTTTCAGATCAAAGTAGACTTAACATTAGACAGCAGTACAACTCTAGACCACAGAGCATATGAATCGTGTTGGAAATTAACTACTTCAATATCACTGAAGTGGATTGTTTTCAATTAATATATTCATTGTTCTTAATCACAGACGTCAGACCTTGCATCTTTAGAGAACTAAAATGCAGTATGGACGAAATATTAAAAATGCTGAGATCCAGAAGCTGTAAAAGGGAATATTCAAAGTTACGTTTTGGTTCAGCAGTATATAGGGAATTCATTCATCTGTGGAAATGGAATATGTATGAAGAAGATCACTGAAACAAACAACTGATTTATTGATTATCAATAAGACTTTCTGGTGACCAGTAATAAATATACTGGGAAAGAGACCCCTGGAAGGGCACTGCAAGTATCCTCATCCAATCAATCAAACTAATTAATTAATCAATCAATCAATCAATCAGTTAGTTAATATATCAATCAGTCAATCCAAAGATAGAATGCTTTAGTTAACCAAAGATCTCAGAACAGTTTCTTTGCCCATACTTGGATAGAAACCTTACTCCATAGTGGAGACACGGTGTTGTAAATCTAGTAATTGGTTTATTTTTAAAGAGTTATCTAAATGAAGCTGTGATGAAAATCATTCTTTCCAAAGATACAGGAGAGTATGTAATTCCTCTTAGAAGTAAAGGCAACATCTGACTTTTACTCATAAAGGCATACATGTCTACATCCAACCACTTCAGTGACTCCACAGTGGCAAGCACACACTAAGAACTAGCCCTGTATGTTACACATAGATTCTGAACAATGTATAGGAGCTTAAATAATACATTCTTTTAATGTTTTAATCCAAAATCACAATGAACCTCAGCCTTGATTGCCCAAGATAGTCTAGATTAGAGGGAAAAAAATGTTAAGTGTCTAGCTAAGACAACCTCAACAGCATTACGTATTTTGATTCCAATTGAAAGGGTCACTTCCCATACTTCTACTTGTTATTTTATATGTGTGTATCATTTTGGATATAGGGATCATTATTTTTCTACTTATATGTCCTAGGTGTTAGGTACTCAACACCTTTCCTCCTCTGCTGAAAGCACCAGAAGAACTCAGGCTTCCAAGCTCTCCCAGCCGATCAGGACGCTGCAGGAGTGGCTGTTTGGACGCTCAGGCAATGCCTGGGGAGACTGGGCATGTTCTCCACGGGGCTGCGCACGACAGCGCAATAGAGACCATGTCAAGTGTGCATGATGGATTGGCCAGCTGTAGAGGGCTGGCCAAACTGTCATGTGCACTTAGAGGAGTGCACACCACTCCTCCCCTGGCATCAGGGAGCCCAGGCCCGCCCCAACTCCTGAAAGAAAAATAAAATGATAATAACGTCTTGTCATTATCATTTTCTTTTTTTCATGCTGCAAAAGCAGTGGGGTGACGCTCTTCCGCCTCAGCGGAGGACCAGCCACTGGAAGTATGTACAATATCTTAAACTCTTCTGGAAAAGTGTCTGTGGAAATGTTCAGGAGAACATCAGACTGCATCTTACTAATAATGACTGGTAGTCATGCGACTTCAATTTTGGTGATTGAAGTCGATGTCTGACTATTATTGCTAAGCCTTCTTCAGATTTGTCTTGTTAATTCAGTGCAAGGCCAAGGTATCCTGGTGAGATTACCTCACGGAGGACTGGTGCCATGTCACCTCCGTGTTTCACTAATAACCTATTTTGTCTGTTCTTCACATTGACTGCAGGTAGGTTATGTGAGAAAGATAGTGTCCAAAGAGGATAGTGGGGCAACGGGGTGCAGGAGGGGGTTTAGGGGAGTTTTGAGTTTGATGCAGTTATGGAGTATGATAGAGGTGAGGCTTGGAGATTGTGATTGGTTTTGTAGAGAGTGAAGTCTTTTAGTTGAGAATATAGAGGACCTGTTTGTGGTGAAATCTATGTTGTCTTAGAAGTCATTTTCCTGCTCTAGGAAATGTGTGTTAATAGCTTCCTCCATCCCCCGTCTAGATTTGCTGTTTGAAAATAGCCCTTACATGGCATGCTTAGACCCTACTTGAGCAGGGATAACTTAGTCCCCTAAGCACTAAGCATTGCTGCAGTGCTAAGGTCTATTCTTATCTTCAAGAGAGGTGAATGATATGGTGTATAAAAGTTGTTGAGGAGTGTATGAATAAGGGCTGAGGTTCAATGCAAATGCCTGTACATGCAGGTGCTTGGGGTAGAGAACCATCAAGACTAGCAGAGAGTTAAGTCTAAAAGGTCACCAAACATGAAAGGGGTGTTAAACAGCACCTTGCCTATGAAGACAGTAGGAACTGAATTTAAAAAGAGTTTGTAATGGGCGGTCCTATGGGACATGTAATCTGGTGTCCCCGGGATCTCTGGTGTACTTGCCTGTACTGCTCTTTCCCTGTGTCTATCTATGTCTCCATGCCCCAGTATCTACGACTCAATGTCTGTTTCTTTGTCCTATTGTCTGTGTTAATGTCTTCCCACACCATATGTTGTATCTTCATGCTTCAGTATCTGTGTCTATCTGTCCTGTTGCTTGTGCCTTTTGGCCAAGTGTATGGATCTCCCAGCATCAGTGTATGTGTCCAGGCCCCAGTGTATGTGTCACAAGGCCCTTGTGCCTGCGTCTCATGAAATAGTACCTGTCTTCCTGTTCCAGTATCCATGTTCTTCACCTCACTGTCTGAGACCTCCTTCCTCCTTTTCTGTCTTCTCCATTCTCTGGTGTTTATGTCTCCCTGCTCCTGTGTCAGTCTATTTCAACACCAATGTCTGTGTCTTCCTGCCAAAAATATGTGTCTCCTCATTCTACTATATATCTTACTTTCCTAGTGTCTGCCGCTCCTTGCCCACATCTCCCACTCCAGCTCCAATGTCTGTGTCCTCCATCTCCATGAGTATGTTTCTCTGCCTTAGTGTATCTTTTCCTTTCTTAGTGTCAGTTCCTAGTTGCCTCTGTGTCTGTTCCTCTGTGCTGCAGCATGTTTCCCTATCCTAGTGTCTTTGTCTGCCTCGCATAGTGTCTGTGTCTTTCTGCCTCAGTGTCTGTCCCTCTGCCCTAATGTCTGTCTCTTTGTCCTTGTGTCTGCCTCCCTGCCCTGAAATGTGTCTCCCTGCCTTAATGTCAGTGTCTTCCTGCTCTAATGTCCTGGATGTCATTTTCAAGTGTCTATGTCTTCCAGTCCAGTACTCTGCGTCTGTCTGCCTCAGTGGTTGTGCGTTGTTGTCTCCAGTGACTGTAGCTACCTTCCTGTGTCTGTATTCACCTGTCGCTATCTCTGTTTTCCTGTCCCAGGATATGTAACTCCCTCTATCGTATCAGTTTTAGAGGCAGGGAAGCAGAGTGTAGTTGTGAAATTTCACCTCTCTGGGACACGCAAATCCTACTTTGCCCTAGATGTTGCTAAACTTGTCTAGCACTGTACCCTGGGACCGACATGATGAACCAGGAAATGCTGGAGAGAGCCCCTGCAATCACACCCTATTGAGGCAAAAGCCGTGGTAAGTGGTAAGAGGCTTGTGGGATGGATAGGCATAGAGATGCCTTGCTGGCAGGAATAGTTTGAGTTGCTATAGGGTAGGGGATGGGATTGACACTTCTTTATGCGGATTGGAACAAAGAAGGGCCAGACTCCGTGCCATTGGGAACTGTCGTGTCAGGCATGTGTTAAACTTGTTGTTAGCCAGAGCTATGATACTCCAGCTCCACTCTCCCCCACACCCCATGTTTCTTTGAGCCTCAATGTCATCTATACCAACAATCACACCATTTGAACTATCAGACACTCCATCCACACAAGTTTAAAAATGGGCACTATGGGTCGAGGTCCTAGAAATGTAGTCTGTGGCAACTGATGTACTGGAAGTCAGGAAACGAACCATGTTGTAAGATCTTGCAGGGAAGTGCATCTTTAAAACAGTCAAAGACAGGCTGAAGCAAGATCACCAAACAATATACCACTGCGATCAATGCCCTTAATGCATTCTTGACCCCCCAATGAAAGGTTTCTGCTATGTCAAGCAAAACAGAGGGAGATAGTCTACACACCAGACTGAAAGAACCAGCAAGTTCATGCTTCCGCCATCATGAAATAGAGGAGATCAGAGCACAGATGAATCAGGGATGTGCATCCACAAAGGTATACAGACAGAATTCGAGAGAACTCAGGAAATCGTTCCATGACATTCTAACTTTAGGTTGACCACCAGAACTATCTAGCTCAAGGACTTTGCACATTGAAGGAGCCCTTAATAAGTCATTCAAAACAGAACCCACAAACCTGGCCACTAGAGCGACTACAAGACCCAACCCCACTTATGAGACCTTAAAGGGAAAGTCCTGTGGACATTGTAACAGCACTTTTCTACATGCATATGAATGCCCTGCCCAAAGGGAACAATGTGTGGCCTGGGCAAAATAAATCACTTTGCAAAAGTGTGCTGATTAGGCTGAAACATAAAGACTCCTAAATCAAAGACAGTCAACATCATTGAGAACCCAATGATTGTCTTTCCTTATGATGACATGATGACCAGGAAGAAGATGAAACAATCAATTGTGTATCTGCCATGGAACAAGAAAAGAAACACAGTAGCTCTCAACCTAAATGCTAAGTAAAACTGGGGATTTAAACAATAACTGCTCTGATTGACAAAGGAGCCTCTGTTAATCTCATACACTTGACCAGTTTGACGACCTCAGATCCAAACCAAACCCACAAAGCCAAGGTACTCCCTTAGGGCAATAGGACATCCCAGCCCTAAGTGGAATTTTAACGGTAGATGTATTTCATGATCACTATTCAGTAACAATGAAGGTATATGTCACCCAAGAAGAATCCGTCCTGCTGTTCATTTGCCACATGGCTGAACAGCTTCAACTCATAAAGTTTGCATACGGCATTCATGTGAATTAAAATCACACTTTGATAAATGAATTAAAAAAAAGTCTTCAATAATTCTGGATGCCTGAAAGAAAGAACTGTGAAAATGCACATCAACCAGTCGTCGCAACTGGTAGCACTGCGGCACAGAAGGTTGATGTTTCACTTGAGGCCCAAGGTGGAAGTCGAGTTAAAGTAACTTGCAAATGTTGATTTCCTGACCCTTTGGGTCTCACCCATTGTAGTTGCAAAAAAAAAAAAAAGTGGGGGATCATGTGCATACGTAGCAATGAAAACAGAATGACATTTAACCTGCACTGTTGAAAATCTAGCAGCTGAAGTACAGGACTATTTTCAGTTCTCCAAAGTTGATTTATACTATGCCTGAGCAGGTGCGGCTCCTCCGCTAGGGCAGAGGAGCATCGCCCCCCAAAAACAACAGTAAAGAAAAAATAAAACGGCACACGTTTTATTTCTCCTTTTCTGTTGAGTCTTGGGGGCGAGGCCTGGGGAGTGACAGCACTGAGGGGTGTGGTAGTGCATTCCCTTCACTGGGCATGACGGTTTGGCCGGCTGCCTCAGGTCGGTCAAACCACCATGAACATTGAAGCTCTCGCCAACCCCAGCTGCATTGCTGGGGTTGAATTGAGCAGGCACAGACTCCCATTCTGGGCTGGAGCATTAATCAAGGGTGCTCAGGCCAATCCTGAAGCTGCTCTCACCTTATAGCAACTTCAGGATTGGTTTCAGGGCAGGCTGGGAGTCTGTGCCTGAAGAAGAGGAGCAGAGGAGCGCAACGGGCCGGCTGAAGATAAGTTTATTATTTTTCATTTTGTCACCCTCCCTTCGTGACCGCTTTGCCCCCTTCAGTCCCCCAACCGCCCACCTCACCACTCATAGCAAACACCGGCCCCTACTGCGCCTGGGTGAAGTTTCATTTACGTCATTGTAATCTTGTATAATTTCCGTCATTTGCATTACAAGTGTTATTCAAGTCAAGTCAAAATCAACTTTATTAGGCTGGTTAGAGCCATAAAAGTGCAGCATAAAACAGCAAATCAACATAAAACATCATATGGATCCAATAACAATTCATGTCTTAATATGCTTAAAATCCATTAAAATATTATACAAAAAAAATAGTAGGCCACATTTGTGACTATAATGTTACATTCGGTGGTAATGAGCATAATCAAACTGCCAGTTTATTAAGAGGGGCTAACTAAGCATCAATCTATTCCTATATCTAATCACCCCAATTAGGAAGCTTGCTACCCCGACACAGACTGTAGGAGAGCCTAGCATTTGTAGATAGACCAGGGCCAGCCTTACTTGAACAAAACTTTGGGAAGAATATAATTCTGTGCAGGGGGTCATAATGGGTGCAGAAGAACATAATGTGTAAAGTGTCTTGCTCTGAGAAGTTGTCACATGTACACAGATTTGTAGAGTCCAGTTTAAAATAGCCTTTAGGAAAGGCCGGTAGCCAGGGAACCATGTTCAGTTGGAATCTCGTTAAGACAAACAGATGGTAAGCCTTATTTATGTAAGTTAAATATGGTTGCATCTGCTGGCCCAGGCTCAACGTGACATACTGTCTCACCAGGGGCTTAATTAGTTCTTTTTCCTCCCTTAGGCATTGACATCTATCTAAGAACTTCAATTTAACCGCCTTGATGGCAGACTTGGCCAAGGGAGTAGGGGACATGAACAGGTCGGGGAAGCCAAGATTCTTGGTCTGATCTTCAATATATTTGATCTATGGGATTTTTAATGCCTTCTCCAGTGCTAAGCAATCCTGAATAATCAGTTGGTTTTGGTTTGGGGATGGTTGAGCCCAAATTCTTAGCCAGCGTAGAAGTGGGGCGACCGCGATCAGGTCTGAGATATAAAGCAATACCAAAGGGGATGATGGACGGAGCGTTTGAGCAAATCAAACACTCACCCCCAGTCAACTGATCTGGGTTTAATCCATCATCATTCTTTAGCTCACTCTACCAGCCCAGTTCAGGCATGGCCATATGCAACTCAGTCTGACCCTGTGCCTCATGGGAACAGTCCAGCCCGAACTGCCAAGCCATGTCTTCCCTGGACCGGAAACAAGCATCCTGGGACCGGTTTCGGGTTCATAACCCTCATCAGCCAGGCTATCTTGAATCCAGTGGCAAAGTGAGCAAGGGACCCATGTCTGGGCATACCCTGCCAACTTAGGGCGAACAAAGCGATACCAGGTCTGAGATATAGCCCGCTCCCAACTCCTCATGTAGATTAAAAATTGGGGTGGATGCTTGGACCGAGAGAAGTATACACATAAAATTATTTTCGGCCCCTTGTATTTCTTTCACATCCTTATAACCCCAAATGTCGCTGCCATAGGTGGTCATAGGGATACAATTTGCGTTATAGACTTTTAAAATCGCAGGTAACAGCTTAGAGCCTATTCTTTTTGTGAAAGCTAGGGTTGCCCCTGCTGCTCTAGCAAGTGTTATTCAAAATACCTGAGATTATGGCATTGCACCACATCACGTAATTGAGACTGCATTTGGGATAAAAATCCTATCCTAGGAGCACAGGGAGAAACCAAATACGAGCGGCTGTGCTCCACACCATTTGCGTTTTTCTGATATTTTAGTAGAGTGAAATGCACAATATCAAAGCTAGGACTTTACCTAAGAACGTGTATCTTTGCAAAACTTTTTAGGGCGTTTCGTGTCTTTTGCGCCATTACCTGAATTTCTCTCCGGCTCTGTATACCACCAGCTCCTATTGGAACGCACCTTGCAGATACAACCCCACATTTCGACCCATCCTGGTCTCAACATGCACGGTTCAAAACACTATCAGAGGCGTACTGACAAGAATCTCTGGGGTCATGAACATCAGTGATGATATCCTAAGAAGAAACAGACTTTCACAAACTGAACCTCCACAAAGTTTTACATTTCAGTCAGTGTAAGTCCCCAGGGACACGCAGTCATCTGGAACACCAACGGGGACCAATAGTGTAGCAAGAACACCCTGATGTCAGAGGTCTGACTTATAGTTGGTCCGGTCATCTACCGAATTATCTGCAAGATAACCCGTCTCTATCCTGGAAATACAGAGGCATCCTGTCTTAGAAGCAGAAGGCAAAGATGAACATGATTGATTTTGGTTTTATTGTTTGTTTTGTTAAGTTTTGGGAGAAATGTAATGTGATGCATGCATGACTGTAGTGTTTATGGCATTTATTGTGGTAGTAATGATATTTAAACTATACCCCATCCTCGTTTATTTCAGCCCTAATGGTTTGTCCAAATGACCATGTCATGTTGATAATTGAAGGATCCAGCCTATGCCTTTGAAAACATATGTGCAGGTGGGCCAGACTGCCTATGTTGGCCTGTTACCCACTTTGCTGCACTAGCCTCTACACAGCTCTGACACCACAAGGACCTGGATGTCATTTAGGGGTCCTAAGGGGTCACAGCTGCGACCCCTGGCTTGCACTTTGCTACCCCTAGCACTGCTTCTGAAATCCCTGGCCTCAGAGAGGGCAAATTCAGTGCCAGGAACACAGGGGCAGCTGGGGCTCCACTCTCTGTGGGCCCGATTCACATAGTTACACATACACTTTTGTGTATGTTTACTACGGTATTCACAAAGGTAAACTTAGACCAAAAGTCTAACTTTACTACTTTTCGGTATTCACAAAGGTAAACTTAAACCAAAAGTCTAACTTTACTACGTTTCGGTATTCACAAAGATACATTACTACTGGTAATTTTATATTTTTGGTCTAAGTTTACCTTTGTGAATACCAAAAAGTAGTAAAGTTAGACTTTTGGTCTAAGTTGACCTTTGTGAATACCGAAAAGTAGTAAACTTACACAAAAGTGTAAGTTTACCTTTGTAAATTGTGCCCACCATTTTCTGTCACTTTTGTATTACACTATTAGTGAATAATTAAAATATATTATTCATGAAAAGTATAAAAATGGGGTACAAAAAGCTGGAATTTGCCCTTCCATGGCAGATGAGGTAAGTAAAAAATCTTTTTCAATGTGTGTTGTGCGCGTGCTTGCTGGTGAGAGTGGGTTTATGTGTCAGAGAGTGTATATATGTGAACTTTTGTTCATGTGTAAGTATGTGTGCGTGAGTGAAAGTGGAGGTCAAAGGGTGTGTGATGTCACTTCCACTACCCCTCGCATTTCGGTGAATTGACATCCCAGCACAGGGACCTGGAAGATGAGAAGGGTCCTGTGCAGCCCTCGCGTATACTGCTCTTGCAAAGCTGAAGCTGGCCATCTATGTTTTTTGTTTAACTTTACAAGCTTCACACTTGGTGCGGCGGCATTCCATGCACCATTGCACACCTTTACATACAGTGTGATCTATTCTGTGCCATGTGTGTTACTGTTCGTGCAGGGGCTGGTGCTGATGTCACTGCTGGTGGATGTGTAAGTGCCAGTGGGCGCATGTGAAAGTTCTTCCAGTGCTGCTGCCTGCTGCAATTACGTCTTCTCTGCAAGGTGCTCCTTCCGGTTCTGGTGCATCTCTATAGGCATTCCTTTGTAAGAGCTCATTAATGTCTAGTGTCTGAGAATAATATATGACCTTTGCACATGTGTGGATCCAAGAGTGAGTCAGGTTCTAGAATGAGTCAGGTGTCCTTTCTCAGACTTAAAATAAACCTAAGCCTCAGTGAATTTAGAAACATTCCTAGTGGGTCGCCTTATTAGACAGCACATAGTGGAGTGGTCAGAGCTTACGAGGGGAATCATTATGCCACGCCATCTCATCAAGTGTGCGAAAGGCTGCTTTATTGGGAGCAAGCTGGGCAACCTCTAACCCTCCAGATGCCTGCACATGCTTGCATACCCTCAACAAGACTCTGACATTTATTACTTACTCACCCTCCAACCCTAAACAGTTCCCTCCCAGCAGTTACCACCCCTCTTTCATTCTAAGCCAGGTTATAATCTTCAATCAATTAATCAATCAAGGGTTGGTAAAGCGCACTACTCACCCGTGAGGGTCTCAAGGCACTGAGGGGTGGGGGCGGGGAGGGGTAGGGCAGCTGAGGTCAGTTGAAAAGCCAAGTCTTGAGTGCACTCCTGAAAGCCAGCAGGGTTGGTATACGTCGTATTTCCAACGGGAGAGAGTTCCAGGCCGTGGCCACGGTGTAGGAGAAGGCCCTGCCTCCGGATCTGCTACGGCGGATGTGGGGGACTTCTGCCTGGGCGAGGTCGGCCGAGCGAAGATTCCTCACTGGTGAGTGGAAACTCAATCTGTCGTTGAGGTACTTGGGCCCGATGTTGTTGAGTGATTTTTAGGCGTGTGTGAGTAGTTTGTAAGTGACTCTCTTCTCGACGGGGAGCCAGTGGAGTCTGCGCAGGTGGGGAGTCATGTGCTCGTGGCCTGGTGTTCCTAAGATGAGCCTTGCAGCGGCGTTCTGAATGGTTTGGAGTTTGCATAGCAGGGATTTGTTGATTCCTGCGTAGAGGGTGTTTCCGTAGTCAAGCCTGCTAGTGATGAGGACGTGGGTGACCATCTTTCTGCAGTTGGGGGGATCCATTAGAAAGTCTTACGAAGGATCCGGAGGCATTTGAAACTGGTGGAGGCGACGGCGTTGATTTGGCGATTCATGGAGAGGGAGGAGTTCAGGATTATGCCAAGGTTTCTCGCGTGGTCCGTATGGGTGGGGGACGGACCGAGGGCTGATGGCCACCATGCGTTGCTCTAGGCGGAGGGGCGGGTGCCGAAGATGAGGACTTCGGTTTTGTCAGAGTTGAGTTTGAGGCAGCTGTCCTTCATCCACGATGCGACGTCCTTCATTCCCTCCTGGAAACTGAGTCTAGTGTCTTCTGAGTTCCTGGTGAGGGAGAGGATGAGTTGAGTGTCGTCGGCGTAGGATATGATGTTAAGTCTGTGTTTCCTGACGATGTTGGCGAGGGGTGCCATGTAGATGTTGAAGAGGGTGGGGCTCAGCGAGGAACCCTGGGGAACTCCGCAGATGATGTCTGTTGGGTCGGAGAGATAGGGGGGGAGTCTGATTTTCTGAGTTCTTCCGGAGAGGAAGGAGCAGATCCATTTGAGGGTGTTTCCCTGGATCCCGGCCGTGTGGAGTCTGGTGGTTAGTGTGCGGTGTGAAACGGTGTCGAAAGGTCCAGGAGGATGAAGATGTTTTCTACATTACTGTCCATCCACTGTTTCCTTGATTATCTGGCCTGCCTGGTCCTAGACCAGGCCCTCCTTATTTATTCCTTGTTCCATATCTCGTCCCTATCATTTTAGCTCCATATTTTCCATGTTCGTACCTCTCTCTATTTTTGCCCCATCCCACCACTCCAGATAAACCCTGCCCTGAGGTGTTCTTTCTCTCCCCTTGCATGTCACAACTCCTCCAAACACTCAACTACCTTCTCCTTCAACTTCTCAACATAACGTCTGTTCCCTAATACCGACAGGTGCACCCCATCATCTCTAAACAATGCTGGGTTTTCGTACACAATCTCCTCGTGCCTAATGACTTGAATCACATATTCTCTAGTAAATCCCCAATCTCTCTTTTGAACCCTTTCTTGGCCTTTTTTTTTTAGCTCAGCTGATTTCCTTGCCCCCTCGCCACACCTTTATGGGCAACAGCTGTTGCCAGCAAAACATCATCCCTTCTCATCTCTACTTCAAGTAGGCTACGTCTTTCTTCATCATCTTTATCAATTCCAAACCAGCGGCTTGGACTAAATCATTCCCACTCAGGTGCAATATCACCTAGTCCGATGCAGTCACTGCTTCTCAATTTCAAAAGTGCCAGCAATAACTACTCTCATCTCATTCATCCCAGTCTATACCATCATATCCCTGCCCTGTCCCTCTGTATTCCTAGTTGCTATCTGGAGAATTGTTACTCAGCCTGGGAGCCGGCCCATTTCACAATTGAATGCATTCATATCCAAAACTCCTTCAAGCCTCCCCATTATTTAGGCTGAGCTTAGAGACAGCATGCATGTACTGCTATGTGGGGCATGCTGTATTCCCTATGTGGACTTTTAACATGCCCACCACACACTCACAGCTTTTCGTTGGTTGGTCTCTCTTTAGAAATGCCATAGCTTTTGTTGGTGAATAGTGTACATTTGTACCGCCTTGTGGCTGTTTTGTTCCCACCCTGGTGACTGCCTCTGCTACATGGATCCTTTGACTTTGGGCCCTATGTTTTGTTTGAGTGCACTACTTTTTCTTTCATCCTTCTCCTCGCCGGCACCCGGCACTGCTTGTACTTCACTTAATCTACCCGTGCATTACCTCCAACAACACCTCCTGCCCCCTGCAGCTTGTTTTGTTGCCCATCGTAACCCCACCCCTCCATCCTGCTCTCTGCTCTGCCTCCCCCTTTCTTCCAATCAGGCAGCAGGCTCCAACCTGCACCAACCTCACAGTAGAGCAGTTCTTCACCAGTTCTTGGATTCGTCTAACCCCTTCCCCATGCATTCCATCCAGCAACCTACTGCAACATTTGCCCCCTCCCCATCCTGTATATTCTTCTTTTAGATTCTGCTACTGAATTTTCAGCCAGCTGTAAAGCTCTCACAGCTCGATTTCCCATAAATCCTGTGGCATTTGTAGGCCTCTCTCGTCTGTATCTGAAGTCAAATCACAGAACCTCCTGCACTGCAACCAAGATAAAGCATCAGCTGTCCCATTGTGCACTCCTACAATATGTCTTCCTCTGAACAAAACATTCCATTCCAGACTCATCAGCACCAACTCTCTCAGCAATCTCAGTACACATTCATCTTTCGTCATCATTCTATTTTTTCTGATATACTGCTGCTTCTTAGTAGATTACAAATGTAACCTTTGTATTCATTAGCGGAATTGTCCCCATAGTCTTATTGCCAAAATTACTGGGAAATATTCAGGGAAGGCAATGCTATGCCTCGTGTGAGGTCATTTCTCAACCATTCTGCCCTATCCAATAGTCCAAAACCCCAGAGCAGGATGTGTCCGAAAATATTTCAAATGACCAGCTTATCGTAGGCATTGCTGCTTACAGCTCGAATTGCACACATCTGTTCTGCACATTTCCTCTTTTTTTTAAGTAGGTCAAGTTGATTTCACTGAGTTCTTACTGTGTTCCTACTGCTGATACTTATCAGTGGTGGCCAGCGCGGATCTACGGCAGTGGGCGGGGACGCAAAGCAATAAGGAAGTATAGTTGACTAAAAAAGACAAAATCACTTACCTCTTTGTCGCTCTGTCCCACGTCGTCTCCCCGCTGAACAGGAAGCAGCGTTGTGATTGGCTCCCCTAAACCAATCACAACGCTGCAATCCAGTGTTTTGATGTGTCTGAGCACCATGGTTCGGCGCTCAGATGGGAACTGGGGGCCTGGGCATGTTCTCCATGCAGGCTGTAATACAGTCTGCATGGAGAACATCGTAAAGTGCGTATGACTTTATCGGTCAATGCATAATGTGCACTTTAGTTTGCCTACCACTTCTCTCCTGCTCTGTCAGCAGAGCAGCCTCGCCCTCATGCTGCTGCAGCAGGGAAGAATAAAATGATAATAACATCGCGTTAGTAGCATTTTATTTTTCCTTTCTTTTACTGCTGACGGCAGCAGTTGGGGCGACCTCCTCCACCTTAGCAGAGGAGACACCACTGATACTTATGTGTAACGTCTGTCCCTGCCAGTCAGAGAGGGATATTTTCCAACCGCCATTTTGTTTGTTGGTATTGTTTCCTTTCAAGGAGACTACTTGAGCCGAATGCTGGTGCAACCGTGCAGCTTATCGTAGGCATTGCTGCTCAAAGCTCTAATTGCACATATTTATTTTGCACATTTCTGGTTGTTTTAATAAAAATAAATCAAGTTGATTTCACAGTGTTCTTACTGTGTTCTTACTGTTGATACGTGTAACTTCTGTCCTCGCCAGTCAGAATGGGACATTTTCCATCCACCATTTTGGTTGCCTGTCTAGTTTCCTTTTAAGGAGACTACTTAATCCGAATGATGGCATGACCGCACAGATGGCACACAGCTGGCATGCCAAAGGCCCGCCAAAGGCAAGATCATCTGTACCTCTCCGCGCATCGACCTCGCACAAAGACAGCCATGCTGTCTGTTGCACCTCTGTGTCTCATGGGGTCGCCACTACTAGTGTACGATCCAAGACTTGTTACACAAGAAAGCAACTAATGCAAGTTGGTAAGCAGTTTAAAACCCCCTCTCTCATGCCCACCACCACTGAGATAGGGCCTAGGCCTCCTCCGTATATTAACACAAAAACGCCTGCCATTTTTGTATGCAGTCTACTTAACGCCCCGTCCTTAGCAAAGCATTCTACTTAAATTAATTTGTTGTAGAAACCGAAAAATGGGATGCACAATTAATAACTGAATCATGGACCAGTACTGACTCGGCAGTAGACCTAGGCAAGGCATGCCCTCCCGGCTTTAAAGTTCTCCATAAACCATGCATCAATTGGAAAGGAAGAGGAGTGGGTATTATTTACAATGAAAAATTGAAATTTTCCACACTCCCACTCAACGACTAGAAGGCCCAGAAGTGTTGGGATTTACTATGAAATCCGGAAAAAGCAGTGCTTTCTCAAGTTTTCTATGTAGGGCTGGGCGATAAATTCCGCTCCACTAACAGAGTTTGTGAAGTTTTGCCACTGTGCGTTCTGCTAGGAGATCGGAGTTTGGCAAAAAAACTCCACCAACCACTGGTGGGGCGCAGTTTACCAGCACACGCTAGCAGCTCAAATTATACTGTGTCCCTTCAAGGTTGGCTGGTGTGTGTTTGCTTGGGAGACATGCTGGCTCTGCCTCTGGGCTGCAATTGGCTGTTGGCTTCCTTTGCCCATGCATGCCCCACTCGCTTCCTGCTCCTTCTTGCAGGTGTAGCCTGAATGAGGAAGCGCTGGAGTAGAGAAGTTGCAGATGCAGATTTCCAGGCCTACTCCTGACTCACAGAAAAGGTATGATTTTCATATTTTTTTGGTCACCTTGCTTACATCTGTGTCTGCCCCTAGGTCTAGCTACAGTATACTCATTCCGGAGTTGTGGCTGTACAATCTGCAAAATAAGGGAAGAAAGACTGCCACCTCCCCTGCGCCTCCAACGCACCCTTTCCCCACACTTTCCCTCCACATTGACCCCTCAAGAGTTGTTACAGCTGTCTGACTCAACCAGGGTTGAGATGCAAAAATGAGAGAAAATTGGTCTGTCCGAGATGCCGTCCACCGTGTTTTTAATACTTTCTATTGCATTCAGCTCGGGCCTTAAATTAGGCGATGTTACAAAATGTTCATTAAAAGGTATCCTTTGTGTGATTAGTGCATTATGTGCCCTTGCCATGCTTGTGTATCCGTTTATTGACAAGTTCCATGCCGTGCATATATCTTCGAGGTGCCTAGTGTGGAGGCGTAGAGATCTAGAGTGTGCACTATTTGGAATTGCTCAGATTTTAGAGGTGCACAAGTCATATGATGCACAGTTCATACTGCAAGTATCTTGGAGGAACACAGAGCTTCGAGGTGCCCAAGTATTAGCAGAGCTCAGGAAGCACAAATCTTGGATGTGCACAGTTCTAAAACTGGACATCTCCTGTAGGTGCACAGCAGTGGGTGTGCACTGCTCTGAGAGCAGCACACAGCTCTAGGAACCTGAGCATACTATGAGTACTGTGTGTGCCCAGCAGACGTACCCTCGCACATCTGGATGACCACATCCAGATCTTTCTTTGTCTACAGGGTCACTTTCCATAGAACGCTTCTTATTTCTCATGATCTCTGTGCTTCGGCTCTGTGACAGAGGCATTGAGAGAGAACCCAGACCGTTCCCTCATTGCTTTGCAGCAAACATATTCTAGACATTTCTTTCTCAGAGCATCAGTTTGTCTTGACTCCCTCTTCTCTCCCCCCCCCCCCCATCCTCGAAGTGAACAACAGAGACCCCTTGTCCCGTGTCGGAAAGGGAGGGTTTGGTCGTGTTACTCTTTTGGATTTAATTATTTTGTCACTGTTTCTGCTGTTTTCTTAATAAAGTGTGGCTTAATTGTCTAAATGTCTTCTCTCACTGCATATGTCGCGATGTACGAGTTTGTATATACACATGTTTGCGTTCTTGCCATAATCCCTGATTACAGACTGAGGGCATATGTATGAACACATTTTCCCATAGAAACAGAATGGGAAAACAACTTTGATACATCTGGCCCTAAGACTGTATGTCATAAGGAACATGGGTTTCCATTAGGGTGTGGACGTAATGCAGTAGTGTTGTCTGTGCTGTGGAAATCACACTAGCATACTGTTGAATGAGGTGCAGTGGTCAGAGCTGCTGATTCAGGAGCTGGGTATCCGGATTTGAGTTTCGGCATCTGCTTAACATCCTGTGATTCTAGGCAAATCACTTAAAGTTCCCGTGCCCATGGACATCACCTGGATACCCTCACGGGTGATAAGCCGTGCTATGTAAATCTACAAATTTTATTTTGTTTATATTCCCTCATTCTAATATTGCCTACTTGCTGCTCTGATGTGCTTTCCCTACCTTCTCTTGCCCTGTTGTGTTGCAAGCACGTTTGGTGACTTCCACTTTGAGTTTTTCCAGATCTGGAATTACCGTTTCCAGGAATCACCAACCTTCTGCTCCACCTTGCTACGAGTAATATCTAAATACAAATGATTATTTGCTGTTGACTCTGCTGAAAACAGTATTGCTTCATTCTACATCAGGAAGCATAGTTTATTCAGGAACTACAGGGATCTTACAGTGTATCAGGTCTAAGACAGGCGGTATTCCGCTGCACGCGGAACTCCGTGGAATTTCAATTAGTTTTTAGACAACTCTGCATAAGTCCACGCAGTGAAACTCCATGAGCTCCGCCCACCCCATGTTCTATGTTATAGACCCCGGGACACACAAACCCTCATCTTCAACCACGTATAGAAGTAATTTTCTGAGAGATTTTAATTTGTGGGCTGAGGGGGATCCATCACTCCCATTTAAGGAATTGTAGTGTTCCTGTGAAATCCTGGGACTGCAGCAATTAATGCAAGGCCCCACCCATCAGGGTGGGCATACTCTGGATCTTATCTTTTCTCCAGACATGTTGATCTCCACCAAAGAGATTACACCCTTATGTTGGACTGACCATGCACAGATATCTTTTCACCTATACATAAAGGTCACAGCCATAACAAGAAAAGGAAGGGCATAACACAAACCTAATAGGCCAACACATGGACCCTGTTTTTAACCTGTCTTATACATTTGACACCAGGAACTCTATAGAGACCAACTATATAGCATTTGAGAAGGGTATCTTAGCAACAATAGATAAAGAATTTCTCCTCACTAACGACCATCTGACCCTTGTGTGAGACCGGCCTCGTGGCGTGGGCCCTCCCGACCAGCAAGTCACACTACAAACACGCCGAACCTCGTGTGCACGGCCTTCCGGCTTCCGTGGACCAACATCTCGAGGGCCGACCAGATCCCCAACACGCATGCCCGGCCGAGGGAGAACGAGACCCCCCCAAACCAGACCGAGAGGCGCCGACTCTGTCACACCTCTGGTCTCTTCCCCGAGGGAGGTTTCGATCGGCCACCAGGCCCCCGGTGAGCGGGCGCCTCTCCTGCTGGGCGTCTGGAGTCCCTCCCGGACACATCTGAACAGATCAAGGAACTGAGCGACAGGAAACCCCGACACACCGCCCCCCAGGCACCAGACCCCTCTCCGCGAGGACTCCGGACTTCAAAGAGGAGGGGGAGTATAACAAGGGGTGCTGAAGGGACGAGAGGCAGAGAAGACCTGGACTGACGAGAGCCTGCTGACCTGGTCGCGGCTCGATCGCTCACCGAACAGAAGAACGCTATCCGAACTCTGAAACCACCTGAGCCCTGCTGACGCCGTCGCGGCTCCCCGAACTCTGAACCAACCGAGCCCTGCTGACGCCGTCGCGGCTCCCCGAACTCTGAACCAACTGAGCCCTGCTGACGCCGTCGCGGCTCCTCGAATTCTGAACCATCTGAGCCCTGCTGACGCCGTCGCGGCTCCTCGAACTCTGAACCATCTGAGCCCTGCTGACGCCGTCGCGGCTCCTCGAATTCTGAACCATCTGAGCCCTGCTGACGCCGTCGCGGCTCCCTGAACTACGACTCTCCGGTGCCTGCTGAGTGACTCGCGTCCCGCTCCTCCACGAGAATCGGCAGAGATTGCCGAGAGAAGCAACATCCCCTCAGCTCGAGGATTGAGAGCTGTGCGCCGGATACCTCGCAGAGACACTGATTCAAAGACTGTCCCGCTACCCCTTTTCCCATCATCACAAGATCGCTGCCGCTTGTGGCATTAATTCTGCACCTGCCTGCCGGATCATAAAGATCCCTGACAACTACCGATAAAAGCTTATTGCCTTGTAACGACCTACTGTGTGGTGTCCTTCTATCCGAAGAGAGAGTAAGCGCAGCGCGTGCGATCCTAGGTGCGAGACCCTTCCAGGAAGGGCCTCCCTGCTCTTGCTCAGCCTAATTCTGGGAAAGGTGGGCCTCAGAGTGGTCAGGAACCCATTCCGCAGCCTCCCCGGGGAACGCTTTCCAACATTTGGTGGCAGGCGACGGGATCCGAGCCAACACCTAGAGATCGTGCAGTAGACGGCTAACGCACCACCAAGAAGAATGGAAGGAGAAACTTCCCTAGGTGCCGCAGGCACCAACCCCAGCACGGCATTTCAAAAGGACCAGTTAGAATCGTATACGCACCAAGAACTGAAACAATTTTGCAAAGACTTTGGAATCGCTACCACCGGACTAAGCATGAAAGAAGACTTCCAGGGGGCATTGAAAACCTGGGTCGAGGCAGAAACTCCTCGGTCACAAGCAGAAGGAGAGCACCCCAATGAACCACAAAGCAGCCCGGGGAGGAACGGCGCCCCCGAGGGGGGCCTATTCCCAGAGGAACTAGCGGACCGAGAAAGAAGTCGCAACCACGAACTGGAACTAGCAAAACTAAAAATCGAAGGAGAGATAAAACTGGCTGAAAAAAAACTGGCAGTAGAACAGTTACGCCTACACGGAGAACTAGAGGAAAAGAAACGACAGAGAGAACACGAAGAAAAGAAACTCCAACTAGAGCACGAACGTAGCCTAAAAGAAATCGAGCTCAAGGCCAAGAGGGCGGAGGCCCGACCCTCAGAAACACAACCCATCTCCTCCACCGTGGAACCAAAGGTCCACATCCCCAAAGATGTGGTGAAAGAATACTATAAGAACGACGACATTCAGCAATGGTTCAAGGCCTACGAAGTCGCCATGACCTCCCACCGAGTCCCGCAGAAAGACTGGGGGGCTGGGCTGTGGGGCCGGTTCCTGAGTGAGGGGAGAGATACCCTGCTGGACCTGCCCTCCACCGTGATGAACTCCTACAGTCACATGAAAGAGGCCCTGGTAGCCAGATATGGGCTCACCCCTGAAATGTACCGGCAACGGTTTAGAGACTGCAAAAAGATACCCGGTACTACATGGGTGGCGTACGTGAACTTTTACAGCCGGGCCTTGGACGGATGGATCAAGGGCAGCAAGGTCTCCACTTTTGAGGAGCTGTTCGACCTAATCGCATGGGAACACTTGGCCGCTAATTGCTTCGTAGAGCTGCGCCAGCACCTCCTGGACAGCAAACTCACAGACCCTCGGAAACTGGCCGTCGAGGCTGACCGGTGGGTGAACACCCGGACCTCCCGGGGCCCCGTGGGAGACTACGGTCGCCACCATCAGGGACCCCCCCGCCAGAGGGGCAGAGGGAACCAAGGCCGGCAAAGGGAGCTCCCGGGGGGATCCCTGCTCAGCCCTCCCAGAGGACAGTCTCCGCCCTTTCCAGCTCCGCCTCCGGCCAGCACCGGGCCACCAGGAAGGCCGGGACCCCGAGGGAGAATCACCTGTTTCCGCTGCCAGCAGACCGGACACTATGCCAGTGACCCTCAGTGTCCCCTGTACCAGCGGACCACCACGACAACCCCGCCGGCTCGACAGATGGCCTCTGTAGCCCTGGGGGAAAAGATGGAAGACTCCGAAGAATGGGAACCAGCCGCCATGGCCTTGGTCTCCCTAGGGGACCGGGAGATGGTCCCCGGAACGCCCCTGCCCGCCAACACAAAGAAGTACCGACAGCAAGTGACGGTCAACGGTCACCGCATCGAGAGGCTCCGAGACACGGGGGCGAGTGTCCGGCGGTTCACTGTCACCTGATTTCCGAGGATCAGATCCTGCCTGACGCCTTTTGCCCCGTCATCTCATCAGACAATTCCGAGAGCCTCTGCCGGATGGCCCTAGTCCCCTTCGAATGGGGGGGAGTCACCGGCAAGTTAAAAGTAGCGGTCCGAACCTCCCAGCCCGTGGACTGGCTCCTGGGCAACGACCTGGAGAACTCCCCGTGGGGACAAGTGGAACGAAGGGCCCACCTTGAGATGATGGGCCTACCCGAGTGGGTATGCGCCACTACGCGCTCGATGACTCTCCGGGCGCCTTCCTCCGAGGGGGGAGAGGCCATGCCCCTGAACACCGCTACCATCCCCGAAAGCCAGGATACACCACCAGAGGCCAACGACCCCCTTCTGGACGAACCTACCGCTCCCGGCGAAGAATCCGGGCCTTCCGACCCCGCAACCCTGACCAAACTCGGGGACTTGCCAGAACTGGCCCCGTGGCCCTGCAAAGGGGGCCCCTCCCGTGAAGAGTTTTGCCAAGAACAATCCACCTGCCCGTCCCTCATTGGACCCCGACAACAGGCCGAAAACCAAGCAGCAGGCGACCGGACTGGCACCCACAGGGTATACTGGGAGAACGGACTGCTGTACAGTGAACAGAAGTCGGCCGAGTTGGGATCGGCCCGAGTACTAGTAGTACCCCTACGCTTCCGAAGTCTCCTCCTGGGCCTGGCCCATGATGTACCCCTGGCCGGACACTTAGGCCAAGATAAGACCTACCAGCGACTCGTCACCCACTTCTACTGGCCCAAGATGCGAGCAAATGTGGAGGCCCACTGCAAGTCCTGCCCCACGTGCCAGGCCAGCGGAAAGAGTGGGGGCAAGCGCAAGGCTCCGCTCCAACCCTTCCCCGTCGTCAGTACCCCTTTTGAGCGGGTAGGAATCGACATTGTCGGACCACTGGACCCTAAGACCGCCCAGGGCCACCGGTTCATCCTCGTCCTGGTGGACCATGCCACCCGTTACCCCGAAGCCATCCCTCTCCGCACCGCAACGGCCCCCGTGGTGGGTCGGGCCTTGATGGGGATCTTCTCCCGCATGGGGTTCCCCCGCGAAGTCGTGAGTGACCGGGGTACGAACTTTATCTCCCGATATATGAAGTCCCTCTGGCAGCAGTGCGGAGTATCGTACAAATTCACCACCCCGTACCACCCCCAAGGAAACGGCCTAGTCGAGCGCTTTAACAAGACACTGAAAGGGATGATCATGGGCCTCGAGGAACCCCTACGCCGGAGGTGGGACGTCCTCCTCCCATGTCTCCTGTTCACCTACCAGGAGGTTCCCCAAAAATCCCTGGGATTCAGCCCATTCGAACTGTTATATGGACACCCCGTCCGAGGACCCCTGAGCCTGGTCAAGGAGGGGTGGGAAGCAATCCCCCGGGGGACTCCTCCAGACGTGTTCCGATACATCCTGGCGCTCCGCAACCAGACCCGAAAATTCAGGGAACTCGCAGAAGCACACCTCGAGGCCAGTCAAGAAGAAATGAAGCGCTGGTATGACCAGAATGCTACGCTGGTCGAGTTTCAGCCAGGCCAACAAGTCTGGGTCATGGCCCCGGTGAGACCCTGCGCTCTCCAGGATAAATGGACTGGGCCCTTCAAGGTGATCGAGCGGAAGAGCCAAGTCACCTATCTCGTCGATGTGCAGTCCCCGCGGAACCCCCTCCGGGTTCTCCACGTGAACCGCCTCAAGCCCCACTTTGTGCGAACCGAATTAAGTCTACTCCTGGCCACCGACGATGGGGCCGAAGAAGACACCGAGCCCCTCCCAGACCCCCTGAGGGCGAAGGAAACCGATGGATCCGTGGAGGGAGTGAGACTGTCGACCGCCCTCACAGCCCAACAGACCGACGACTGCCGCCAGCTACTTGGGCAGTTCGCGGATCTCTTCTCCCTGACCCCCGGGGTCACCAGCTGGTGTGTCCACGACGTGGACACCGGAGACAGCCCGCCAGTGAGACATCGGGCCTACCGGGTCCCTGATCGGGTCCGGACCTGCATCCAGACCGAAGTGGCAAAGATGTTAGACCTTGGGGTGATTGAACCTTCCGACAGCCCCTGGGCCAGCCCGGTAGTCCTGGTTCCGAAAGCGACTACCCCGGGTGTTGCCCCCGAGCTGAGATTCTGCGTGGACTACCGAGGCCTCAATGCGGTCACCCGAGCAGACGCTCACCCTATCCCCCGTGCCGACGAACTCATTGACCGCCTTGGGGCCGCCTGCTACCTCAGCACCTTCGACCTGACCAGTGGGTACTGGCAGATTGCCCTCACCGAGGGAGCCAAGGAGCGCTCCGCCTTCTCCACCCCGGATGGGCACTACCGCTTTAGGGTGATGCCGTTCGGAATGAAAAATGCCCCGGCCACCTTCCAGCGGCTGGTGAACAGGGTCCTGGCTGGACTAGAGGGGTTCAGCGCAGCATACCTGGACGACATAGCGGTCTTCAGCTCCCAATGGACCGAGCACCTCCAGCACCTCCGTCAAGTCCTGCTGGCTCTACGCCGGGCCGGCCTCACCATCAAAGCTAGCAAATGTCAAATTGGGCACGGCTCCGTAACTTATCTGGGGCACCGGGTGGGGAGTGGGCAGGTCGCCCCCCTCCAGCCGAAGATCGACGCCATCTTGTCCTGGGAACCCCCTACAACCCAAACGGAAGTCAGAGCCTTTCTGGGCCTCACCGGCTACTACCGAAGGTTCATTAAAAACTATGACAGCATCGCAGGCCCTCTCACAGAACTAACCTCCAAAAAACACCCCAAGAAAGTACACTGGACTCCCTCCTGCCAGAAGGCGTTCGACACCCTAAAGGCCGCACTGTGCGCGGCTCCAGTACTCAAAGCACCCGACTACGCCCAGGAGTTTGTGGTCCAGACGGACGCCTCGGAACACGGCATCGGGGCAGTCCTCTCACAATACGACGACAAAGGCATAGATCAGCCCATAGCCTTCATCAGCCGAAGGTTACTGCCTCGGGAACAGCGGTGGAGCACGATTGAACGTGAGACGTTCGCCGTAGTCTGGGCTCTCAAAAAGCTACGGCCCTACCTGTTCGGAACACACTTCCGAGTGCAAACAGATCATCGACCCCTGCAGTGGTTGATGCAGATGCGAGGGGAAAACCCCAAGCTGCTACGCTGGTCCATCTCTCTCCAGGGGATGGATTTCACTGTGGAGCATCGCCCCGGGACTGACCACGCCAACGCGGACGGCCTGTCCCGATTCTTCCGCTTCAGCGAGGAGAACTCCCAAGTGGATGGGTAGTTCTCCACGCCTTTCAGCTGGGGGGGGCACGTGTGAGACCGGCCTCGTGGCGTGGGCCCTCCCGACCAGCAAGTCACACTACAAACACGCTGAACCTCGTGTGCACGGCCTTCTGGCTTCCGTGGACCAACATCTCGAGGGCCGACCAGATCCCCAACACGCATGCCCGGCCGAGGGAGAACGAGACCCCCCCAAACCAGACCGAGAGGCGCCGACTCTGTCACACCTCTGGTCTCTTCCCCGAGGGAGGTTTCGATCGGCCACCAGGCCCCCGGTGAGCGGGCGCCTCTCCTGCTGGGCGTCTGGAGTCCCTCCCGGACACATCTGAACAGATCAAGGAACTGAGCGACAGGAAACCCTGACACACCGCCCCCCAGGCACCAGACCCCTCTCCGCGAGGACTCCGGACTTCAAAGAGGAGGGGGAGTATAACAAGGGGTGCTGAAGGGACGAGAGGCAGAGAAGACCTGGACTGACGAGAGCCTGCTGACCTGGTCGCGGCTCGATCGCTCACCGAACAGAAGAACGCTATCCGAACTCTGAAACCACCTGAGCCCTGCTGACGCCGTCGCGGCTCCCCGAACTCTGAACCAACCGAGCCCTGCTGACGCCGTCGCGGCTCCCCGAACTCTGAACCAACTGAGCCCTGCTGACGCCGTCGCGGCTCCTCGAATTCTGAACCATCTGAGCCCTGCTGACGCCGTCGCGGCTCCTAGAACTCTGAACCATCTGAGCCCTGCTGACGCTGTCGCGGCTCCTCGAATTCTGAACCATCTGAGCCCTGCTGACGCCGTCGCGGCTCCCTGAACTACGACTCTCCGGTGCCTGCTGAGTGACTCGCGTCCCGCTCCTCCACGAGAATCGGCAGAGATTGCCGAGAGAAGCAACATCCCCTCAGCTCGAGGATTGAGAGCTGTGCGCCGGATACCTCGCAGAGACACTGATTCAAAGACTGTCCCGCTACCCCTTTTCCCATCATCACAAGATCGCTGCCGCTTGTGGCATTAATTCTGCACCTGCCTGCCGGATCATAAAGATCCCTGACAACTACCGATAAAAGCTTATTGCCTTGTAACGACCTACTGTGTGGTGTCCCTCTATCCGAAGAGAGAGTAAGCGCAGCGCGTGCGATCCTAGGTGCGAGACCCTTCCAGGAAGGGCCTCCCTGCTCTTGCTCGGCCTAATTCTGGGAAAGGTGGGCCTCAGGGTGGTCAGGAACCCATTCCGCAGCCTCCCCGGGGAACGCTTTCCAACACCTTGGTACAGTAAATCATTACTTGCTTCCAAACTAGAGTGTAAGAAACTGGAAAGAAAATGGTGCAGTTTCTACACAGAGGAAGGCAACAAATGCTTAAAGAACTCTCTAAACGAATACAAGAGAGGTCAGCGAAGCAGAGTCCGAAGACTATGCCAATACTATTCTTGCTGCTTCAAACTGTGCCAGAAAGGTTTTTGACATCCTTCTAATCCCAATTGTCTAAAACAGAAAATAACACCCTCACAACAGCTCTGTGATAATCTTGTCAACTTCTTTGAGAAGAAGACCAGCAGGATTCTGAAGGATGTTGAAGCCCTCTCAGCAGATATTCTCTGGTCTGGATAATTCACACCCAAATGGATGTACATCTACAGTCATAGCTCTTCATCCCAAAACAGAAGCACCAGTGATATGTAATACCAAGATATATGACATGTCAGGCCCTCTCAACAGTCCTCATTGAAGGTTTGAAACTTTCAAACCTATCTCTGAGGAATGCTGCCGAACTATTAACATGTCCACTAATTGGGTTCTCCCCTCAACCCTCTTTCCAAGGATGTGGTAAGAGATGGCAGATGAATTAACCTGTCAAACACTGACCTATGCAATCAATCCCTGGAATCGGGTAAAGTAGCATGGATGTTGAAGAGGGTTATAGTAACTCCCCTCTTGAAAACATCTTTGGCAGACCCTCTAATTCTGAGTAACTATGTGTCCATATTGCTTCTTCCCTTTCCAGTGAAAATACTGGAATGCTATGTTAGCAGGAAGATGTCTTAATATCGGGAAACTCATTCTGTCCTAGAGAGGAACAGGTAGGATTCAGACCTGGGTATGGTACTGAGTCGACTCTACTCATTGCCATGGATGAACTCCGGATGAAGGTGGACAGGAGTCAGTTGACATTTTTAATTCTGCTTGACTTGTTGGATGCTTTCGACGCTGGCAACCACAAAATCCTTCTTGCTAGATTAGCTACAATTAGAGTTGGGGGTACCGTGCTGAAGTGGATAGAGTCTCACCTTCTGGATCGGTGTCGGATGGTTGCCTTACCCCCCTACCACTCTGCCTAGAAAAGTATTTAACAAGGAGTTCCGCAGGGCTCGGCACTTAGCCCAGTCCTGTTCAATATTTATATGAAACCACTCATCACTCTTATAAAAGCTCACAAAATTCGGCTAGTCAACTATTTGGATGATATGCAGTTGATCGGATCTTTTAACAACAGCCAAAAGGATGTAGTGGATGCTTTCCAGAACTGCCTGTCTGATATTGTCAATTAGATCCTTTGCTACTCTGTGAGCAAAATCCCCATGACACTACTGTACCAGGGTTTTCAACATGGCCACCACATGGAGTGTTTCTGGAAAGGCAGGCAGTGCATCAGACTCTAAAGAAGATGTTGGCTTGAGTAGCGAATCAGGAGTCATGAGTCATGGGGAGGAGCTACACACTAAAAGTGACCGCGGAACAGCTGAGTGAGAGAGAGCTCTTGGATGGAGAATGTGAGGACACAAGAAGCCCGGATAGAGAGAGAGGATGAGTCTCCTAGGTTTCCCAGAGGCAGGTAAAAACGAGTGAAGAACGAAGAGGAGCAGGAGGCCAGGACAGCCGAGAACCAACTGGCCAATCAAGATACAAGTGCTGTAGACACCCGCATGGGTATCCAAGAGAGAGGCCCTGAGGACCTGACCACTGCGGCTTGACCCTGGAGCCGCGGCTTAAAACAAGTGTGGATCTCACCCATTTTTGCGTGCTTGTGGGCTTGGTAACACAGGTGGATTTAATAAGATCAAGCTCTCCTCACTATTCTTAAGGGCCAGCCTCTGACACAGTGAAGGAGCACATGAGAAAGCACAGCTCCTTTAAGAACAAACACAGTTGCAGATGACTGGTTTAAGCCTGTTAGAGCAGAATAGACCTCTCAGGTTATTTTGCTATTGTTCCAGAGGGTTGCTGCCAAGGCCGAAGCGGGGCAGAAGATGTGTCCAAATCTTTGATGAAGCAGCTGGAGAAATGGGAGACGCTTTGCTGGCATTGACAAATTACATTCCTTACCTACTGTTTAAAATAATCAAAAATAAAATCAGAGCTTACACATATATCTGGTGTGGGGTCTTAGAATGAACCCTGTTATTTCACTACACCCCTCCACCCCCAATTTCGGGCCTCTCTCACCAGGTGAGGCGCTGCGACCGAATGACATAGTTGGCAATCATGAGGTCATATTTGATGACAAATTGTCTCTAGAGAGTCATGTCCATTGAGATGCAGGCATTTGCTTTGCACTCCTTCGTGGCCATAGGAAGCTTCTACCAATACTGCCAGCCCAAAGCGATGAAGGAACTTCACTGGTTTCCTCAGAAACAGAGGATAACCCTCAAATTCAATGTTGTGTTTAACGCCCTGCAGAGGAAGGGACCTGTGCCTATGCAACACAGAGTTAAAAGATATACCCCTAGGAGCTATCTTCGCTTGGGATCGGTGAATCTTATCTATGTACATAAATTCTGAAAGACAAGAAAAGGTGGGTGAGCCTCTACAGTCAAGGCAGCTCAGTTGGTGAACAAGCTCCCACCCACTCTCAGGTCATCAGCTAAATTGTTGCGATTCAGGAAAGCCTTGAAGACCTGGCTTTTCCCCCCCAGGTAATCTTTGTTGCATGTTAATGGGCTGTCTTTACTTCAGCAGCTGCTTTATCCTGAGCTCTCAGCACCAGGATACCAGTTCAGGGACAGTCATGCTATCTATAAATAGATAAATAAATTACCAAATCACCGGGTCATTTTGTAGCCACAATATCACTCCATAGTAGTTTTCTAGAGAAGTCATTTGCATCCATAAATCCTGTGTCACTCTATGTGTTACTCGCACCTTGTTGCTCTTCATGGTGAATGCCAGCTGCCTGCAAAAAGCCCTATTTGGGTCTAACACTTTGAAAGTAAAGTTCAGGTGTCCCAGCATCCTCTGCGACAACCTCAACTTGCATTTCTCCTTGCCTGTTATCCCTTCTAACATTTCTAACAATAGTCAACTTATCTGGTGGTAGCCATGATACCATCTCTAAAGACGCCAATTCTATGCCCAAAAATGTAATTCTTGTGCCATGTCCTTCTGTATTCTCTCGGGCTAAAGGAACATTAATTTCTCTGCTAGCAGTTCAAGAGTTGTCATCAGTCTTTTCCACACCTGCCCTGCCAATCATCAAGAATTCACCACGGTAGTGACGCACCTTCTAAGACGAGTTGCCTTCCTCACCACCCATTCAACAATTAAGTTGCATTTTTGAATACTGAGCATGTCATCAGTCACCCCATGGACATAGCTTTGTTCATATAGTCAGCTCTCTAGAACTGGATGTCTAGCAATTGGAAGTTGGCTGAGTAGGCTGGTAAAGTCACAATGCTGACTTTAAATCTGCATTGTCTATCTCTGCCCCTCAACCGCACTTCCTCGCCAGTTCTATAGGCATATCAATACTGGCGTAAGTCACTGAACTGTTCTTGAGATCTACGAAGTATTTTTATCACATTGCCTTCCAGCTATGAAAAGTAGTGTATTAATCAGAATTCATCTATTCCCAACTATCCCCAGCGGAGAAATAATCAGCTCCGGCAATGGGGGTTGCTTGATTGGGCCCATCATTCTGCCAACCTCTGATTCTTCAACAGCTTCTCCTTCATCACCCAATGTTTTTGTTTTACATGATCTCAAATTCTCAGCCCATTTGCCTACTCAAGGTCCCTGTACACTTGTATAGGATCCTGAATCCCTGTGTAAACCTGCACCCATGTCAGTCAGGCTGCAGCCAGATCCCAGGGGTGCATGGGTTCCAGCGTAACCAGTGTACTTCCTTTTCCCCACAACCCATCTGCTGTTGCTCCTACCCCTAACTCTTGAATCTTGGTCTTTGTCAGAAATTGGGTTTTTGGTTGGCTGGGGTATTAGCCCTGGTCAAGCAGCAACCACCATACTGGTCAGGATAAGGCACAAGAAAACCCCAATTTAACCTGTGCTCACCGCTGGTAGCTTGACACAGAGCAGTCAGACTTACTCTAAAGGCAATGTGTAAAGTAATTGAGCAACACTTCAAGAAGTAAAATAGTGAAAACATCACAGAAAAACATCCCACTCCAGGTTTTAAAAAATAGAGCAACTTTTAATAAATAAACCAAGACCAAAATGACAAAAATCCAATCAGTAAAACTAGCGAGATTCAATTTTAAAATTCTAGGTCAAATAGTGCTAAAAAGCACAAACTGCCAACAAGGGATAGCTGGTCGTTCCGAACCGGGACAAAGTCACAAGTTGAGGCCGACCTCGCTGAAGTGTGTTCCGGGTATATGGATCCAGTTAGGCCCGCTGAACAAAGTACCTCAAATCCTGGTTTTGGAGCATTGCATGGGTGTGGGTTGAAAAAGAACCTTGCAGCCGAGGCCATTCGTCAGTCCTGAGATGTGATGAGGCTGCGGTGTGAGGTCCTGCTGGGATGTCATCAAGGATCCAGTTGACGGGGCTTGCTATGCGAAGCCCGGTTGTCGGGGATCGTAGTGCAGCCAGCGATGCATTGGCTCTCAAGAGCTGCGAGGCTGTGAAGCACAATCCAGCATCATCAAAGCTAACATCAATGAGAGATGCAAGGACCTCAGCCCAGATGCCTGTGCCTTCAGCGATGCATCAGTTCAGAGAACTGCGAGGGCGATGCAGGCCTTCTGCGCCGGGTCCAATCCAGGCAGCAGCAGCGATTCATCGGTTCTGCTCGGGAATATGCTGCTCAGCAGAGGAGCTTTGTCAGTTGTACTGGTAAGCACCTCAGGCCCACTTCCAAGGGTCCAGGACTGTAGGCTCACATATGGCTAAGTCCCAGTGCAGAAGCAAGTTTGTTGGAAGCCTGTTATGTCCCTGAGGCTTCAGTTCAGGAGTCCAGCTAACAATTTTTGGGTACTGGGGTCAAGAGATGCAGGTCCAGTCAATCTCAGCCAGGTAAAGGGCAGAAGGTCAGCACAGCAAAGCAGGAACTCAGCAGAGTAACAGTCCAGCAGAGTAGCAGTCCTTTCAGCAGCACAGCAGTCCTTCTTCCTGGCAGAGTATGCACAGGTCCAGAAATGTACTGAATTGGTGATGCCTTAGGTCATTCTTTGATACACAGTTGTGCCTTTGAAGTGGGGAGAAGTTTCTGGAGGCATGCCTTTGAAGTTCACAGATGCCCTGCCCTGTCAGCCCTGTCTCCAGACTAACTACAGGGCCTATGCAGCCCTTTGTGTGGGGACAGGACACAGCCTATTCAGATGTAAGTGAAGCAGGCCCCAGCTCCTCCCTTCCATCCTGTCAGTGATAGCCCACTCAGTCACACCTAAGTTCCCATTGTGTCTGGTTGTCTAGGAGGAATACACAAAGCCCAACTGCCAACTACACGCAGTCATGTGGCCAGAGACAGGCTGCAGGCACTAGAGGGCCAAGGCAAGAAAATGCCAATGTTCTAAAATTGGCAATTTCAGAATTGTAATTTAAATTCCAACTTCACCATAAGAAAGGATTTTAAATTAGGATTCCAGAGACACCAGACATGACCCAATGATATCTTTCAATTTGGGAATTACAGATATAAAATGTAATAAGGTAATCCCAATGTTATCCTATGGGAGACACAGGCCTTGCAGTAGTGGAAAAGGAATTTAAGAGTTTTTTGCTCCCTGGACATGTAAGACTTATAAGTACATCCTGCTTTAAAAATACATTGCTCCCTACCCAACGGGCTGTCCAGGGCCTACACTAGGGGTCACTTATATGTATTAAAAGGTTTTGGGCCTGGCAAGAGATTTATTGTGCCAGGTCAATATAAAAGTTTGAAACTGTACACACAGATTCTGCAATTGCAGGTCTTAAACATGTTTACAGGGCTATTTAAGTGGGTGGCACAATCAGTGCTACAGGCCCACTAGTAGCATTTAATTTACAGGCCTAAAGCACATGCAGTGCAGTTTACTGGGGACTTATAAGTAAATTAAATATGCCAATTGGGTATAAGTCAATGTTACCACATTTGAGAGAGATAGCACAAGCACTTTAGCACTGGCTGGCAGTGATAAAGTGTACAAACTCCTAAAGTTAACAAAAACTGATTCAGCAAAAAGGGGAGGAGGAAGGCAAGTGGTTTGGAGATGACTAGGGGTGGGAAGTGAACTCCGCTCTGCTGGCAGAGCTTACAGTTTTTTTTTTGGCTCTGCGCTCCGCTTGGAATGCGGAGATCGGGGAAAAACTCTGCCTCCCATGTAGCGTAGCGGAGTTTACCAGCACCGGCCCACCCCTACCATACTGACAAATGTGCAGGCTTCGCACGTCCTACGATGTCTTGGGAGTGACTGGAAGTGACTGAGGGTTGGTAATAGCACAGAAATGCCAAAGGGGCATGGGAAGAATGTGACAGGGGGACTGCCCTCCTCTTTCTGCTGCCACACTCCACGTCCCCGCATGGCCCTCTATGGAGGTGAGGTTATTCGATGGCTTTGTAGTCACAGCTTGCTTCTAATCACCAAATATGGACTAAGAAGGTAATTTGAAAGAGAAGCCCAAGTATAGAAGCCTGCCAACATAAAGCGATCTAGAAGCTCCCAGACTGTAACTTGGGGTGCTTTTCTTTTGATTCGCATTGGCAGTTCCAGCTCGTGCCGGCTGCTCCTCAGAATGTGTAATGCAGGCCATTGCTCATCCACACAGACTGCCGAGAGTCCCAGAGTGCATGCTTCATGCCGCATTCGTCACCGTCTGCTCTGTCCACCCTATCTCCGCCTCGTCCCATTTACTGATTAATGGAAAACTTAATTTGAATGCTCAATTTTGCACTCATTATATTGCATTATGCGCCAGTGGAAGTAAAAAAGTTCAATGGAAATCTCATACATACTAAAATGGATGTAAATGAGCGCTGATGAAAGAAATCCAAAATCTGAACGCATTAAATGTCCAGTTTTTTTTGGAAAATTCCTGTGATGCATAGGTAGAATTATAATGAGGCAACAGAATTCAGGAGCGTCACAAAGCCATAAATGGCAGAGGCTGCATAATTAGTGTGTGCATAATGTAGGGGAGGCAGTCTCTTTTGGGTGTTTCGATTTGTTTTCGTATGGAGTCCTGCCTAACTAGGCAGCTACAAACTTGGGCACAAGAACCTCAACTGCCCCAATGTGCCTTGTGCTCCACTCACTGAACACAGGTTCAGCCCTGTAGTTGTGAATGAACTTCTTCCCTGCTGCATATGTAGTCTCCTCTCTATTTTTGTTTACACTGATCTGGCTTTAATGGTATTAGTCTCTTATGTTGTAAAGCGCTGGCTGTAACTCCTGTGGGTCATATTGGCGCTATATAACAAATAAATGAAAGTAAATACTATAGCCACACACGGTCTTCTAGGGTTGTTGCTAACCCAGCAGATGGGACCACGCAGGGTGGTACAGTCTCTTTACAGAGCCACCGATCCGGCCACACATGGTCCGTGACTGGCTACCCTCCCCTCCCAGCTTTCCACACCACCTTGACGAATTGACATAAGCAAATTATCTTTGGAAGGCGGGGGGTCAGGGACCCCCCGGCCGTATTTATTATATAAAACAATAAAAAGATGAATATCAACATTACTTCAGTTATGCAAGAATAAGCAAAATTCATGACATTAGATTTACAGTATCGTAGACAAATATCAACTCACCGATCATGACCTTACCGCCACAGGCCAGCATTGTTTCCCGACGATCTGGCCCCCCCACAACTCCTGCCTAAAGGTCATCCTTACCTCAGAGAGCCCTTCAACCAAGCTAGGATATTATCACACCATATTCTATTCCCAGCCTCCGTCAAATGGACCCCATCCTGTAAGTACAAATCCTCCCCCCAAATAGCCCCATGTGGGATGGTCTGTAAGTGAGAGTTTCGGAAAAGTTTTTCTAACTTGGTATTGATCCTCTTTACCGAGTGATTCAATGCCCTGGCAGACTCACCCCCACGCCACTGCAGCCGCGGTATCAGCTGAGACCAGACTACCGTGCAATCAGGGCACACCCTCCTTACCCAACCCGCTGCTGAAATGATCTCTTCCAGGAGGACCCTCCTACCCAGTCTAGCAAGGTCATTACCCCCCAAATGAAGAATCACCACCGCCGGTGGGGCTGTATGTTGGGCGACCAACTCAGCAAAGAATCCCCTAAACTGACTGAGGCAGAGACCCCCCCTCCCAAAGAAAGAGAAGGACCAACCTTCGCGCTCTAGCTCCCTTCTACCTTTGCCTGCAAAAAAAGACCGTTTTAGCACGATTGACATAAGAATGACCAACAATCCAAACCCTGCCTGACCGCGTCCTGTGTTCGTGACTGTTCACACCTCGATGAGTCGCCGATGAATCCTGATGATGACTCGAAGCGAGCTCTCCGCCTGCGTCACAGAGCGAAGGAACTGCAAAACCAGAAAAGAAAACCCTAGGTACTTTACAACATGTGTACCCGCACATACCGTTTGTAGCAATTGGAATTGGGTGACCATCTCCCAATTCTTCTAACACTGTTAACATTTAAACCCCTTGCGATTGCCTCAGTGGCTGCCCCTATCCTAAAGGAGTGTGTGCCAAATTCCTTCGGGTCAAGACCCACCCTGGCAATAGTCAACTCCATGACTCTTCTGAACTGATATTTGGTTAAAGGGGTGCCGTCCGCGTGTAATAGAAGTGGCCCACCCAACAGTGCCCCTCGCTGCTTGATGAAAGTCTCCACGTGGTGTACCGGGCAGCAAGGATTGGCCCTTGCCCTGTGCAGTACCACAGTCTCCCCCCGGGACTCCTGATCAGTTTTCGATCTCCTAATCGTCACCCACAATGTGTCTCCCTGAATTGTTGTGTTCAGGAATTGGATACCCCCCTGCCTATCTGCCTTAGAGGCTGCCACCAACTCGCTGAGCCTCAACGCCCCATAAAAGGCTAATGTAAACGCTGCCTTAAACAATTGTATCTCCCAGCCCGAGCTACAGACGTCATGCAATGCAGGCAGTAATGCCGCCATCCTCTCCAAACCTATTGGTTTCCTAGTGTCAGCCGTGCTGCCCTGTAAGCGGCGCCAACCCCTCAGACCCTTCCGCACCGCAAAGTTGTTAGTCGGATCTTTCACCCCCTTCGCCTGTGCGTAAAAGGAGACAGCTGCCCTATGCCTGTTAGCTGTGGCCACTGAGCAACCCTCGTGATGCAAACTACCCAGATAATCCATAAAGCTATTTTCCAGAGCCCATTTGGATTCCCAGTCGCGCCCCAAGAAAGTGCAATATGAACCAAACGCCCCTTCATAAGCTGTCCGTGTCTTGGGAGCTAAGCTAGCAGCCACGAGGTCCGGTAATTTGGGGCACCAATCTGCCAGATTGCCGACGGGAAGTGAGTCGGTGTAGGCTCTGCTGTTGGAAGATGTTCCCTGAATACCTGCATTTTTTGGCGAGAGAGTGCATCGGCTGCATTATTGAGGACACCTGGTACATGTTTTGCCCTAAATACAACATTCAATAGCAAGCATCTCAACACAATCTCCTTCAAGAGGCGGAGTATGAACTTACAGCGTGCGGCTTGCTGATTGATGCACTCCACCACCGTCATGTTGTCTGACCAGAATATTACCGATTTGTTACGCAGGAGGTCAGGCCAGACCATTAATGCAACCCAAATGGGGAACAGCTCCAGAAAACCAATGTTGGTTGTCAACTCACTGCACACCCATTCGTCCGGCCACCTGTGGGTGACCCACTTGTTCCCAAGGATGGCACCAAACCCAACACTCCCAGCAGCGTCAGTCCATAAACCTAACTCTGCTGAAGTAATGGGGGGGCCGGACCACACAACCCTGCCGTTGAAGTCCTCCAGGAATGCCATCCATATCCGCATGTCCTGGCGTACCTCAAGCGATAGTCTAGTGCGGTGGTGTTTCTCGCGCAGGCCCCTCATAGCCTGCGCAATTAAGCGAGGAAAGGGGCGAGCCATTGGTATCACCCTCAACGCGAAATTCAACTGGCCCACTGTTTCCTGAAGCTGTTGTAACGAGACCTTCTCTTTGGCCAGGCATGCGCGTAATGCCGCCTTGAATTTACATACCTTCTCCTTTGGGAGCCTGAAACAACCCTCCACAGAGTCTATTTCAATGCCCAGAAATTCTAAGCAAGTAGCTGGCCCTACTGTCTTCCCCGGCGCCAGCGGGACCCCAAAAGCCCGCATGAGCACGCAAAATTCCTCTAATGCCCGTGCACACTTCTGAGACCCAGCCGCACCCAGGAAGAGAAAGTCATCCAGGTAGTGCATGACCTGCTGATGCCCGGTTGCCTGCCTCATTACCCATTCCAAGAAGGAACTGAACGTCTCAAAATAGGCACATGAGATCGAACAACCCATGGGCATGCATTTGTCCTTGTAGTACTTCCCATCAAACTTGAACCCCAAAAGGTGGTGATCCTCCTGATGCACAGGGAGAAGACGAAATGCAGACTCTATGTCAGACTTGGCCATCAATGCCCCTGGACCCAGGCCCCTAAGCAAGACTAGCGCGTGATCAAAAGAGGCATATTTTACGCTGCAGACATTCTCATCTATGGCATCATTCAAGGATGCCCCCCTTGGGGCCGAGAGATTATGAATGAGTCTATATTCGCCTTTCTCTTTCTTAGGGACCACACCAAGTGGGGAACAAATAAAGTTGGGCACTGGCACCACGTCAAAAGGTCCTGCTAGCCTACCCAGGTGTAATTCTTTTTCAATTTTTGCAGCCACTACCCCTGGGTTATGCTTTACAGACAGTTGGTTCCTGCACTCAGTCTTACCTGTGTACCCTCCCGCCGGTATCCTGAAACCCCAGGAAAATCCCTCCTGAAGTAATTTAGCCGCTGCGTGATCCGGGTATCTGTTCAGCCAGGGAATCATTGCCATGACGTCAATGGGAGTGTGCGATAATAAACCCTCCTCTAGCCTATTCAGGTTTCCTTCTCCCCCTGGAGCCCTGATTGCCACCCTTAAATCTGCAGGAAGTCTCTGGGTGTGAGGGGTGCCCGCACAAGGAACAGGCGTGCTTGAACTTACATGTGCCCGCTGCCCTAGTGCAGGACCGTTTGTTGAAATCCCAACATACGCCCTTTTTCTCCCCCCAACCCTTGCCCTTTCCGGGAACCTCACCTCCCTGCGCATGCCGAAAGGGCTGTTGCGGCTTGGCTGGGTATATTTTCTGAGAAGTGGTTGCCCCCATCGCCGCTGCCCCCCCAGATATCTGGTTGTACCATGACAGGGAATCCACCACATCCCACGCTAGAGAAGGATTGAATTCCTTAGCCTTCCTGAATGAAATGTCATACTCTTTCCACCCATTCCCCACTTGTGTCTCGCTCCACATGGCAATCCTGCTCTGGTAGCAGGCCATTTCGGCTTGTAAATTGGGCGACCTTTCAGCTGTAATGGCACTAAACACGGAAAAGGCCCTCATCCAGTTAACAAATGTCTCCTCAACCCTGAACTTAACCAACTCCGTTCTCCATTCACTGGGCAACATCCATTCCTTTTGTGACTTAGCGTATTCCAGTTCCCTATTATCGAGCAGCAAGGAGAAAATGTTGACATATTTGCCCCCCCAGATCATCTCTTTCACAGCCTGAGACACATGTTGCCCCAAATTCTCCTTCCTTGACGGTATAGCACCATCTTTAAGTAATGGCAAAGCCACCTCCTTACCATTGTCAATACCTTGCGAGGTCGCCCCATCCTTCTTCGCCGTTTGCCCGCTGGTAGAACCTGTTGGGGGAGTAAGTGGTGCCAATGGTGCCCCTTCCCCCGCCCTGGCCAACTTAATCATCTCAACCAGTTTCAATGCTTCGGCTGAATGATCCTGAGAGGATGGCAATACCCCCCCCAACTGCAACCAGGGCAAAACAGCGGCTATCTGGGATGCCAATTCCACCGGGACAACATTGTTCGGGGCTGTTGGGACCCCAACGGGAGCAATGCTCACAGGGGTGGCAGGAGGGATGACCACGACAGGGGCGACCGGCAAAGCTGGAATAACCGGGGCTGGCCCCGCCGGTGCCAACAGGGGCATAACGGGGGCATCCTTAGGTACTCCCCCTGGCAAACCCTCCCCGTCAGTTGTATGTTTGGGCGTCACGCGCGCAGATTTCTTAGACTTGCCCCTCTTAGGCGGGGTGACAAACTCCCCTCTAGGCAGTGGTGGCTTGACTATCCTTTTTGGCCTGCCTTGTGGACCCGGCGGCCCGTCCAACCTCTGATTAATCTCTGCCACATTCCTGCCCAACTCATCCACCTTACCCAAACGCCTATCAATCGCTGTCATCCTGCGCATCATAGCCTGCATCATTTGCTCCATGCGGGAACTCCTATTAACTCGTGCCCCCGGCATATTTCGACAATCGTAATGCAGCTAGACCTAGCCAAACACCGGCGATTGTACCTTTTTTAGATGTAGGATGTGAAGGGGGCCGTAAGCACCAAGCGACTGTGACCGCAAAACACACCAAGCTAGTCTTAGCGTGTGGGCGAGCGCCAACCCCTTGTAGGAAGGTCTCAAGCCCCGCGGCCCTCCAGAAGCAATGAAATGCAGGCCCGCCTCACTCCCCTTACCACCGAAGACCCGTGTGTCCTCAGCCCGTTGCTGCGCTCTGCCGTGTTCTGTCGTCCGCAACCGGAAAGCAGCACCAGAGTCAAGCTTCCTACGAAAAAACAAATATTACTAGCCTGGACAAACACTTTGCACAATCAATCCCTGTAACTGAAACCAACTCGTAGCGATCAACGAACCCCTTCTCCGGATCCACAATTCACAGCAATAATCATTAATTACTTCAAAACTGGGTTAACTTGTTCAAATACTAGCAGCCTATGAGCACTGGGCGGGAGAAAACACTTAAAAGCACTTCAAACCAATTATAAATCAAGTATTCACTATTTAGTCTCCCCTCCGGTGGCTGCCCTGCTGTAACCTGCTTCGCAACCAGCACACACCAATAAGATATGAGCACTGGTCGGGAGAAAACACCACTTCAAACAAATGAGAAATCAAGCTTTTACTATTTGGTCTCCCCTCCAGTGGCTGCCCTGCTGTATCCTGCTTCGCAACCTGCAAACCAAGTTTCTTGCCTGCAGCCTATCTCGCCGCTCGACCCGCCACAGCTCCCCCACCTTACCGGTCGGTGAAAACACTCGATGCGCTCCCCAGACCAGAACGGCACCTGAAGCGCTCCGTGGATTAGCGTGCACGATCCCCGCTGGAACCTCTCTGCTCCCTCCGGTGTTAAAGCGTGTTCCCCGTGTGTCCTCCGCCGTCAATGCTGCTTGTAAAACGGAATGCGAGTTGAAGCGCTCCGTGATGAAGATTCCGTGATTATCGTGCTCGATACTGCAGCCTTAACGCAGCGCCTGGAAGCGGTGCACCGCGAAGCTGTTGGAAAAGGGAACAAAAGAAATAATTAATCCGCCCCGAGCGTGGGGCACACGGCAGACGCGGGGAGCGAGCCAGGAGCAAGAGGGCGCCCCCCCGCTCCCCGCGCCTTATAAAGGAGGCTGCCGTCTCACTGGGGGCCCGCAACCCCGATCGTCTCGCCCCCCCTGCCCCGGAAGCCGAATGTCTGCTTCCGGGTCAGTCACTGTGAAGTCATCAACCAATCGGTGTTGGGGGCGCGCCGCGCACGTCATCGCCCCGCGACACACCCCCAACACCGAAAGGCCGGGGGAGGGGGGGGCGCCGCACCGCCATGTGGGCGTGGGGGCCGAGTGGCCCCCACTTTATATTCACACTTCTTTCCCCGGTACCAGGCGCACACACCCAGAGTCCATGTACCTGCTAGCACCCCGAGGCAGAGCACCAGTGAGAGTAGCGCACGCCGCACCGTGGCTGTCCGGCTTTCTCCCATGCTTCCTCTGAACCTCTGGGGGCTCCTGAGTCCACCGTGTACCTCCTGTAGGTCGGGTCTCCGGATGAAGGCAGTGGCCGGAGCTGCTGATGCCATGCTGACAGACAGGGCCCTGTGCCGCAGTGGGAGCAGGCTATAGATTGAGTTACTCTCCCATGACACCGTGTGAGATTTCTGGCATGGCAGACTCTGCTCCTTCCAGCTGTTGTATCCGATCCAAAACAAAGGGGTCTTCCCACCGTCCCACCATGCATTATAATTAGGGCAGAGTGGAACTCCGCCGAATTCCACAGAGTTTTATGCAACTACTGTGGAATTCCACTTAGTGCAACTCCGCAAGCTCCGCCCACCTGTAGGGATGACATTGCAGGAAGGGCCATTTCCAACAGTCTTGACAACCGGTGCACCGATCAAGGGAGTGTCTGCCGCCACACTTGGAGCAGTTATGCCTAAATTTACAAGAATGCCTGTGACAGGCACTTTTTGTTGAAATTCCAACATGTCCCTGCCTTACTTTGTTGTGACAGATTTCCAACCTTCCTCCCCCAGGGTCGGGTGTGAATGGCAATGGCAATGCCGTGCAGAACTGCTTTGATCTAGTGGTCCTGTGTAACAATCAGTGGTGGCTGGTACAGGTAATAGCGGTGGGGTGGGGTGGGGCGGGGCGGGGGTTTGGGGGTGGAGTTGAAAGACAACAGAATAGGGAAAATAAAATAAAAGAATGAAGAAAACTACGTACATTGCACTTGTCCCACCCCGCCCCGACTTACCACCCCACCGCTCTTACCTGCACTGGCCGCACCTGGTAGCAATTTAAATATAACTACATATTGATTTGCCCAGATTTTTGTCTTGTCCGAATGTGTGGAGGGTTCGTCCCTTTTGTTGTGTGGTCTGTATCTACACCTTCTCCCTGGCTGCCATACATCTGACCATGCTTCTTCCCATAGCCTCCTGTGCCCTCTCCCCGCCCGCCGTTGGAATTACATTCAGTCAGCGTTGCAAGTCTTTAATATAAGGTTTTCCCACATTCAGTCCCACCTCCCAGCTGCTGCACTGTCTGCTATCATCCCCCTTCTCTTCCCTTGCTGTCCCTCTCTCACCCCACATATCTGCTCACCAATCCTTTTACTCACATTCTTGTTTGTCCCTGTACCGCCTGCAACATTCAGAGTTTATAGGGGCTTTTCCCTCTCCAGTGACCTTGTCGACCTTTGGTCCAACCCCTCTTTTCTCGGTACGCCCACTGCCTGTTAAGGCCGAGATTGCTGTCCTCACTGTCCGCATTACTTTACTCTGACCTTCTGATGTCCTCTTCTGTTCCTCTCATCCATTTTCTTTCTCTATCCTCCTTTTGCCTACCCTCTCAAATTCCGTCCCTTCCCTTCCTTCACCAATTCTACTTCCCCTTCCTTGTTGCTGCACATACTTTCCTCCTCTATCCTTATCTTCTTCACCTAGAATGCACCCTCTCTGGCGCGCGGACCTATTAGCCAGGCGCTTACCATGGCCCACCCCTACCGACAATCTGGGGAGCAGCCCCCTGCTCCTCCATCCTACCAACCATTCACTCCTCGCTGACTTGGTTCCCTCCCTGTGCCCTTCCCATTTCATGGGCAGACCATACCTTGCTCTGCAACTCCTGTCCTATCCTCCAAGGTTCCTGCAGCCTCACCATCCCTCGAGTACTACCAGCGGAATTTCCTGCTTTCGACAGGGGCAACCTGCCAAGTTTGCCTGCCCCTTTAGGATTTGAATCCTGGACTGTGACCGCTGTTGCAGGGGCTGACAACCTTCCGATGCAGCCCATCCCGTGTATTTGGCTTCATTGGGCTGCAGCCAGCCCCGTGCCCCTTCGCCGTACCTTGCAGCTCCTGCACTAGCCTGGTCATCTTATCCAGTTTCCCTTCTGAAGGGCTGCTCCAAGGCAGCCCACCTCCCCACACCCCAGACTCCTCACGGGGGGGGGGGGGGGAATGTAGCATCCATGCTCCACTTGGTGACCTCTTGTGTTATGGGCCTGCATGCCCCCTTTCCGCTGGTCTTGCGTGCTTGTGCTGGCCCCCAGTTGCTTCAGTTTTCCCCACCTGGCCCTTGAACCCTTCTTTGCTTTTCTGAGAGGCCCCCCTGCACCCAAGAGGGTACACCCCAAGGCTGGGTCATCTACACTCCAGAGTCTCCATGAAACCACCATTGGAGGCACTGCATTGCCCTCATCTGGCAGACACTGTCCAGCCTTGTCTGCCTTGTCACCAGCATGTGTGTCGCCTTTTTCCTGCAGCATTCCTCACTGCTGGCCTTCCTGTCCCTCCAGCAGGTGTCACCTACTGTCTCTTGGGTACTGGCCAAACTGTCCTAAGCCTCCTCTGTCCTGAGGGTGGCCGGTGCAGGGTCTTTTTCCAGTACTTCTCCCTCTCAACAACATGCCATCAACATAGCTGCCAAGTTTTCAGTATGCATATGTGTGGCATTTCCTAGTTGCAGTACACTTATGTATGAAATTTAGATCCCTCATGAGTGACAATATGAGGGACATTTGATTGCAGGCAGTGGAAAAAAGACGAATGGTGCAAATGCAAAATGTTCCGTTATTGTTTCACCTTTGTACCTTCAAAATTTACACTGTGAATAGTAAATCTGAAAGTATCAGCCTTAAGGAGAGTAAAATGATAGGATGAACTACTCACACTTAACATAGGATCACCTCAGAGCACCAAAGTTGTCCCATGTCCTGTCCCAACCTACTCTCCTATTAGTGAAGTTGCCACCCTAATCGTGACTTTCATGCTTTCAAAATATCTTAGAAGTAACAATTTTCCAAGTAAATGGTATCATAGATGACATCACACATAATTCTGCGAACAAAGCTTCCCCTCCTGCTCTGCAACTTTAGCTCAGGCAGTAGAAAGTCAAGCTTTGGAGCAGGAGACTAGCATAGGGTTTCATTCAGACACTATTCTACGCGGAACCCTGTATGTCAAGTGCCACACACGCCCAAATGTATGAAACATGCTCTATAACATGGATTTCCTGTACATTGATACCTGTCTTTCCTAGGTAACAAAACACAACAAAAGGGGATTTACATTTGTGTAGTCAAATACATTCGTTGTAGATAAATATTTTTGGGTCATTGTTAAATAGACTCTGCTTCTACACCTGAACGGTGCAAATGGCATCTCATTTGAACATGTTTCCTGCTCAGTCCCACTGACAAGCAGAATCAGGTCACCGGCATGCCAATAGACAGGCATCAGGGTACTTCTGTGATTACCTAAAAGGTGTGCCAACTAAACACCAAGGGGCAGATTTACAAGCCTCTTGCGCTGCCGGTGCATCATGTTGCATGATGCACTGGCGGCGCAACCTATTGAGTGATATTTTAAAGCACACGTAAAGCCACCCTGCGTGACTTTACCTGTGCTTGTAAGTATCGCCCTTTTTCACGTAACACTTTGGTGCCGATTCTGATCCTGGAAAAACCGGGTACGAACCGTCGGTCGGAGCGTTTTCTCCGTCCGACTCGTACCCGGGAAAAAAACATTACAAACATGCAAGTACGATTCGCACGGAAACACCATCTCCGTACGATTCGTACAAAACACCGACCGACGAAAATATACATACAAATGTGATCCGGGAAAGCGCCGACGTGACGTCGGGACGCATTCAGGCTGCGTTTCACGAACCAGGAAGTACGAACCGCACCGACGTCACCCCGCACGGATAAAATTCTCCGCCTGCCAAAAACTGCCGGGAAATCAGGACGACGTGCGCAAGGAGCACCTGTACGCGACGGACAGCCATGGACCTGAACCTACGTGTCATCCCAGCCCTCATAGCAGTCCACCTGCTCTACAGGAACCAACGCAGACGCCGCAGAAGGTCAGAACAACACCCAGGGGCAAAGGGGGGGGGCAGGGTCAGGACACAAAACCCCCACCCAAGTCACAAATCATACATGCCCTGGACATACCTGACCTTCAGAGCCTGGTCACTTCGAGGGGGTGGGGGCGTGTCCAGCAACGGAAGTGGATGTACACGCGAACCGGCAACACAACAAGTCCGGTACGTACCGTACCCACGCCTTAAGAGCGTGGGTACGAGTCGTACCACGCCCACCCCTACGTCACCCCAATAATGGCGGTACGGCCCGTACTCATGTTCCAAAGGCCTGGGTACGGGCCGCACCCCCACCCGTGTATGTACGGCGCGTACCAACACCCCACCCATGGATGTACGAACCGTACCCACACCCGCGTACGAATGGAGCGTACCCCCACCCCAACAGTGTATGTATGGAGCGTACCCCCACCCCAACAGTGTATGTATGGAGCGTACCCCCACCCCAACAGTGCATGTACGGACCGTACCCCCACCCGTGTATGCATGGAGCGTACCCAGACCCGCGTATGTTCGGAGCGTACCCCCACCCGTGTATGTACGGACCGTACCCACACCCGCGTACGTATGGCGCGTACCCCCACCCCAACTGTGTATGTATGGACCGTACCTCCACCCGTGTATGCATGGAGCGTACCCAGACCGGCGTATGTTCGGAGCGTACCCCCACCCGTGTATGTACGGACCGTACCCACACCCGCGTACGTATGGAGCGTACCCCCACCCCAACAGTGTATGTACGGACCGTACCCCCACCCGTGTATGCATGGAGCATACCCAGACCCGCGTATGTTCGGAGCGTACCCCCACCCGTGTATGTACGGACCGTACCCACACCCGCGTATGTATGGAGCGTACCCCCACCCCAACAGTGTATGTATGGAGCATACCCCCACCCCAACAGTGTATGTATGGAGCATACCCCCATCCCAACAGTGCATGTACGGACCGTACCCCCACCCGTGTATGCATGGAGCATACCCAGACCCGCGTATGTTCGGAGCGTACCCCCACCCGTGAATGTACAGACCGTACCCACACCCGGGTACGTATGGAGCGTACCCCCACCCCAACAGTGTATGTATGGAGCGTACCCCCACCCCAACAGTGTATGTATGGAGCGTACCCCCACCCCAACAGTGTATGTACGGACTGTACCCCCACCCGTGTATGTATGGAGCGTACATGGCCAGACACAGGAGGGGTGGGTGCAGAGTCCTCCCAGCAGTGCCCAGACACAGGAGGGGTGTGTGCAGAGTCCTCCCAGCAGTGCCCAGACACAGGAGGGGTGTGTGCAGAGTCCTCCCAGCAGTGCCCAGACACAGGATGGGTGTGTGCAGAGTCCTCCCAGCAGTGCCCAGACGCAGGAGGGGTGGGTGCAGAGTCCTCCCAGGAGTGCCCAGACACAGGAGGGGTGTGTGCAGAGTCCTCCCAGCAGTGCCCAGACGCAGGAGGGGTGGGTGCAGAGGCCCCCAGCAGTGCCCATGGAAAGAAAAAGTGTGGAGTACCCACAGATCCAATTGCCACAATTGTCAGTCAGGTGCACAAAGACCCTGCAGTACATGTAACACATGTGTGCGAGGCTGGGAGTACACACATGCATACTGCCTAAAAGGGAACATGTCCACATGAAGTCATGTCAACAGACTACAAACACAAGTACAGTGATCACCAAGGATGCCACGAATGATGCAGGTGGAGACATCGCTCTGCATGCATGGCCAAAGTTGAAGGGGTCCGTCACACACCCAGCTAATGTAGACACAGCTCAGCTCAACATATTGGAAACACCCTGCAGGGAAGATGTCAGGGTACACAGAGGAAGGAACACACCTTGGGACAATTTCACCATGCAGTAACTGCTTACATGAACAAAGAAACTTAGCTAACACCTTGTGATGGCACACAGATACTAGGGTCCCCCCTATGACCAGCACACTACTACATTTCCCACACACCCAACACATGATCACCACCCAAAATCATGTAGCAGCCCCACCAACAGCAATACCATAAAAGCAGTAGTGTTCTAAGGAAAAAAAAATGGCTTTATTCAGCATTATCAAAAAATGTTTGTGTGGATAAAGTTCAATATTTACAAAGCCCATAGGGCAGTCCATAAGTCACAGCTGGATGGGGGACACAGTGGGACGCGTGTCCCCTAGCTTGCCTGCACAGTCCAGACCACCCTGTCTTCCACAGGGGGGGGGCATCATGTGGGGCGGAAGGACCAGGCACCGCAGGGACAGGAGGGGCAAGGGCAGGCGTTGTGGGTGCAGGGATGGAGGACTCCACCACAGGGGGTGGGGCAGCGCCAAAGGAGGTGGTGAGGATGGCGCTGCACACGTCAGCAAGGTCCCCCAGTGTATCCCCTGCACCCGAAGGAACCACAGGCCCCAAGGAGGGGGGGGGCGGAGGAAGGGGTCGCAGCGCCACTGGGGGAGGGTGTGGACAGGGGGGGACACTCAACTACCCTGACCGGGGACTCCTTTGCCTGCTTGCTGGGTGGTGTCACTGTTGGGCTCAGGGACAGAGCGGCCATGAAGGAATCTTTGCTGGATTCGTGGCCAGGAGAGCTGAGGGGAGTGGATTTGGAGGGAGTGGATTTTGCGGAATGCGGACTCCCACTCTGGCTGCGTGACTTACGTTTGCCCCCGACCCAGTGGGTGTGCCTACCTCACCCTGTGTGTGCGTGCCAGGAGGTGTGCGCTTGCCCTGCCCTGCTGGTGTGGTGCCTGTGTCTGGAGGTGTGCGTGCATGCTGACGTCTGGGTGTATGTGGGACAGGCATGGGAGTGGGAAGTGTGGATGGGGCAGGGGTAGGGGGTGGGACGTAGTGCTGCAGGTGACCCACTGCTGCAGTCAGTGTCGAGTCTATGGACCTCAGCAAGTTGCGTTGGTCAGACTGCGCGGCTGAAATGCCCTCCAAGTATGCCTCCATCTGGTTGAGCACTTGGCTGTGGCCATGGAGGACATTAATCGTCGCAGTCTGACCAACCCGCAACTGCTGCAGGATGTCCACAGACTCGGCATTGGTGGCAGCAGTGGAGACAGGGGCAGGGGGTGCGGTGCCTGGCAAGAAGGAGACACGTGCTGACCGAGCACGGCGGGAAGGGACACGAGCAAGTGGGAGGCCGGTGATCGGAATGGAGGGGGCGGGTAGTGATGGAGTGCTGGTGTCAGCTGTGGGACAAGCCACCGCCCCCTCGGAGTGCTCAGCCTCGGACCCGTCTGCGTCATAGTCGGTGGTGGATTGACTGGACAGGTCCTCCGCTGCACTCCCGTCGGCCTCCGTGCCACTCGATGTGCCAGACAACTCTGCACTGCTGGCACTGGTGCTCGCTCCCTCCTCACGGTCCATGCCAGTGTCTCCCTCGGTGTCCCCCGATGATGCTGTGAGCAAGGTGAAGAGACAGGAAATAATCAGACACCTGTATATATATGTCACTTTAGTCAAATCCACATAGGTCACAGTGCATAGCCTGAAAAGCAACATGAGTAACATCTACAATACAAGGCACATATGTAGGCCCTGCAACACACAGTTGGTTGACCCACCATGCCACTGACCAACTATGGAGAGCATGACACAATAGCAAATAACATGATATGGATTTGGACAGAGGAGCCAGGCACTGGGGACAATCCAGCACAGCATCTGCAGCACACAGCGTTGGCGTAAAAAGGGATGAGCAGGAACCATGTCTATTAACTGTAGGCACATGCTGCAAAGGCAATACTTAAAAACATGCCCAACATTAATGGGTCACTGCACCGTGAGTGTATCCAGACAAACATCACACACTGGCCAGACCTAGCAAGGAGACTTCAGGTCTAGACATGTAGGCCTTGCCCGCACCAACCACCCCCTACATGAGACAATTTATTGAGACATAGGAAGCACTTACATCTCTTAGTCTGGAATAAAAACACATGGCCTGCAAGAAATCCTGATTGGACACAAAATACCCCTGGAGCGCCGGTACAAATACATCATCTACAAATGGCCATCATCAGATCATTTTACCAAGACACACAGGCACTGGCCCCCGTGAGTATGAACAAGGGACATTTGGTCAGCCTGTACAGTGGACACATGTAGCAGAGTTTACGTAGACACAAATGGTGCCAGGGTACAATGGCACAGAGCACAACCTATGCTGTAGACACAGAGATTGTCGACATTTTTGGATTACACACATGATACCTAGGAAAAAATGCCCCAGGGGACAGTAGTGGCCACACTACTCCATGGTCCTGAATGGTAATGACTGCAACACAAGCCACCATCCCTGCACTCTGCATATCTCACACTCATGCACATCATGTCACAGGCCACAAAATAGGACATGCATGCTGTAAAGCAATACACTTTAGAGACACACTCCTATGTCTGGACTCAGCATCAGTGACAACTGACATGGACCCCACAAGTACTGAACTGGACAGGGCACAGGCAAGGTCCCAAAACCTGTTACACACCACCCCCACACATGAAGCTGCAAGCATTGGGCACATCGATAAACTGGCAGCCTAGATAACCTTGTGCAAGTGTGACTAAACACAGACCAGGGTACACATGCCAAGGAGGGGAAGGGAGGAAGGACAGCACTGCTACACTTTGGGGACCAGGAACTGCACTGCACATGTAAACCCTGGCAGTGTATCCATGCAACTGTGCACTTACAAATGCTGGTGACACACAACAAACACACATGTACCTACCCCCTTCCTGCTGCTGCTTTTCCCGTAAGCGCCTGTCCATGTCAGGGAACGACGACCGCCAGCACACGCTTGTGGATGTGGGTCAGACGGCGGCGCCCATGGTTCTTTTGGCTCACAGGTGAGTCCCCCAGCAGGACCCGTGCGATCCTCCGCGTCCAGCACCGGATTTCCTGCCAGCGTTTCCTCACCTGGGCTAGGCGCCGCTTCCGACCATCCGTCTGTCTCACGGCACTGACGGCGTCCTTCCAGATCTGCTCCTTGGCACAGGCGCCTACCTGTGAGGATGAAAAAGTGAGACAACATCAATACACCTGCGACATGTCCCAGAGACACACATTAGAACAATTTGGCTGGTTTTAACAGGGCATAGAATGCATCAAACTCATTACACCTGTGTCATAGGGACACTTTCCTCTGTGGAAGGCAAAAAGCACTAGGTGGCATTGTAGAGTACACAGGTGGCATGAGGGGTACGACACAATCAATCATCCAGGCTCACACTGTGCATCACAAGCGACACCAGGATTATGTGCAGCACCTCAAAGCAGTCACATGCCACAGGCCACTGAGGCGCCCTCAGCAGAGTACACAGACACACACAGCCACAGGACAATCACCTGCCATTGACAACTGCAGCTACACACCTCACTCTGCACATGTGCCACTAGAATGGGGGGTGTCACAGGTGTGGGGCTGGCCCATCACCGCAGACACACAGCACTGCTCCCTGCTCACATCAGATGGGCAGGGTATATCCATCCCTCATACAGCTGGGGTGCTACACTCCACATATGCACTCACCCACATGACAGGGGACTTACACACACACACCAATGTCCAGGGGACAAACACATCATTTGGACACTCTCAGCACATGTACACTAAACAAACACACATCTGTGGGTACTGCCACCTGTCACACTGGGGGGACCACAGATTCACATAAGGACTGTAGTAACAACATTCCCATGAGGATTAGACAGGCAGAATGTGTAATGCCACATGCAGTGATTGTCACAGTACACACAATGCAAGTGAGGAGAGCAGACATGCACCACAGCATGCTCTGGCTGGGAGACATTAGGCATTCCCCCACCCGGGACCCACCCTACAGTACATTGCATGTGTGTTACACCTGGACACAATGGCAGAAGTCACAGTCACAAAAAAGGGGCACAGTCTTTGCTAGTGGACTCAGCACTCACCTGAACCCCTGGTCGACCATACAGCATGGGCTTGGTTCTCCTCCTGGGTGAAAGGCTGGGCCCTCTCCACAGACCTGGACATGGTGCCAGAGGATTCACGAGCAGCAGCAGTGTAGTTGAATCAAAGGATGTGCAGGCAAGTGCTCTCTCATGGGACCTGGCTGCCTTATATCTACCTTGCTGCCCTGTTTCATTCACAGGAGTACAGAGTGATTGGTCACTCACATTTGCATCCTATGTTTCCTCCAATCCCTTTAAACCTACCACAGTCAGTGGATTTGCTCTTTTTTTTTATTGAGCATGATGTCAACTCAACAACCACTTTGCAACAATGTAGATTCTTTCAAACCGACTTTAGCTGGGCACCTGATGAAAAAAATTCAAACTTTAAACTCAGTCTCCATGACAACCAGCATGCATGTAGGGCTTTATACTTGTCCCTCATGTGTCCCCTATGTAATTTGGACATTCACACACAGGTACGGTGAGTTCCAGGGCCCTAGGGCACCCCAAATGTATAGAAACGGCCCGTACACGCACGTGTATGGGGCGTATCACTATGGGTAAGCATACGCGAGCAAAGCCATAGTGAAACTGCCCGTACACGCGTGTGTACGGGGCGTATCACTATGGGTACGCATACGCGAGCAAAGCCATAGTGAAACGGCCCATACACGGGCGTGTACGGGGCGTATCACTATGGGTACGCATACGCGAGCAAAGCCATAGTGAAACGGCCCGTACACGCGCGTGTACAGAGCGTATCAGTATGGGTACGCATACGCGAGCAAAGCCATAGTGAAACGGCTCGTACGTGTGCATGTAGTACAGAACACTTGTGAAAAGAGTCACTGCCATGGCACAGTCAACAACACACGCAACTGTCCCCTGATGCCAGCTACAGGGGTTTTCACACCTGACATGTGACTACCCGCGTTGCACGATGTGACTATGCCATGTATGTGTCGTGTGTTCCCATTAGCTTGCTGTAGGTGTTTGGTCAAATGCATCAGCAGTTGCTGCAACCAACATGTGTCTGTGTGTAGATGGCCATGGCACAGTGTTATACCAGGCCACATGTGGACTCCGACGTAAGGTGTGTGTGTATGCATCGACACGGAGTTTCAAAACAAGGACATATCTGCATACTCTCAATGTATGTGGGATCATTGTTGAAATGTAATCCTTCATGGCAAGGTGTGTGGTCTGTCCATTTTCTATTACATGTGACCTGTGCCTCTAGTGTTCCGCAACCTGTCTGTACAATAAACATCCTTCCTCTGCACTTATTTGGTTGTCTGTAACTCCTGTACTGCGTCTGCCTGCTCACTTACACTGGCCCACAGCTAGTTTCATGGCATGGCATTATGAGGTTGAGAATAAACGTTTGGAGCTGTCTCTTGGTAGGAGTGTCATATGGCTGGCATACGTGTCCAGGGCATATTGCACAGACCTGACTCTGTATGTAGCATATGTGTATTGCCTGTTGACCATGTGCTCAGTACATTGACATTGGTGGTGTACTGTACTCACTCTTCGTTGTCCCTTCTAATTCACTGCAGGGCTCCGCCTCTCCCTCGAGCAATTCCGGACTTGGCTGACATGCGGGAAAATTACTGTATACGCCGCTACCGCTTCCCCCAACGTTTGATTGAGGACTTGACGACACGGCTGGCAGCACACCTCCAACCGCTACACAGGTATCCTGGTACACTGACACCCAAGGTGAAGGTGATGGCAGCCCTACATTTCTTGGCCACGGGTACCTTTCAACATACCATTGCCCATGTCGGTGGGATGTCCCAAACCATGTTAAGCCGTGTTCTGCATGATTTTTTAGAGGCCATGTTGGAGCACCTTGATGAGTTCATAAAATTCCCAACTCCTGAGCAGTTGACAGCTGTCAAGCGTGAGTTCTATGCCCTGGGAGGGATGCCCCATGTCATTGGGTCCATAGATGGAACACATGTGGCTTTGGTACCACCACAGGCACAGGAGGTAGCCTTCCGTAACCGCAAGCATTACCACTCCATTAATGCCCTTGCGGTGTGTCTTGCCAACATGGTGATTTCACATGTCTGTGCTCGTTTTCCAGGATCAGCACACGATGCGTACATCATGAGGCGTAGCAGGGTGCCTGAAATGATGCTGCAGCTGCGCAACGAACGAGCATGCATTGTTGGTGGGTATACTCTGCCAGTCCTGTATTTAACGTCATCTTCCTGTCTTACTGCTTCTCCTGACCCACTCTTGTCCATGATGTTTCCATGTAGGGGACGCTGGCTATCCCAACATGCCATGGCTGATCACGCCTCTCCGCAACCCCAGCACGGCTGCCGATCACCGCTACAACAACGCCCATGGGCGGACCAGGCGAGTGATAGAGAGGACGTTTGGCCTCCTGAAGAGACGATTCCGTTGCCTCCACAAGACCGGTGGCGCACTCCCATATGCACCGGTAAAGGTCTGCAAGATATTCCTCGTGTGCTGCATGCTGCACAACATGGCAGTGGAGAAAGCTGTGCCACTCATCCTGGATCCAGATGAGCAGGACCATCCACCCGTGGAGGATGAAGGGCTTGGGCACGAGGCAAGTGATGTGGAGGAGGAGGAGGCGGTGGAGGACATGCGGAGTCGGCTCATACGCGACTTCTTTGCTTAGTGGTGAGTTCCAGTGTCTGAGTGTGCACGCATTGGGCTGTGTGTGGCATGTGTTGCATTGTGTGTGTCCATCTGCATGTCTTCCAAGTGAGTCTGAGGTGTGTTTGGATGTGTCACTCGAGTGATGGTGCAATAGAAGAATGTTTTTCCAGAGTCATCATTGTCACCTAGCATGTTGACAACCTAATACGTGTCGAGTACATGCACATGCATGCGGATGTACTTCTGTTGGCTGACTTCTGGTGTGTCTCCCATCCACAGGTACTTGCGCATGCTGTCTGCTGGTGGCATTGTTGTGCTCCTGCTATTCCTCATGATCACAGCAAAATGTGCTGAATCAGCGTTACATGCACGGACAAGTTTGAAAATCTCCTTAGGGTAAGGGATGCAGCACGGCTTTTTGGGAGTGGTATTTGTTTTGAATGTGTGTGCACTGCTCCTTTTCATGTTTGGTTACTTTGCATACATGTAGAATCCCCATGGGGCACATGACCTGGAGCAGAATTCACCTGAATTGATGGTCAGACTTGGTGACAGTCATCTGTAATGGGATTGTGATGGAGCCATCAATGTGTGTAACACTGGCCTCGGAAACATACGGGTTGCACCGGGTTGACATGGTGTGTGAATTCCCCATTAGGGGCTCAATGGTGTATAGCAGGCTCTCCGTGAGCAGCAGGGGGTGTTTAGCTGTAACCCGTCGATTGTGTGCCAGTGCCATGGATTTCCAGCATCTGTGGTGCTAAGGGGGGTGCCAGTGTTGGTCCCACGTGTTCATCCACATGACCTGTGTATGTGTTGACAGAGTTGCATTAGCATTCCGACACACATGAGTAATAAAGGTGTCCCTCTGCCTCCAAGGTGTCTCATCTCTGTCAATGGTGGTCTGTTGCCACTGTGCATGTGGCATGTCTGGCATTGTTCTCAGAGATGGTGCATATGAGTCTATGTGTAGAGTAGCAAGATGCAAGCAGTTTGTCAGGGATTAGATTCTGTATTGTGCATGATGTCCATGGCTGTGTAGGTTTTGTGGCCTGTCAGTGTCCACGACGGCCACTGTGCCGCATGTGAATCCATTGTGTGTGTGTGTGCCATGTTGAACCGACATTCCTTCCTTGACATGCACCTTTTGCATGGTTCCTTCCTGAGATCCTTGTCTTTGTGTGCTACTTGTGGCATTGTTTCCTTGACATGGTGCATGCTGCTGCAGGCCCTGCATCGCCCAGGTAGTGGAGACCCTCAATGAGATGAAGGCCCTGCAGGTTGAGCATCATGCCAGGATGGAGGCAAGACATGCAGAGCACTTGGCGGTGCACAGGGACATGAGCCAATCCCTCCGTCAGATCGCCCAAAGCCTGGCAAACCCTCCCTGTGGCACCAGGCGTGGAGCAGCACCAGCCCCAGGGAGGGAGGAGGAGGAGGAATCATCTGACGGAGCGTCCCTTGCACCGTCAAGCCAGGCGTCTGAGGGTCCCCGCAGGAAGGTGGGTCGTCCACGCAAAAGACCGTGAGAGTCAGCGGAACATCACCATCTCCCAGGTCACCTGGCCTGGCACCTGGCCCTATGGCCCAACAGCAGCACAGCAGCAAAAGACATTCTCTGCCACATGGCCTTGCTGGTCACTGTCTGACCAATGTTGACAAAGACTGTGGCACAGACTCTGATGACTGTCAATGGCAAGGACACCAACTCCCCCTGTGAACTTTGGATTCTACACTCCCGCCAAGCACCTCTTGTCACCCCCCCAACACGTACCCCAGCACTAATAAAATTCATCACAATCACAAGATGATGCCGTCATTTTGCATTATTCCACTACATGTGTGTGTTGCAAAGTCAAACCATGCCTGATTTCTGAATTAACTCCGAACCACCATACCCTGGGGTCTGAGTCTGGCACAGGACACACATGGGTCACAACGTACCATCCAAGACAGACATGGATCACCATACTCACCCGTGATGGGCCCAACCAGCTGAGGGGGTGCCCGCACAACTGTGCCCACAAACCTATTTAGAAGAGCAACAGTCATGCGCAGAGGTCAGGCATCATGTGGAGTGTCCTGGGGTGGGAGTCCCAGGTATTTGTAGACACGTGGCAGAACCATGTCCTGCATGCTTGAGTCAGGTGGATGTGGAGAATGGTGGGCCAGCCAAGGTTGGATGCATGGAGATGGCACAATTGGGTGTTGGATCACAGTGCCACAAGGTTGTGTTGTGGGTGTGGGCTGCATCCTGAGGGTGTGCATGGATTGAGAAGGTCATCCTGCAGCTGGCAGTGATCCACTCCCAATACAAAAGGACCCTACACATGAAGGGAGAGTGTGGGAGGGGGGTCCGAGGGATAGGTTTAAAGACCAGCTACAGTATAAATCCCCAATCAACAAACATCATACAAAAAATACTGTGGGTCTAGAGTTCTGTGTAACAAAAACTGATATATTAAGTAGAGTGAAGCAGAAAACCATCTGGGGCTTACCCAAAAAGTTAAGTTCCCATCACCCACCAGAGGTGGCTAATCATCATCTGGGAACTGTGGACTTAACCATAGAAGCCAACCACATAGGTGATTGTGGTGGTTGTGTGGTAGTCCCAGTCGTGGGTGCCAAAGATGGGGTGATGGTTTGCAGTGCAAAGAGTATGAAAGGAAAAAGTGCTATTAAAAATGGCTATCAAGACACAGTCAATTTTATTCTGGTGCTGTCTTGGTGCCACTTTAAAAACAGTGCGTGGACAGCTTAACAAATAATTGTCAGGGTGTCGGTCTACATGTTTCGGCTACTGGACTAGGGAGTCCAAGCTCTCAGCAGGACCATAATGACGCTACTGCAAAGACGTGTGAAAAGGAAACTTATATACACAAAAAAGGTTTAGGGTAAATACCCAATACAACCTGATTGTTCAAGTACGTTCCCATAAGGTTTTTACAGGGAAAGAGACCTAGTAACAATGAAAAGAAGGAAATCAACTCATTTATATGATAATATCAGTGTTAATCACAGAACAGAGCTAGATATAATGTGCTAGCAAACGTCAACACAATACTACATGATGTATTGTTTTACAGAGTGATATTCATATCAACATTCAACTAGTGCACTTACCCGAAAATTTTAGGGTACGCACCTCGCCTCGCCTGGCATCCGCTCAGGACATGAGGCACCGCTCTACAAAGAAGAGAATATCAAACAGCAAGATTACCCCAAGGTGATTTACCCTGTTTAGTTCAAGGAGGGGGGAGGAAGAAACTTCCAAACAGTGTCGTTTGATTAAGCAGTTATGGGAACATGGCAGGATCAAACAGTCTAAAAAAATCTAAAAAATCTCTTAAAAATCACGATGTTCAGATGTAGATATACTAGTGTGGTCAGAAATTACTGAACCTCTAGTAGAGGATCTGGAGTTAGTATACCATTCAAGAGCATAAAGGAGCCAGATAGCACAACTTTGTGTTCAAGCCTGGACGGATACGTCTAGAGTGCTCGCTGACTCAGGAAACCCATGGTGGAGGGGGCTCAAGCTTCGCGCTGTGTTAGAACAGTGCTTGTCATGAGGTTTAAAGAATGTCTCGTAAATTTGGACATAGTGAAAGTCACAGTGCGTGCAGCGCGGCGTCTAGGAGAAGCGCCTATACAGAAACCCATAAAAACAACGGAGGAACAAAGTACGAGACTCACCTCTCCGTCGGTACCCCGCTCTGGCAACTGAGCTGGAAGGGGATGGCGAACCGACAGGAGGAGTCTCCCTATAAGCCCCAATGAGCGTCCTTCCATGCTGTTTGCTACGGGGCGCTCGAAGGTACAAGATACCTTCTGTGATGTCACGTAGTAAGGAAACCTGGGAAATGTAGTATACGGTGTGGTTTCTTCCTATAGTGAGCGGAGTCTGAAAGGATCTCGGGCGACATATTGAAGCGTCTACTAACAAGGTCCGATCGTTACGAAAGTTCATAATGTACTTGTCCTGAAACGAGCAGGGTTAGGGTTAATGGCACATTGATATATCGTTACTCGCTCTAAAAAGCGTATCATCGTGTTATCACCATAGTGGCGCTAAACGGAACAGAATATCACGTGTGATGTCACTTGTATCTCGAAAGTTAGAAAATGTAGTGCCATGTATGGTTCTCCGTTAGTGTTGATAGAATAATGGAAAAAACGGGAAGAGGACACCACTTTCTAAGATGTTACTGACATAGTGGGATCTGTATGGTAATGCTAGACTCGTGGACACTAAAGTGCGCTCTAGTTTGAATAAATAGTGTACTTCGAGGTGTGAGAGCTCTATGGACTGAAATGGTAGTCTTAACTAAGGGTGGGCGTAGTTCGCGAAGTAGCACTTCGCGAAGCTACGCAAAGTGAAGTTCGCACTACGCGAGCTACGCGTAGCACTTCGCGAACTGCGAAGTAACATGTTCGCACTGTGCAAGATGTTGTTTTCAATGATTGCACAGTGCGGACAAGCAACCGGCACTGTGCAATCATTGAAAATGGCATCTTGCACAGTGCGAACTGTAGTTTTCTGCTGCTCGAGTAGATTTTTCCTCGAGCTGCAGCTTTCTCAACGCGAACTGGTAGTTTCTCATCGCGAGCGGTCGCGAGCATACGCGACCCCTCGCAATGAGAAACCTGACCTTCTCGCGTTGGGAATCTCGCCGGGAGGTTTATTTTCCATGCTCGCGATCGCGAACAAGGAAAAAGTCTCGCCAGGATGTCATTTTGCTTGCTCGCGGTCGCCAACTTGACGTTGAGGACCGCGAGCAAGCAAAAAATGACCGCAGCACTACGCAACACTACGCTACGCGTGTTCGCACTGTGCTACGTGCAGTTCGCGTAGTGCGAAGTAGCGCGAACTTCGCAAACTACGCGAGCGTAGCGTAGTGCTTCGCCCAGGCCTAGTCTTAACAGGAATTGAATGAGAATGGAAACTTTATTGAGTACACAAAGCGTGGGTACCTCAAGAATTAAAGAGATGACCATGGAATATCATCGTTTAGGCCAAATTGATCACTCTTAAGTTTAAACACCCATTTCTGTTCTTTGATGAACAGAAATTTGCTGATGTCTGTCACATGTATAGGGATGAAAGGCTGTTCTAAAATCACCCATCTCAAATCTTCTGGTTTGTGTCTTAGCGACAAAAAGTGATTGGTCAGTTTGGTCGCTTGTTTGTTCCGTCTAATAGTGCTCTTATGTTCATTGATGCGTGTCTTGATCTTTCGTGTGGTCATGCCCACATATCGCAATGAACATGGACAGGTTATGAGGTAGATTACTCTTTCTGTGTTGCAGTTGGTATGTTTTTTTAGGATCCATGGTGTATTAGTGCCTATGTCAATGGTTTTTGTTGGCTGGGTCTGTGGACATGCAGAACACTGGCCACACGGGAAATGCCCCTGTACTGGTGGTAAACTCCACAGGGTGTTAGTGATGGTGGGAGGTTTGGCCCGTGGTCTTGTATGCACTAGACTATCTCTGAGGTTAGTACCTCTTTTAAAAGAAAAAAGAGGAGGTGGTAAAACCTCATTCCCTACATTCAGTATCCGCCAATGTTTCCGGACCGTTTTTTGTACATGATTGGACCACGTACTGAATGTATTAACAAAGGTCATTCTAGACAGGGGAGGCTTCGGTACTGGAGGTTCTAAAAGGGCTCCCCGATGATTGTTGGAGGCTCTTTTCCAAGCGCGTCTGACCAGACGTTTTGGGTATTGTCTGTTTTGTAATTGGTTAGATAGATCTTCTGCATGTTGATTGAAAGTAGTTAAGTCAGAACAGTTTCTGCGGATGCGCAGGAACTGTCCAATGGGTAGATTTTCCCGAAGAGATCTTGGATGATGGCTATGAAAGCTCAAAAGGGAGTTTTTTGATAAGGGTTTCCTATATAGCTCACTACCCAGTCTGCCGTGGTCAGGGCATATCACAATGTCTAGAAAAGGTAGTCGAGTTTTATCATAGACTACTGTGAAACGCAAAAAATCGTTCTTTTCATTTAGCCATGCATGAAAATCTAACAAAGAGGCAACAGGCCCATGCCAAACCACCAGAATGTCATCGATGTACCTTCTCCAGGTCTTTATCTGGTCTCTGAATGGATTGGACTGTGTAAGTACATTGTTCTGTTCGAAGAGATGGACATACAGATTGGCTAGGCTCGGCGCGAAAATGCTGCCCATAGATGTGCCCGAGACTTGTAGGTAAATCGTCTCCTCGAACCTGAAAAAGTTTTCCATCATGGCCAGCCTGGCACATTCCATCATGAAATGGACCGGTGTAATGGTGTCTAGATTTCTCATCTCTAGAAGACTCTCAATGGCTTCTAAGGTTTCCATTTGTGGAATAGAGGTGTACAAAGATTCCACATCGAAGCTAACCAGCAGGTCTGTTTCTGTATCAAAGCTGATGTCTGGAAGCAAACAAAGGACATCCTTGGTATCTTGCAGGTAACTAGGCATTTCCTTGATGAGCGGTCTAAGGAAAAAGTCCACAAAGGTGGAGAGAGGTTCTAATAAGGAACCTATACCTGATATGATGGGTCGCCCTGGAGGTGGCCTTTGATTTTTATGTATTTTTGGTAAAACATAAAAATATGGCATAACCGGATGTTTGGTAATTAAGAAGTGTGATTCTTGCTCTGTGATCCAACCTGCAGCTTTTGCATCGTCTACGAGGGTTTGTATCTCTCTCGTGAGTCTGGGAGTTGGATCTTCAGTGAGTGGTTTGTATGCTGTAAGGTCGTTGAGTTGTCTTAGACATTCAGTGCGATATGCCTCTGTGTCCAAGATGACGATCGCTCCGCCTTTGTCGGCCGGTTTTATCGTAATGGAATCGTCTTTCGTTAGAGCCATTAAGGCATGTTTGTCATTTTTAGAAAGATTGTGATAAACCTTGTCTTTTCTAGTGTTGCAGGAGGTGATGTCTTGAATCACCGCTTGTTCAAACACTTTGACTCGATCTGGAATAAGATGGACTGGAGGGTTGAAAGTGGAAGGTATTTTCAGGCCTGTGTTCTTATCAGAAGAGTCATCTAGAGAGTTTGTAAGTTCTTTATCCTTAAAGAAGAAATGTAGACGTATTTTTCTGAAGCTTTTGGCCATTTCACAGCGTAGTTGGCTTTTAAAGCCAAAAAAGCAGAGATAAAGCCCTTGTTGATATGCCCCTAGGAGAGGTAGAGGACAATCTCGGCCTAACTTTAGACAAGGTATGCCAAACCCTTATCAACAAGGAACATCTTGGTGGCCTCCTGCACCATGGGGTTATCAACCGCCTTTCACTCAGCCATTGCCTCCATTTTCAGCCCAGCCTCCATTTTTTGGTCAACCGCCTTTTTTAGGATCAGGCCGTGGACGAAACAGGGGCAGAAGAAGAGGGCAGCCACAGGTACATTGGCAGATGGAACAACAACTACCCAATACCCGCAGCAAAAAAGGACAACCACACCAGGGACAAGCACGAACACAACGAGCTAGTTGTGAATTTAAGCACCAGGGTTTTGACACCCAATGAACAACAGGTCCTCAATAAAGGTATGGGGTATGTTCCAACCAACGAAGGAGATTTATTCCAACTACGCTGTGAAATGGCCAAATTCTTCATAAAAATACGTCTACATTTCTTCTTTAAGGATAAAGAACTTACAAACTCTCTAGATGACTCTTCTGATAAGAACACAGGCCTGAAAATACCTTCCACTTTCAACCCTCCAGTCCATCTTATTCCAGATCGAGTCAAAGTGTTTGAACAAGCGGTGATTCAAGACATCACCTCCTGCAACACTAGAAAAGACAAGGTTTATCACAATCTTTCTAAAAATGACAAACATGCCTTAATGGCTCTAACGAAAGACGATTCCATTACGATAAAACCGGCCGACAAAGGCGGAGCGATCGTCATCTTGGACACAGAGGCATATCGCACTGAATGTCTAAGACAACTCAACGATCTTACAGCATACAAACCACTCACTGAAGATCCAACTCCCAGACTCACGAGAGAGATACAAACCCTCGTAGACGATGCAAAAGCTGCAGGTTGGATCACAGAGCAAGAATCACACTTCTTAATTACCAAACATCCGGTTATGCCATATTTTTATGTTTTACCAAAAATACATAAAAATCAAAGGCCACCTCCAGGGCGACCCATCATATCAGGTATAGGTTCCTTATTAGAACCTCTCTCCACCTTTGTGGACTTTTTCCTAAGACCGCTCGTCAAGGAAATGCCTAGTTACCTGCAAGATACCAAGGATGTCCTTTGTTTGCTTCCAGACATCAGCTTTGATACAGAAACAGACCTGCTGGTTAGCTTCGATGTGGAATATTTGTACACCTCTATTCCACAAATGGAAACCTTAGAAGCCATTGAGAGTCTTCTAGAGATGAGAAATCTAGACACCATTACACCGGTCCATTTCATAATGGAATGTGCCAGGCTGGCCATGATGGAAAACTTTTTCAGGTTCGAGGAGACGATTTACCTACAAGTCTCGGGCACATCTATGGGCAGCATTTTCGCGCCGAGCCTAGCCAATCTGTATGTCCATCTCTTCGAACAGAACAATGTACTTACACAGTCCAATCCATTCAGAGACCAGATAAAGACCTGGAGAAGGTACATCGATGACATTCTGGTGGTTTGGCATGGGCCTGTTGCCTCTTTGTTAGATTTTCATGCATGGCTAAATGAAAAGAACGATTTTTTGCGTTTCACAGTAGTCTATGATAAAACTCGACTACCTTTTCTAGACATTGTGATATGCCCTGACCACGGCAGACTGGGTAGTGAGCTATATAGGAAACCCTTATAAAAAAACTCCCTTTTGAGCTTTCATAGCCATCATCCAAGATCTCTTCGGGAAAATCTACCCATTGGACAGTTCCTGCGCATCCGCAGAAACTGTTCTGACTTAACTACTTTCAATCAACATGCAGAAGATCTATCTAACCAATTACAAGACAGACAATACCCAAAACGTCTGGTCAGACGCGCTTGGAAAAGAGCCTCCAACAATCATCGGGGAGCCCTTTTAGAACCTCCAGTACCGAAGCCTCCCCTGTCTAGAATGACCTTTGTTAATACATTCAGTACGTGGTCCAATCATGTACAAAAAACGGTCCGGAAACATTGGCGGATACTGAATGTAGGGAATGAGGTTTTACCACCTCCTCTTTTTTCTTTTAAAAGAGGTACTAACCTCAGAGATAGTCTAGTGCATACAAGACCACGGGCCAAACCTCCCACCATCACTAACACCCTGTGGAGTTTACCACCAGTACAGGGGCATTTCCCGTGTGGCCAGTGTTCTGCATGTCCACAGACCCAGCCAACCAAAACCATTGACATAGGCACTAATACACCATGGATCCAAAAAAAACATACCAACTGCAACAAAGAAAGAGTAATCTACCTCATAACCTGTCCATGTTCATTGCGATATGTGGGCATGACCACACGAAAGATCAAGACACGCATCAATGAACATAAGAGCACTATTAGACGGAACAAACAAGCGACCAAACTTACCAATCACTTTTTGTCGCTAAGACACAAACCAGAAGATTTGAGATGGGTGATTTTAGAACAGCCTTTCATCCCTATACATGTGACAGACATCAGCAAATTTCTGTATATCAAAGAACAGAAATGGGTGTTTAAACTTAAGAGTGATCAATTTGGCCTAAACGATGATATTCCATGGTCATCTCTTTAATTCTTGAGGTACCCACGCTTTGTGTACTCAATAAAGTTTCCATTCTCATTAATTTCCTGTTAAGACTACCATTTCAGTCCATAGAGCTCTCACACCTCGAAGTACACTATTTATTCAAACTAGAGCGCACTTTAGTGTCCACGAGTCTAGCATTACCATACAGATCCCACTATGTCAGTAACATCTTAGAAAGTGGTGTCCTCTTCCCGTTTTTTCCATTATTCTATCAACACTAACGGAGAACCATACATGGCACTACATTTTCCAACTTTCGAGATACAAGTGACATCACACGTGATATTCTGTTCCGTTTAGCGCCACTATGGTGATAACACGATGATACGCTTTTTAGAGCGAGTAACGATATATCAATGTGCCATTAACCCTAACCCTGCTCGTTTCAGGACAAGTACATTATGAACTTTCGTAACGATCGGACCTTGTTAGTAGACGCTTCAATATGTCGCCCGAGATCCTTTCAGACTCCGCTTACTATAGGAAGAAACCACACCGTATACTACATTTCCCAGGTTTCCTTACTACGTGACATCACAGAAGGTATCTTGTACCTTCGAGCGCCCCGTAGCAAACAGCATGGAAGGACGCTCATTGGGGCTTATAGGGAGACTCCTCCTGTCGGTTCGCCACCTCCCCTTCCAGCTCAGTTGCCAGAGCGGGGTACCGACGGAGAGGTGAGTCTCGTACTTTGTTCCTCCGTTGTTTTTATGGGTTTCTGTATAGGCGCTTCTCCTAGACGCCGCGCTGCACGCACTGTGACTTTCACTTTGTCCAAATTTACGAGACATTCTTTAAACCTCATGACAAGCACTGTTCTAACACAGCGCGAAGCTTGAGCCCCCTCCACCATGGGTTTCCTGAGTCAGCGAGCACTCTAGACGTATCCGTCCAGGCTTGAACGCAAAGTTGTGCTATCTGGCTCCTTTATGCTCTTGAATGGTATACTAACTCCAGATCCTCTACTAGAGGTTCAGTAATTTCTGACCACACTAGTATATCTACATCTGAACATCGTGATTTTTAAGAAATTTTTTAGATTTTTTTAGACTGTTTGATCCTGCCATGTTCCCATAACTGCTTAATCAAACGACACTGTTTGGAAGTTTCTTCCTCCCCCCTCCTTGAACTAAACAGGGTAAATCACCTTGGGGTAATCTTGCTGTTTGATATTCTCTTCTTTGTAGAGCGGTGCCTCATGTCCTGAGCGGATGCCAGGCGAGGCGAGGTGCGTACCCTAAAATTTTCAGGTAAGTGCACGAGTTGAATGTTGATATGAATATCACTCTGTAAAACAATACATCATGTAGTATTGTGTTGACGTTTGCTAGCACATTATATCTAGCTCTGTTCTGTGATTCACACTGATATTTTCATATAAATGAGTTGATTTCCTTCTTTTCATTGTTACTAGTTCTCTTTCCCTGTAAAAACCTTATGGGAACGTACTTGAACAATCAGGTTGTATTGGGTATTTACCCTAAACCTTTTTTGTGTATATAAGTTTCCTTTTCACACGTTTTTGCAGTAGCGTCATTATGGTCCTGATGAGAGCTTGGACTCCCTAGTCCAGTAGCCGAAACATGTAGACCGACACCCTGACAATTATTTGTTAAGCTGTCCACGCACTGTTTTTAAAGTGGCACCAAGACAGCACCAGAATAAAATTGACTGTGTCTTGATAGCCATTTTTAATAGCACTTTTTCCTTTCATACTCTTTGCACTGCAAACCATCACCCCATCTTTGGCACCCACGACTGGGACTACCACACAACCACCACAATCACCTATGTGGTTGGCTTCTATGGTTAAGTCCACAGTTCCCAGATGATGATTAGCCACCTCTGGTGGGTGATGGGAACTTAACTTTTTGGGTAAGCCCCAGATGGTTTTCTGCTTCACTCTACTTAATATATCAGTTTTTGTTACACAGAACTCTAGACCCACAGTATTTTTTGTATGATGTTTGTTGATTGGGGAATTATACTGTAGCTGGTCTTTAAACCTATCCCTCGGACCCCCCTCCCACACTCTCCCTTCATGTGTAGGGTCCTTTTGTATTGGGAGTGGATCACTGCCAGCTGCAGGATGACCTTCTCAATCCACGCACTCCCTCAGGATGCAGCCCACACCCACAACACAACCTTGTGGCACTGTGATCCAACACCCAATTGTGCCATCTCCATGCATCCAACCTTGGCTGGCCCACCATTCTCCACATCCACCTGACTCAAGCATGCAGGACATGGTTCTGCCACGTGTCTACACATACCTGGGACTCCCACCCCAGGACACTCCACATGATGCCTGACCTCTGCGCATGACTGTTGCTCTTCTAAATAGGTTTGTGGGCACAGTTGTGCGGGCACCCCCTCAGCTGGTTGGGCCCATCACGGGTGAGTATGGTGCTCCATGTCTGTCTTGGATGGTACGTTGTGACCCATGTGTGTCCTGTGCCAGACTCAGACCCCAGGGTATGGTGGTTCGGAGTTAATTCAGAAATCAGGCATGGTTTGACTTTACAACACACACATGTAGTGGAATAATGCAAAATGACGGCATCATCTTGTGATTGTGATGAATTTTATTAGTGCTGGGGTACGTGTTGGGGGGGTGACAAGAGGTGCTTGGCGGGAGTGTAGAATCCAAAGTTCAGAGGGGGAGTTGGTGTCCTTGCCATTGACAGTCATCAGAGTCTGTGCCACAGTCTTTGTCAACATTGGTCAGACAGTGACCAGCAAGGCCATGTGGCAGAGAATGTCCTTTGCTGCTGTGCTGCTGTTGGGCCATAGGGCCAGGTGCCAGGCCAGGTGACCTGGGAGATGGTGATGTTCCGCTGACTCTCACGGTCTTTTGCGTGGATGACCCACCTTCCTGCGGGGACCCTCAGACGCCTGGCTTGACGGTGCAAGGGACGCTCCGTCAGATGATTCCTCCTCCTCCTCCCTCCCTGGGGCTGGTGCTGCTCCATGCCTGGTGCCACAGGGAGGGTTTGCCAGGCTTTGGGCGATCTGACGGAGGGATTGGCTCATGTCCCTGTGCACCGCCAAGTGCTCTGCATGTCTTGCCTCCATCCTGGCATGATGCTCAACCTGCAGGGCCTTCATCTCATTGAGGGTCTCCACTACCTGGGCGATGCCTCTGGAGTCACGCCGGTATGCGTCCAGGATGGTTCTGACGTGTGCCATAGCCGGGTCCTGAGCCAACTGGGCAGGTTCGGGCCTCCGCCGTCCTCCACTCCCACCACCCCTGCCCACTTGCGCCTGGCCTGCCGTTGTGGGCACATCGAGTCTCCGGGACCCCTGAGGGATGGCATTTGCAGTGTCGCCTGCCTCCTCCTGGGTGCCCGGAGAACCTTGTCCCTCCTGGACAGACTGGCTGCGTTGTTGTGTGCGGGCAGGGCTCCTGGGTGTCTCCTGGGATGTGGCAGGAATGGGGGTGGTGGTTGGCACAGTTGTACCTGACGCAGGTGCTGCAGGTGGTTGGACACCAGAGGTGCCAGGTTGGTCTGGGTCATCTACGGAGTGGTGAGAGTCGTCGCTGCTGGTGGGGTCCTCTTCACGCAGAGCCTGATCCTGTGAGTCTTCCCCCCCTGTGTTGGGGGGGAGATCGATGACGTTGACCTGTGTGTGAGAGAGACAGTGTTAATTGTGTTACATGCGACATCCATGTTTCATTCTTTTTTGATTTGGCACAGTTCCTCTGGGTGGTTGGATTTGGCTAGCATTCCTCACACAGTGCACTTGTGCATGGGTATGTCCCTTGGCCACAGCTTTCGACACTTTACCTATGTGTGACACAATCTTAGTTGATGCATATTTTGGGAACGCAGTCAGCAGTGTAGTGAGCAGGCGTAGCAAGCCATGCTGAGCCGCCTTACGTGTTGCACTGTACATGGCCAAATGGTGTTTATTCCATGCTAGTTGAGAATGCAGGTAGGTAACTTAACAATTTGTGACAGGGTTCTGACGAACACAGTGGGTAGGTATACTGGGTGTAAGGTTCTGTTTGTGCCTGCAGCACGGATGTACTCGTGCACAGATTGACACATGGCCTAGTGTTTATCAAAGGTTGAAGGGGGGGTTAAGGCACTGCCAAACCTTGTCTACATGCACACAGTCCACCTGCTGACGAGCGGACATGGCCACACCACCCAAGGGTGATTTGGTCTCCCTCTGTCTCCCTTTCTCCCTCCCTCTGTCAGCCTCCTCCCTCTGTCCGTCTCCCTTTCTCCCTCCCTCTGTCAGCCTCCTCCCTCTGTCCGTCTCCCTTTCTCCCTCCCTCTGTCAGCCTCCTCCCACTGTCCATCTCCCTCTGTCTCCCTTTCTCCCTCTCTCTGTCAGCCTCCTCCCTCTGTCCATCTCCCTTTCTCCCTCCCTCTGTCAGCCTCCTCCCTCTGTCCGTCTCCCTTTCTCCCTCCCTCTATCAGCCTCCTCCCTCTGTCCGTCTCCCTTTCTCCCTCCCTCTGTCAGCCTCCTCCCACTGTCCATCTCCCTCTGTCTCCCTTTCTCCCTCCCTCTGTCAGCCTCCTCCCTCTGTCCGTCTCCCTTTCTCCCTCTCTCTGTCAGCCTCCTCCCTCTGTCCGTCTCCCTTTCTCCCTCCCTCTATCAGCCTCCTCCCTCTGTCCATCTCCCTTTCTCCCTCCCTCTGTCAGCCTCCTCCCTCCCTCTGTCTGTCTCCCTGTGTCCACCTCTGTCTCTGTCCCTCTCTCTGCCCCTCTTCCTCCCTCTGTGTGTTACCCTCTGTCACCTCAGCCCAGCTTCCTGGGCACACACAGTTTGCAGGTCTTGCAAAGGCCATTGGCTTGTTCATGTGGGTTTGTTTCTTCTCTGCGGGCACCCATTGGGCGGAGTGTGTGAGTCTGCGCTGCTGCTGTGGCGGTGTGTGCTGATACTCTTTCAGTGTGCTGCATCTTCATTGGCTGCTGTTATGTGCAAATTGTGCCTTCATACCCATGTCGTCCTGCAACGCGGCCACCATTAGCAGGCAAAACAGTACTGTGTGGGGACACACTGTTGGGATGGCTGTGCCCTAAGCCATATGGGCTGAGGGCTTTGTTGTGTGCTTCAGAGTTGCTCTATGTTAGTTTTGAGGCCCACCCTCCCGGCATCGGGGACATCCTGTCTTGTGTTGGTGTTTTGTGTGGCCTGTGACTTGGCATGGCCTTGCTTGGGGCATGGGGCATGGAGGCGCTAGTGGCATGTGTGTGTTTTTGGAGTGTGGTTGTGTCCGGTGCTGTCTTTGTGGGGGTTGCGTGCATAATTGGTATTTGGGTTGTATATGGCGTTCCCCCCATGTGAGGTGAGTTGTTTGTGTACTCACCAGGCTCTCGGACTCCTTCTAGTCCGTCTACTGCCAACGGCTCCAGCGTGGTCATCACCTTCTCCTCCCAGGGATGGTAGTGTACCGGTCTGCGGGATGGCCCTCCTCCAGTGATGTTGGCCTGGTTGTGCTCGTCTGTCATTTTGCGGCGGACCGTCCTCCGCAGATCGTACCACCTGGCTTGGCACTCATGCCTGGTCCTTCCGGTGGCCCCAACAGCATTCTCGGAATTGACTATCCTCTCCCACATGGCAGTTTTTTCTGATATGCTGGTCCGTCTGACCAATGTTCCAAAGAGCTGTGGCTCGACTCTGATGATTTCGTCGACAAGGGACTCCAGCTCGACCTTTGTGAACTTTGGATTCTTGTTGGTGGGCATGGTGTGGGTTGTGGGTGTGGATGGTTGTGGGGGTGTGGGTGTGGATGGTTGTGGGGGTGGGGGTGTGGATGGGTGTGGGTGTGGATGGTTGTGGGTGTGCAGGTGTGTGTGTGTGAATGTGATGAGGGTGTGTTTGTGATGGTGGTTGTGTGAAGGAGTGCAAGTGTAAGGTGTATTGATGGTTGAAGTATGGTTCAGTGCGTTGTCTCTGGGGTCTGGCAGCAGTGGATCTGTTGCAAAGGATCATGGTTTGTGTGTGTTGGGCCTTTTTATTGGTCCATTTGTGGGTGTGGCTGTGTTTGAACTTTGGGTGGGTGTGTTATAAGGAGTGGTAGTGGTTTGGGCCTCTGTTTATCTGTTTGTCAGTTGCAGGTCAGTGTATAGGATGTATTTGGCCTTGTTGGATATGTTTTGTGGTGTTGTGTGCCTCGGATTGACTGTCCTTGTGTTTTTTTGGTTAGTTCTGGTTCAGTAGGAGTGTTTTTAGCCTTTGTACGGTGCGTACATGGGCCATTTTGTTGTACAGTGCTGTCCTTTGCTATGGCTTAGTACGACTCGTACATGCCCGATGTTGGGTGAGTGTGCTGGTGTGTGGGCCTGGGGTAGGGTGCGTACGAACACGGGCAGGGTGTTGGTCCGCACCGTCCATCGGTGGTGGTGTTTCGCACGGTACATACAAGGGGGGCTGGGTGTAGGCTCCGTACATACACGGGTGGGGGTACGGTCCGTACATACACTGGTGGGGTGGGGGTACGGTCCGTACATACACTGGTGGGGTGGGGGCTCGGCCCGTACATACACGGGTGGGGTGGGGGCACGGTCCGTACATACACTGGTGGGGTGGGGGTACGGTCCGTACATACACTGGTGGGGTGTTGGTACGCTCCATTCATACACGGGTGGGGGTACGGTCCGTACATACACGGGTGCGGTGGGGGTCCGGTCCGTACATACACGGGTGGGGTGGGGGTACGGTCCGTACATACACCGGTGGGGTGTTGGTACGCTCCATTCATACACGGGTGGGGGTTCGGTCCATACATACACTGGTGGGGTGGGGGTACGGTCCGTACATACACTGGTGGGGTGGGGGTTCGGCCCGTACATACACGGGTGGGGTGGGGGTACGGTCCGTACATACACTGGTGGGGTGGGGGTACGGTCCGTACATACACGGGTGGGGTGTTGGTACGCTCCATTCATACACGGGTGGGGGTTCGGTCTGTACATACACTGGTGGGGTGTTGGTACGCTCCATTCATACACGGGTGGGGGTACGGTCCGTACATACACGGGTGGGGGTACGCTCCATTCATACACGGGTGGGGGTTCGGTCCGTACATACACGGGTGGGGTGGGGGTACGCTCCATTCATACACGGGTGGGGGTTCGGTCCGTACATACATGGGTGGGGTGGGGGTACGGTCCGTACATACACTGGTGGGGTGGGGGTACGGTCCTTACATACACGGGTGGGGTGTTGGTACGCTCCATTCATACACGGGTGGGGGTACGGTCCGTAGATACACGGGTGGGGTGGGGGTACGGTCCGTACATACACGGGTGGGGGTTCGGCGCGTACATCCGCAGCCGGGGGGCATTTTGCGCGTACATGCGGGGTCTGTGGTGGGGTGTTCGGCGCGTATGCGGGCACGTGTCTCCATGCTTGCTGTGGGAGTTCGGTCCGTACGGTGTTTTTTGCATACAGCTGTGAAATCGAAAGGACGGGAGTGATCGTACTAGCGCGGTCGGACTTCATTTTTCCGATTCGTACGGTAAATCGTCCGGGGATGTGTCGGACACAATTTCCGACCCGAGGACGTGTGGGGAAATGTTCCGGATGTGATTCGTATGGAGTTTTTCCCATGCGAATCGTACTTTGTAGTTTGTACGCTACTTGTACGATTCGGACGGAAAAAAGTCCAGATTCAATTTGGACGGGGGAAATTTTTCCAGGATCCGAATCGGCACCTTTGTGTGTTGGGGCATGACATGGGTGTTGCTGTGGGTGTTCCCGGTGAGCAGCCAAAATATTGAAAATGAAATATCAAGATACACTAATATCGAGTTTTAAATATCGAAGGGACACAATATCGATGTCAAGAATATCGATGGACAGAATATCGACCCTAAGGTAAGTAATATCGATTTTTTTTATATCGATGTTAGTAATATCGAAGTTAGTAATATCGATATCTAATATATCGATGTTACTAATATCGATGTCACTAATATCGATATTTATAATATTGCTATGTATTTTATTATGTATTTAATATGTATGTGTTAATTATTTTTTGTTAAGTGTTCTATTGGTTTTAAAATATATGTATACAATTTTTATATGTTAATAATGGTTTTTTTAAGTTAATTTTGTGTTTTAGTACCATAGCGGGTTGTGGGTTTATAGGGGAATAGGGTGGGAAGTAATTTAAATATATGAATTTCATTATAAATTTTTGGGAATTATAAAATAATTTTAAATAATTTTTGCGTTTAAATTCTGTAGCTGGTTGTGGGTTTATAGGGGAACAGGGTGGGAAGTAATTTAATTATATGAAATTAATTATACATTTTAGGAATTATAAAAATATTTTAAATACATTTTGTGTTTAAATTCTGTAGCGGGTTGTGGGTTTAAATAGGGTGGGAAGTAATTTAATTGTAATTAAGTAATATTTTTATTTATTTATTGGTATTGATAATTATATTATTGTTAATTAAGTATTATTTGGTAATTAATTTTTATTAATTGGTAATTAATTTTTATTAATTGGTAATTAGTTTTTATTAATTGATTAATTGATAATTATGTTAACTGTATTATTTTATTATTTAAGTGTTTTGTACGTTTATAGGGGAATAGTGTTGGAAGTAATTGAAATCTAATTAAGTAATTATTAAATTTGTTGTTGGGTATTGATAATTAATTAATTGGAGATTAATTATTAATTGGTAAATATTTTAAATTATAATATTTTGGTACTGAAAATAATGTATTGTTGATTAATAATCAATTGGTAAATATATATGTTTAAATATTGTTTATTAATATTTCTAATTAATATAGTAATAAGTAATTATTAATTGGTAATTAATGTATAATAATTATGTTTTGGGTTATACAAAATATGTAATTGTTTAATTCTTTTTAATTGGTAATTAATGTTTGATAAATAATTATTTGGATAAAATATGTAATTGTTAAATAATTTTTAATTGGTAATCAATAATCACTAATTATTATTTATTGGTATGTATTAATAATTTATTGCTAATTAATTATTTATTGGTAGTTATGTTTTTAATAAATATTGGTATTTGTAAGTAATTTTGAGTTATTTAATAATTAAATTATTAATTATTTTAAATAATTATTTTATTTATAAGTATGTTATTTTTAACTTCTAAGCTATCCAACACTTTCCCTACTGTTGCACTCTCTGGAGTTGGAATAGTAATTTTTACCCCTACGCTATCCAACACTTTCCCTACTGTTGCACTCTCTGGAGTTGGAATAGTAATTTTTACCCCTATGCTATCCAACACTTTCCCTACTGTTGCACTCTCTGGAGTTGGAATAGTAATTTTTACCCCTACGCTATCCAACACTTTCCCTACTGTTGCACTCTCTGGAGTTGGAATAGTAATTTTTACCCCTACGCTATCCAACACTTTCCCTACTGTTGCACTCTATGGAGTTGGAATAGTAATTTTTACCCCTACGCTATCCAACACTTTCCCTACTCTTGCACTCTCTGGAGTTGGAATAGTAATTTTTACCCCTACGCTATCCAACACTTTCCCTACTGTTGCACTCCCTGGAGTTGGAATAGTAATTTTTACCCTTACGCTATCCAACACTTTCCCTACTGTTGCACTCTCTGGAGTTGGAATAGTAATTTTTACCCCTACGCTATCCAACACTTTCCCTACTGTTGCACTCTCTGGAGTTGGAATAGTACTTTTTACCCCTACGCTATCCAACACTTTCCCTACTGTTGCACTCCCTGGAGTTGGAATATTAATTTTTACCTGTACGCTATCCAACACTTTCCCTACTGTTGCACTCTCTGGAGTTGGAATAGTAATTTTTAACTCTATGCTATCCAACACTTTCCTTACTTTTGCAGTCCCTGGAGTCGGAATAGTAATTCATATCTCTAAGTTATCCAACATTTTCTCTACTGTTACACTATCTGGAGTGGATATAGTAATTTTTTGATATCCGCTATCCAACATTTTCCTTTCTGTTGTTTTTTTTGGAGCTGGAGTAGTAGTTTTATTCTATCTGATATTTAATATTTTTTTAAATATTTTAGCTAATGTAGTATATAATTAATTTTAACAATATTTAAATTAAATGTAATTATTTAATTTGTCATACTTAATTATTTAATTTTTATTTATGTTATTGTTTTATGTGTATAATGTTATTGAAGTTTTTAATATTTTTATATAATTTATAATTTATTAAAATAATTATTAAAACATTATTAAGTAAGTATATATTATATATTATATGTATATGTTTAATTAATTTTTTATTAAATTATATTTATTAATTATTAATTTTTAACATTATGAAATATATTTAATTATGTTATTATTGTATTAGTATTATTGTGTTTATTTTGCATATATTATTAAACTAAAAAAAAACTATATTTATTACTAACGATATTTTTGACATCGATATTTAATTATTGATATTTTTGTACTTACCATGTTGTAGATAGGATGTCGATATTCTTGTCATCGATATTTTTGTTCCGATATTTTTGTAGGTCGATATTGTGACCTTCGATATTTAGTCAGTGATCCGGTGTTCCCACGCAACACCCATGTCCACTGATGTATTTCCAGATTTACGAGCAGTTGTAAATCTGGAAATGCGTCAAAATGCTACGTCACCCTAGGGGTGGTATAGCGAGTTGCAACGAGGAGAAATGTTTTCATTTATCCTCGTTTTTTTCCTCTTTTAATGCGTGCTGCATTCAACAGCACACATTGGAAGAGGAAATCACCTCAAGTAATTGTTTTTGTGCAGGAAGGTACCCCTTCCTGCACAAAAACAATCTCCCCACGACGCAGGCATCCTAGCACTCAGCAGTGTCCGGCTCATGTATGCGCAGTGGGGTGAGGCAGGGCACAGCAGGGGGGAACCCGCGGACGACGGAATAAGTATTATTTATTTATTCATTTAGACCTATTCCATTATTCGCCTTCTTACCCCCTTCTGCGCACTGCCCTGCCCACCACGCTTAACTGAGCCAGCCACCGCTGCTTGCACCATGGTGCAAGGGTGCCTGTGCCGGCACATGGCAGCAGTTTGTGCGCCAGCTCAGGGGGAAGCACAGAGATGCAACATTTTGTTAGAAATATGTCGCATCCCTGCTTCAAAACTAACGCATTGCAGCAAAATGACTTGCAGCACCGCGCTTCGTTAGTTTCTTTTAAATCTGCCCCTAGGTTATCAACTTTCTGGGCTTGACACAGATCTTCTAGGTGTAGGCAGTGTCTGTGATGTGTTTGGTTCTGAGGGGATGTATCTTTGGGTGAAGAACTACAATAAAAACTGGATTTGTATATAGCACATATTGTGAACATGTGCGTTTTCTAAGAGCTTAACCAGCAGATATTACAACTAACCCAATATTTATACACAATTTACTGTCCTAAAGAATATGGAAACCTGAGCAGGCCATGCCAGAATTTTGTATTGGATACTTGCTGAGCACTTTTAATTTACTAAACTATGTTGTTAGCATTCTTTTTCAGGCCTAGGTGTTTATATCAAGCCAAGTTGTGATTAAAGACGAAAGGTGGCACCCTTTTTGGTCCCCATTCAGGAGATTGGACAATCATCAAAACAGGCAAGCAAAAGATGTTCACAGTCTCTCTTAGCTCAATGCAATAGCTATTTAGGTGCCGACTACGATCCTGGTAAAAAATTCCCCGTACGACTCGTATCCGGTCTTTTTACCGTACGAATCGTACAAGTGCCGTACAAACTGCCAAGTACGATTCGCATGGGAAAAAGTCCATACGAATCGCATTGGGAATAATTCCCCACACGTCCTCGGGTCGGAAAATGTGTCCGACACATCCTCGGACGATTTACCGTACAAATGTGAAAAGTGAAGTCCGACCGCGCAAGTACGATCCATCCCGTGCGTCCGATGTTACAACCGGATGGAAAAAACACAGTCCGCACCGAACTCCCATAGCAACCATGGAGACATGTGCCCGCATACGTGCCCAACACCCCCCCAGCCCCCGTATGTACACGCCCAACCCCCCCCCAGGCCTCGTATGTACGAGTCGAACCCCCACCCGTGTATGAACACCCCCATACGTACGAGTCGAACCCCCACCCGTGTATGAACACCCGTGTACGTACGAGTCGAACCCCCACCCGTGTATGAACACCCCCGTACGTATGAGTCGAACCCCCACCCGTGTATGAACACCCGTGTACGTACGAGTCAAACCCCCACCCGTGTATGAACACCCGTGTACGTACGAGTCGAACCCCCACCCATGTATGAACACCCCCGTACGTACGAGTCAAACCCCCACCCGTGTATGAACCCCGTGTACGTACGAGTCGAACCCCCACCCGTGCATGAACACCCGTGTACGTACGAGTCGAACCCCCACCCGTGTATGAACACCCGTGTACGTATGAGTCAAACCCCCACCCGTGTATGAACACCCCCGTATGTACGAGTCGAACCCCCACCCGTGTATGATCACCCGTGTACGTACGAGTCGAACCCCCACCCGTGTATGAACACCCCCGTACGTACGAGTCGAACCTCCACCCGTGTATGAACACCCGTGTACGTACGAGTCGAACCCCCACCCGTTTATGAACACCTGTGTACGTACGAGTCGAACCCCCACCCGTGTATGAACACCCCCGTACGTACGAGTCGAACCCCCACCCGTGCATGAACACCTGTGTACATACGAGTCCAACCCCCACCCGTGTATGAACACCCGTGTACGTACGACCCGTACCCCTACCCGCGTACGTATGGAGCGTACCCCCACCCCAACCGTGTATGTACAGCCTGTACCCTCACCCGCGTATGTATGGAGCGTACCCCCACCCCAACCGTGTATGTACGGACCGTACCCACACCCGCGTATGAATGGAGCGTACCCCCACCCCAACCGTGTATGTACGGACCGTACCCACACCTGCGTATGAATGGAGCGTACCCCCACCCCAACCGTGTATGTACGGCCCGTACCCTCACCCGCGTATGTATGGAGCGTACCCCCACCCCAACCGTGTATGTACGGACCGTACCCTCACCCGCGTATATATGGAGTGTACCCCCACCCCAACAGTCTAAGTACGGAGCGCACCCCAGGCCCCAACACCAGCACCTTCACCCAACATCGCGCATGTACAAGTCGTACCAAGCCAGAGACAAGGACAGCACTGTACAACAAGATGGCCGATGTACACACCGTACAGACGCTAAAAACACACGTACACAACCAGGACAAAGCAAAACAACACAAGAAGACTCCATTCGAATCGCACAAAGCCACAAAACATGTCCAACAAGCACAAATACAACACATTCACTGACCTGCAACTGCCAAACTCCCAAACAGAGGCCCAAAACACAACCACTCCTTATAACACACCCACCCAAAGTTCAAACACAGCCACACCCACCAATGGACCAATAAAAAGGCCCAACACACACAAACCATGATCCTTTGCAACAGACCCACTGCTGCCAGACCACACAGAGAAACAAATGCACCATACTACAACCTCCACTACACCTTACACCTGCACACCTTCACACACCCACCTTCACAAACACCCCCATCACATTCACACACACACCTGCACAACCACAACCACACACCCACAACCATCCACACCCACACCCCCCACAACCATCCACACCCACACCCCTCACCATGCCCACTAACAAAAATCCAAAGTTCACTAGCCAAGAGTTGGAGGTCCTTGTCGACGAAATCCTCAGAGTCGAGCCACACCTCTTTGGAACCTTGGTCAGACAGACCAGCATTTCCGAAAAAACAGCCATGTGGAAGACGATTGTCGATGCTGTGAATGCTGTTGCGTCCACCAGAAGGACCAGGCATGAATGCCACGCCAGGTGGTACGATCTGTGGAGGAGGGTCTGAGCAAAAATGACAGAGGAACACACCGAGGCCAACACCACTGGAGGAGGGCCGGCCCGCAGACGCGTACAATACCATCCCTGGGAGGAAAAGGTGATGGCCATACTGCCGGTGGTGGCAGTGGACGGAGTAGAAGGACTCCGAGAGCCTGGTGAGTACACAAACAACTCACCTCACATGGGGGGAACGTCATCCACAACCAAACTCACAATCATGCATGCAACCACCCCAAAGCTATCGCATGACTCAACCACACTCCATAAACACGCACATGCCACTAGCGCCACCATGCCCCATGCACCCAGCTGGACAATGCCAAGTCACAGGCCACAGAAAACACCAACACAAGACACGGTAACCCGGATGGCGGGAGTGTGGGCCTCAAAAATCACATAGTGCAACTCAGAAGCAGACAACAATGCCCTCTGCCCATATGGCCTAGGTCACAGTTAGACAAACAGTGTGTCCCCACACAGGAAAGACTTGCCTGCAAATGGCGGACGCCTTGCATGAAGACATGGGGGTGAAGGCACTTTTTGCACATGACAGCAGCCAATGAACAGCCAACACTGTGAAAGAGTGGCAGCACACACCACCTCAGCAGCAGCACAGACACAGACACTACACCCAATGGGTGCCTGGAGATCAGAAACAAACTCACATGAACAAGCCAAGGGCCATTCAAAGATCTGCAAAAAGTGTGTGCCTAGGAAGCTGGGCTGAGGTGACAGAGGGTGACACACAGAGGGAGGGAGAGGGGGAGAGAGAGGGAGGGAGACACAGGGAGACGGACAGAGGGAGGAGGCTGACACAGGGAGGGAGGGAGAGGGGGACAGAGAGGGAGTGAGAAAGGGATACACAGGGAGACCAATTCAGCCTTGGGGGGTGTGGGAATGTCTGCTCGTCAGCAGGTGGACTGCGTGCATGTAGACAAGGGTGGCCAGTGCCTGAAACCCCCTCTCTTCTCCATGGCAAAACACTGGGCCATGTGTAAACCTGTGCACGAGCACAATGCCAGCTACCTGCATTATATAAGTGTGTGGAACAACTCCATGTGCCCACGTACAGTGCAACACGGAAGGCGCCAATGCATGGCTCGCCACACCTGCTCACTCCACTGCTGACTGCAGTCACAATTGACGCAGCAAGTAAGACTGTGTCACACATAGGTAAAGTCTCAAAAGCTGTGGCCAAGGGACATACCCATGCCCAAGTGCACTGTGAGTGGAATGCAAGACATATCCAAATACCCAGAGGAAATGTGCCAACTTTGAAACGAATGAAACATGGATGTTGCATGGAACAAAAATAACATTGTCTCTCTCACACACAGGTCAACGTCGTGGATCACCCCCCAACACTGGGGGGGAAGACTCACAGGACCCGGCTCTGCGGGATGACGATCCCACCGGCAGCGACGACTCTCACCACTCTGTGGACGACCCCGACCAACCTGGCCCCTCTGGTGTCCAACCACCTGCAGCACATGCGTCAGGTACAACTGGGCCAACCACCACCCCCACTCCTGCCACATCCCAGGAGACACCCAGGATCCCTGCCCCACCACCACAACGCAGCCAGGCTGACCAGGAGGGACACGGTGTACCGGGCACCCAGGAGGAGGCAGGCGACAACGCTAATGCCACCCCTCAGGGGTCCCGGAGACCCGATGTGCCCACAAGGGCAGGCCAGGTGCAAGTGGGCAGGGGTGGTGGGAGTGGAGGACGGCGGAGGCGCGAGCCTGACCAGTTGGCTGCAGAACCGGTATATTCCCATGTAAGAAACATCCTGGACACATACCGGCAGGACACCACGGGCATGAGCCAACTTGTGTCCACCCTCAACGAGATGAAGAGGACCCTCGAGGAGATCAAGACCCAGCAGGCCCAGCAACATGCGGAGCAACATGCCTGTCAACTGCGACACCAAGGGCAGATGGAGGACAGACAGGCTGAGCTCGTGACGGTGTTCATGGGAATTCACCGTACACTCCGTCGGATAGCCGACAACATGGGCAACCCTCCCTGTGCCACCAGGCGAAGAACATCACCACCCACAGGGAGGGATCAGGAGGAGGAGGAGACATCCGACGGAGCATCCCAAACATCGCCACGGCCTGCTTCCTAGGGTTCCCGCAGGAGGGCGGGTCGTCCACGGAAAAGACCGTGAGGGTCGGCGCAACAGCACCATCTCCCAGGACACCTGGCCTGGCACCTGGCCCACTGGACCAACAGCAGCACATCAGCAAAAGACATTCTCTGCCACATGGACTTGCTGGTCACTGTATGACCAATGTTGACAAAGACTGTGGCATGGACTCTGATGATTTCCAATGGCAAGAACACCAACTCCCCCAGTGAACTTTGGATTCCACACACCCGGAAAGCCCCTCTTGTCATATCCCCCCCAACACGTACCCCAACACAAATAAAAAGTTATACGATAAAGAGATGATGCCTACATTTTGCATTATTACCTTACATGTGTCTTGTAAAGTCTAACCATGCCTGAGTTCTCATATGACTTCAACCATCCATACCCTGGGGCCTGAGTCTGGCACAGGACACACATGGGTCACAATGTATTAGGCAAGACAGACATGGAGCACCATACACACCCGTGATGGGCCCAACCAGCTGAGGGGGTGGCCGCACAACCGTGCCGACAGACATATTGAGTACAGCAACAGTCATGCGCAGAGGTCAGGGATCATGTGGAGTGTCCTGGGGGGCACCCAGGTATGTGTAGACAGGTGGCAGAACCATGTCCTGCAAGCTTGAGTCAGGTGGATGCAGAGAATGGTGGCCTGGCCAACGTTGGATGCATGGGGATGGCACATGTCACAATACCCACACAGTCATGGACATCATGCACAATACAGAGTCTAATCCCACACAAACAGCTTGCATCTTGCTACTCTACACATAGACACATAGCCACTATCACTGAAAACCATGCCAGACATGCCGTATGCACCGTGGCAACACACCAGCATTGACTGAGAAGAGGCACCTTGGAGGCATAGGGACACCTTTATTAGTCATGTATTCCGGAATGCAGAGGCAACTCGGAGTACACATACACAGGTCATGTGGAGTAACATGTGGGTCCAACACTGGCACCCCCCTTCTGCAGCACAAATGCGTGATAGCCATGGAACTGGCACACAAGTGTCGGGTAACAGCTAAACACCCCCTGCTGCTCACGGAGAGGCTGCCATACACCATTGATCCTCTGATGTGGAGGTCCCACACCATGTCAAGCCAATGCAAACCGTATGTGTCCGAGGGCAGTGTTACACACATTGATGCCATCATCACAATCCACTATCCCATCACAGATGACTGTCAACAAGTCTGACCATCTATGCAGGTGTATCCAGCTACATGTAATGTGTCCCATGGTGATGCGACATGTCTGCAGAGGAACCAAACATCGACAGGGGCAGTGTGCACACATCGTAAACAACTGCCACACCCAATACACCCCTGATGCATCCCTTACCCTAAGGAGACTTCCAAACTTGCCTGTGCGTGTAACGCTGAGTCAGCACACGATGACGTGTCCATGAGGAATAGCAGTGCCAATACAATGCAACCAGCAGACGGCATGCGCAAGTACCTGGGGATGAGAGACACACAAGAAGTCCGCCACAAAAAGCACAGCCACTTGCATGTGCATGTACTCGACACATGTAAGGATGACAACATGCTAGGTCACAATTATGACTGTGGAAATACACTCATCACTGGCACCATCACTCGAGTGACACATCCACACACACCTCTGACTCACGTAGCATACATGCAGATGGACACACACATGGCAACACATGCCACACGGGGACCAATGCGTGCACACTCAGACACTGGTACTCACCACTAAGCAAAGAAGTCGCGTATGAGCCGACTCCGGATGTCCTCTTGCGGAACCACATCCTCCACATCACTAGCCCCATTGCCAAGCCCTTCGTCCTCCACGGGTGGATGGTCCTGATCATCTTGATCCAGGATGAGTGGCACAGCTTTCTCAACTGCCATGTTGTGCAGCATGCAGCAGACCATGAAGATTTTGCAGACTTTCGCCGGGGCATATGGGAGGGCGCCGCCGGTCTTGTGTAGGCACCTGAATCGGCTCTTCAGGAGGCCAAATCTCCTCTCTATCACTCGCCTTGTCCGGCCATGGGCGGTGTTGTAGCGGAGCTGGGCCGGCGTGCTGGGGTTGCGGAGAGGTGTGATCAGCCATGGCATGTTGGGATAGACAGCGTCCCCTACATGGAAACCACATGGACATAAGTAGGACAGGAGAAGCGGTCGTGCTGGAAGTCTACGTAAAATACAGGACAGACAGAGTGTACCCACCAACAACACATGCTCGTTCGTTGCGCAGCTGCGTCATCATTTCAGGCACCCTGCTACGCCTCATGATGTAGGCATCGTGTGCTGATCCTGGAAAACGAGCACAGACATGTGAAATCACCATGTTGGACAGACACACCACAAGGGCATTGATGGAGTGGTAGTGTTTGCGATTCCTGTACGCTACCTCCTGTGCCTGTGGTGGTACCAAAGCCACATGTGTCCCATCTATGGACCCAATGACATGGGGCATCCCTCCCAGGGCATAGAATCCACGCTTGACCCCAGTCAACTGTTCAGGAGTTGGGAAATGGATGAACTCATCCAGGTGAAGCAACATGGCCTCTAAGAAATCATGCAGCACACGGCTGAACATGCTCTGGGACATGCCACCAACATGAGCTATGGTATATTGAAAGGTACCCGTGGCAAGAAAATGTAGGGCTGCCATTACCTTCAGCTTGGGTGTCAGTGCCGTAGGATACCTGTGCAGCGGTTGCAGGTGTGGTGCCAGCCTTGCCGTCAACTCCTCAATCAACGGTTGTGGGAAGCGGTAGCAGCGTATACAGTCATTCTCCCGCATGTCAGCCAAGTCCGGAATTGGTCGGGGAAGAGGCGGCGCTCTGCAGTAATTTGGAAGTGACAAGGAAGAGTGAGTGCACTACAACAACAATTTATATGTACTGAGCACATGTTAATCTGTCAATACACATATGCTACATAGGGAGTCAGGTATGTGCTACATGCCCTGGACACGTATGGCTGCCAGGTGACACTCCTACCAAGACCCAGCTACACACGGAGATTGTGAACCTCCACATCCCATGGCATGGGACTAGCTGTGTCCCAGTGTAAGTGAACAGCCAGACGCAACACAGGAGTGACATACATCAACATATCAGCAGAAGTAGGATGTTGATTGCAGAGACAGGTAGCGGAACACTAGAGCCACAGGTCACATGACATTACACTAGGACAGCCCACACACCTTGCCATGAAAGTGTACATGTCATGACTGACCACACATACATTGAGAGGATGCAGACAGGTCCTTGTTACGCTACTCCATGTCCCATGCATACATACACACCTTACATCCGATACCACATGTGGCCTGGTGTGCGTAACAGTGTGCCATGGCCATCTACACACAGACACATGTTGGTTGATGCAACAGCAGATGCTTTCGAGGGAACACCAACATCAAGCTAATGTGAACACACCACACATGCATGACATAGACACATCGTGCACCGTGGGTAGTCACATGTCTGGTGTGGTAATGGTAACGCCTGTAGCGGGCATCAGGGGACACTTGCGTGTGTTGTTGACTGTGCCATGCCAGTGACGCTCATCCCAAGTGTGCAGTGCGACATGCACACATGTCAAAGGAGTTAAGGGCATGTCTGGCACATATTGCACCGTCACACATAACATCTGTACACATCTCATCATACATCTATTGCCTTCACAACTCAGGAGTAATGTGCCACATCACAGCCTTTCACACCTGTGCCCCACACATGTAGTACTGCCCAGACAATGCCTTGATGTCCATCCATGGACAAGTATGTCAGCTCTATTCCTTCCTGTGTGCTGCCTGTCACCACTGTTATGTGTGAAAGGCACCGTACATTCGCTCTGAGGGCGTGTGTACGTTCCCTATCACTATGGGAGTGCTGCCGTAGGCCTACCCATAGTGATAGTGAGCATACAGGCGTGTATACGGTCTGTATAACTATGGGTACGCATACGCGAGCACACCCATAGTGATAGTGAGCGTACACGAGTGTGTACGGTCCGTATCACTATGGGTACGCATACGCGAGCACACCCATAGTGATAGTGAGCGTACAGGCGTGTGTACGGTCCGTATCACTATGGGTACGCATACGCGAGCACACCCATTGTGATAGTGAGCGTACACGCGTGTGTACGGTCCGTATCACTATGGGTAGGCATACGCGAGCACACCCATTGTGATAGTGAGCGTACACGCGTGTGTACGGTCCGTGTCACAATGGGTACGCATACGTGAGCACACCCATAGTGATAGTGAGCGTACACGCATGTGTACGGTCCGTATCACTATGGGTTTGCTCGCGTATGCGTACCCATAGTGATACAGAGCGTACACATGCCTGGACGGGCCGTTGCTATGCATTTGAGGAGCCCTAGGGCCCCGGAACGCACCGTACCTGTGTGTGAAACTCCAAATTACATAGGGGACACATGAGGGACAAGTATAAAGGCCTACATGCATGCTGGTTGTCATCGAGACCAAGTTTAAAGTTTGATTTTTTTCCAGCAGGTGCCCAGCAAAAGTCGGTTTGAATGAATCTACTTTGTTGCAAAGTGGTTGTGGAGTTTACATCATGCTCAAGAAAAAAAAAGAGCTAAGCCACTGACTGTGCTAGGTTTAAAGGGATTGGAGGAAACATAGGATGCAAATGTGAGTGACCAATCACTCTGTACTCCTGTGCATGAAACAGGCCAGCAAGGCAGATATAAGGCAGCCAGGTCCCATGAGAGAGCACTTGCCTGCACATCTTTTGTTTCTACAACACTGCTGCTGCTCGTGATTCCCTGGCACCATGTCAAGGTCTGTGGAGATGGCCCAGCCTTTCACCCTGGAGGAGAATCTGGCATTGCTGGATGTGATCCTCCCACAGTACCCCCTGCTGTATGGGCGACCAGGGTTTCAGGTGAGTGCAGAGTCCACTAGCACAGACTGTGTCCCTTTTTTGTGACTGGGACTTCTGGCATTGTGTCCAGGTGTGACACACATGCATTGTACTGTAGAGTGGGTCCCAGGGGGGGGAATGCCTGATGTCTCCCAGCCAGAGCATGCTGTGGTGCATGTCTGCCGTCCTCACTTGCATTGTGTTTACTGTGTCAATCACTGCATGGTGCATGCCACATTCTGCCTGTCTTATCCTCCTGGGAATGTTGCCTCTACAGTCCTCATGTGATTATGTGGTTAGCCCAGTGTGACAGGTGACTGTACCCACAGATGTGTGTTAGTTCTGTGTACCTGTGCTGAGAGTGTCCACATGATGTGTTCGTACCCTGGACATCGGTGTGTGTGTAAGTCCCCTGTCATGTGAGTGGGTGCATATGTGGAGTGTAGCACCCAAACTGCATGAGGGATGGATATACCCTGCCCATCTGATGCGAGCAGGGAGCAGTGCTGTGTGTCTGACGTGCAGAGCCAGCCCCACACCTGTGAGCCCCCCCGTCTAGTGGCACATGTACAGAGTGAGGTTTGTAGCTGCTTTTGGCAATGGGAGGTGAATGTCCTGTGCCTGTGTGTGTCTGTGTACTCTGCTGAGGTAGCGTCAGTGGCCTGTGGCATGTGACTGCTTTGAGGTGCTGCACATAATCCTGGTGTACCTTCTGATCCACAGTGTGAGTCTGGCTCACTTATTGTGTTGTACCCCTCATGCCACCTGTGTACTTTCAATGGCACGTGGTGCATTTGCCCTTACACAGAGGAAAATGTCCCTATGACAAAGGTGCAATGCTTTGGCTGCATACTATGCCTTGTTGAAACCAGCAAAATTGATCTAATGTGTGTCTCTGTGACATGTGGCAGGTGTATTGATGTAGTCTCACTTTTTCAACCCCACAGGTAGGCGCCGATGCCAAGGAGCAGATCTGGAGGGACGCCGTCAGTGCCGTGAGGAGGATGGATGGTCGCAAGCGGCGCCTGGCCCAGGTGAGAAAACGCTGGCAGGATATCCGGTGCTGGACGCGGAGGATCGCACGGGTCCTGCTGGGGGACTCACCTGTGGGCCCTAAGAACCATGGGCGTCGCCGTCTGACCCACATCCACAAGCGTGTGCTGGCGGTGGTCTTTCCAGACATGGACAGGCGCTTACGGGAGAAGCAGCAGCAGGAAGGGGGTAGGTACATGTGTGTTTGTTGTGTGTCACCAGCTTTTGGAAGTGCGCAGTTGCATGGATACACTGCCAGTGTTTAAATTTGCGGTGCAGGTCCTGTCACCCACAGTATAGCGGTGCTGTCCTTCCGCCCTTCCCCTCTTTGCCATGTGTTCCCTGGTCTGTGTGTACTCACTCTTTCACAAGGTCATCTGGGCTGGCAGTTAATCCACGTGACCAATGCTTGCAGCATCATGTGTGGGGGTGGTGTGTAACAGGTTTTGGCACCTTGCCTGTGCCCTGTCCAGTACAGTACTTGTGGGGTCCATGTCAATTGGCACTGATGGTGAGTCCAGACATAGGAGTATGTCTCTGAAGTGTAATGCCTTACAGCAAGCATGTCCTATGTTGTGGCCTGTAACATGATGTGCATGAGTGTGCGATACGCAGAGTGCAGGGATGGTGGCCTGTGTTGCAGTCATTACCATTCAGGACCATGGAATATTGTGGCCACTACTGTCCCCTGGGGCATACTTTGCTAGGTATCATGTGTGTCATCACAATATGTGGACACTCTCAGTGTCTACAGCATAGGATGTGCTCTGTGCCATTGTCCCCTGGCACCATGTATATTTACGTAACGTGTTCTACAAGTGTCCACTGTACAGCCTGACCTAATTTTCCTCGTTCATACTCACGGTGGCCAGTGCCTGTGTGTCTTGTTACAATTACTGATGATGGCCATTTGTACATGAGATCGTTGTACAGGCGCACATGGGGTATTTTGGGTCCAATATGGGTTTCTGGCAGCCCATGTGTATTTCTCCCAGACTAATAGATGCAAGTGCTTCCTGTGTCTCATCACATTGTCTCATGTAGGGGGTGGTTGGTGCGGGCAAGGCCTACATGTCGACCCCTGAAATCTCATTGCTCGGTCTGGCCAGTGTGTGATGTTTGTCTGGACATACACTCAAGGTGCAGTGTCCCATTCATGTTGGGCATGTCTTTAAGTATTACCTTTGCAGCATGTGCCTCAAGTTCATGGAGATGGTCCCTGCTCATCCCTAGTTACGGCAACGCTGTGTGGTGCAGATGCAGTGCTGGATTGGCCCCAGAGCCTGGCTCCTCTGTCCAATTCCATATCATGTCATTTGCAAATGTGTCATGCTCTCCATAGTTTCTCAGTGGCATGGTGGGTGAACCAACTGTGTGTTGCAGGGCCTATATATGTACCTTGTATTGTAGATGGTACTCATCTTTCATTTCAGGCTATGCACTGTAACCTATGTTGATTTGACTCATGTGACATATGTATACAGGTGTCTGATTAATTCCTGTTTATTCACCTTGCCCACAGCATGGTCGGGGGACACGGATGGAGACACAGGCACGGACCGTGCGGAGGGACCGGGCACCAGTGCCAGCAGTGACACCTTAGCTGGCACATCGTGTGTAACTGAGGCCGAGGGGAGTGAGCCGGAGGACCTGTCCACTGCCACCACAGATTATGAAGCTGACGGGTCCGAGGCTGAGCACTCCGAGGAGGCGGAGGCTGCTCCAACAGCTGACAGCAGCACAACATCTCTCCCCGCCCCCTCCATTGCCATCACCGGCCACACACTTGCTTGTGTCCCTTCCTGGCGTGCTAGGTCACCACGTGTCTCCTTCCTGCCAGGCACCGCACCCCCTGCCCCTGTCTCCACTGCTGCCGCCAATGCCGAGTCTGTGGACATCCTGCGGCAGTTGCAGGTTGGTCAGGCTGCGATGCTTAATGTCCTCCATGGCCACGGACAAGTGCTCACCAACATGGAGGCATACTTGGAGGGCATTTCAGCATCGCAGGCTGACCAACGCAACTTGCTGCGGTCTATTGACTCGACACTGTCTACAGCAGTGGGTCTCCTGCAGCACTTCGTCCCACCCCCTACCCATGCCCCATCCACACTTCCCACTCCCATGCCTGTCCCACGTACACCCAGACGTCAGCATGCACACACCCCACCAGACACAGGCACCACACCAGCAGGGAAGGCAAAGCGCACACCTCCTGGCACGCACACACAGGGTGAAGTAGGCACACCCACTGGGTCGGGGGGGAAACGGAAGACACGCAGCCAGAGTGGGAGTCCACATTCCTCATGACTACCACCCTCCAAATCCACTCCCCTCAGCTCTCCTGGCCAAGAGTCGGACACAGGGTCAGTCCTGCCCAGTCTGTCCATCAGCCCCAGTGTGGCACCACCCCGCAAGCGGTGGAGAAGGGACACCGGCAGGGGAGTTGAGTCCCCCCCCTGTTCACCTCCCCCAGTAGCGCTGCAACCCATCCCTGTGACCCCCCCCCCCTCCTTGGGGCCTGTGGTTCCTTCGGGTGCAGGGGCGACGCTGAGCGACCTGGCAGTAGTGTGCAGCGCCGTGCTCGAATCCACCTTTCGCGCTGCCCCACCCCCTGTGTTGGAGTCGTCCGTCCCTGCACCCACAACACCTCCACTTGCCCCTCCTGTCCCTGCGGTGCCTGGTCCTTCCCCCCAACATGATGCCCCCCCCTGTGGAAGACAAAGGAGTCTGACTGTGCAGGCAAGCTAGGGGACACACGTACCACTGTGTCCCCCATCCGGATTGGAGTCATGGACTGCCCTATGGGCCTTGTATATATTGACATTTATGATGCTTTTTACTTACATCCTGCTGAATAAAGCTATTTGTTTTTTCCTTTGTACACTACTGTTTATCTGGTGTTGCTGTGGGTGGACCAGCTCCATGATTTTGGGTGGTGATAATGTGTTGGGTGTGTGGGAAATGTAGTCTTGTGCTGGTCATAGGGTGGACCCTGGTATCTGTGTGCCATCACAAGCTGTTGGCTAAATTACTTGGTTCATGTAAGCAGTTACTGCATGGTGACATCGTCCCAAGGTGTGTTCCTTCCTCTGTGTAACCTGACATCTTCCCTGCAGGGTGTTTCCACTATGTGGTGCTGAGCTGTGTCTACATCAGCTGGGGGTGTGACGGACTCCTTCAACTTTGCACATGCATGCTGTGCGATGTCTCCACCTGCATCATTTGTGGCATCCTTGGTGGTCACTGTACTTGTGTATGTTGACTGTTGACAAGACTTCATGTGGACATGTTCTCTTTTAGGCGCTATGCATGTGTGTACTCTCAGCCTCGCACACATGTGGTACATGTACTGCAGGGTCTTTGTGCACCTGACTGACATTTGTGGGCATTGTATCTGTGGGTACTCCACCCTTTGCGTTCCATGGGCACTGCTGGGAGTGATAGGCCCCCATCCCTCCTGTGTCTGGGCACTGCTGGGAGTGATAGGCCCCCACCCCTCCTGTGTCTGGGCACTGCTGGGAGTGATAGGCCCCCACCCCTCCTGTGTCTGGGCACTGCTGGGAGGACTCTGCACCCACCCCTCCTATGTCTGGGCACTGCTGGGAGTGATAGGCCCCCACCCCTCCTGTGTCTGGGCACTGCTGGGAGTGATAGGCCCCCACCCCTCCTGTGTCAGGGCACTGCTGGGAGGACTCTGCACCCACCCCTCCTATGTCTGGGCACTGCTGGGAGTGATAGGCACCCACCCCTCCTGTGTTCAGGGCACTGCTGGGAGGACTCTGCACCCACCCCTCCTATGTCTGGGCACTGCTGGGAGTGATAGGCACACATCCCTCCTGTGTCTGGGCACTGCTGGGAGGACTCTGCACCCACCCCTCCTATGTCTGGGCACTGCTGGGAGTGATAGGCACACACCCCTCCTGTGTCTGGGCACTGCTGGGAGGACTCTGCACCCACCCCTCCTATGTCTGGCCACTGCTGGAAGTGATAGGCACCCACCCCTCCTGTGTCTGGGCACTGCTGGGAGGACTCTGCACCCACCCCTCCTATGTCTGGGCACTGCTGGGAGTGATAGGCACACACCCCTCCTGTGTTTGGGAACTGCTGGGAGGACTCTGCACCCACCCCTCCTATGTCTGGGCACTGCTGGGAGTGATAGGCACACACCCCTCCTGTGTCTGGGCACTGCTGGGGGTCCTCTGCACCCACCCCTTCTATGTCTGGTTGCTGCTGGGAGTGATAGGCACACACCCCTCCTGTGTCTGGGCACTGCTGGGAGGACTCTGCACCCACCCCTCCTATGTCTGGGCACTGCTGGGAGTGATAGGCACACACCCCTCCTGTGTCTGGGCACTGCTGGGAGGACTCTGCACCCACCCCTCCTATGTCTGGGCACTGCTGGGAGTGATAGGCACACACCCCTCCTGTGTCTGGGCACTGCTGGGAGGACTCTGCACCCACCCCTCCTATGTCTGGGCACTGCTGGGAGTGATAGGCACACACCCCTCCTGTGTCTGGGCACTGCTGGAAGGACTCTGCACCCACCCCTCCTATGTCTGGGCACTGCTGGGAGTGATAGGCACACACCCCTCCTGTGTCTGGGCACTGCTGGGGGTCCTCTGCACCCACCCCTCCTGCGTCTGGCCATGCACGGTCCGTACATACATTGTTGGGGTGTGGGTACGCTCCATTCATACACGGGTGAGGGTACGGTCCGTACATACACTGTTGGGGTGGGGGTATGCTCCATACATATGCGGGTGTGGGTACGCTCCATTCATACACGGGTGAGGGTACGGTCCGTACATACACTGTTGGGGTGGGGGTACGCTCCATACATATGCGGGTGTGGGTACGCTCCATTCATACACGGGTGAGAGTACGGTGCGTACATACACTGTTGGGGTGGGGGTACGCTCCATACATACGCGGGTGTGGGTACGGTCCATTCATACACGGGTGAGGGTACGGTCCGTACATACACTGTTGGGGTGGGGGTACGCTCCATACATACGCGGGTGTGGGTACGCTCCATTCATACACGGGTGAGGGTACGGTCCGTACATACACTGTTGGGGTGGGGGTACGCTCCATACATACGCGGGTGTGGGTACAGTCCATTCATACACGGGTGAGGGTACAGTCCGTACATACACTGTTGGGGTGGGGGTACGCTCCATACATGCGCGGGTGTGGGTACGCTCCATTCATACACGGGTGAGGGTACGATCTGTACATACACTGTTGGGGTGGGGGTACGCTCCATACATACGCGGGTGTGGGTACGGTCCATTCATACACAGGTGAGGGTACGGTCCATACATACACTGTTGGGGTGGGGGTACGCTCCATACATACGCGGGTGTGGGTACGCTCCATTAATACACGGGTGAGGGTACGGTCCGTACGTACCCGTGCCCACGCTGTGGAGTGCTTGTGCGGGCCGTACCCAGGCCTTTGGCACATGGGTACGGGCCGTACCGCCATTGTTGGGGTGACGTGGGTGTGGGCGTGGTACAACTCGTACCCACGCTCTTAAGGCGTGGGTACGGTACGTACCTGTATTGTTGTGTTGCTGGTTCGCGTCGTCGCCCACTTCCGTTGTGGCGGACGCTGGCGTTGCTGGACACGCCCCCACCCCCCCGAAGTGACCAGGGCCTGGAGGTCAGGTATGTCCAGGGCATGTGTGCTGTGTGACTTGGGTGGGGGTTTTGTGTCCTGCCCCTGCCCCCCCCCCTTTGCCCCTGGGTGTTGTTCTGACCTTCTGCGGCGTCTGCGTCGGTACCTGTAGAGGAGGTCGACTGCTATGAGGGCCGGGATGACACGTAGGTTCGGGTCCATGTCTGTCCATCGCGTACAGGTGCTCCTTGTGCGCGTCGTCCTGATTTCCCGGCAGTTTTTGGCTGCCGGAAAATATTCTCCGCGCGGGATGACGTTGGTGCGAATCGTACTTCCTGGTTCGTGGAACGCATGCTGCATGCGTCCCGACGTCACGTGGGCGCTTTTCCGGATGTAAGTTGTGTGTTTATTTTCCTCGGTTGGTGTTTTGTACGATTCGTACGGAAATAGTGTTTCCGTGCGAATCGTACTTGCATGTTTGTAAAGTTTTACAACCGGGTACGAGTCGGACGGAGAATACGCTCCGACCGACGGTTCGTGCCCGGTTTCTCCAGGATCGTAATCGGCACCAATTGGTACAACATAGTGAACAATGGCTAAGCTCAGAATTGCGTGACAAACGGATCAAGTGCGGGAATGACGAACGATTTGCGTCAGTCTGGCCCGGGCTGCCTGTAACTTGGCAGGGCTGCATCAAAGCAGCTGGTATGCCTACCAAGGCTGCTCTTTGCAGTATTTCATTTCTCCCCTCCGCCCTGAGAGACTGGAGAAGCGGCCGGCCGCCTACTGGATCCCCTAAAGCAATCTTTACCTCCCTTAAAGAGGGAGCCGCAGCAGGATCCAACCTCTCCTGATGGTGCATGGGGAAAAGTGCTTCCCTGCGTGCCAGGGCGCAATGACGTAGTCAGTGGCTATGTGGCTCCGTTCCCCTTCAAAACATCCTCAGGTGTGGAGGACATTCCCCGCCATTTCTACCGAGACCCGCCATATCATTTTGGAGGATTGCAAACTTTTTTGCCTCAGAATGCTAATTTCTGAGTGGAACTATGGTATCTGCTAACGGCAGATCCCATCAGATGAGAGTTGAAAGCAACCTCTACAGGAATTCAGTGCTTTAATACCACATGTATTAAATATTAATTCAGTGGGAGGTGTATTTACTGGTATTTATTGCTCCATCCGATTTCCACACTTCAGAATGGAGAACATGTAGTAATAGTTTGTGCTTTCCTCCTCTCGGGGTCTGCTAACTCAGAAAGCTTCAACGTTATTCTCGGGTTATAGCCATTGTAAGCATCTCCAGCCCAATCTGTCTCTTCCCTCCATCGCAGTCAATATTAACATTAGGGTTCAGGAGTACATCTGATTTGAGGGAGAAGCATACTCTTCCATACACAATCACCTGTGTAACTTTTCTGTTCAAAATAAAAACATAGAAGGGGCATTTGATGTGAGGGGAACAAGAAAAGAGGGGTCTCCAGTGGGAGGCATGGGAGCCGGAAATGAGGGTATAAAATGGTGTTATATCCCCGTCACTATGGTACACTCAAAGGCACTGGTGAAGCACACTGTTGGATAGTCTGGCAAATAAAAAGAGGGGCAGTCATTATAACAACTCTTTGGGGGTGTGGGTGGTGAAATGAGAGGGAACGATAAAAGAAAGCGGGGCTTTGCACACACGGTGTAAATCAAAGGAGTGTTGTGGATGACGGTGTGAGGGCATTTGTTGTATTATTTTGGATGGGGTTTGGTTGAGTATTGGTTGTGGAGGTGCATGGACACTGACCTACATGGAGGGATGTTGGGCTCAAGAGCTTGGTCTTCAGGGTCCTATCAGGGCCAAACAGGATTACATGGACCCTTTCCCATAGCTGGTTTGACCCTTCGGGAGGGTGGCAGGGCTTTGAATTAGTTAGTGTTTGACATCAGGGGCTTTCTGTAGATACAGGACACTATCCTTCTGTGTGCTACAGCACACCCTTATGTTTGGATGCCTAGCACAGACCACAACAGTGCACCTTATCACAGCAAATGCACTGTTCCTATTGCAAGTGTGAAACAGTGTTGCACTGGCAACAATGCCTTAGCAAAAGGCAAACCGTCTATTTCAAGTTAGTGGTCTGCCTTTTACTGAAGCTGCGGCCCCAGCCTCCGTTTTAAAGGGGGCAGAGATCTCTCTGCAGACAGATACAGTGAATGGCTTTATCTACCTACAGAGGGATATTTGGGGAGTCCTTTTCACCCCATACCCGCCTCACGAGATGCCTTCTACGGGAGCACACTGCCTGTGCACCACCTTTATGTGCGGCACATTCAGTGTACCTCTTGACAACTCCTTACCTGTATGTTCGTGTTTGTAAAATGGTGCGTGCACAAAGGAGTCCATCATTTTTTTAAGCCACATCCCCATGCAAATGATGACACATCCCATGGGATCTCACTGGTGCACATTTAGTCATGGCATGATCCATATAATAGAAGTAGCCGTGCGTGCACCTGTGCCCACTTATGGGATGCCATGGTGCCCCATGGGTTAAAAAAATGGACACTAGCACGTATTGCTCCTTTTGGGCACTATCTGTAAGATGACCCCATATAACTTAACATGGCTCAGTCATGCGTACTCAATGGACTACTCCAGGAACTACTGCCAGGGTGCCGGGAAAATGAATGTCAGTAGCCAGCCCTTTTTCAGTGAAAGAAACACTGTAGTGCCTAGAGCCCCTCCATGATCGACCACAGCTAAGCTTCTAGGCCCTTGACGAGGAGACAGCCATGATGTGTTGGGGCCTCAGAAAACAAAGATGTGGAGGACCAGCTCTTGCTTCTGCAAACAATATTTAAATTGTGGACATTCCTTTTTGTTTGTTGTCATTGTTTAGTGGCTAACACTAATAAAAAGACAATGAATGAAAAGATTTTAGACACATTATTATACGTCCTTGAACTGAACATATATGACGTATACTACTTTAGCCCGTATATGTGTGTGCATTCTGTAGTGTTTCATTTGTCATTAAATTGAGAAGAGTATCTTGTCCTCGACCTCACATGTGACAGAACCCACAACCATATAACAGGGCATGCTTCATCAATGGATTCTCCCACCTACACTGACCAAGCTTCCTGTGACATTTTCTTTTATGACCCTGCAATGGTATCTAAATTAATGGGGACATGTTGCTGAATTTTTCATATCATTATTCAAGGAGGATCTATGTAGTTCAGGTATACCGCACACTGAGGTGCCGATTCCGATCCTGGAAAAACCGGGTACGAACCGTCGGTCGGAGGGTTTTCTCAGTCCGACGGTAAAAAAACATTACAAACATGGAAGTACGATTCGCACGGAAACACCATTTCCGTACGAATCGTAAAAAACACCGACCGACGAAAATATACATACAAATGTGATCCGGGAAAGCGCCGACGTGATGTCGGGACGCAGTCAGGCTCCGTTTCACGAACAAGGAAGTACGATTCGAACCGACACCAGTCCGGACGGCAATATTTTTACGGCACCCAAAAAGTGCCGGAAAAGCGAAGTACGGCGCGATGCGAGCGGAATTGCGTCGAACCCCCACCTGTGTATGTACACCCGTGTATGTACGAGTCGAACCCCCACCCGTGTATGTACACCCGTGTATGTACGAGTTGAACCCCCACCTGTGTATGTACACCCGTGTATGTACGAGTCGAACCCCCACCTGTGTATGTACTGTGCGTACCCCCAGCGCGCTGGGGGTACGCACCGTACATACACGGGTGGAGGTACGACTCGTACATACACGGGTGTACATACACGGGTGGGGGTTCGACTCGTACATACACGGGTGGGGGTATGACTCATACATACACGGGTGTACATACACGGGTGGGGGTTCGACTCGTACATACACGGGTGGGGGTACGACTCGTACATACACGGGTGTACATACACAGGTGGGGGTTCGACTCGTACATACACGGGTGTACATACATGGGTGGGGGTTTGACTCGTACATACACGGGTGGGGGTACGACTCGTACATACACGGGTGGGGGTTCGACTCGTACATACATGGGTGGGGGTACGACTCGTACATACACGGGTGTAAATACACGGGTGGGGGTTCGACTTGTACATACACGGGTGGGGGTACGACTCGTACATACACGGGTGTACATACACAGGTGGGGGCTCGACTCGTACATACATGGGTGTACATACACGGGTGGGGGTTCGACTCGTACATACACGGGTGTACATACACGGGTGGGGGTTCGACTCATACATACACGGGTGGGGGTACGACTCGTACATACACGGGTGTACATACACGGGTGGGGGTACGAATCGTACATACACGGGTGTACATACACGGGTGGGAGTTCGACTCGTACATACACGGGTGTACATACACGGTGGGGGTTCGACTCGTACATACACGGGTGGGGGTACGACTCGTACATACACTGGTGTACATACACGGGTGGGGGTTCGACTCGTACATACACGGGTGGGGTTACGACTCGTACATACACGGGTGTACACACACAGGTGGGGGTTCGACTCGTACATACACGGGTGTACATACACGGGTGGGGGTTCGACTCGTACATACACGGGTGTACATACACGGGTGGGGGTTCGACTCGTACATGCACGGGTGGGGGTACGACTCATACATACACGGGTGTACATACACGGGTGGGGGTACGAATCGTACATACACGGGTGTACATACACGGGTGGGGGTTCGACTCGTACATACACGGGTGTACATACACGGTGGGGGTTCGACTCGTACATACACGGGTGGGGGTACGACTCGTACATACACGGGTGTACATACACAGGTGGGGGTTCGACTCGTACATACACGGGTGTACATACACGGGTGGGGGTTCGACTCGTACATACACGGGTGTACATACACGAGTGGGGGTTCGACTCGTACATACACGGGTGTACATACACGGGTGGGGGTTCGACTCGTACATGCACGGGTGTACATACACGGGTGGGGGTATGGCACGTACATCCGCGGGGTCTGGGGGGGGGTTCGGCGCGTATGCGGCACACGTCTCCATGGTTGCTATTGCAGTTCGGTCCGTACGGTGTATTTTCCATACGGTTGTAAAATTGGAAGGACGGGACGGATCGTACTTGCGCGGTCGGACTTCATTTTTCCGATTCGTAGGGTAAATCATCCGAGGATGTGTCTGACACATTTTCCGACCTGAGGACGTGTGGGGATATTTTCCCAATGCGATTCGTATGGACTTTTTCCCATACGAATCGTACTTGGCAGTTTGTACGCTACTTGTACGATTCGTACAGTTAAAATCCCGGATACTATTCGTATGGGGAAATTTTTTCCAGGATCCAAATCGGCACCTTACTGTTGAAAATGTGTGAGGGTGAACAAAAAATAGTCTTCTGTCATCTGATTAAAAAAGAAGAAAGAAACCTAACACTATTTTAGACCTTACCTTCTTAGTCATCAACATGTTTCTGCACATTGGTGATTGCTGAAAACAGGTGTATTAAGCAGGACACAGAATGAAGCACCGGTCCTGGCAACGTCACATTCAGCTGTTTAATCCAACTAATTGACTAATTTCTAAATGGATGTGGATGGTGATTGGTCTACCTGCAGTCTCTTCCATTGATCCTTTGCATAGCACTGCCAGGAAAAACACAATAAGGTGCCAACTATACACTTCCCCAAAACACGATATGACGCAGGGAAAAGCTCGTGCAAAGTGATGAATGAAAACCATTCTTGCACATCACACTATGATTTGACCAAGGATTTTATCATGGCTTGATAACGCATACTCCTACTGGCAGAACAGAATAGCTTCACAGTGCACAGAACCCTCTATTAGAGTTCAGATTGACTGCACAAATATTAACATACATCTTAATCTAGAACTTGAATTATGTACAACCACCCTCTCAGTAAATTAGAATCACTTCCACGAAAAGAAGCAGGGGTTGATCAATGTTCCTACAGTGAGATAAAATGCCCACTTTTCCCCATTTCCAATCAGCATTTCTATCCGATCCTATTAAACATAAAGACAATTACATCACTTTCGTGTTTTCTATAATGATCAATTGGGATATCATAACCAAGCCAAGAGATAGGAAGCTTCTCTTCCAACTAAGAGCTGGAGCACTTCCCCTTAGATCTTTAACAGCAAAATGGGAAGCGGGAAACAGTGCTGTTTGCCCTGCCTGTGGTATAAAAAATGAAACTATTGGTCATTTCTTGTTTTCTTGTGAAATCTATGCTGCTCCACGGCGTATATGGCTTACTCCAATGTGCAAAAATCTAGGAACTACTAGTGGCACTGTTGCTCTACGTATTATATGCACCAGCACATTGCCTTGGATTTCAATTGCCACTGCAAAGTATCTAGGATGGGCGTGGATGATAAGATTGAGACTGCTAGTCAATTGACTATTCTCTTGAACTGGGGGAGACTGCTAGTCTTTTTACTATTCCCCCCCCTGCTAATGTTTAGCATTTTATTGTATGTAATCTCTTTTAAATTTTTAATTATTTAAATATCATTGTTTTAACAAAAAGTATCCACTGTAATTATTGCGGAATGTCTAATCCAGGGCTTTAATTATGTCAACCCGCATGTGATCTGAACAGCACCGCTGCCAAATGAAATAATGTCTCCCTTATGGATCTAATTTAACTAGATTTTGTAAAAGTATGTAGTATCGAAATGTATTGTATTTAATAGTATTTTAATGTATCTAATGAATTGTTATTGTATATTGTATTTTGCTTTTATGAATATCCTTCGAATAAAGCATACTTTGACTTGACTTGATAATGATCAATTTATTCCAAAGTGGCTTGCATTTGCAAAGTTATACAGAGTTGGAATTGATCTAGGTCTCAGTTTACCTGCATTGGTGGAGGATGGTGGTGGTGTGTTTGCACTAATTCTGTCACACCCATCAGACTTATTTTTTCTGCGTTAACATCAAATTCCTCTCAAGAGGCTTCAGAGTCAATTATCAGAATAAATAGTCCTAGGGGGTCATCTAGAATTTGTCAGTGTTAAAACTCTGCAGTAAATTGGTTGCGGTCTCATTCCACCAAACCTATGGTTTAACAATTCTATTTAGAGCCAGGGAAAGCATTGGGTTTACACTTGCAGTGCCTCAGCTACCTCTGTGGCAGACTATCTGCTACTGGATGTAAGTAAGGTGTGGTGAATATCAGTAATTGTTTCTACTAGAGGCCACCATGAATGGCTTCCACACACAGGTAGAAAACATCCTGTACATCAAGGTCACAGTTTTTTTGTTTTCTGAAAACAAATTCCTGGTTTGGGAGCTTTTTTCAGAAAGCAAACATATTTCCCAAGTAAGCCCATCAAACGTTTGAGAAAACAAACATAGTGTACACTTAACAAAGGCACAGATCTCCCCACCTACAAGGAGGGGGTCTCTAAATGTGACGGGTAGTCATTCACCATGGGAGTGGAGGTCATAGCTGCCACTGACTTGGCGAGGCACTGGGCTACCCACCAGGCTCTTATTGTGCCCTTAGTGGGTTAAGATCTTTTCTGTCACTGTTAGAAATGGGGGTCTCTAGTTGGCAATGGCTGGCCACTGTCCAAGTAGGGACCCTTCTTCCTAAGTCAGAGTAAGCAGACTACACCCTTTGATAACCCCTGCTCAACCCTGTGGTAACGTAGCACGAGCAGCCAGGCTTATCTCAGAGGCAGTGTGTGAAGCATTTATGACCATACACAGTAACACAGTGAGGAACACTACAAAGGGACACCACGCAAGTAGTTATAAAAATAAGTATCTTTATATATAGACTTAACACAAGACCAATAACAGTAAAAATCCACAATACTAGAAAATTAGGGTGACTCTTAAAATGCTGCAAAAATAGTTCAAGGTGTGCAAAGAGTAGTTCGGTTCAAGGCAGTGGTCACAAGATACCTGGATTCTGTAGCAAAGCAACAAAAATGTCGCTAAGGAGTTGTAGCGATGATTTTCCTTACGCTAACCAGCGATGCGTTGAATCCTTGCTGCAAGGGAGGATGATGCGCTGGTTTGTGGGCAGGATAAAGCGTCAAACTTCTGCATGCTAAGCCGGCGATGCGATAAAATCCTTGCTGCGAAGGGAGGATGATGCGCCGAGCCTGTTGCGTGTGCGATTTTGTTGCGATGAAAGAAAATGGCGCTCCACGAGGGAGCGACGATCCTGATGCGATGCGATGAAAATGGCAAACGCTCGGCGTCCGCTCTGCGATGTCGTGAAGCGATGAACTCGATGCGATGATCTTTGGTTAGCGAGCGTTTTGAGGCCCGCAAACATGCAATGCGATAATCTTCGGGTTAGCAAGCGTTTGGCAGCCCGCAGACAGCTGATGCGATGATCTTTGGTTAGCGAGCGCTTTCAGGCCCGCAAACATGCAATGCGATAATCTTCGGGTTAGCGAGCGTTTGGCAGCCCACTGACAGGTGTTGCGATGATCTCCGGTAGCGAGCACTCTGCGGCAGCAGAGCGACGATTTTCCTTACGCTCTTCAGCTACAGCGGCTCGCTAACGGGCGTTAGCAGCGGTTTCAGTGCTCTCTTCTCCACAGTAGAACTAGAGGCCCTGGAACTCACAGGAGCCTCACCTGCAGATAGAAATCCTCGCTGGGAGGAAACAGGAGGCTAGTGGTGGAGTCTGATGTTCCTGAGACTCCTGCAGGTGGCTAGCTCTCTTCTAGCCCATGGGTGATTGCTGTAGCAAAAATAAAAGTTCCTTCAAAGTCCTTTTCCTCTTCTTCCAAGTCCAGTAGTAACCACTGCAGGCCAGTCTAACAAACAGCACACAAGCACAAGGACAGTCCTTCTCCTGTAGATTCCTTCAGTTACACGGACAGAGGTTCTTCTTGTTGTCCAGGAGCAATACAATTTGTAGGGGTTTGGGCACAGATATTTATACCCCAAAAGTCTTTGTTCTCAGAAGCTACAAGTCACTGAACCCAGGCAGAACCAGTTCTGCCCAGCACTGGAGCACTTTGTTTACCAGGCTGCATCCTTCCTTTCAGAAAGAGGGGGTCTGCCATCAGACGCACAGTGGGAGGTGGAGCCAGCATTCATCTTGCCAGGCACAGCCCTATTCAGGTCCAGGAGCTACCCCTCCCCATACTCCATTGCAGATCTCTCTATTCAACCCAGGTCTGACTCAGCCTGCCCTGTCCCTCCAAAACCCGACAACCAATACACATAACAGCAGAGCACACTGGAAGGCGTAGGCAAGAAAATACCTACTTTCTAAAAGTGGTATTTTCAAACACAGAATATAAAAATAAAGTTCACTAAAAGATGTATTTTAATTTTCTGAGCTCAGGCATACTAAATTTGTTTTTCTACCATGTTCTATGGGTCAGTTAGGACTATAGAATGTAATAGCCAAACCTCCCATTCTGGCCTATGGAGAACAGGTAGCCTTACAGTAGTGAAAAACGAAATTGGGTGTAATTCACTACCAGGACATGCTACACACATCAGAGCATGTCCTACCTTACACATACAATGCACCCTACCATAGGGGTGGCTTACATGATGCCAAGGGAAGGTTCAGGGGCTGGGAAGTGGGTGCACTTCACAGCCAAGATGGCAGTTCTGGACTGCACACAGACACTGCAGTGGCAGGTCTGAGACACACTTTACAAGCTGCTTCTGTGGGTGGCGCAAACCATCGCTGCAGGCCCACCAGCAGCATTTGGTTTACCAGCCCTGGGCACACATAGGACACGCTACTAGGGACTAACAGGTAAACCAAATTAGCCAATCATAGATATACCATTTCACATGTCATCTTTACACAGGGAGCATTCGCACTGTGGCACTGAATGGCAGTGGCACAGCGCCCAGAGCATCTATTACCAGCAAAAACAGAGGAGACACAGCAAAAAATGGAAGGGAGACTCACGCCAATGGTGCCAGGTCTAACACGCGTCCCCTCAAGCTGAAATGTGAGGAGAACTACCCATCCCCTTGGAAGTTCTCATCACTAAGGCGGAAAAATCTGGACAGACCATCAGCATTGGCGTGTTCTGTACCAGGGCGATGTTCCACCGTGAAGTCCATACCCTGTAGGGAAATGGACCACCTCAACAACTTGGGATTCTCACCCCTCATCTGCATCAACCATCTGAGGGGTCTGTGGTCTGTCTGAACCCGGAAGTGAGTCCCAAACAGGTATGGTCTCACCTTCTTCAGTGCCCAGACCACAGCAAATGCCTCACGCTCAATTGCACTCCACCTCTGTTCCCGTGGAAGTAACCTCCTACTGATGAAGGCTACAGGTTGGTCTAGTCCTTCCTCATTCATCTGTGACAGAACAGCCCCCACCCCATGCTCTGAATCGTCTGTTTGGACAATAAATTCCTTAGCAAAATTGGGGGCCTGGAGTACGGGTGCTGTCAGTGCTTAATTTGTAAAAAATTAATTCCCGGGGCTCAAATTTTAATAGGAGGCCATGCCGACTACCCCAAGCTCCACCCACGTCCTCAACTGACTCCACCCCCTTACTTTAGTGGTGAGATATGAAAGGAGGGTGGGTGGAAGAAGAGGGAGCAGAATGGTAGTGGATGCTGTGATTGTTTGCTTGGAGGAGTTAATAAATTAAGGGTGATTAAGGGTGGGAGCATAGTTTGTTGAGAGTATTAGTGAGGAGGGGATTGTTTTTATTGTATTTCTGAAAGCTAGCTGCATGCCTCTCCTAATAAATCGATACCAAAGGGGATGATGGACGGAGCGTTTGAGCAAATCAAACACTCACCCCCAGTCAACTGATCTGGTTTTAATCCATCATCATTCTTTAGCTCACTCCACCACCCCAGTTCAGACATGGCCATATGCAAATCAATCTGACCCTGTGCCTCATGGGAGCAGTCCAGCCCGAACTGCCAAGCCATGTCTTCCCTGGACTGGAAACAAGCATCCTGGGACCGGTTTCTGGCTAATCAGCCATCATCAGCCAGGCCTTTGGTATCGCTTTGTTCGCCCTAATTTGGCAGGGTATGCCCAGACTTGGGTTCCTTGCTCACTTTGTCACTGGATTCAAGCTAGCCTGGCTGATGACAGCTGATTAGCCAGAAACCGGTCCCAGGATGCTTGTGTCCGGGCCAGGGAATACATGGCTTGGCAGTTCGGGCTGGACGGTTCCCATGAGGCACAGGGTCAGACTGATTTGCATATGGCCATGTCTGAACTGGGGCGGTGGAGTGAGCTAAAGAATGATGATGGATTAAACCCAGATCAGTTGACTGGGGGTAAGTGTTTGATTTGCTGAAGCGCTCCGTCCATCTTCCCCTTTGGTATCTCCTAATAAATTAGCAATTTTCTCTCTAATGGGTGTCCTGCTTCTTTCTGCACCATCTTGCTATCAGTCGGTATGTGCATTATGTGGGCAGTATGGCTATGGCGATATTTTTATTTAGAATTCACCATTTTCCACCACATCCTGGGACTGACAGTATTACATTTTAAAGCATAATGCCGAGTGTGATTGCTCAGCCTGCTCTGTGTGGAAAATCTGCGCTCTCTCTGCTGGGGCTAGCACTAAATGATTACTGATTTTCCTCTCAGACGATAGTGGTTTACCACAAAGGCATCACCACCACAACATGTGACATTTAGGCACAAAGCACAATATAAGAGTCTGCACAGTGCGGGCCTCTGTGGTCTCGGGGCATCCAGCAAATAAATACAGACAAACGTAGCCAGCAGCAGGAATAGTTAGCTAAATTTCGCCACCTGGATGGCTCTCCCTGTTTTCATGGACGTTCAGAGTGTTCATATTTCGGAATAACGTGTTCAAAAAGGAAGAACGTGGAAGGGATTAAAGCAATGTCTGCTCTGCATGTCCAGAAAGCATGCTTCCGATAAGTTCTCTGATCTTTGAGCAGAATTCAGTCTGTCTACAGGAAGCCCAAAAAAGAGCAGCAAAAGTTATGGTGGTACAAGTGTATACTTAAATCAAATGTATCCGGTAATGTTTTTGCAGATAGTGTTCATAAACGTTAGTTAAGATAGCTCAGCCTTTCATCCATCTGAACACAACTATCCCTTACATTTTTTATGCACAATGAAATAATTCTACATAGTCCGTTGATAGTGACATCTATCAAAACAGTTGACAACTTAGCAGACTGGCACTTAAAATAAATTTATAGTACATGGGCCCAACTTCTACTCAGATGATGAAATGACATCATGGCCCTCCGTTGGGTGTTCACTTTTAACCAAACCTTGCTAAACATAGGAGGCAGAAGTAGGAGCAGCAATGTTTAAGTGATCTGCATCATAGAGTTGAAGGGCCGTATTAGATCAACTTGAACAAGGCAGCACCATTGCGTGCTTGAGCTAAGGGAATGCCTCAGTACTGAACCACCTGCATGCACAACCACGAGGCTTGATGTCGTGAAATAGAAATAAACTTAAAACTGGAGCATTCCAACCTACTGCACACCGGGAAGAAGTTAACCAAGAATTATAAAGACCTAAATATATCCGGATTCCAAAAGAGATGATGAAAGTGAAACGCACGGAAAAACAGCATATTTTTATGGTGTGAATAATCAACTATTATTGGAACAATAGGGGTTAAGTTAAGGGCACGGCCCTGCCCTTCCAGCCACCTCCTCGCCCAGGGCATGAAACTTCCACTTGCACACAGTGCCTGGCACCGGAGGCATGATTGCTCGGGTCATAGTCAAAACCAATGCATTAACAATGGTTGTTTAAAATGGAGGAAAACTGATCTCTCTCTCCTGTGCTATGTCTGCATGTTTGCTGTCCTTTGCTCATGCTAGATGCTTACTACCTACAGGCACTGCATCTTAAAGCGATAGATGAATATTCATATTTTTCAAGAGCTCCCAACATATGCTAACATTCAAAGATATATATATATAGAAAGTAATGAAACTTGCAATGCGAAATTACCTTAGATTTTTTTCTAATTTATACTTTTACAAAAGCACACAGCTTTCCCTGCACTCAGAAAGGCACACCACTCACTCTTCACTAAAAGAGGACACCTATAACACTACACTTAGACAGGGAAACAATTTACTCTGTGATCAACAAAGACACACCACGTACAGGGTGATATCTCTCACCCTGTACTCACACAGGCCCAGGGCTCACCTTGCACTCACACAAGTACACCGCTCACCTTTCACTCACATCGGTAAACCTCTCACCTCGCACTCACACAAGTACACTGCTCACCTCTCACCTTGCACTCACACAAGTTCACCTCTCACCTTGCACTCACACTGGTACACCTCTCACCGTGCACTCACACAGGTACACCTCTCACCTTGCACTCACACGGGTGCACCTCTCACCTTTTACTCACACGGGTACACCTCTCACCTTGCACTCACACGGGTACACTTCTCATTTTGCTCTCACGTGCCCACTGCACCCTCTGAAGTCATACAGGCACAACTCTCTCCCTTCACTCAGAGGAACATCCTTCATGCACCTGTCACAACAGCACACCACTCATAATATGCACAGGGGCCTAACCCTGCACTCAACTGGTCGCAGCTGTCACCTGGCACTCAACAAGAGCACATCACTCACAGTGCCATACCTCCCTCATTGCATCTAAACCGGTCCAGCCCTCAGCATGCACTCATATAGGTACACAGCTCACTTTGCAATGACACAGTTAACCTTGCACTCACATGGACACACCTCTCAACCGTACACTCACAGGGACACACCCTTCACCTTCACCATATAGCACACCACTCACCACGCGTACACACAGCTCATAAGGACACAACCCTAGCACTGTACTCACACGGACACAGCGCTCACCCTACACACACAGGGACACACCCTTCATTCAGCAGTAGCAGGAGCACACCACTCACTACACATACACACCACTCACAAAGGCACACTCAATACTTAAATAACTTACAGTGGCGGACTGATCATCAGTCAGTCACATGGGCAGACAGGCTGCTCAACTTGCACTGACGAGGACACACCCCCCACTCTGAATCTACACATACACACTCACAATAAATCACGAAGCCAATCAGGTTCCAGTGTTGGCAAATGTATCCTTTTAATGCACAACAAAAGATTCACCAAGTGACCCACTGTCAAATTAGCATGGGCTGTCTGCAAGCCCAGACTCAGAGCTGCCCCTTCAAGCCCTGATGTCTATTGTGTCTGCTCACCAGCCGTTTAATGGGCATGTATTCTCTTTATGAATGCAGCACTCTCTTCAGCGCCATGGTGTGCTAGCATGGTGTTTTCTTGTGTTGTAGGTTTCCTTGTTTTTTATTGTTGATTTATAAATGAATCATGCTTGCTGTTCCCATGCTTTTGCAGGATTTTCTTATTTTGAGTCAAATAAATTGGTCATATCATTTCCGCACCCAGCAGCTAGTTTCATGGGATCGGATTAGGTGAGTGTGCTACATACTCTTTAAAAGTAAAACAGCAAAAATAATAAAATTCAAGGTGCACGTGCAAGGGTGAAATCAGGCGAGCTCGGCAACCTGGAAAAAGCCATTCACGCAGGTAATGCGGATCTAGGTGTTGACAAGGAGCATATGGGCAAGCAGGTTGTTGGGAATATATTAGACAACTTTATAGGGGTGTTGTAGTTTATTTATTTATTTAATCACGGGCCTTTGTGAAGTGCTGAGCACTTCATTTCTGCTGCTTCAGCGCACATAGAGTTTACAACCAGTAGTTAACATCGGGCTTTAAGTGCATACCCGAGGTACACTACATTAACTCGGCACGTGCTGTGCTCATCCTTAAAGTGAATTGTTCTATACATGCAGCGAAGGAAATGGGCTGTCTCCCGGTGCACAAATAAAACAGGAAATGCAGCGTGAACATCCATCAAAATAATTAGATTATGAAGCAGTCAGTCCTGGAATATAGCACAGTATTACACGTACATAGAAGGCGTGGACACGTTTTCAGTGCACTAAGATAGGTCACTGGTGCCTACAGAAGGCCCTAATACAGGCCCATCAATCACTCCAAAGTCAGCTGGGAAGAAGTTGGGATCTATTAGGCAATCTTCCACTATGTTTTATTTTGCAGTGTATAGCCGGCGCAAGCTTGATCAGAAGGTATCAGAGTGCTTCACACAACCACCAGTTGCATTACAGATGGCCTGGAAAAGCGGAGACTGCGGTCACGGCTTACTTTGCAAACAGTTAATGGACACCTACTCAGCCAGCTGCAAGAACTCCCGGGACCGTCCGATCTGAGCAGCGCTGCGGCTGCAGTCCAGGACTCCGACTGCATTCTTGACTGCACCAGAAGTGAGGTGACTGCAGAGCAGGGCGTGAGGGCGGCCGGCCGGCCGGCCAGGCTGCAAACACCACCACAACGGCCGCACACGTCCAAATCAAATACAATTCAAAGTGTGCCACGCCCGGGCCCTAATTCAGTGCGCATGTCTGCTGAATGTTGATTGAGCAAATTAAATCACGAGACCCAGTCTCGACGTAATGTGACGTCAGTGACTGCGCAGTGAGTGAAGAAATATTGTAAGCTAGCCCTGCCTGAGCCAGCAGTGAGTACCCGTGAGGCGAACAGTACTGTCTGCGCCAGGTGCGCCTGCACTGTACACATGGTTGTCTTGAGGGCATCAAAAGCTTTCTGACAGGTGTCAGTCCAGTTCACAATCTTTGGCCGCTTCTTGGAAGTCAGCACAGTCAAGGGTGCAACAATGTTGCCATACCCCTTGACAAACCTCCTGTAGTAACCCGTGAGTCCTAAGAAGGCCCTCACCAGGGTCTGGGTCCCTGGGGGCTCCCAAGCCAGGATGGTTTCAATCTTGGTCGGTAGGGGTGCCACCTGGCCACTCCCCGCCTGGTGTCCCAAGTACACCACAGAACCCTGCCCAATCTGGCACTTACTGGCCATGATTGTGAGGCCTGCTCTGCGCAGCGCCATCAACACTTCCCAGAGGTGGTGCAAGTGGTCCTCCCAGGAGGAACTAAACACTGCAATGTCATCCAGGGAGGCAGCACTGAAATCCTCCAGCCCAGCCAACACCTGGTTGACCAACCTCTGAAAGGTGGCAGGGGCATTCTTCATCCCAAAGGGCATCACACGGAACTGGTAGTGCCCATCTGGTGTGGAGAATGCTGACCTCTCCTTTGCCCCATCAGTCAAGGCGATCCACCAGTACCCAGATGTTAGATCAAACGTGCTGAGGTACCGGGCAGCCCCATACCGATCGATGAGCTCATCAGCTCTGGGGATGGGGTGTGCATCGGTCCTCGTGACCGAATTGAGACCTTGGTAGTCCACACAGAACCTAAGTTCTGGAGTGTCACCAGGTGCTGCAGCTTTTGGTACCAAGACCACGGGGCGGGACCAGGGGCTGCTAGAGGACTCAATCACTCCTAGGTCAAACATTTTGGAGACCTCCTCCTTAATGTAGGCCCTGACCCTGTCAGTCACTCTGTAAGCCTTGTGCTTGACAGGAGGACTGTCCCCGGTGTCTACCTCATGGACGCACCAATCAGTGACACCAGGCACCAGGGAAAACAAATCAGAAAATTGCCCCAACAGCTGGGGACAATCTCTCTGCTGCTCAGGGGTAAGTGTGCTGGAGAGGACCACACCCTCCACTGACCCATCCTTCTCTCCAGCACACAGGAGGTCAGGAAGAAGCTCACTCTCCTCCTCCATCCCTGCATCTGTGGCGAGAAGCATGCCCACTTCAGACCTCTCAAAGTGGGGCTTTAGGCAGTTCACATGCAGGACCCATAAGGGATTCCTGGGAGACTTAAAGTCCACCAAGTAGGTAACTGGACTTTTGCGCTCCACCACCTCAAATGGACCGGTCCACTTGTCTTGAAGCGCCCAAGGCTCCACTGGGGCCAGTACCCAAACCTTCTGACAAGGTTGAAACTCGACCAGAGTGGCATTCTGGTCGTGCCAACGTTTCATCTCCTCCTGGCTGGCTTCCAGATTTGCCTCAGCAATTTTTATGAAACGCCGAGTCTGGTTCCTGAAGGCCAATATGTAGCTAAATACATCTTGGGGAGGTTTCCAGGGAGATTGCTCCCAGCCTTCCTTGACCAGACTCAGAGGCCCTCTTACCGGATGGCCATAGAGCAGTTCAAAGGGGCTGAACCCTAAGGACTTTTGTGTCACCTCACGGTATGCAAACAACAGGCATGGCAAGAGGACGTCCCACTTACGCCTCAGGGTCTCTTCTAGGCCCATGATCATGCCCTTCAAGGTCCGGTTGAACCTTTCAACCAGACCATTACCTTGGGGGTGGTAAGGAGTGGTGAACTTATAAGTTACTCCACACTCCTTCCACAGAGACTTCATATACTGGGAGATGAAGTTGGTCCCCCTGTCACTCACCACCTCTCTGGGGAAACCCACACGGGAGAAGATCCCCATCAGTGCACGTCCCACCACGGGGGCCGTCACTGTCCTGAGCGGGATGGCTTCAGGGTACCGGGTGGCATGGTCCACCAAGACCAAGATGTACCTGATGTCCATGGCCGTCTTGGGGTCCAGAGGCCCCACAATGTCAATGCCCACTCGCTCGAATGGGGTACTCACAATTGGAAAGGGCTGGAGTGGGGCTTTGATCTTCCCCCCACTCTTCCCACTTGCCTGGCAAGTCTCACAGGTTCTGCAATATGTATCTGAGCTCTTCCGCATCTGGGGCCAATAAACGTGGGTGACCAGTCTCCCAAAGGTCTTGGTCTGCCCCAGATGTCCTGCCAATGGAATGTCATGAGCCAACCCCAGTAGGAAGGCTCTGAAGCACTCGGGTACCACCAGCACACGGGCTGACCCCGGCTCAGCAGCCCTAGGCTCGCTATACAGGAGACTGTTCTCCCAAAAAATCGGATGTGAATCACCTGCTGTCTGGGTTGCAGCCTGTCGCCGCATACCCTCAAGAGAAGGGCAAACTCTTTGCTGCTCACAAAACTCCTCCCTGGTGGGCCCTCCTTCCTGCTGCTGATGGGTCAGCTCAGGCAGGTCCCCCAGGTTGGCACTCTGCTCCCCGGTAGGCTCCAGGGCATCCCCCTCAGGGTCTGCTCCCTCCTGGGCCATGGGAACCAAGGGTCTGGCCTCCTGTGCCCCCCTGCCCCTTCTCTCTAAGGCAGGGACCTGGGCCATACTCTCAGGCTCCAGGTCTTTCTCAACACCCTCTTTGGCTGCCATGGACCGAGTGGTAGCACACGCCCACTCAGGCAGACCCAACATCTCCAAGTGAGATTTCCTCTCCACCATAGCCCACGGGGAGTTCTCTAAGTCATTACCCAACAGACAGTCTACAGGCATGGCGGGCCTCACAGCCACCACTAGAGTTCCTGAGACCCCCCCCCCCACTCAAAGGGAACCTGAGCCACCTCACATTGGCTCTCTGAGTTGTCTGCGGACACTACTGGGTAGAATGCATGGGGAACAACCTGCTCTTTGGACACCAACTGGGAGCTGACAGCAGTTACACTGGCTCCTGTGTCCCTCAGAGCCTCCACTCTATGGCCATTGATGGTCACCCACTGCCTGTACTTCTTAGTGTTATCAGTCAGTGCAGGCTTAGGGACCATCTCAAAGTCTCCTAGTGAGACAAGGGTCAATTTTACAGGATCCCACCCACCTTGGGCACCCATCTCCTCCCCTCCCAGGGCTACACTATCAAGCTGGCGGGGTGGTGCAGGAGCATCCCTTTGAGGACACTGTGGATCAAAGTATCTGTGGCCCACTTGACCACACTTAAAACAAGTAAGGGGAATCACCTAATTGCGACCACGATCCAGCGACCGGCGAGTCTTCTACTCGGGGAGCAGTTGACCGGGGCATTCTGTCAGGAGTCTCCCTCGCTGGCGGACTATCTCACCTGGAGCCGCGAGTGGAGACTACAGATCCCAGCAGCCCCTGCTCCTTCCCCGACGGCACTTCCGCCGCCTGCGCGCCCGGAGGCGCTAGAAAAACGCCAGCTTCCTCGGCGGAGCGGGGGGAATCACCTAATTGCGACCACGATCCAGCGACCGGCGAGTCTTCTACTCGGGGAGCAGATGACCGGGGCATTCTGTCAGGAGTCTCCCTCGCTGGCGGACTATCTCACCTGGAGCCGCGAGTGGAGACTACAGATCCCAGCAGCCCCTGCTCCTTCCCCGACGGCACTTCCGCCGCCTGCGCGCCCGGAGGCGCTAGAAAAACGCCAGCTTCCTCCGCTTCGCGGGACGCGCGCGGCCTCTTCCGGCCCCGGAGCCCGGGCAGAGGGCGGGCCGTCTGTGGCCGTCCGGGGCCGGAAGAGGCCGGGCTGGGCTACCCCTCTGACCTGCGAGTTGGCACACCAAGGTACTGTATTGCTGAGATTCTTCCATCCCCAGAACAAACCTGGGCCCATAATATACTATACAGCACTACCATCTGTGAGAACTTGAACTAAGTACTGTCGCTGTATATTGCTCCCTGATTGTACACTGTTCCCAGGTCTGTGGTGTTGTTGTTATCCTCCATTTCCCTTGTGCTTTTACCATGGCTAAAAGGAAATCCATGGAAGGAGGTGGGGGCAATGCTTCGAAAAAGGGGAAGAAAGCAAAAAAAGTTAACCATGCTGCTGGCAACTGTATTCTAGATAGGCTTGAAGCTATTGTGGACGATTGTCAAGTCATACTAGAGGATTCTAGCTCTGCTCCTCTTACCACTGGGGACTTGACAAAAGATTTGCCATCTAGTTTCTCCATTCGCAAGATCCCTAGTATGTTTACTAAAGCCAGGGAAGCCCCTTCCAATGCACCCACTTCCCTTACACCTATAGTGCATAATCATGAGTCCTATCAGGAAGATAAACAGGCTACACAGGGTCTTACACCAGATACTGAATCTCTCTCTTCCACCACTCAGCTTGACCTCACTTGCTCTAATAGGTTTGCTATCCTGGAAGATCTAGAGGAGGATACAGCTGCTTGCCAAGCGGCTGGTCCCTCGCTCTCTAATGTAGTTCAGACCCCTGTCTTGTATGGGGTCTCGATGGAACAAAAAATCGACCAGTTATTGTCCGAGATAGTATCCCTGAAGAACATAGTCATGGAATTGAGCAAGAGGGTCTTATTAACTCCTATGCAGCCTGCAACGTTCAGTAGCTCTGCGGAGCCAACATCACTTGCACCTCAAACCACCGTCCAAACAGGCCCTTTGTCAATTACTCGTAAGGCTAAAGATCAATCCCATGCCACAACTAACTTCACTAGTCAGATAACTCTGCCCCCTCCTAGCCGGAGTATACCACCAAACAGGGATACTGCAAATAATCTGAGAACTGACAAAGCTACTACTTCTATCCCACCCTTAGCTGTAGGAACTGGACCCGTGAGACCCAGCAGCCAGAGGTCTGTGCCATGCCCTGGAGACAATATCGCACTTAATACTACTCTCGCTGGTTCACTGTCCAACCCAACTGTAGTATATATGACTGGGGTACCAAGACTTACTAATAACCAATCTCACGAAAATGCGGACTCCCTTACAAACAAAGCCATACACTGGGTTAGGCATGTCAGGGGCTGTAGGTCCATTATTCGAGAAGACATTACCAAGGCCAGGAGACTGTCTCATTATACTAGCCAATTTGACTGCATTGAGCTTACTCTCTCTAACAGTACCCTGGCCGAGAACTTGGTACTCCTCGAGTATCGTACCTCGGCCCCGGACCACTCCGGTATCCAGATAAGGCGCATTCCGCCTTGGATCCCAAGCAACGCTTTCCCAGCGGGTAGACAGAGGATTTTTAGCAATGATTCCAACTTGAATAGGGTGGACTGACTGGCCCAAAATCCTCCTCTTGAGGTTTGTCTTATGGAGCCGGTCACTGTTGTTCTTAACGACATTACCACAGCCCCTGAAAGTTTGTCCCCCTCTTTTCTGCCCTCCCCGTCCTGTGAGATGCCCCCTGTCACTCAGTCTACCATCTCACCTGCAAAGCCTACGCCCCTTTTTAATCTTGTGTCATGGAACGTTGCGGGGCTCACCAAAAAGCTTTTGATCCCGGAATGGCACGATTTTATTGGCACATTCGACGTATGTGCATTCCAAGAGACATGGAGTACAACCCCGTTATACAAATCAGGGTATTCCACATACTTTTTACCGGCCATAAGCTCAGGGAAAGGTCGCCCTTCCGGGGGACTCCATGTGTGGATAAACATTAAGCACAACTGGCAGGTTCAGTGCCATAACAATGTTTCCCCGGATCTGCTACATCTGACAATAAAAGGCACGCATGGCGGCCCCACCCTAGATCTCTTTAACATTTATGCTAGAGGTTCTATGGGTGGACAGATCTCTCAGACAGTGGTTGCTCTGGAACATGAACTTACACATATTGACCGGAACTCCACTATTATTATCTGCGGAGATTTTAACTGCACTTTCGAACCCTTAGCCTCAGAAGATCTACTCGGGCTTAGTGATTCAGATCTCACTTGGGGAATCCCGCCCTTGGAGCTTGCTCCGATTAAGAAATGGTCACAAAGGGCCATCCAACTGAACGCACTTACACAAGAATTTAATCTACGTGCAGTGAATGGCAGATCTATATCTGACAAGGGTGGCGCCTTTACCTTCAACAGATTAACCTCGCCATCACGCATCGATTATATCCTTGTCGATATCCATTCATGGGGGCTCATCATAGATATGGTCGTCAAAAATACAATAGATAGCGACCACAATCCACTATGTCTACAAGCCAAAGACCCTTGGATGATAACACCCAATGTGGCCAACGAACCCCCACTAATGGCAACCAAGGAGGTGTCATTGGCAGGGTGCTGTCGACGCCTTAAATGGCACGGGATCTCCCAACATGAGGAGAAGCTTGCTCTGATCAAAGAGCTTCTAGCTAGGAAACTTACCGAACTCCATGATGCTAGCACTAAAATGGATGATCCCCACCTCATAGCCTCTGTCTACTATGACACCATCAGTAAAATAGGGGACTTCTTTATTGTGGGGGAGAAAGCCCGCCCCAAGGCGGACTCCTCGAGGAGCGGGAACCCTTGGTACTCCAAAGGTTGCAGAAGGGCCAGAATTACTCTGCCCCAAGCCTTAAGGAAACAGGATAGAAACCTAATCAGCAAGGCAAGACAAGACTATTCAAGATCATTGAAAGATGCCAAACGGGATTGGGAAGAAAGTCATTGGCAGGAACTCAAGGAGGCGGCTTTAAACCGGAATTCTACAGCCTTCTGGGACATTCTGAACAGAGCCAAAAGGGCCAAAACAATAAGTATCCCAAATCATATAGCGGAGCTGCAATGGTTCGACCATTTCTCTGCTATATATGAGGGGGTGACTGCCTCTGACACACCGGTGGCGGAGGATTCGCCACCCATTGTTGAGTTCCCAGCGGAGACCAACTTTGGGATTCACGAAACTATCTTGGCCATCAAAAGTATTGCCCCCGGTAAGGCGGCTGGGCCTGATGGCATACCAGGTGATCTTCTTCTACATGACCCAATTCCCTGGGCCTCATTCATTGTTGTTGTCATGAATGCCATAGCTAAGGGCTCCATAGTACCTGTGTCCTGGAAAGCCGCGGTGGTTGTGCCAATTTTTAAAAAGGGCAATAAGGAGGACCCTGCTAACTATAGACCTATCAGTCTAATTGATGTAATACAGAAAGTAGTTGGCAGGGTTCTCCTAATGAGACTGAGATGCTGGATTGGGAATGGGGATGTTTTATCACATTTCCAAGCAGGTTTTAGACAAAAGGTAGGCACCATGGATCAAGTTTTTAGATTTTTTATGATATATTGGAAAACGGTAGTCTTAGGCAAGGGAACCCTATATTTAGCTTTTATTGATTTAAAGTCGGCTTTCGACCTAATTCCCCGCCAACGTTTGTGGCAGGTTTTATTTCAACTAGGTGTTCCCCATGAGATTCTTGCCTTTTTAAAGCTTTTACATGAAAATAACCATGCCAATATCAGATGGGGGGCCCAAGGCCAGCTTACAGGGAGTGTCGCGGTGAATAGGGGGGTACGCCAGGGCTGTGTGCTGGCTCCCACCCTGTTTTCTCTATACATTAATGGGGTGGTGGACTTCCTTAGAGAGGTCCCTGCCGATGCGCCAGCCCTGGCTGGTGAAAAGATCCCCACCCTCCAGTTCGCCGACGACACTCTCCTGATTTCAAAATCCCCGGCTGGCCTACAAAGAAACCTAGACAGATTTGCTTTCTTTTGCAAATCCTATGGGCTCATTATTAATACCGAAAAAAACAAACTAATGGTTATAAACCCTCCGAGACGTTTTAGTTATACTTTTACCCTCGATGGCACTCCCCTAGACATTGTAGATTCTTTTGATTATCTAGGGATACGCATTGCAAAAGGGATGAAGTGGAGTGCACACTTGACCAAGATGCTTCTGTGCCACAAGAGGGTTTCCGGTGCCATTATAAGAGAACAACACCTCTCTACTAGCCGACCTGTGGCACCGGCTCTTGTGGTATATGAGGCCCAGGCATTGTCTAGCTCCATGTATGGGGCTGAAATTTGGGGTTACGAAAACATTCACGATTTGGTTGTCTCAGAGAACAAATTTATGAGGAACCTCATCTCCGTCCCAGTATCATCCCCCTTAAAACCTTTGTTGCATGACCTGGGGAGACACTCCATCCAGGACATTGCACGTCTACGCCCTTTATTATTCTGGGCTAGACGGCGGAGGACCCCTGAACTTGCTAAATATGCGGCAGGTCTAGATGATCTCCTATTAGCAGACACTGGGCGGAGGTTAAAATGGATCACCCACATAAAGCAAACACTGAAATCCATTGGCTACGAAGACTCCTGGGTATCTCAGGTACCCCCTCAGAAACAGGATCTTAAGGAAGCATATTGGAGTTGGGTAAATACAAGAGATCTGAATAATCCCAAATTGGGGAAGTTGAGTGTGGCTTTTTTCGAACATAAGCCCGTTTGTAAACTGGAGGCATATCTTGACTTCATCCAGTCCCCTCTGGACAGATCCCTGTATGTACGATTTAGATTAGGGTCCCTCCCCCTTAATTGTGTGACTGCTGGTTGGAAGGGATCCCTACCGTCATCTGCTGGTTGTCCGAGTTGCACAGCACCTAGTGAGTCTATTCCTCACTTCTTATTTGCTTGCCATCATTATCGAAGGCCAAGAGCTAAATGGCTCCGTCCGATCTGCAGAATGTTGGGATGTCGTGACTATTGTACTGTGCTACGCATTCTGCAGACGGATACTTCGTCCCTTACTATTGTCTGCGGCATTGCCAAGTACTTGGGTTGTGCGTGGCTATTGCGTAAGAAAAACATTCCATCCCAACTGCACTGATCCATTTATGAGATCGATGGCTACCTTGTATTTTAACGAACTCTAAATAACTAAGCACTTTATTCTCTGTTTTTTATATGTTGCTTTTAATTGTTTTTATAACTTTTTAAGACGTTTTCGACTACTGATGTTTTTTATGTACACTTGATCCTCTTTCTTTATCATTGTATGTTGTGCTTTTATGATATTTTATATCGAATAAAGCTTTACCTACCTACCTAAGTAAGGGGCCCCCTCTGAACAGGGCTACCTCTTGGGGCACTGGATTCTTATCTTGGGGAGGCTGGGACACCACTGCTTGGTTCCCTTGGGAATTACATTGGGGCCCTTTGTGGAACTCCCTTGGTTTACCCCTGTCCCCCCCACCTCTCTGCTGGGGACCCTGCCCACCTTTGGCAAAGTCTCCCACTAGACCCTTGCGAACCCGGGTGCTCACCCAGCGGTCCACCTCCTCAGCAAGTTTTCTAGGGTTAGTTAGCTTGCAATCTATCAGATGCTGGCGCAGCTCAGAAAAACAATTACTAGATAGATGCTCCCATGCAATCAATTCATACAGTTGCTCAAAAGTTTCTACTTTGCTGCCTTTTACCCAGCGCTCCATTGCTCTGCAAAAAAAAGACACATATTCAACCCACGTGGTACTCTCTAGCTTCTTGCAGGTTCTAAGGGCCCGATTCACAGAACTAACTTAAGACAAAATCCTAAACTTACTACCATTTTGGTATTCACAGAAGGCACTTACTCATTTTGGTATTCACAGAAGACACTTACTCATTTTGGTATTCACAGATGTTAGGAGTCCTAAGTTTAGGACTCCTAAATGCCTTCTGTGAATACCGAAAGTCTTAAAATTAGGATTTTTCTCATTTTAGGAGTCCTAAAGTTCGGAGTCCTAACTTTACTACTACTAAATTGAGAAAAATCCTAATTTTAAGGCTTTCGGTATTCACAGAAGGCATTTAGGAGTCCTAAACTTAGGAGTCCTAACTTTCCTACTACTAAATTGAGAAAAATCCTAATTTTAAGGCTTTCGGTATTCACAGAAGGCATTTGGAGTCCTAAACTTAGGAGTCCTAACTTTACTACTACTAAATTGAGAAAAATCCTAATTTTAAGACTTTCGGTATTCACAGAAGGCATTTAGGAGTCCTAAACTTAGGACTCCTAACATCTGTGAATACCGAAATGAGTAAGTGTCTTCTGTGAATACCAAAATGAGTAAGTGCCTTCTGTGAATACGAAAATGGTAGTAAGTTTAGGATTTTGTCTTAAGTTAGTTCTGTGAATTGGGCCCTAAATCTCTGCCTGTACATCTCAGGGGTCAAACCATAGCGTGTAATCAAAGCTTCCTTCATGTGGGCATAAACACTGCTACTTTCTGGGGGTAGGTCCAACAAGGTATCCCTCCCCTCAATCACAAAGCGTCTCCACAACACCGCTCCCCAATCCTTCTCAGGGACTCGGTGGGACACCATAGCTAATTCATGAGCAGCAAACCATTGCCCAATATCTTCACTTTTATGGAAATCCTTAATAACCTCTTTAGGTATATACACTCTACTCTCAGTATTCCACTACTGGTATGCTGCCACCAGAGGGGGAGATCTCTATACTCTTTGGTTTAATCTCCAACTCCCTCACAATTCTCTGATGCTCAAGTTTCACTTTCATCATTTCAAATTCTATCTTCTTATTCTCTAGGTCCCTCTGACCATCCAATTTAAGCTTAGCCATCTCCATATTATGCCTCCTATCTCTCTCCCTGTCCTCCATCTCTTCTGGAGTCAGACCCCTTGAGGACACACTAGTGCCCGGACTGGAAACTGCTTTATCCCCTACCAAATCTACCACTTCATCCTGCTGCTCTCCTGCATTCTCTCCCCCTCCACAGGCTCTTCCATATTCCTGGGAACATCCCTGGCTTCTAACCAAGCCTTCAGCGCCTTGTAATATTCTTCCCTTCTAGTGAGACCTGTGATAGGGACTGTGAAGCGTTTGCAAAAATATTTGAGCTGCTTGGCATTGTAGGTTTCTAATTTCTCTTCTTCCCAGGACAGATTCTCAGAGGCATTGGATCTGGGCTTGCCCATTGTAGTAATAAATGGCAATACCAATCAGAAATAGAACAAAAACCTCAAAAACGTACGTGGTTGCGTTATGGTCTGCACTCACTAGTAGTGTACACTATAATTACTATATGCAATCATAAATGCAAGTCCAGATCCTCACCGCTGACCACCAATGTTAGAAATGGGGGTCTCTAGTTGGCAATGGCTGGCCACTGTCCAAGTAGGGACCCTTCTTCCTAAGTCAGAGTAAGCAGACTACACCCTTTGATAACCCCTGCTCAACCCTGTGGTAACGTAGCACGAGCAGCCAGGCTTATCTCAGAGGCAGTGTGTGAAGCATTTATGACCATACATAGTAACACAGTGGGGAACACTAAAAAAGGGACACCACACAAGTACTTATAAAAATAAATATCTTCAGATATAGACTTAACACAAGACCAATAACAGTAAAAATCCACAATACTAGAAAATTAGGGTGACTCTGAAAATGCTGCAAAAATAGTTCAAGGTGTCCAAAGAGGAGTTCAGTTCAAGGCAGTGGTCTCTGTGACCCTTTTACTCACAAGATACCTGGATTCTGTAGCAAAGCAACAAAAATGTCGCTAAGGAGTTGTAGCGATGATTTTCCTTGCGCTAACCAGCGATGCGTTGAATCCTTGCCGCAAGGGAGGATGATGCGCTGGTTTGTGGGCAGGACAAAGCGACAAACTTCATCACGCTAAGCCGGCGATGCGATAAAATCCTTGCCGTGAAGGGAGGATGATACGCCAAGCCTGTTGCGCGTGCGATCTTGTTGCGATTAAAGAAAATGGCGCTAAGCGAGGGAGCGACGATCCAGATGCGATGCGATGAAAATGGCAAACGCTCAGCGTCCGCTCTGCGATGTTGTGAAGCGATGAACTCGATGCGATGATCTTTGGTTAGCAAGCGTTTTGAGGCCCGCAAACATGCAATGCGATAATCTTTGGGTTAGCGAGCGTTTGACAGCCCGCAGACATGTGATGCGATGATCTTTGGTTAGCGAGCGCTTTCAGGCCCGCAAACGTGCAATGCGATAATCTTCGGGTTAGCGAGCGTTTGGCAGCCCGCTGACAGGTGATGCGATGATCTCCGGTAGTGAGAACTCGGCGGCAACAGAGCGACGATTTTCCTTACGCTCTTCAGCTGCAGCGACTCGCTAACGGGCGCTAGCGACGATTTTCAGCACTCTCTTCTTCACAGTAGAACTAGAGGCCCTGGAACTCACAGGAGCCTCACCTGCAGATAGAATCCTCGCTGGGAGGAAACAGGAGGCTGGTGGTGGAGTCTGATGTGCCTGAGACTCCTGCAGGAGGCTAGCTCTCTTCTAGCCCTTGGGTGATTGCTGTAGCAAAAATAAAAGTTCCTTCAAAGTCCTTTTCCTCTTCTTCCAAGTCCAGTAGTAACCACTGCAGGCCAGTCCAAGAAACAGCACACAAGCACAAGGACAGTCCTTTTCCTGCAGATTTCTTCAGTTACACGGACAGAGGTTCTTCTTGTTGTCCAGGAGCAATACAATTTGTAGGGGTTTGGGCGCAGATATTTATACCCCAAAAGTCTTTGTTCTCAGAAGCTACAAGTCACTGAACCCAGCCAGAACCAGTTCTGCCCAGCACTGGAGCACTTTGTTTACCAGGGTGCATCCTTCCTGTCAGAAAGAGGGGGTCTGACATCAGACGCACAGTGGGAGGTGGAGCCAGCATTCATCTTGCCAGGCACAGCCCTATTCAGGTCCAGGAGCTACCCCTCCCCATACTCCATTGCAGATCTCTCTATTCAACCCAGGTCTGACTCAGCCTGCCCTGTCCCTCCAAAACCCGACAACCAATACACATAACAGCAGAACACACTCGAAGGCTTAGGCAAGAAAATACCTACTTTCTAAAACTGGTATTTTCAAACAAAGAATATAAAAATAAACTTCACTAAAAGATGTATTTTAATATTCTGAGCTCAGGCATACTAAATTTGTTTTTCTATCATGTTCCATGGGTCAGTTAGGACTATAGAATGTAATAGCCAAACCTCCCATTCTGGCCTATGGAGAACAGGTAGCCTTACAGTAGTGAAAAACGAAATTGGGTGTAATTCACTACCAGGACATGCTACAAACATCCAAGCATGTCTACCCTTACACATACAATGCACCCTACCATAGGGGTGGCTTACATGATGCCAAGGGAAGGTTCAGGGGCTGGGAAGTGGGTGCACTTCACAGCCAAGATGGCAGTTCTGGACTGCACACAGACACTGCAGTGGCAGGTCTAAGACACACTTTACAAGCTGCTTCTGTGGGTGGCTCAAACCAGCGCTGCAGGCCCACCAGCAGCATTTGGTTTACCAGCCTTGGGCACACATAGGCCACGCTACTAGGGACTAACAGGTAAACCAAATAAGCCAATCATGGATATACCAATTCACATGTCATCTTTACACAGGGAGCATTCGCGTTGTGGCACTGAATGGCAGTGGCACGGCGCCCAGAGCATCTATTACCAACAAAAACAGAGGAGACACAGTGAAAAATGGAAAGGAGACTCACGCCAATGGTGCCAGGTCTAACAGTCACTATTTTGTAAGCTGGTGTAGTTTTTCTTATGGTTCACAGTCATACCCTTAAGTTTTAACGGGCCATGGTTAATAAGCATTTCTTCTCCGGTCATTATACTTTTTCATTCCACTAATATACTGATGATACACAGATCATCCAAAGTTTCTGTAGTGGTCTTCACTCACAGGCTATAATCAAGAATTTCTAACTTAGATAATACACACATTATCACCCAATCAGAAATGGTTTCAGCTGAAGACTGACGTCATGATGCAAGACTACCATACTGAACTCTTGGCTAGCTATCTCTGGCTAGGATCTACCTGGTGCCAATGGCCGAAAAGTTGGGCTTTCCGCATGATCCAGAGCTCTCCTTGCATCCTCAATGGGGATCAAACAGTCAGAATCTCATAAAGCGTGGCTACTCACCCGTGATGGTCTAAAGGCACTGGGTGGTGCTGTCTACGGTTCAGTCGAAGAGCCAGGTCGTGAGGTCCTTTGTAAATTGCGGAAGCAATGGTGATTGCCTGAGGTGCAAAGGCAGGGATTTCCAAGTTTTCACAGTGAGGATGGGAGAAGGATTGTCCTCTAGCTGTGGTCTTGCAGATCTGTGGGACAGTGGCCAGGCCAGGCCGAGTTGGGCAGAGGAGAGACGTCTGGTGGGAGTGTAGAAGGAGAGGCCGTGGTTGCGGTATGCAGGTCTGGTGTTGTGAAGGGCTTTGTAGGCATGCGTTGGAAACTTGAAGGTGTATCTCTTGTTGACAGGTAGCCAGTGAAGGTCTCTCATGTGGCCAGTGATGAGGTTGCGATGTGAGAAGTTCAGGATGAGTCTGGCGGAGGCTTTATGGATAGTCTGCAGTTTATTTGGAGTTTCTGGGTGATGCCGGGGTAGAGTATGTTGCCTATGGAGAAAAATCGTCATCCTGTTGTCTGAAATAGCTACAAATGGTTATTTCCCTCTTGTTCCTTCCGCACACAGTGTCAGCTGTGAGTCGTGTTTCATCCCATTCTAGTTAATGTAAGTAGTCTACTTTGAACCTACATATTCTTGAACTGAAGAGGTTGCAGCCTCGTCCAAATGTTGTGGAACTACGTTCCCAAAGACATGACTAAGTCTCATTAGTCCTATATTAACTGTTCTGGCTACCATATATATATTATTCCATCTATCAGAGGTTCACATCCCGGGTGGGCGTCTTCACTGAAGGTAAACCTGTTGTTTGGGATGTTAGCGGCTATGCCCAGCCACGAGGACGAACCACTGCGTAAATGCGGATCTTCAGTGCCTTTACAATTTGGCACAGAGTGGAACGGAAGGATCAGTGTGAGTGACAGAATAATGGCATGCATATTTAGCAATTTTAGCCTTCATCAACCCACAGTGGCTTTTATATTTGACATTGATGATAAGGCAACACCCAGTTGTGAATGTTATTTTGGGTAAAGACTGCCAATACCATAATGCATTGTAGCACATGCCCATCGGGGTTAACTACACGTCCACTGTGGTGGGACTTTTTGAATAAAATGCAGATGCTCTACACAGTAGTTACTGTTTCTGTTTGGCTTGTGAACAAGGATGAGAGCCTGAAACGCATAAAGCAGTCTTGAAGGCCTGAAAGCTGAAAGCCGCCTGTGCTGCAGTCCTCACTATCAGAGGTTCACCTTCCGTGTGGGTGTCCTCACTGAGGGTAAACCTGTTGTTTTGGATATATATATATATGACTGCACGAAGGACTTTGGCACATTGTTACCATTGCCCCTGCCCTATTGACATTTGGATGGTAAGGTTGGAGCGTTATAGGGACCCGAGGAAGCCGTTGGACCTTGGATTCACCTTTAACAACTTAAAAACCTCCCTTTTGCCTGATATTTCAGCGCTCATTGAGCACGGACTCCGCCACTGGTACTTATCGCCAAGATGCATTCTGGGGGGTGCAGTCTTCAGACATCGGACTGCAGCTGTGAGTAATCTGTAAGGAGGAGGCAGCTAACTTCCCCACCCAGGGGGAGGATCGCAGTAGTTCAAAAGGAGGGTGTCGGTGATCTTCCAATGAGAAGGGCGTCTGATGAAGGCACACCCCACGCGGAAATGCATTATGCCCTGATGTTCCAAAGAAGAGCTTCTGAAGGATTCCCTTTTGTGGCCTCTGCTTCTTCTGCTTGGAGGAGGTTTGTTTGGATATTTTGTGCATCAGCCAGAGACGCGATACAGAGGCCCCGCTCTGCAAGTTGGCCTGAACATCACTGGACCTGCTCCTGTAGCTGTTTTTTCTTTTCCGAGGTATCGGATTGGTTCAGGCCCGCCTCTAAAGCCAAACTACACAAGGGCGGCTGCCTTGCAGTTCGTGACTGCACGAAGGACTTTGGCACATTGTTACCATTGCCCCTGCCCTGTTGACATTTGGATGGTAAGGTTGGAGCGTTATGGGGAGCCGGGGAAGCCGTTGGACCTTGGATTCACCTTTAACAACTTAAAAACCTCCCTTTTGCCTGATATTTCAGCGCTCATTGAGCACGGACTCCGCCACTGGTACTTACCACCAAGATGCATTCTGGGGGCTGCAGTCTTCAGACATCGGACTGCAGCTGTGAGCAATCTGTAAGGAGGAGCCAGCTGACTTCCCCACCCAGGGCGAGGATCGCAGTAGTTCAAAAGGAGGGTGTCGGTGATCTTTCAATGAGAAGGGCGTGTGATGTAGGCACACCCCACGCCGAAATGCATTATGCCCTGATGGTCCAATAAAGAGCTTCTGAAGGATTCCCCTGTGTGGCCTCTGCTTCTTCTGCTTGGAAGAGGTTTGTTTGGAGATATATATATATATATATTCACTTAAAAAACCATAGGTTTCACACATGTTATAGTTAGCTGGACATTTCCCTCGTAAAAAACCAATGAAATTCCCACTGTGTCTAAATACAGTGATGTAATATCTGACGTCATCAGCAGAGGATTGCGGTCGCGTGAGTTATAGTTGCCTGCACTAACTATAACGGGGGAATTTCATTGATTTTTTACGAGGGAAATGTCCAGCTAACTATAACATGTGTGAAACCTATGGTTTTTTAAGTGAATTTGCAAGGTTTTTTAAATGCTAATTCCTAACTATAACGTGTGTGAAACCTATGGTTTTTTAAGTGAACTTGTACGGTTTTTTAAATGCTAAGTTATGTATTTATTAATATTTTTTTTTTCAGGTTTTTCACCGTGCGCGCACCGTGCGCTCGCTGTGGGCACTCGGTGCGCTTCGCGCACCGAGCGCCCACGATGCGTTGTGCGTGCTATGCGCGCACGGTGCGCGCACCCCGCGCTTTTTCATCAAAAAAATAAATGTTTTTTTCCCCTTTGGGGGTCCTTCAGTGAATGAAATAGGTTTTATCACGCGCAAACTTAGCCCAATGGGCGTCAAGGCGCCTAAATCAAAATAATGCAGCTCGCAAATCAAAACCAGCAATCTCTCATTGGTAGGCCATAGTAAAATACCACGTCTTCAGGGCCTTTTTAAACAGATCGATTGAGGGAAGGGTTTTAACCTCAATTGGAAGGGAATTCCAGAGCTTGGGGGCGACTACAGAGAAAGCTCTCGCTCCCCATCTGGCTAATCTTGTGCGAGGTACTACCAATTGAAAAAGCCCAGCCGACCGAAGTGATCTGGAAGGGATATAACGAGTCAGCATCGTTGGAGCCTGCCAAGAGAGCTCTGTAAGTAAGACAGAGAATCTTGAAAGTGATTCTATACTGAACAGGGAGCCAGTGAAGATTTTTCCTAGCGGTCGTGGCTGAATACGCCAAGGGGAGGGCTAAGACAAAGCGAGCTGCGGCATTCTGCACGATTTGTAGTCGATGTATAAGGCCCTTGTTGGACTCCACATACAGGGAGTTTCAATAGTCAAGCCTGGAGCCAACAAGGGCAACTGCAACCTGCATGCGTGCCTGGGGAGAGAGAGAATCTTGGATCCTATTTAGGATCCTAATAACCCCCCAACATGTGGCTATTGTCCTATTCACTTGAGGGATCATAGAGAGTGAGGTGTCAAAGATCACACCCAGATTCCTGGCTGATTGGGAGGGGGTGGGGCAAACACCAAGAGATGGAGGCCACCACTCACTCGACCAAACATCCTGGTCTTTCCCAAAGACCAAAACCTCAGTTTTATCGCCATTTAGCTTTAGGGAATTGATGATCATCCAGTCTGCAACAAGTTGCATGCAAGACCTATAGCCAGTGACAGATGTATGAACAGAGGAATGAGCCAGAGACACCATGATCTGGGTGTCGTCAGCATAGGACACCACCTCCATCCCCTGAGATTTTACTAGTCGTGCAAGGGGGGCCACATAGATATTAAACAAGGTCGGACTAAGAGCCGACCCTTGTGGCACCCCACATTGCAATGACTTTGCCGGGGAGAGAAAGTTTCCGAGCTTCACTCTCTGTTCTCTTCCAAGAAGAAAGGAGTTGAGAAGATCCAAAGCCTGCCCCGTAATCCCCGCCTCCCTTAGCCGAGATGTTAGAATGGCGGGAGACAGGGTATCAAACGCGGCTGTGAGGTCCAACAGGACCAATATCGTAGTTTGGCCACCATCCACTTTACGACGGATGGTATCAACTACCACAGTAAGTGCGGATTCAGTACTATGATGTTTTCTAAATCCGTGCTGTGTGTGATCGAGATATTCACTGGTCTGAAGAAAAGTAGAAAGATGGAAGTTAAGATGTGCTTCCAATATTTTTGCAGGAGCAGGAAGCAAAGAGATGGGCCTAAAGTTTTTAAGGAGGCCGGGATCTAAAGAGGGTTTCTTTAGAAGTGGCTTTACGATAGCCTTCTTCCAGATTGAAGGAAATGAACCCTGAGCAATGGCCCTGTTCATGACTCCTAACAAGAGCGGAACAATGCTGTTTCTGCATTCCTTCAGCGATTTTAGCGGTAGCGGATCCATAGGGGAGGAAGATTTTGTCTTGTCAAGAAGAAGGTTCAATCCTTCTAACGACAATGGAGGAAATTGCCTAAGAGATTTAGAAGGTCCTTTACCCAAAATGTCCAAGCTAGCTATAGCGGAAGGAATGTCCTTATCTAGAGAGCGGCATTGGGCTTCCAGAGCAATATGTATATCCGAGATTTTACTAAAAAAGAAGTCAGAGATATTATTGCAAAGATTTTGAGAGCTGACTACAGGGTCAGGGAGTTGAAGAGAGCATAGTGAGTCAGCAATTTTGAAAAGTTCACTAGATGAAGTAAGGGAACTTGTAAGATTGGAGAAATATTCTTTCTTTTCCACTAAAACTCTCTGTTTATAATCTCGTAAAGTAGATTTATATACCTCAAGATCGTTCGGATCCCAAGACTTCCTCCAATATCTCTCGCTACGCCTACACTTCTGTCTTAAAAGTCTCAGGTGTTCAGAAAACCAGGGTGCAGTTGGTTTCTGTCAAGCTACATATCGGAGGGAGGCGGGGGCAAGCTCATCCACTACTTTAGTGATTGAGTCCGTGAGTTCCTGAGCTGCCTCATCAGCATCTTTCAAAGAAAAGGATTCTGAAATCCAAATATGAGAGCCCACAGTATCATCCGTGATATTTCTAAGATTTCTCCTAGAAATAAATGGAGAGTTGATACGCTTAGCTGAAGACGAGGAGGAGAACTCGAATTTAAGTGGAACAGCAAAGTGATCCGTCCAGGTCAAAGGCAGAGGCAGGCCAGCAGATAGCCTAGGATCGCTAGAAAATACCCCATCAAGGGTATGGCCAGCCATGTGAGTAGGGCTGCTCACCAATTGGGACAGGTCACAGGCCCCAAGTGACTCCATCAATGTCAAGGTATCCTTGGAATTGATTTCCTCAAGGTGAAAGTTGAAGTCACCCAAAACTGAAAGATCAGTTCTCCCAAAGTAGGGCTCAAGGATTCTGAGGAGATCAGAAGGAAAGCTGGCCCTAGGGCCGGGAGGTCGATATAGAAGTATCCCAGTAAAAGAGACGGATGGAGTGCAATGAATGCAAAAATAAAGTGCCTCAAAACAATCACCGGGCAAAGATATAGATTTAACAGAACATGATAGGGAGGATTTAAAGAGGACAGCGATTCCTCCACCTCTACGCAGTAGTCTATCCTGCCTCAGTAAAGAGTAGCCATCAGGAATGGCCAGCAGTAGGTCATGGCCAGAAGAATCTGAAGCCCAAGTCCCCGTGATGAAAACCCAATCAGGCTGTCTGTCCACCACAAATTCATGGAAGACAACATTATGCTTAATCAATGATCTTGTGTTGATTAAAAAGCCAGTTTTAAGCTGCAGAACGGGCGGACGTCCAGAGCACAGATGGGATCTAATAATAGGAGGGGCAGGATAGCGAAAGGAGGCCTTACAGGTCAGGCATCGCTGAGAATGTAAAATACCTTCAGGAGAGAAGCGGTGAGCGCATCGCAGTGCTGTAGGTCTGTAAGTCAGGAGTTCCGAGATGGAGTATTGCCTAAGCACCTCATTAGATGGAGAATTAAGAGCCGCCGGGTCGCGCCCGCCCTGCAGCACGTCCTCAGCGCGGACGGGCGCAGACGGGCTGAACTCAGGCGTAACTCCGGCGGAGTGACCCCCTGACAAAGGCTAGGGGGTCAGGAACTGTCCACCCTGCCCCCTTTTCACGTTCTCCACCTTTGTTTTTCACTGCCTCAGACTGCGAGAGACAAAATGGCGGCCGACACTTCCTGATTTCGACCGATTCGAATGTTTACTGACATCTAACAACCAATCAGAATTGCGCTCGCGCACGGTGCACGCTTATAGATATATATGTACTTTTAACTGAAATTTTCTCTGGAACTACTGAACAGATTGACTCCAGATATTCAAAAGGCACATTCCTGACCTGAGGACTACCTCTCTGCCAAATTTCAAGTAATTCTGTTCAGCCGTTCGGGCTGTACCTTGGACTAAAGGTCCCTATGGAAAAATGCATGGGGAAAACGTGTTTTGGGACCCCCCTTTTTTCTCGGCCCCCACTTGACTAATCACCCCGAGACTTTCAGGGTAGGAGCGGAGCGGAGCGCACCACCTATTTTGAAAAATTTGCGAGGATTTGTCAACCGGCGCCAAAGTTATTCAAAATAGAATTTTCAGAACACGGTCCTAACTATAACTATCTACTGGCGATCGCCAGATGATTATATATATATATATATATTATCTACTGGCGGTCGCCAGTAGATAGTTATAGTTAGGACCGTGTTTCCATAGGAAATCCGCAACATTCTATTTGGAATAACTTTGGCGCCGGTTGACGAATCCTCGCGAAATTTTCAAAATAGGTGGGGCGCTCTGCTCCGCTCCTACCCTGAAAGTCTCGGTGGAATTCGTCAAGCGGGGGCTGAGAAAAAAGGGGGGTCCCAAAACGCGTTTTCCCCATGCATTTTCCCATAGGACCTTTAGTCCGAGCTACAGCCCGAACGGCTGAACAGAATTACTTGAAATTTGGCAGAGAGGTAGTCCTCAGGTCAGAGATGTGCCTTTTGCAGGTCTGGTGTAAATCTGTTCAGTAGGTCCTGAGAAAATAGCATTTAAATCAATATATATATCTGTAAGCGCGCTACGTGCGCGTACGGTGCCGTGCGCGAGCTCAATTCTGATTGGTGGTTACATGACTGTAAACATTCGAATCGGTCGAAATCAGAAAGTGTCGGCCGCCATTTTCTGTCTCTCGCACTGAAAAACAAAGGTGGATAACGTGAAAAGGGGGCAACGAAGAGAGTTGCAGACCCCCTAGCGTTTGTCAGGGGTTCCACGAAGGACCAAAAAGTACGAAAAATACATTTAATAATTTTAAAAAAAAATCGCGGAGTGCGCGTATGGTAAGCTTACCGTACGCGCACGGCAAAAAAAAATATTTAAAAAAAAAAACCGAAATAATCACATTTATTAAATAAATTGAAGGACCCGCAAGGGAGAAAAAAAAATTGTTACTGTGTAAAAAAAGGCGAGGCGCGCACGGTATGAACTGCGCAACGTGGGCGCTCGGTGCGCGAAGCGCACCGAGTGCCCACAGCGAGCGCACGGTGCGCGTAGCGCACCGTGCGCGCAAGGTGTGCGCACGGTGAAAAACCAGAAAAAAAAATAAAAAATAAATACATAACTTAGCATTTAAAAAAACGTACAAATTCACTGAAAAAACCATAGGTTTCATACACGTTATAGTTAGGAATTAGCATTTAAAAAACCTTGCAAATTCACTTAAAAAACCATAGGTTTCACACATGTTATAGTTAGCTGTACATTTCACTCGTAAAAAAACCAATGAAATTCCACGTTATAGTTAGATCAGGTAACTATAACTTGCGCGACCGCAATCCACAATGTGTCATTTCAGATGTCATCATTGATGTGAAGAGTGATGTCACTGACCATGTCATGAGTGATGTAATATGTGACGTCATCAGCAGTTTATTGTGGGCGCGCAAGTTATAGTTACCTGATCTAACTATAACGTGGAATATATATATATATATATATATATATATATATATATATATTTAAAGATTTCTGTATATCTAGGGAAGTGGATCTACCACAGTGGATCTGCGGAACCACACACCACCAGAAATGCCGTGATTGTCTGGCTGCTACCTGAAAGGAAAGTTGTGGCCACCATTTTCTAGATATCGGTACTTGGTCCTAGGGGCAAAAATAACTGATTAAATTCAATGAAGGGGTCAGGGTAGAGGTACCCTGAACCATGAGTCTGACGGCGGGGTCTGTGATGGACCCTTCATGTGCAAGAAATTACCCAAAAATGTTTAGGGGGGGGGGGGCGCCCGTGGCACAGCAGATCCACTGCAGTGCTCAGTGTAGCCCTGTGTGAATCTGCGATGATCCATGGATCCAGAGCCCAATTTTGTTTAAAATGCACCAACTCACAGGCCACACAGTCACTCACACACCCACACAACCACTCATACACCAACTCACATATCCAAACAGCCACTAAATTACCCAAGCACACACCATACAGCCACAGGTACATCCACTTAGAGACCCAGGAAACCACTCACAGACCCAAACAGCCACTCACACAACCACTCACATACCCAGCCACATGCCATTCACACACTCACACACCCATGCACACACTTTAACACACCCATTTACACCCACAGACCAATGAAACCATTCACACACATCGAGTCACGCACCTACACAGCCACTCCTACACCACTCACACATTCATACACCCATTCACACACCCATGCAGTCACTCCCACACCCTCCCACACAATCATATGGTCACTAATACATCCACTCAGAGACCCAGCGAACCACTCACTCAAACAATCACAGACCCACACAGGCACTCAGACACTCACTCACACAGCCACATACGCTGCATGTGGGGTGGTTGGCCAAACCCCCATGCCCAACGAAAGGCTGTGGCCTGTGTCAGTTGGATTAAGTTATGTTAATTTAATATTCCTTTACGTTATTAAAAAAAACTAGAAATGTACCGGAAAAAACACAAAGGTTACTGGGACATTATAGTTAGGTTACTAGCATTAGAAAACTGTAGAAATTCACTAACCAAAGGTTACAGGGACATTATATTTAGGTTCAAATTTTATACACACAAAACTATAGAAATTAGGCAGAAATAGTTACAAGTATCTCAAGTAACCATAACTCATGGTCTAAGGTAGCTGTAACTCGCAACCTCGCCCGGCACTCCTGATTACCCCACATATTACATCACTCATGACATCTTCTATGACCGAGGTACTCGGAGTACGGCCCGACAGACCTTTCTAGGCGGCCCACAGACCTTTGTTACCAAACCACATTTGTAGCAGCCGTGCTCCACAAGGCTCTCAGTAAAACAAAAGAGAGCTACAGGAACATGCGCAAGATAACAACTTCCCTGCTCATGCTCCAGCGGCCCTCTTTTGTGTTTCTCGAGAGCCTCGTTGACGAAGTACACCTGGCACTGGTGGGAAGCAAAGGGCCCTTAAAAGTCAGCTGTTGCACATTCACAGCTGACTTTAAAGATTCCTGCTGCCTTTGCCACCAACAGCCTGCTCTTTTTAACGGCGTATGCAGCCTTTGAGGACTGCAGCAGGGGGCCTCCCGTGATTGGGCCAGGCTGTACCCCTCCTCACCCCCCCCCCCTTTGGAATCACTAGTACAAAATGTCGAAAAAGAAATTCCTATTACTCTTCAGATACAGTTTGAAGGTCTTTTGAATAAAAATGCCCCTGGCTCTAAGGTTTGGTTTGCATTAAGTTGCTTTTCACTTCAAAATGTTTTCTGCTTCAATGTGCTTTTAGGAATCAGACCCTCTCTTCCGGAAGCCATGTTTTAACAACCTTGCAGTTAGCAAAACCCTTGTATAGGCAAAGTGCAAAGCTATCCTTCATATGCCTTTTGCAGATCATTCCACGCATAAAATCCTATTACATGCTGCTGTATCAAGTCAGGGTCTAGTACACATGATCAATTCACACAACTTTTAGTCGACACATCACTGATCACTGTCATCTGACCATACACAGAAAAGGAGTAGCACCTTATTCAACCAGTCATAAAGAGTTGGTGCTCAGTCCAGAGCTAGGAAAATGCTTCAGAAATTCTGACTTCAATATGCATTCTTTTTAAAGGTGCTTTGAACTCTTTGTGTCAAGGTATGCTTTTATCATGTCATATTATCAATGACATTCTTTCATGATGGTTGCAGAATAATGTCTAGGTTTACCCGGGTGACCATTGACTCTGTTTTAACTGTAATAGACATTCACTTCCATATTTTGATAATATACTCTGACCCTCATTATGGGAGAGCCTGTAATGGATACGATACATACTCTTATTCCAAGTTTATCTATGGAAAATTAGGAATAACATGAGTGTTTGCTGCTTTCCATGCTACTGCATGTATTGACATTTAATGCATATTGGGGTGGTGTTTAATCAGCTTTCCAATCCCGATGCAAACCAGAATTTGGCTAAGGTTTTGAGTTAAACTCCCCCTTGTGATGAATGCCTCTGTTTCTAGACTACCTAGGACTTGATTATGAGTGAGGCTGGTGGGGGTAGGGTTTCTACTGCGCCTGGTAAATACCAACACCTGGGACGAGGTCCACACCAGGACCGGCCCTACATCAGAATTGACTGGGACAGCGCCCTGGGCAGGGGGTCATTGTGGTGTGATGGCAGGAGGTATGTGGAAGATGGGGGGGAGGGCAGGTGATTAATGGGGTGCTAACAATTACACTGAGGCTGATTACAAAGTCTTTAATGGGAACCGATTGAGATCAAGTGGGATGAAGGAGTGCTGTTTGCATGAAATTGTCAGGTAGCTCCATGCTGCACCCCTCGGAATATTGACACCCGGGCCAGGACCCAGCCCGCCCATACCCAGGGCCGACGCTGTGAGGCACTTACCAGATGTGTGGCATGAGTATGTCCAAGAAAAGGGCGAATTGTACTTTGAAATTTTTAGTTCTGTACTGAAGTCTGCATGTATCAGAATGTATCAGGTATTTACCTTCACCTGAAGGGAAGCGTCTGGCAGATGGGAGCCTGCCCATCCCTCCACCTCTCCTGACCCCCAAAGATTTCTAATCCAACTATCCTTTGCCGCCTCTAGAGTCACCCTGCCGATCCCCCCTTCTTCACCATCCTCACAGCCACTTGAAGTACACTTAGTGACCCCTTTCCCCCCTTTTCGCAGATGCACATTGTAAGACCCCTCCGCCCTTCCATAACTTACCTGCCAAGCACAGATAATGCCCCACTTAGTCCTCTGTATAAACTGAAACACATCCAATGACCATCTCCACTCCCTCTCTCAGTTTCTGAGGCCCACTCGGTGGTTCCCATCGCCTCCTATCCTACATCCAGAAAGAACACATGATGCCCCCTTACTGTCCCCACAGTTGCTAAAAGCACACCCAATAACCCTCTCTGCTTCTTCTGTTAACTGCCCACAACTCAATCTATGGTCCTCTCTGCCTCCTTACCCTGCTCACGCAAGCTACACACAATAGCTCCTTCACCGATTTGCTTGAGGCATGCACATATTTATCTCCTTCCTCCTTTAAATGCCAATAGAAACTTTTCTTGCAGCATTCCAGCCATGCACAGGAGGGGAGATGCAGCCCCTGGCAGTGGGAGTTAAGTGTAAAAAAACCAAACTGAAATGCCTCAAATACTGTGTGTATGTATGTATGTAAGCGAGTGTGTGTGTATACACAAGTGCATGTCTATGAACATGTGTTGCAGGCTTGTGTTTGTACGTGAATGTGCATGAGCGTTGTGCTCATTGCCCACCATGGTGCAATAAATAATTCTGAGGGCATTAAAGTCAAAGTAGGCGCAGAGAAGACAGGAACCAATGCAAGTGAATACATGCAACATTACGCTACAGTACAGACTTAGCCAACCTTCTTGACTCCTCCTTGTAGCTTTGTAGTTACATCTGCTTCTGAAATACAGCACTGTCAAGTAATGTTTTGAAAAGGTGGTGATTTTTCTTGACTATAGTAGCCCCGCCCCCATTGACCCTGCCCCACATAACCCCGCCCCCTTCTGCCGGCCCATCGGTGCGGCCCTCCGCCACAAACCAGACTGTACTTTTGGCCCCCGAGATAAAGTTTGTGAGTACCCATGTTCTATGACAAGAATGATATCACTGCAACATTTGCAGTGAAATTATTGATGAGAAAACTGTGCATGGTAGGGGCGCAAGTTACAGCTACCTTAGGACACAAGTTAAAGTTACTTGAGATAACTGTAACTATAACTTCTGAATTATAATGGTTGTTTGGAAAATTTGAACCTAACTATAACAGTCCTAAAACCTTTGTAGTGAATATTTATATATTCACTAAAAACAATGGTTATAGGGACGTTAAAGTTAGAGTTTGAATTTTGTCGCACAAAACCATAGAAATTCAGCAGTAATTGTTATACTTATAGCTAGACCTTAAGTTACTTGATGGCAGATGATGTCATTTGAGATGTCGTCAGTGAAGTCATCAGTGATGTCACTGACCATGACATGAGTGATGTAATATGTAAGGTCATAAGCAGTGATATGCCAGGAGTGTGAGTTATAGTTAGCTCACTAACCATAACAGTTCAATTTATCTGGTTTTGTACAAGTGAAATGTCAGCCTAAATAAAAACGTCCCCATAACCTTTGGTATTTTCAGTGAATTTCGAAGTTTTTTAAAATTCCATTTCTTAACAATAACGTCTCAGTAACCTTTGGTTTTTTCAGTGAATTTCTAAGGTTTTTTTAAATGCTAATTCCTAACTATACTGTCCCGGTAACCTTTGTTTTTTTTCAGTGAATTTCTATGGTTTTTAAGTTGTAATTGTATTTGCAGAGTTGTGTGAAAAAGGGGGCGGGCCTATGACCAGCTCTCAGGAATCCTGCTTTGTAGGACTTACAGGAGGTATCAGGAGGACTTCTTGGCACACCAGGTCCGTCAGGAGTAAAGTTGACTTCATCCCCCAGCTAGTAGTGCACCACAAGCCATGTTTGCAAAGTTGTGGAGAAAGGGTGTGTGTCCTCCGAAGACCTCTTAGCAATCCCACTGTAAGGGACTTACTGGAGGTAACAGGAGGGGTAGTTGGCCCCCAAGGTCATCCTTGGAGGCCACCTACCCCTCCTGTTACCTCCAGTAAGTCCCACACAGTGGGATTGCTGAGTGGTTCTCTGTGGCCATGACCCCTTTCTCCACCACTCTGCAAACGCTCCTCCTAGTGCACTACTAGTTGGGGGATGAGGTCCCCTTTGGCTCTTGAGGGTCGTTGGGTGCCAACTGCCCCTCCTGTTACCTCCAGTTAATCCCACACAGCTGGATTGCTAAGAGGTTGTTGGAGGCCACGTCCCCTTTCTCAACAACTCTGCAAATGCGCCTCCTGTCACATCACTGGTTGGAGGAAGAAGTCCACTTTAGTGCTGAGGCCCTCAGGAGTAAAGTGGAATTCATTCCCTAACCAGCAACGCTCCAGGTGGTGCGTTCGCAGAGAGGTGGAGAAAGAGGTGTGGCCTCCAAGTCCTCTCAGCAAACCTGCTGTAAGAGACTTACTGGAGGTAACAGAAGGGGTCCCTGGACCCCAGGGACCCTCAGCATCCAAAGGGACTTAATCCTCCAACCACTCCTGCACCAGGAGGCGGGTTTGTAGAGGAGTGGAGAAAGGGGGCGAGACCTCTGGTGACTTGTGGTCACATTTTTTTCTTTTTAAGGTGGACCACATGGCCTCTCTACCCCTGGCCTTTTTATAATGGGGAGAGGGGCCGCGCCTCCCCCCCCCCCCGGGCTGATTTTACCCCTGGGGACCCCATCTCCCAGGGCCTGGCCATTTCCTTATTTTGTTTTACAATTTTAAAACACACTGGGGGGGGCGGCGCTCCCCCTCTCGGGGCCAATATCGGCCCAGGGGATCACAAAACACTGGGGCTTGGCTATTTCCTTTTCTTTATTTCTGAAAGAGGGGAGGGGACATCAATACCATGGCCTAGCCATTTATGTATTTTTTAAAATTAATACTAGGGGAGGGGGACCACTAGGCTCCCCTCCCTGGGCCGATTTTAGCCCTGGGGACCCCATCCCCCGGGACCTGGCCTTTTCAAGATGAAGGAGAGGTGCTGCATGGCCCCCCCCGGGCCAGATTTGCCCCCAGGGACCATATCCCCCGAGGCCTGTCCATTTAACGTGGGTGCCACCAGGGCACTGCTGGCATTGCTTTTACAAAAAGAGAGCTGCTAACATGCAGCTCCCTCTCTGTAAAAGCAATTGTGCCCCGCTTTTATCAAGCAAGAGCAAAATGCTCTTGCTTGCTCAAAGAAGAGCACCTTTTGCTATGGCTTGAGAGAAGCGGTAAAGATCCTGCCATGCCGCAACAAACTGCAGTGTCCCATGGGTGGGCACCTCAGGACACAGCAGGAGCTGGCCCTGGGGGATGTAAGGTCCCATGGGCCATTATTGGCTCCAGGAGGGGGGGCCACATGGCCCCCCTCCTTTAATCGAATTCTAATCTAATTTGCATTGGCTGTTGGTGGTCTCCTGGGCTGGAAGGGGAGAGTGTGGCGCCCAGCATTTTTTAAAATTAAAGTCCTGGGGACGTGGCAGCCTCCAGGGCTGCAAGGGTCCATGTACCCGCATCAAATTATGATGAAGCCCTGGGGAGGTAGCAGTCCATGGGGTTGAGGGGGATGTAGAGGCCCCCCGTTTAAAATGAATTAAGCCCCAGGGAGGTGGTGGTCCCAGGGGCAATTGTGAGCCCCAGGAGAGGGGCCCATGTGCTCCCCTCTTATTGATGGCCAGTCCCTGGGTGAAGAGGTCCCCGGGGCAGAATTTGGCCCCTCCCCAACTATTAATTAATTTTTTTTAAAGGCCGGGCCCCGGGTGATGGTGACCCCGGTGTCAAAATTGGCTCAGAAAGGAGGGACCATGTGCGCCCTTCCATAAAAAAATGCAACTGTTAGTCTCTGGAGGCCCCGCCCCCTTTCGCCACAACTCTGTGAACGCGCCTCCTGGCACAGTTGTGGTTGGGGGATTAAGTCCCCATGAATGCTGAGGGTCCTTGGTGTCCAGGAACCCCTTGTGTTACCTCCAGTAAGTCCCAGACAGCGGGATTGCTGTCAGAACTGGGAGGCCACACCCACTTTCTCCACTACTCTGCAAATGTGCCTCCTGGCACACTACTGGTTGGGGAAAGAAGTCCACTTTAGTCCTGAGGCTTTCAGGAGGCAAGGGGACTTCGTCCCCCAACCAGCAGTGCACCAGCAAGTGTGTTTGCAGAGTGGTGGATAAAGTGGGTGTGGCCTCCCAAGACCTCTCAGCGATCCCACTGTGTGGGACTTACTGGAGGTAACAGGGGGGATTGTTGGCCCCAAAGGACCCTCAGCATCTAATCGGACTTCACTTCACCAATCAGCAGTGCACCATAAAGTGCGTTTGCAGAGTGGTGTAGAAAGTGGTCAAGGCCTCGGCGGCTTGCCGGTCTGCTTTATATTTTTTTAGGTCTCTCTGAGCCAGCGCATGCTCTGCTCTGCAAGATATTTAGTTAGTGGCTTTTCAAAGTGCTACCACAATCTTTTCCTGGCCTCAAGCTTGCGTTCACGAGAGCGTGCACACGTGCAGCCACCATGTGGCTTTAATGGCTCATTAAGCCTTGCTCTCCCAAGCGCTTCGCTCTACCCCTCCCGCACCACAGAGCGCGTCCCTGCCATCACTTTTGCTTTCACGGCCGAAGGGAGGAGAAATTGTTACAAAAGAAAACTTTTAATTGGAGTTTTTGGGGAGAAACTCCTTCTAAACAGACAGAAGCTAGTGGAGAATTACAATGAGGTCCATCTTCATTGCTGTAACTAATCTAATAATCGTCTTTACCGTGTGACTTTTTTCCAAGAACCCTCATGGATCTCTCTGAAGCACTCCTCCACTAGAATGGAGTAGATGCCTAAGTTAAGTGCAGGTCAGGTTGGGTTACACATATACGGTAGCATCACTGAAACAAAGAAGTCCATGAAGGAGTTTCAAATTGCACCTGGGTTTACTTCAATGACACAACCAGTCCCTTACGTTACCATCTTAGTCTTTTTCTTCCTTTAGTTCTTAAAAAGTTGACCTTCCACCCTTCACTCTAAACTGCTCCTTTTCAGACGTTTTTGAATTCATAATAAGAAACACAATCATGCTGTTCTCACAAATACATACCTGTTATCTGTATGATTCTTATCTGTGTGACTTCTGGATCACATGTGGGTTGACTTCACAAGTGCATTTTTAGTAAATACCAAACACTCCTTGTGGCTCTGATGACAACAGTCACCACAAGTACATTCTTAGGAAATAAGTTATTCTGTGTCCCTTGTGTATGACACCTGGGTCGACCATACAAAAACACATTGAGGAGCTAAGCAAATCTTTGTTTCCTTTGAAGTATATTGAAGTATACAGTGCAAATACTACTATGTTCTGAGAAATTCCGTAATTCCATATATTGCATTTAAAACCCATATTTTAATGTGTCTCAAATGCTAATTCACTTTGAAAGAGAGTAACCCTGTATTCCTTGTATTTCACTTATAGGAAGAACTTAAACAAGCATAGCCAATAGGTCTCGCCTTTGGGACCTTATAAGTGTTTAACTATGCAACAGTTAATGTTGTTGCACCAAGGATATTATGCTGCATAACTAAATATTTATAAGGTCCCAAAAGCGAGACCTATTAGCTATGCCAATGCTTGTTTATTTATGTATTATTGGAGGGGGGCCACATAGCCCCCTTTCCTGGGCCAATTTGTACCCCGGGGACCCTATCCCCTGGGTCCTTTTTTGAATAGGTAGGGGGCGCCGCGTAGGCTCCCTCGCCCAGCGACCCCATCCCTCAGGGTCAGCCTTTTTTTCTTTTTCTATTTTTGAACCTTAAAGAAGGGGGGCTGAGTGCCCCCCTCCTGGGCGTGGCCTTTATTTATATATTTTAAACAAAAAGGAGAGGGGGCGGGGCAGCCTCCCCTCATCGTGCTGATTTTGGCCCCAGCAACACCATCCCCCCAGCCCGGCTTTTATTTTTACAGTTGAACAAAAAGGGGAGGGCAGCCGTGCACCCACCCCCCTCCCTGGGCCGATTTCTGACCCGGGTTCCACATCTCCCTGGCCTGGCCTTTATTTATATATAAAAATGGGAAGGGGGGCTGTGTGGCCCCCCCCTCCCCAGGCTGATTTCAGCCCTGGGGACCTCATCCCCTGGGGCCAGGCCTTTATATATTTTAAAAAGAGGGGAGAGGGTCCACGCGGCGCTGTACCCAGGCCAATATCAGGCCCGGGACTACGTTCCCCGGGGCCTGTGCCTCGCCATTGAAGACCGCTGGGGGAGCCTCAAGGCCCCCGTGGTCTCTGTCGGCTTCCCACCTCCTGCAGGAGCCCGGATTGCTTTGAGACCCAGGCAGCTGCTAAATATGCAGTTCCCTGTATCCCAAAGCAATTTGTCTGTTTCCCTGCTCGCTTGACAGCGGGCAGGGAAACAGACACATGCCCCGCTTTTAGCAAGCAAGAGCATTTTTTTCAGCTCTCGCTAGCTGAAAGCGAAGCATTTGCTATGGCTTGGCAGGAAGCTCCCACCAAGCCACAGCAAACTGCAATTTCCCTAGGGTGGGCACCATGGGAAATTGCAAGAACTGGACCTGGAGGGTGACGGTCCCCAGGGCCATCTAGAGCTCCAGGAGGGGGGCTTCAAGCCGCCCTCCAATCTTTACTTTAGTTTGGGGTGGTGGTGGTCCCTGGGGTCTGCAATAGACCCCCTTAAATATTGTGTTCATACCAAGGGGAGGTGGCAGTCTCTGGGGCTGTAGGGAGGCCATAGGACCTTCCCCGCTTTTTTTTATAATGTATGGTCCCCAGAAAGGCGACATTCTTTTAAAAAAACTGTGGCCTGAGGAGGTGGCGGTCCACGGGCAGTGGGGGGCAGTGTGGGCCCCCCGCATTTGTAGTGCTCATCGCCCCGGGGAGGTGTCGGTCCCCAGGGCTGTGGGAGGCTAAGCGGCCCCCTCTGAATTTCTATTATTTACTACCCGGGGTGGTGGCGGTCCCTGGGGCTTTGGATAAGCCTCGGAGGGTTGCCCCATTGGGCCCCCTCCTTTTTGCCCCTGGGATTTGGCCCACCTGGTGGCTTTAAAAAAAGGATGCACTGGAGTCCACACCTCTTTTTTTAAAATGTTGCCTTGAATCCACTGATCCATCCATTTTCGTGGCAACATTAATTTAAAAAATACTTTTTATTCCCGGTGGGGTCCCTGTGGGACTTCCCCCATATCTGGGGGGGTCAGGGTATTCCTACGCTGCCTCTTTTCATTCTTAACTTTTTTTGTGGGACTCGGCTTCAAGCCGAGGCCCTAGATGGCTGCCAACATTTTATGATTGAAGTGTTGGCCACCAATCAAATTTCAGTAGGATCTGTGAGTTCACTGTAAAGACTTGCGTCCTCAGATATCTATATTTTTTCCATTTAAATATCTCTGAAGCTACTGAACAGATTTACACCAAATCACAATCATGCTTTCTGGACCAACATCTAGCTTTCTGCCAAATTTGGGGTAATTACGTTCAGCGATTTGGGTTGTAGTCATGTTCAAAAAATGAAAAATCCCATTAAACATAACATGGAGAAAATACAGTTTGGGACCCACCTTGTTGACAGATCACCCTGAAAATTTTCAACACAGCAGCTGAATCAAAAAGATGAAGATTTTGTGAAAATGTTGTGAAGACTCGTCAAGCAGCGCCAAAGTTTTTGGCCAAACGAAAAAAAATGCTTTTCCTGTGGAATCTTTGGTCATTACTATAACTACCTATATATATATGTATAGCCTACTAGCGGTCGCCAGTAGGTAGTTGTAGATAAGACCTAGTTTCCATAGGAAAAGTAGTTTTTGACTTACCTATAACTCTGGCGTAGTTTGACCAATCTTCATGAAATTTTCCCAAAAAAGTGTCAAGGTAGGTTTTGGTTGTCATGGAAAACATGGGGGTGATCCGTGCCTTGGGGATGGAGAATTTGGGGTGCGAAACAAGGGTGTTTTTGTAATTTTAATTTAAATAGAAACATTTAGCCACAGCTGCAGCCGGAACCGCTGAATGGACGTACACTAAATTTGACAGGGAAGTAGATGTTGGTTCAAGGATGTGCCTTTTGCTTACTTGGTGTAAATCTGTTCAGCAGTTTTTGAGAAATGTAAGTTTAAAATTATAGTGATATATCTGGCCGCTGATATTTCACCATGTGCACGTGCCAATGGGAATGCTCTGATTGGAAGTACAGAACCCGAACAGAAAGTTGCGGCTGCCAATTTATTGCTCAGGAACGGTTCTCGGGGCTGCAAATTTCTGAAAAAGCTAACATAAGAGGTCAGAGTAGAGGTACTCTGACCCTATATTTAAGACATGGGGGTGTTAGTGGCACAAGTAATGTGTCAAAATTAGATTTTTTTTTATCGCATGCGATATTTGCGATGATGACAACCCCCAGGGACATCGTGAATATCGATGTCATCGCAAATTTTGGGAGAAATATAAAAAGTATATCAGTGAATCATTAATACACATTGTTATAAAGAACTTGAGATTTTGATAAATGTTTTGATAGAGTTATTTATATATTCAGCTATCTACTGTGATGGTTAGAAATAATTATACAGTTATAATTTTTTAATGTGGTGGTGGCTATTGAATTCCTGCTTTTGCTTTCTGCTTTCACAACATAAACGTGGGGTTCGTGACGACCAACGTCATGGCGGTCTCCGGCCTAGGCGCGAAAAGAGAAAATAGGTTTTGGAGATGATTTTTTCCATATTATTTTTGGATGTGTTGGTGGTCATTGAATGGCTTTTTTTCCTCATTTTTGCAATGTGTTGTTGCGAAGATTCCCAATGACTAAAGTAAAAAAAAAAACTTTTAGAATAAAACTACACAATATTTTGGGTACTAGAGTGGCTCTGAAAAGATCCATTTTGTTGGTTGGGTGTATATGGCTCCTATAAATAAGATCAGATTCAGAGTTTCAGGTTACTGAGAAACACCCTGTTGCCTTTATCTGTAAAGTGCACTCCATTTCTATAAATTCCATGCATGTCAAAACGCACATTGTTATTATTGATTAGGCCAATGTGATTCTCTCTAAGGAATGCAGAAACAGTTTTATTAACATGTTTCCTGGATTTGTCAATCTGTGGACAGAATTGATTTGACCACTTCTATTTCTGTCTTTGGCATATATTAGAGTACACCAAGACAGTGTGAGGGAAAAGCGACATCAGTTCTGCAAAGGTTTCTTTCATTAGGATTTTCAGCCCTACCCCAGTCAATGTGCCTAGGTCATTGCCACCACAGTGCACAATCATGAGGTGGGGAGCTTGGGAATCCACAATGGATTTAACCAAAGCCAGCAACTGATGAAACTTTAACCCTCTCTGGCCAAACCAAGTAATCTTGCACATTTGGCAAACCCAAGTCCCTGTCAATGCCTCTATTTTTTTGCAGCCTTTTTATCCCAATAGAAATAGCTGTGGCCCACAATCCATATTCTAAGCATTTTGAAGTGAAGACGCAATAGTTCTCAGGAAAAGGCTGGAGATGAATGAGGTAGTTTTCCAATGGAAAAGCAGCTAGAATTGAGGTGTTTTTTAAAAGATATATTTCATTGGATGCTGTCAGCATGAACGTGAATAAAATTAGGTAGTGTGTTGGATGCCTTAGGAAGAAGTCTTATTATTGGCTGTTGTTTAAAAACAGAAATTGAATACAGACATGTATCTGCTTTTGAAACTGTGGAGTAAACCACACATGCTGTATCTCATTTGGAAGTAGCATGTTCCTTCTAGAATGTACTGTGAACATGTGACTTTCTGGTTTCACTGGGTTGTTAGTTACCCTTAGCTAAGAGTGTATGGGGGAGGGTGTTAATATTTTTTTTAGTTTGAGGAGTGATGACATAATGTAAGTAATGGTAAGCTTTAATTTCCAACTCAGGACTATGTAATTAACTGTTCTGTAGTATATAAAGTTTTAAAAAATGAAGCTAGATTTAGGTTTGAACTCCTCACGATGATCACGAAAACAGAGAGCACGCATGGATAGGAATCTCTTTTGAAAGAGACAGAAAGGGTTTTTCATTAACAGATACTAAGGGGCATATTATCAAGCCAGGCGTTAAAATTATCGCCGCTTTAGCAGCAGAAAACTGGCGATGATGGGCTTGCTAATATGCTCTATGGAATTCCAATTGAAGCCCATGTTAGATGTCCATCACATCTAACATGGGCTTCAATTGGAATTCCATAGAGCATATTACCAAGCCCATTATCGCCCTTTTTAGCGGCAGTTTTCTGCCGCTAAAGCGGCGATAACTTTATCGCCTGGCTTGATAATATGCCCCTTACCATTCACAAGTGGAGATAGTGTAGTCTAAAATGAAAGACATGATTTAATTTGCTACCTTTCTCATGATCACGGAGTGCAAAGTTGAAGAGGTTGCCATTTTATGGTTGCTGTATGTGAGAGTGGTGTGCCATTCTTGTGCTTAGTTTTTATAAATCCTAACAGTGTCAAAACTATCCACAAGGAGCTAAAGCGACAACATAATCTACAAACTGAATTCACTGGTATGTATATAACTTTTTAATGTTTTATAAAAATTACATTAGAAATGTACTCATCCATTCACTAAGGCAGTACCCATGCATTCATCCAATCACCCAGGTACTTCCCATGCACTCATCCAATCACCCAGGCATAACCCATGCACTCATGCAATTACCCAGACACTATCCATGCAGTCATCCAATCACCCAGGCAGTACCCATGCACTCATCCAATCACTTAGGCTCTATCCTTGTACTCATCCATTCACTTAGACACTACTCATGCACTCATCCAATCACTATGGCGCTATCCATGCACCTATCAAGTCACCCAGGCACTATACATCACTTACCCAATCACCCAGGCACTATGTATGCACTCATTCAATCAACCAGGCACTACCCTTGCAATCATTTATTCAGTGTGGCGATACCCATGCAACCATCCAATGACTAAGGCCGCTGGTGGAAACATGGCAGCAGACTGACGCCGGTTGTGGGAGCTTCCAGAACAACGAGAGGTATGGGCTGAATTAAGTGGAAATTCAACAGAGATTCAGCAACAAAAATAAAGATGTTGTGAACGGGCAGGATGGACCCCAATAAGATAAAAATAATTCTTACTGAGGCCGAATATATGGGTCAAGACATCGAGAGACAGCTGGGAAACTGGAGGCGTGCAGCGGACCTCTGGATGAGAACGCGAGCGGCATCGGCGTTGGTCGGATTCTGGGCCAGGTGAGGCAGCGTCAGAGCAAGACACTGGCTACCGGGGAAATTTGAAATGTCAGAGAAGGGATGCAGTGTGTGGCATGGTGAGGAGGAACGGGACCCCAGCTTGAATCCACGACCTGAGGAGGGGGTAAGGTGTAGGAATGTGCAAAACCAACAAACAGAGGTAAACGGAACTCTTTCTCTGTCGATGGAAGGGACTCTCCCTCCAAGGCACTGCAGCTTGATAAAGAGAGGAGGAAGGAGGGGGGGGCGATACCACAACTAAAGAAGGCATTGTTAGCCCGCAGAGGGGGACAAAAATATTGAAAGGAGAGGGCAGCATCACTGCTAGTACCTCTATGAGGAAGGAGGTGCAGTCCACCCAAATTAAGAACAGATATCAGCTAAGGTCCCACCCGAGGCTAAAGGTACAGGTGGCAGAATTAGTGCTGCCAGAGAGTAGGTGGTTAGGGAGGTGGTACCAGTCTCCCCTAGAAGAAAAGTGATAAAATCTGGGGTGAAGCCAAAACGGTGTGGTGCTAAGGCGACTCGAGCTTTGATAAAACCTCCACCGTCCCTTAGCTCTTATTTCAAAATAATGGAGCATGTTGCGGCACCCAAGGGAGGAGGGAACAAGACCACCCAGTTAAAGTCGGTCCCCCTTCAGTTGGAAAATCGATTTTCACCATTAGCAAGTATACAAGATGGAGATGGCCAGAGCGAAAGCCGGGGGGCAGAAAGAAACACCAGTCCCTCTCCCACCTCTAGTATAAGTCTATCTCTAGGTAGTGGCATTACCTTGGAGGTGGTAAGCACGAACAACACACAAGGAGTAGAGGGGCGAAGAGTCAAGTTGAACTGATGTTTCTGAGTTTGAGGCAGGATATCTTAACGAAATGTGCGATTTTTTAGACCAACCAGAAAGGTATTCAAGATAAATGTGATATTTTGGGAGGAAAACTGGATGACATAGCACAGCGAACTGGGGTGTTGGAGAGTGAGGTGAAGGTCCTGTCAGAAGCCGTGGCAGAGAACACTAAAGACTTAGAGAAATTAAAAGTACAGAACAGAGCCTTGCAAAAGGACATGGAGATGCTTGAGATGCAGGCCAGACATAATAACTTGAGAGTTCTCAAGGTACCGGAAGGATCAGAGGGAGGAGATATTAAGGCCTTTGTATGCAAACTGTTGAGAGAAGGAATTTTGAAGGACAGACCAGACATTGAGCTCGAGAAGGAGATCCAGAGAGTTCACAGAGACCCTTTTAAGTTAAATCCAGCAAGGAAGGCGCAGAGGAAAATATTGATACATTTCCTCACCTATGCGGTGAAGGAGCTAGTGCTGGGGCGCGCTTTGAAAGAGGGTTCTTTAATGTATGAAACTTTCAGCTATCAAATAAGATCGGATCTCGATAAAAGAATGGCTCAGAGGCAGTGGGAGCTGGGGATCAGAATGAATGAACTGAGAAGCAAGGGCGCTCAGGTTCAAATGACGTTTCCGGCTATGTTAAAAATAATGAGTGAAACAAAGTGCACAATATTAGCACTCTGGAGGAAGTTGATACCTTCCTAGCATATATGGAGGGATGAGCCCCATATAGAAAAGGGGGTACCATCAGTAGAGACTGAGGGCCTGATTCACAGAACTAACTTAAGACAACATCCTAAACTTACTACCATTTTGGTATTCACAGAAGGCACTTACTCATTTTGGTATTCACAGAAAGCACTTACTCATTTCGGTATTCACAGAAGTTAGGAGTCCTAACTTTAGAACTCCTAAATGCCTTCTGTGAATACCGAAAGTCTTAAAGTTAGGATTTTTCTCAGTTTAGGAGTAGTAAAGTTAGGACTCGTAACTTTAGGACTTCTAAATGCCTTCTGTGAATACCGAAAGTCTTAAAATTAGGATTTTTCTCAGTTTAGGAGTAGTAAAGTTAGGACTCCTAACTTTGGGACTCCCAAATGCCTTCTGTGAATACCGAAGGTCTTAAAGTTAGGATTTTTCTCAGTTTAGGAGTAGTAAAGTTAGGACTCCTAACTTTAGGACTCCTAAACTGAGAAAAATCCTAACTTTAAGACTTTCGGTATTCACAGAAGGCATTTAGGAGTCCTAAAGTTAGGACTCCTAACTTCTGTGAATACCGAAATGAGTAAGTGCCTTCTGTGAAAACCAAAATGAGTAAGTGCCTTCTGTGAATACCAAAATGGTAGTAAGTTTAGGATTTTGTCTTAAATTAGTTCTGTGAATCGGGCCCAGAGATATTGTGTATACTTAGTACGAAGTAACAGGCTGTTTCTTCTTATTTTGTTTAATGCTTCTTTTTGGGAAGGGAGGGCATGAATGAAGGATTGAACCACCTAAGGAGTAGAAAGGGGGTTTCCTGAGGGGTGGGGGGAGCACTGGGTGTGGGGAGCAGAGGGAAAAAAAGAAAAAATGTAGTCCTCATGATTGAGTTGGGCTCTAGATTGAAGGAGTTAGGATGCTATAAGGAAAAAAGCTCTAAACACGGAGAGGTCGAACACAATCAAATTACTAACATGAAATGTGAATGGGCTGAGAAATAGGAGAAAGATGTCCCAGGTAATAGAATGTTTAAAGAACAGCGAGGCACACATTATATTTTTACAAGAGACCCATATGGAAAAACAAGAATGTAGACAGAGCTATAGTAAAATAAGATGGGTCCAGTATGTACTCTGTTCCGAGCAGAGAGGAAGTACAAGGGGAGTGGCCCTTATTATAAGAACCAATGTAGAAATTAGAGTAGTTAAATATGAGACGGATCAATTAGGGAGATGGTTGGTGGCCACCATACTGATTCAGGACAGACCTTTAGTGTATGCAGTCTACTATGGGCCAAATGAGGATACCCAGGAGGCCCTATCAGAGCTCGTATCTTGCCTATTAGAGACAACATCTCCAATTATTATGGGAGGTGATTTTAATTTAATTCTAAATAAAGAGTTAGACCGTACTTCACGAGTAAAATATATTAGCCCCCGAAAAACATTTGGGAGCTTAAAGAATATGATAAGGGAATTTAACTTGGTGGATATCTGGTGCAGTAAGATGGGGGAAGCTAGAGATTTTGCCTTTTATAGTATAAAGTACAGACACCATTCCCGTATAGATTATTTCTTTTTAGATCAGGAGCTATATACAGATGTGGAGACAGTAAATCATATTCCTGCAATTTTATCTGATCACCCGGAAGTGGCTGTGATCCTGAGGTTTCAGTAAAAAGAGGGACAGAAGAGGTGGACATTGGACAGGACTATTTTATTAGATGAGGAAGTGAAATTTGATTTGGGGGGGAAAAACAGCAGAGTACATCCGACTTAATATGGGCAGAGCAAAAGAACAGATAGTCTGGGACGCTTTTAAAGCATAATTGAGGGGGTTACTCAGGTCTATAACGGGGGGGCAAGCAGGGTGGCGAAATTAGATGAAGAGAGGAAAATTAGAGAGATTAAGGAAAAAGAAGGGGAATTGCAGAAAGCATCGATAGAAGGCTTAAGTGATATATCAGTATTAGCGAAGGAACTGGAGAGTTGGCAGGCTGAGTTACAGGCGCAGCGAGATAAAAAGCTATGGAGAGCGAGTAAGCTTCAGGACTTCGCATATGGAGACAAGTGTAGCTCGTTGCTGGCCTGTAAAGTGAAAGCAGATAGGGCCAGAAATACAATAAGAAATCTAACTAGAAGAGGGTCAGGAGAAGTGCTCTATGCCGATACAGATGTTCGTGGAGAAGCCCGAAGTTTTATGAGCGATTTGTATAGTGAAGATATAGCACCAGGTCGAGAGAGTATAGAGAACTGGCTAAAAATGAGAACACTCCCCCAATTAACAATGGAACAGAAGAAAACCCTAGAAGCAGACATCACAGAAGAAGAAGTTAGGGCACAGTGCAAAAAAATGATAAGGGGAAAGGCAGCTGGACCGGATGGTCTGCTGGTGGATGTGTACATATGTATTATAGAGTGGTGCCAGTTCTAAAATCTTTGTTTAATAAAATGTGTATGAATGGGGAAAATACACCTAGCTCATGGGCAGAGGCCACAGTTACGCTACTTTTAAAACCAAACAAAGATCTGCAGGAGATAGATTCTTATAGACCTATATCTCTTTTAAATATAGACTATAAGATTTTTTCAGGAATTGTGGCCTCAAGAGTTGCCAAGGTCATTAAAGGGGTTATCCACCCTGACCTAAGAGGTTTTATACCAGGGAGGCAGCTTAATGAACTAACTTTTCAGATAATGGGGGTTATAGATATGGCGGAGGCTTGAAATATCCCATTAACCATAGTGGCAATAGATGCTGCCAAAGCTTTTGATCAAGTGAACTGGGCATATTTGTGGGAGACCTTAAACAGCTTTGGTTTCCCGAGAAATATGGTTAGGGCAGTGCAAAATCTATATCTGAGTCCCAGGGCTAATGTATTGGTTAATGTGGAATTATTAGATTGGTTTAGTATCATGAGAGGTACAAGGCAGGAGTGCTCCCTGTCCCCGCTTTTATTCAATCTGTATATAGAGCCTTTCGCTAATTGGATTAGGGAGGATCCCACGAATACTCCCGTTAGATCTAGCGGGTTCGAAGCAAAATTAGCTTTATATGCAGATGACCTTATCCTTTATACTACAAACCCTCAAGAAGCAATCCCTAATTTAATGAAGAAGGCAGAGACTTTGGGTGAAATCTCGGGTTATACGGTTAATACGGGAAAAACAGAAATAATGGAGAAAAATCAGAGGTTGAGGAGTCAGGAGGCCAAAAATCAAATGCGGTATCTGGGGGTACAGATATCTCAGAAATTAGAGGATATACCTATAGTGAATTGGAAAAAAGTCAGTAAGGAGATACGTTTATTGTTACAATGGGCGAACCTACCATTAAACATCTATGGGAGGGTAAACCTTGTAAAAATGATTATGCTTCCTAAAATTACTTTCCTATATAATTCCATCCCTCTATCATTCAGGAAGGAGGACATAGCTAAGCTACAGGAACAAATTGGTAGTTTTTTTTGGTCCTCGAAGGTCCCAAGAATAGCATGGAAAAAGCTGAGAAGTGGGCTTGAGGCGGGAGGATTGGCTCTACCGGGACTACTTACCTACTGTTCTGCCTTTCATTTTAAAAACTTTCGCATGTTGGCAAATAAGACTGATAAGTCATCACTGGAACTATTATTTGAAGCTATGTTAGGTGATGTCTGCCAAGGCTAGCACCATTTTCTTTATAAATATGGCGACCCAAAGTTTTTTTTAAAAGTCAGGTTGAAGACTTTAAGGTCTGCGTTAAAAACCTGGTTTTACATAACAAAAAAACCCTGAAAATTCCATATTACTCATCGCAGGCTCCGATTTGGGAATCTCCAGGCACTCCTGAATGCCTGAGAGATCAACTTAGACAGCCGTTAAAAGCAGGAGGTATATATTACTGGGCGGATCTTAAAAAGGACTCTAGTTTAATGAGCTGGGAAGTGCTTAATAACCTTACTAGAGGAAGACTGACTAGGTTTAAATATTACCAGCTATATGATCCTGGTGGGCTGCACAAGATTGGTTCCCAGGAGGAGGAGAACTCAAAGTTGGACCAAGTGATGAGAACAGATAAGTGGAATAAAGAAATATCTTTTTGGTACTGGGCCTTTTTGGAAGCAGAGGACAACATAGGAACCAAAATCATAAACTTATGGGGTAGGGAGCTTAGGGATGAAGACATAAAGAAACTGTAGTTTGACTCCTTTGGCATGCTGCGGACAGTGGTAAAACCTGCATCGCTTAAGAGGAATCATTTGTATACTACCTACAGAGCCTACTGGTCTCCTCAGAAGTTATTAAAGGTTACAGGTAACACATACAATTGTCCAAGGTGTCAGCATGCCACAGCAGATGATATGCACCAGTTTATGGAGTGTTCAACAATTTAATCTTATTGGACTGGGGTATGTAACTTTTTGGATGAAATACGCGGCAAACCAATCAAGGTATGCCCCTGCTTAATATTTTTCGGACTTACCCAAGGGTATTGGTTGAATGCACCCAGTTCAAAGCTTATATTCTATGTGATAGTATTGGCGAGACGGGAGATATGAAGGCTCTGGAAATCTAAAACTCCCCCAACTTTTACTGAGGGTCTAAAGAACATTATTTACACATGTGAACCAGATATGGAATGCGACCCAAGAAGTGGAGATAAGATCTGGAATGCATTGGTGGACTGGAGGGAGAAGACAAGTGGGTCCAATGATTAGGCCAAATATGCTGTTGGTCCTGGCCTCTCCAGTATTTTCCCGATGGCCCCCATATGTGAATAGGAGGTGGAAGTGGAAACAGCATTGTTCTTGTGGGGAACCTCCGTTCTGTATCTCTTCTTGAGGGTCTCTACATTTCGACACAGAGAGATAAGAGGAGTCCAAACTAGAGAGTTGGCAAAATGAGGACAAAAAAAATAAAACACATCCAATCACTATGGCCCTATCCATGCACTTATCCAATCACTCAGGCACTATACATGCACTTACCCAATCACCCAGGCACTATGTAAGCACTCATCCAATTACCCAGGTACTACCCTTGCACTCATTCATTCAATGTGGCGATACCCATGCAATCATCTAATCACCCAGGTGCTAATCTTGCACTCATCCAGTCACCCAGGCACTACTCATGCACTCATTCAATCACTCAGGCACTATCCATGACCTCACACAATCACCCAGGCAATATATATGCACTCATTCAATCACCCAGGCACTACATATGCACTCATCCAATCACTCAGGCACTACTCTTCCATGCATCCATTTACTGAGGCACTACCCACGCACTCACCCAATCACCCAGGCACTTTCCATGCACTCACCCAGCCACCAGGGCACTACTCTTGCACCCACCCATTGACTCATTCACTACCCTTGCACTCATCCATCCACTGAGGCACTACACATGCACTCATCCATTCACCCAGGCACTACCCATGCACACATCCAATCACCCAGGCACTTTTCATGCACTCTTCCAATCCCCCAGGCACTATTCATGTACCCACCTATCACCCAGGCACTACTATGCACTCATCCAATCACTCAGGCATTACCCTTGCACTCATTTATCTACTCAGGTACTACCTTTGCACCCATTCATTCAATGAGGCACTACCCATGCACTCATCCCATCACCTAGGTGCTATTCTTGTACTCATTCACTCACCCAGGAACTATGTATGCACTCATCCAATAACTCAAGCACTACCCTTCTGTGCATCCATTTACTGAGGCACTACTCATGCACTCACCCAATCACCCAGGCACTATCCATGCACTCACCCAATCACCTAGGCACTGCTCTTGCACCCACACATTCACTCATTCACTATCCTTGCACGCATCCATCCACTCAGGCACTACACATGCACTCATCCATTCACCCAGCCACTACCCATGCACACATCCAATCACCCTGGCACTTTCCATGCACTCTTCAAATCCTCCAGGCACTATTCATGTACCCACTCATCACCCAGGCACTACATCAATCACTCAGGCATAACCCTTGCACTCATTCATCCACACAGGCACTACTCTTGCACTCATCTTTTCACTCAGGCACTACCCATGCACTCATCCATTCACACAGGCACTACCTATGCACACATCCAGTCACCACGGCATTACCCTTGCACTCATCCATTCACTCAGGCACTATGTATGTGCTCATGCATTTACTCAGGCACTACCCTTGCACTCATCCAATCATCCAGAAACTACCTTGCATTCATCCAATCACTCAGGTGTTACCCTTGCACACATTTATCCACTCAGGCACTACTCTTGCAGTCATCCATTCATTCAGGCACTACCCATGCACTCTCTATTCACCCAGGCACTACCCATGCACACATTGAATCACCCAGGCACTACCCTTGCACTCATTCATTGAGGCACCACCCATGCACTCATCCAATCACCTACGCACTACCCATGCACTCATCCAATCACCCAGGCACTACCCATGCACTAATCCAATCACCCATGCAATATCCATGCATTCACCCAATCACTAAGCACTATCCATACACTCACCCAATCACCTAGGCACTATCCTTGCACCCATCCATTTACTCAGGCACTTCCCTTGCACTAATCCATTCACTTATGCACTACCCATGCACTCGTCCATTCACCCTGACACTACCAATGCACATATCCAATCACCCAGGCACTTTCCATGCACTCACCCAATCACCCTGACACTATCCATGTAGGCACCCATCCCCCAGTCACTACTATTACACTCATCCAATTACCCAGGCACTACCTTGCACTCAGGCAATCACTCAGACATTACCCTTGCAATCATTCATCTACTTAGGAACTACTCTTTCACTCATACATTCACTCAGGCACTACCTATGCACTCACCCATTCACCAAGACACTACCCATGAACACATCCAATCATCCAGACACTACCCTTGCACTAATCCATTCACTAAGGCACTATACATGTGCTCATCCATTTACTCAGGCACTACCCTTGCACACATCCAATCACCACCTTTGCACTCATCCATTCAGTCAGGCAGTTCCCATGCACTCATCCATTCACTCAGACACTGCCCATGCAGTCATCCAATGACCCAGGCACTGCCCTTGCACTTATCCATTGACCACATACCACCCATTCACCCATCCATTCTCCTAAGCACTAACCATGCACACATCCAATCACTCAGGCCCTACCCATGCACTCATCCATTCACCAATGCACTACCCATGCAAACATCCAATCACCAGTTACTAGCTTTGTACTCATCCATTCAGTTAAGTAGTTCCGATGCACTCATCCATTCACTCAGGCACTACACATGCAATAATCCAATGACCCAGGTACTAACCTTGCACTCGTCCATTCACTCACACACTACCCATGCACTCATCTATTTATCCAGGCACTACCCATGCACTCATCCAATCACATGGACACTGTCGATACACACATCCAATCACCCAGGCACTATCCCTGTACTCATCTAATCACCCAGGCACTACCTTTGCACTCATCCATTTAATGAGGTGCTGCTCATGCACTCACCCAATCACCCTGGTGCTACTCTTGCACTCATCCAGTCACCCAAGCACTACTTATGCACTCATCCAATCAGTCAGGTACTATCCATGCGCTCGAACAATCACCCAGGTACTATACTTGCACTCCTCCAATCACTAAGCTACCCTTGCACTCATCCATCAATAAGGCGCTACACATGCACTCATCCAATCACCCAGGCGCTACGTTTAAACTCATTCAGTCACCCAGGCACTACTATGCACTCATCAATCACTCAGGCATTACCCTTGCACTCATTAATCCACCCAGGCACTACTCTTGCACTCATCTTTTCACTCAGGCACTACCCATGCACTCATTCATTCACACAGGCACTACCATGTACACATCTAATCACCCCAGCACTACCCTTGCACTCATCTATTCACTCAGGCACTACGTATGTGCTCATGCATTTACTCAGGCATTATCCTTGCACACATCAAATCACCCAGTCACTACCTTTGCACTCATCCATTCAGTCAGGCAGTTCCCATGCACTCATCCATTTGCTCAGGCACTATCCATGCACTCATCCAATCACCCAGGCACTACATTTTCCCTCAGCCATTCAATAAGGTGCTACCCATGCACTCATCCAATCACCCAAGCACTCCCTTGCATTCATACAATCACTCAGGTGTTACCCGTGCACTAATTTATACACTCATACACTACTCTTGCATTCATACATTCACTCAGGCACTACCCATGCACTCTCTATTCACCCAGGCACTACCCATGCACACATCAAATCACCCAGGCACTACCCTTGCACTCATCCATTCAATGAGGTACTATCCATGCACTCAGCCAATAACCCAGGTGCTACTCTTGCACTCATCCATTCACCCAGGTACTACGTATGCACTGATCCTTCTATGCATCCATTCACAGAGGCAGTACCCATGCACTCATCCAATCACCTACGCATTACCCATGCACTCATCCAATCCCCCAGGCGCTGCCCATGCATTCATCCATTCACCAACGCAATATCCATGCATTCACCCAATCACTCAGGCACTATTCATGCACTCACCCAATCACCTTGGCACTATCCTTGCACCCATCCATTCACTCAGACACTACCCTTGCACTCATCCATTCACTTACGCACTACCCATGTACTCATCTATTCACCATGGAACTACCAATGCACATATCCAATCACCCAGGCACTCTTCATGCACTCACCCAATCCCCCTGGCACTATCCATGTAGGCACCCATCGCCCAGGCACCACCATTACACTCATCCATTCACCCAGGCACTACCTTGCACTCATTAAATCACTCAGGCATTACTGCTGCACTCCTTCATCTACTCAGGCACTACTCTTCCACTTATCCATTCACTCAGGCACTACCCATGCACTCACCCATTCACCAAGGCACTACCCATGCACACATCCAATCATCCAGACACTACCTTTGCACTCATCCATTCACTCAGGCACTATGCACAAGCTCATCCATTTACTCAGGCACTACCCTTGCACACATCCAATCACCCAGTCACTACCTTTGCACTCATCCTTTCAGTAAGGCAGTTCCCACGCACTCATACATTCACTCAAGCACTACCCATGCAATCATCCAATGACCCAGGCAATACCCTTGCACTTATCCATTGACCACATACTACCCATGCACTCATTCATTCACCTAAGCACTAACCATGCACACATCCAATCACTCAGACACTACCCATGCACGCATCCATTCACCTATGCACTACCCATGCACACATCCAGTCACCCAGTTACTACCTTTGTACTCATCCATTCAGTTAGGTAGTTCTGATGCACTCCTTCATTCACTCAGGAACTACCCATGCAGTAATTCAATGACCCAGTGTTAGACCTGGCACCTTGGCGTGAGTTTCCCTTCCACTTTTTTGATGGTGTGCCTCGACTGTTTTGCTGGTGTTGTCCGCTCAGGGCACTGCGCCACGGCTAATCCGTGCCGCAGTGCAAGTGCTCCCTAAGTAAAGTGTACCTGTAATTGGTGTTCCCGATTGGTTTATTGGATTCACTGTCAGTCCCCAGTAAAGTGCACCAGGGGTGCCAGGGCTTGTGAATGCCAATGCTGCTGGTGGGCTTGCAGCGCTGGTTGCGCCACCCACGGAAGCGGCCTTGTAAAGTGTGTCTAGGGTCTGCCACCGCCGACCCTGTGCGCGGTCCGGGACCGTCGCGCTGACTGCGCAAGTGCCCCCACTTGCCAGTCCCTAAACCTTCCCTTACCTACATATTAGCCACCCCTCTGGTAGGCCCAAGGGCAGGGTGCATTGTAGGCATAAGGTAGGACATGCCCTGATGTGTGTGGCATGTCTTAGTAGTGAATTACAGCCCTTGTCGTTTTTCACTATTGAAGGCTACCTGCTCTCCATAGGCCAGAATGGGCTGCTGGGATCCCGCCAACGCTGTGACCCCAGTGGACTCAGAGAGCATGGTAGAGTGTCAAGTTTAGTATGCCTGAACTCAGAATAATAAAATACTTCTTGTAGTCAAGTTTATTTTAGTATCCTGGGTTTGTAAATCCTACTTTTAGAAAGTTAGTATTTACTGACCTGACCATCTCAGTCCGCCTCTGCTGTGTGTATGTGTTCTGCCTGGCAACAGTAAGGAGCAGGGTGGGGGGATCCCCAGAGACAGGTTGGCTGCCAGGTGGTGGGTAGAGAGATTACACCTGAATGGGTGGGAGGAGTACACCTTGACTCTTGAATAGACCTGTGCTCTGCCACCACAAAGCCGGCGCCACCCCCTGTGGGGCGGCTGATGTCTCTGCCCTGCTGCTGAAAGGAAAGAGCAGAGTCACCATAACAAAGTGCTCCAGAACTGGACTGAGCCAGGCCTAGGCCCCCTGGCGCTAAAGAACAAAAGAATTGGTGTATAAAAGTAGGAGCCTGGCTCCTAAGAAATCAGAATCCTGTTTACCACAAAGGACCTCTGCCCGACTAGAAGGAGAAGAAGACGCCGGAGGAGCTGGCCTGCTGCTTGCCTTGCTGAGAGAGGAGAGGAAGAGACTTACTGAAAAGACTTTGCTACTTTGTGCTTGAACATTCTCCAAGGGCTTGATCTGAGCTTGCCCCCTGAACTGAACCCCAGGAACAGTGGGTTCTTGGTGCTTCTTGCTCGTCCTCCAATTCGAGCCGTGTGTGCATCCCGCTGGAAAAGAGACTGCGCCCCTCATCGCCCCTCCTAGGGCCGTGACACTCAGAAGCTCGCCTGCCTCAAACCCGTGAGAGCCCCGCTCCGTCCCGAGCCGCTCTCTGTCCCCGGGCCAGGCCGCCTGCATCCCTGTCACCGCCTGCTACTGGAGCGCGCTGAACGCGCTATCACCCCTCCTGCCGGAAGCCGTCCGACGACTGTGATCTACGCCGGGTCACCCAGCTGCACTGACTGTGCCCTGTGGCCCCGCTTCGCTATCCTCGGACATCTCAGGCCGCGCCGCCCCCGCTGTGGAGACCCTCCTGCACCGCCGTGCTAAAGGGTCGCGGGCCGCGCCTGCCTACTTGCCCACACCTGCTGATTGAGGACCCAAGAACACTTCCCAAGCTGAGAGTCGCACCGACCTGTGCCGACTCTCCACATCACGAAAGAAGTTCCAGTATCGGGCTCGGGGCCCGCAACGCCTTATTTCCCCGTTCGCAGGAACCGATCTCTGTGAGTACTGGAACTACAAGTAAAGAGACTACGAACTATCCATTTGAAACTACGAACCAAGAACATTTGCCTGCTGTATAACCTGGTGGCCTAGCGAAAACATTATTGGTCTTGTGATAAGTCTGTTGAGATATATATACCGTATTTTTACATAAAGAATCGTATTTTTATATATATCCAAGTCTGGTGTCCGTTTCTGGGGGGATTGATGTATTTACTGTGTGTATGATTGTAAGTGCTTAACCAACAACGCCTGAGGAATCGCCTTGGCTGCTCACGCCACGCACCTAGAGGGTGAGCAAGGGTCATTCGCGAGGGGTTATCCTGCGCCCTGACGTGGAGGAGAGGGTCCCTGCTTGACCCAAGGGCAACCTTGCGCCAACCAGAGATCCCCGACTCTAACATTGTTGGCAGCGGTTGGGATTTCGGATTTGCACTTGTAATTTGCATACAGTGAATTAATAATCACCAGATAGTGAGAGCAGACCAAATAACGCAGCCACAGGTTTTTAATTTCTGAACTTTGTTGAGACATCTGCCATTACTGCAACCATGCCTGGCTCACACTCCGCTGGGAGAGCACTCTCTGTGATTTCTGGAATCGATGAGGTGGATTGGGAGAGACTGGAAGGCTACACGATGGAGCAATTGAAAGGCTACAGTGTACAATTCAGAGTCCCCCATGCTGGATGCAAGAGGAAGACCCAGTACACCAAGGCGTTGAGAGCCTGGAAGGAGTCACGAGACCTACGGAATGCGGGGGACATCGTTCCACCCGACAACCTTGAGGAGCCCAGCAGAGTCCGGTCGCCAGAGGAGCTGGCAGACAGGGCAGCAGACAGGGCGCATGCAATGGAGATGGCAAAGTTGGCAGGACAAATGGAAATGGAAAAGCAGAAGTTGGCCCTGGAGGCACAACAACGCCAAATGGATCATGATATCAGATTGAAGGAGTTGGAGCTGAAGGCGAAAAGTTTGGACACCGCTCCTTCTGGTGGCAGCACTCCACCAGCGCAGGTAGAGTCCAAGGTGTACATCCCCAAAGATGTAGTAAAGGAGTATTTCAGAAAGGATGACATAGGGCAGTGGTTTAGGGCCTACGAGGTGGCCATGTCCTCACACCGGGTCCCTGAGAAAGACTGGGGAGCGGGGTTGTGGGGAAGGTTCCTTGCTGAAGGGCGTGACACACTGTTAGATTTACCCTTAGATCTCCAAACCTCATACCCCCATATGAAGGAAGCTTTAATGACCAGGTATGGGTTAACTCCGGAGCTATATCGACAGAGGTTCAGGGAGACCAAGAAAATCCCTGAGAGTACGTATGTGGAATATGTGACCTTTTTCTGCAGAGCGCTGGATGGTTGGGTGAAGGGTAGCAAAGTGAATGATTATCAAGGGCTGCTTGATTTAATTGCATGGGAGCACTTGTCCAGTCAATGTTTTCCTGAGCTACGCCAGCACCTGATTGATAGCAAGCTGTCCAACCCGAGGAAGCTTGCTGAGGAGGCGGACCGCTGGCTCAGCACCAGGGTCCACAAGGGTCAAGTGGGAGACTCCGCCAAAGGTGGGCAGGGTCCCCAGCAGAAGAGTGGGGGGGACAAGGGTAAACAGAAGGGGTTCCAAAAAGGCCCCCAAAGTAATTCCCAAGGGAACCAGCAGAAGGGTTCTCAGCCTCCCCCAACCCCGCAGCAGAACGGGGCCCCGACAGGTAGACCTGTTCCAAAGGGGCCCTTCAATTGTTATAAGTGTGGCGATCCGGGTCACATTGCCTCTGATCCTAAGTGTCGCCTGTTTGGTAAGACCGCACCCACTGGTGCTCCACCCCGGCAAGTAGCTAGTGTTAACTTTGGGGAGGAAGTAGCAGTCCAGGAGGGTGGGGGTCCCGGGCAGATGACCCTAGTCTCGCTAGGAGACAGTGAGATGGTCCCTGTAACCTACCTGCCCTCTAACACTAAGAAATATGGGCAGGTGGTGACCATCAATGGAAAGAAGGTTGAGGCTCTTAGAGATACAGGAGCCAGCGTGACCTCGGTGAGGCAACACCTGGTGTCTCAAGAGCAGATTGTACCCAATGCCTACTGTAGGGTTGTCAATGCTGACAACGTAGAGAGTCGTTGTCCAATGGCTCAAGTTCCCTTTGAGTGGGGGGAGGTCTCTGGTACTCTACAAGTCGCTGTGAGAACTGACATGCCTGTAGATTGTCTGCTAGGGAACGACCTGGAGAGTTCCCCTTGGGAAAAGGTGGAGAAGACCGCGCATCTGAGGATGGTGGGTCTACCCGACTGGGCGTGCGTGACCACCCGGTCCATGGCAGCCAGTAGGGGTGTTGAGAGGGTCCTGGAGCCTGAGGGAGAGGTCCAGGAACCGGCCTTAGGGAGAAGGCGCAGGAGGCGCGGGAAACCGGCCCCCGAAGTTCCCACGGCCCAGGAGGAAGTAGACCCTGAGGGGGATACTCTGGAGCCTACCGGGGAACAGATTGCCGAACTGGGAGATCTGCCTGAGCTGACCCATTGGCAGCAAGAAGGAGGTCCCTCCAGGGAGGAATTCTGCAGGGAGCAGAAAGAATGCCCTTCTCTCGTGGGTATGCGGCAACAGGCTGCAGACCAGGCCAATGGTGTTCAGGCCAAAACACACTACGTGTACTGGGAGAGTGACCTCCTGTATTCCGAGCCTAAGGCTGCTGAACCTGGGTCAGCCCGTGTGCTGGTGGTACCCCAGAAGTTCAGAACCTTCCTACTGGGGCTGGCTCATGATGTGCCGTTAGCAGGACATTTGGGGATGGACAAGACCTATGACAGGCTTGTCACCCACTTTTACTGGCCCCAAATGCATAAGAATTCCGATTCCTACTGCAGAACCTGTCAGACTTGCCAGGCAAGTGGTAAGAGCGGAGGGAAGCACAAGGCTCCTCTGCAACCTTTCCCTGTGGTCGGTACGCCATTCCAACGAGTGGGTATTGATATTGTGGGGCCTCTGGATCCCAAGACAGCCCTGGGCAACAGGTTCATCCTGGTCTTGGTGGACCATGCCACCCGGTACCCTGAAGCCATCCCTCTGAGGACAGTGACGGCCCCCGTGGTGGGACGGGCACTGATGGGAATTTTCTCCCGAGTGGGATTCCCTCTAGAGGTGGTGAGCGACAGGGGGACCAATTTCATATCTACATATATGAAATCCCTGTGGAAGGAGTGTGGGGTAACGTACAAGTTCACCACTCCTTACCATCCCCAAGGAAATGGGTTGGTTGAGAGATTCAACCGAACCCTCAAAGGCATGATCATGGGCCTGGACGGTCCAATGAGGCGTAAGTGGGACGTCCTCTTGCCATGCCTGCTCTTCGCTTACCGAGAGGTGCCACAGAAGTCTCTAGGGTTCAGCCCCTTTGAGCTTCTGTATGGTCACCCGGTAAGAGGACCTCTGAGTTTGGTAAAGGAAGGCTGGGAGCAATCTCCCAGGAAACCTCCCCAGAATGTATATAGTTACATGCTGGCCTTCCGAAACCAGACTCGGCGTTTCAGGCAACTTGCTGAGGCAAATCTGGAAGCCAGCCAGGAGGAGATGAAGCGGTGGTACGACCGGAATGCCACTCTGGTAGAGCTTCAACCTGGACAAAAGGTGTGGGTCTTGGCCCCAGTGGAGCCTTGTGCACTTCAGGATAAGTGGACAGGTCCATTTGAGGTTGTGGAGCGCAAAAGTCCTATCACCTACTTGGTGGACATGCAGACTCCCAGGAACCCTTTGAGGGTCCTACATGTTAACCGCCTTAAGCCCCACTTAGAGAGGACCGAAGTGGGCATGCTGCTGGCCACTGATGATGGAATGGAAGAGGAGACCGAGCCTCTTCCTGACCTCTTAGTGGCCTCTGAGAAAGATGGGTCAGTGGATGGAGTTAACCTCTCACCCACCCTGACGCCCGAACAACAGGAAGATTGCCGCCACTTGCTGGGACAATTTTCCGACCGATTCTCCCTGGTTCCTGGTGTCACAGATTGGTGCGTCCATGATGTGGACACAGGAGACAGCTTACCTGTGAAGCACAAGGCTTACAGGGTAACTGACAGGGTCAGAGCTTGCATTAAGGAGGAGGTCTCCAAAATGCTTGCGCTAGGGGTGATTGAGTCCTCCAGCAGTCCTTGGTCCAGCCCCGTGGTCTTGGTCCCCAAAGCTGCTGCGCCGGGAGCCACACCTGAACTCCGGTTCTGTGTGGACTACAGAGGACTCAATTCAGTCACGAAGACTGACGCGCACCCCATCCCCAGAGCTGATGAGCTCATTGATCGGCTGGGGGCTGCCCGGTTCCTCAGTACGTTTGATTTAACGTCTGGGTACTGGCAGATCGCCTTGACCGATGGGGCCAAAGAGAGGTCAGCATTCTCTACACCAGATGGGCACTTCCAGTTCCGAGTCATGCCATTTGGGATGAAGAATGCCCCTGCCACCTTTCAGAGGTTGGTCAACCAGGTACTGGTTGGGCTGGATGCGTTCAGTGCCGCCTACCTGGATGACATCGCAGTGTTCAGTGCCACCTGGCCTGAACACCTGCGCCACCTCTGGGAAGTGTTGATGGCGCTGCGCCGAGCAGGCCTCACGATCAAGGCAAGCAAGTGCCAGATCGGGCAGGGTTCCGTGGTGTACTTGGGACACCAAGTGGGGAGTGGCAAGGTGGCACCCTTGCAACCCAAAATTGAGACCATCCTGGCTTGGGAACCCCCCAAGACGCAGACCGCAGTGAGGGCCTTCCTGGGGCTCACTGGGTACTACAGGAGGTTTGTCAAGGGCTATGGAACGATCGTTGCCCCCTTGACAGAGCTGACTTCGAAGAAGCAGCCCAGGAACGTGATTTGGACTGACACCTGTCAGAAAGCTTTCGACACCCTGAAGACTGCCATGTGCACGGCGCCCGTGCTCTTGGCCCCTGACTTCTCCAAGGAATTCCTAGTCCAGACAGACGCTTCAGAGCATGGTGTGGGGGCTGTTCTTTCACAGATGACTGAGGAGGGCTGGGACCAACCCGTAGCCTTCATCAGTAGGAGGTTACTTCCACGGGAAAGTAGGTGGAGTGCAATTGAGCGAGAAGCGTTTGCTGTGGTCTGGGCGCTGAAGAAGCTAAGACCCTACTTGTTTGGGTCTCACTTCCGGGTTCAGACGGACCACAGGCCCCTCAGATGGTTGATGCAAATGAGGGGTGAAAACCCGAAGCTGTTGAGGTGGTCCATCTCCCTACAGGGTATGGACTTTACGGTGGAACACCGTCCTGGTACAGATCACGCCAACGCTGACGGTCTGTCCAGGTATTTCCGCCTTAGTGACGAGGAACCCCCTGGGCAAGGGTAGTTCTCCCCACATTTCAGCTGGAGGGGACACGTGTTAGACCTGGCACCTTGGCGTGAGTTTCCCTTCCACTTTTTTGATGGTGTGCCTCGACTGTTTTGCTGGTGTTGTCCGCTCAGGGCACTGCGCCACGGCTAATCCGTGCCGCAGTGCAAGTGCTCCCTAAGTAAAGTGTACCTGTAATTGGTGTTCCCGATTGGTTTATTGGATTCACTGTCAGTCCCCAGTAAAGTGCACCAGGGGTGCCAGGGCTTGTGAATGCCAATGCTGCTGGTGGGCTTGCAGCGCTGGTTGCGCCACCCACGGAAGCGGCCTTGTAAAGTGTGTCTAGGGTCTGCCACCGCCGACCCTGTGCGCGGTCCGGGACCGTCGCGCTGACTGCGCAAGTGCCCCCACTTGCCAGTCCCTAAACCTTCCCTTACCTACATATTAGCCACCCCTCTGGTAGGCCCAAGGGCAGGGTGCATTGTAGGCATAAGGTAGGACATGCCCTGATGTGTGTGGCATGTCTTAGTAGTGAATTACAGCCCTTGTCGTTTTTCACTATTGAAGGCTACCTGCTCTCCATAGGCCAGAATGGGCTGCTGGGATCCCGCCAACGCTGTGACCCCAGTGGACTCAGAGAGCATGGTAGAGTGTCAAGTTTAGTATGCCTGAACTCAGAATAATAAAATACTTCTTGTAGTCAAGTTTATTTTAGTATCCTGGGTTTGTAAATCCTACTTTTAGAAAGTTAGTATTTACTGACCTGACCATCTCAGTCCGCCTCTGCTGTGTGTATGTGTTCTGCCTGGCAACAGTAAGGAGCAGGGTGGGGGGATCCCCAGAGACAGGTTGGCTGCCAGGTGGTGGGTAGAGAGATTACACCTGAATGGGTGGGAGGAGTACACCTTGACTCTTGAATAGACCTGTGCTCTGCCACCACAAAGCCGGCGCCACCCCCTGTGGGGCGGCTGATGTCTCTGCCCTGCTGCTGAAAGGAAAGAGCAGAGTCACCATAACAAAGTGCTCCAGAACTGGACTGAGCCAGGCCTAGGCCCCCTGGCGCTAAAGAACAAAAGAATTGGTGTATAAAAGTAGGAGCCTGGCTCCTAAGAAATCAGAATCCTGTTTACCACAAAGGACCTCTGCCCGACTAGAAGGAGAAGAAGACGCCGGAGGAGCTGGCCTGCTGCTTGCCTTGCTGAGAGAGGAGAGGAAGAGACTTACTGAAAAGACTTTGCTACTTTGTGCTTGAACATTCTCCAAGGGCTTGATCTGAGCTTGCCCCCTGAACTGAACCCCAGGAACAGTGGGTTCTTGGTGCTTCTTGCTCGTCCTCCAATTCGAGCCGTGTGTGCATCCCGCTGGAAAAGAGACTGCGCCCCTCATCGCCCCTCCTAGGGCCGTGACACTCAGAAGCTCGCCTGCCTCAAACCCGTGAGAGCCCCGCTCCGTCCCGAGCCGCTCTCTGTCCCCGGGCCAGGCCGCCTGCATCCCTGTCACCGCCTGCTACTGGAGCGCGCTGAACGCGCTATCACCCCTCCTGCCGGAAGCCGTCCGACGACTGTGATCTACGCCGGGTCACCCAGCTGCACTGACTGTGCCCTGTGGCCCCGCTTCGCTATCCTCGGACATCTCAGGCCGCGCCGCCCCCGCTGTGGAGACCCTCCTGCACCGCCGTGCTAAAGGGTCGCGGGCCGCGCCTGCCTACTTGCCCACACCTGCTGATTGAGGACCCAAGAACACTTCCCAAGCTGAGAGTCGCACCGACCTGTGCCGACTCTCCACATCACGAAAGAAGTTCCAGTATCGGGCTCGGGGCCCGCAACGCCTTATTTCCCCGTTCGCAGGAACCGATCTCTGTGAGTACTGGAACTACAAGTAAAGAGACTACGAACTATCCATTTGAAACTACGAACCAAGAACATTTGCCTGCTGTATAACCTGGTGGCCTAGCGAAAACGTTATTGGTCTTGTGATAAGTCTGTTGAGATATATATACCGTATTTTTACATAAAGAATCGTATTTTTATATATATCCAAGTCTGGTGTCCGTTTCTGGGGGGATTGATGTATTTACTGTGTGTATGATTGTAAGTGCTTAACCAACAACGCCTGAGGAATCGCCTTGGCTGCTCACGCCACGCACCTAGAGGGTGAGCAAGGGTCATTCGCGAGGGGTTATCCTGCGCCCTGACGTGGAGGAGAGGGTCCCTGCTTGACCCAAGGGCAACCTTGCGCCAACCAGAGATCCCCGACTCTAACACCCAGGAACTACCCTTGCACTCGTCCATTCACTCATGCACTACCCATGCACTCATCTATTCACCCAGGCACTATCCTTGCAGTCATTCAATTACCTGGACACTACCGATACACACATCCAATCACCCAGGCACTACCCATGCACTCATCCATATACTCAGACAGTACCCATGCACTCATCCAATCACCCAGGCACTATCCACGCACTCATCCAATCAACCAGGTACTACCTTTGCACTCATCCATTCAATGAGGCTCTATCCATGCACTCAACCGATCATCCAGGTGCTACTCTTGCACTCATCCAGTCACCCAGGCACTACTTATGTACTCATCCAATCAGTCAGGCACTATCCATGCGCTCACACAATCACCCAGGTACTATACTTGCACTCATCCAATCACTAAGGCACTACCTTTTTACTCATCCATCAATAGGGTGCTACATATGCACTCATCCAATCACCCAGGTGCTACACATGCACTCATTCAATCACTCAGGCACTATCCATGTACTCACACAATAACTCAGCCACTATACATGAACTCATCCAATCACCCAGGCACTCTCCATGCCCTCAGCCCATCACCAGGCACTATCCATTGGCTCCGGCACTGTTCATGCACTCAATCATTCACTCAAACACTACCCTGTCAGTCATCCAATCACTCAGGCACTACCCAGGCAGTTATAAATTCATTCAGCGTATCTTTTTTTAACCATGAAAGGCGGTTATAAAAAGAACCATTGTTTTCTATATTTTATTTGGAGTTTTCTTTCCAAAGAAATGGTAAACATAGTAAAAAAAACATAACCAAGCAACAGAAACAAACTGCACAAACTAAGGTTTGAAAAACAAAATAACATTTGTGCTGCTTTGCTGCATCTCTCATAGCTGCAATTGACTGCTCTCCTGCAGTGACTATGGTGGTACAGAACATGCATATATTGCCATGCGATGGAATTCTGGAGACAGGTCTACATGACGGCTCTCAATTTCAGATGGGACTTTTTGCCCTTGTACAGGTGGTGCAGCAGAAGATGATAATGGTCCTGCAGCTTCTCTGTCTTTCTTTGCCCTTTTCAAAGTATTATTATGGTATGTTTTAAGATGATACAACATAGAAGTTGTACCACAGAAGTAATTCTTTTTTTAACCTCTGGATAAATATTTTCTTGCAAAGAGAGCACTTTACAAACTTTGCAACCGTCTTAGCCCCTCCAGATGGGATAGTGAAAAATTCCCAAGCTATACTGCTCTTCTTCAGGTGGGGCTCTTCACCTTCTTCTTATGCGCCTTCCATCTCCTCAAAATCCTGTTCTGTCTCCTGTTGGAGCTGGTTCTCTTCTGCACCTCCTGCTGACATTTTCTCTTAAAAAAATGAAAAAGCAGCCAACCTCCACGATGAGTTCTCAACTGCACACACACCTATTCAGAATGATACCCCATTCAAGAAACAAATATGGGTGGGGACTTCCTATCAATATAGTTGAAAACAGTTTTATCCAATCATATTACATTCTTTTCAGGTCATGTGATCTTCACGACTACATACGTAATTGCGAGCACCGGAAAGGAAATATAAAAATAGGTTTGAATAATGTAAATATAAAAGCATAACTTTAAAGCTGGGGTATATAAGCACATACAATCACACTTGTTTTAAAAGCTGTGTATATAAATGTTTGAACTTTTTTAAAACACACTATCGTTGTGATTATAAATATGTTAGCAGAGACCAGTGTCACTGCAAAATTAGAAAAATAGATTTCAACATTAGTTTTAAACTTAAGGGGGATGGGAGCATGCATGCTTAACCTCCCAGCACAGTTTTTTTTTATCCCTACTTATGACGGATCATATCCAGAAACACATGTGTCTAGAGATTAACAGCACTAACCTGCACCAACTTTGGTGAAACACTTCAACAAAAATTCAAGTAAGCATTTAAACTGAACTGCATTTTCCAGGATGCAGAGGTGCGAACTGTGCAGGGAGGTGAAGCAGTGGGCTCCCATTCCCCTTCTATTAGTTTTAAGCTAAATAACAACATGAGTTTAAACAATATTGAAAAGTACCGCTACTGTTTAACGTACTGTAGAATGTGTTTATATATATGTTTTACACTTTATACAAAACATGCGCTCTTTGCAACTACCAACGTCATCACGACGCCCGGCTTCATCACGAAAACACAAAATAGTCTTTGAAGACGATTTTTCTGGAATCTGACAACAAAATATGCGTTTCAAAAGTACACTAATAAAGTTCTACTGTTAAACATACTGTAGAAAGTGTCTATATATATGTTTTATACTTTGTACAAAACACACGCTTTTCGCGACTACTGACGTCATTGCGATGCCCAGTGTCACCGTAAAAACGGAAAATAGTATTTGAAGACAATTTTTCGGGAAACTCACTACAAAAATATGAGTATCAAAAGTACACTAATAAAGCTCTACTGTTAAATATACTGTACAATATGTCTATATTGTTATTTTACACTTTGTACAAAACACCTGCTCTTCGCGACTTCCGACATCCTCACAAAGATATCGATAGTCGCGAACATTAAAAAAAATTGTGTGGTTGGTTTTCTCCTAAATTAATCACACAAAGAAAAGTTAAATCAATATTTCACTAAATATCTAGACTTAACTTTACCTTAAAAATGTATTTAAGTGTATTTTCAGTATGTGAAATACATTTGCTGATCACACATTCTCCACAGTAAATGTGGCAATGTCGAGCAGACTCAAAAAAATTCTTAAAAATAAAAACTGCTATTAATTTACTTTCTGATAAACACATTCAAAGTTTTGAAAACAAGTGGTATATAATATATTTATAATGTACAATATCCAATTATAGAAAGAAAATACAAAAATCTTGGAAGCTTGCTTAAAATAAATGGACATTACAATTAAGAAATAGAATTTTTTTTAAACCTTAGAAATTCATTGAAAAAAATAAAGGTTACAGGGACATAATAGTTAGGAATTAGCATTTAAAAAACCTTAGAAATTCACTAAAAAACACAGAGGTTACAGGGCCGTTATAGTTGGGAAATAGAACTAAAAAAAACATAGAAATTAACTGAAAAAACCAAAGGTTACAGGAAAGTTATAGATAGGCTCCGGTTCCACTCATGTAAAACCAGTGAAATTCAGCAGTTATAGTTAGCTGAGCTAACTATAGCTTGCGCCCCCACAATGCACTGCTTACAATATCACATATTACATCACTCATGACATGGTCAGTGACATCACTGATGACATCTCAAATGACATCACTCAGTAACTGTGAGTGTTTTTAAAAAGTTTATGAGTGTTAAATATATATAGACCAAGGTGGATTGAGGAATCAGTGGGTGTATAAGTACCTGTATAAATGATTCAGTGGGTGCTTGACTGACTGTATAAGTGCGTGATTAGGTGTCTCAGTGAATGTAAGGGTGAGTGATTAGGTTGTGTCAATCAATCAATCAATCAATCAGGGAATTGTAAGCATGAATCTCACCTGTGAGGGTCTCAAGGCGCTGGGGGGTAAAGAAGCAGGTCCGTTCAGTCGAAGAGCCAGGTCTTGAGTGTCTTTCTGAAGATGTTCGGGGCAGCACGTATGATGTCGATCGGGAACTTGTTCCAGGTCTTGGCCGTGATGTAGGAGAAGGCTCTTCCACCTGTCCTGGCTCTGCAGATGCATAGGGTTTTGGTGAGGGCGAGGACGGCAGATAAGAGGTTTCTCTTGGGTATGTGGAATGTGATTCTCTCGTTGAGATATTGGGGTCTGGTGTTGTGGAGGCACTTGTAGGCTTGGGTGAGTATCTTGAAGGTTATTCTCTTCTGGACAGGGAGCCAGTGGAGGTACCGCAGTTGTTGGGTGATGTGTTTGTGCCGAGGGATGCCGAGGACAAGTCTGGCTGTGGTGTTCTGTATGGTCTGGAGTTTGTGGAGCAGGGACTTGTTGATCCCGGCATAGAGGGCGTTTCCGTAGTCCACTCTGCTGGTTATGAGTGCGTGGGTGACGGTCTTTCTTGATTTGGGGGTGTTCCATTCAAAGGTTTTTCGGAGAATGCAGAGGGTGTTGAAGCAGCTGGAGGTGACAGCGTTGACCAGTCAGGTCATGGAGAGAGAGGAGTCGAGTACGATGCTGAGGTTTCGGGAGTGGACCTTTGTGGTGGGAGGGCTGCCGAGGGTGGTGGGCCACCAGGTGTTGTCCCATGTAGAGGGGGAGGGTCCGAGGACCTCTGTCTTTTCTGAGTTGAGCTTCAGGCAGCTTCTGCTCATCCAGGATGCGACGTCCTTCATTCCTTCCTGGAAGTTGATTCTGGTTGTGACTGGGTCCTTGGTGAGGGAGAGGATGAGTTGGGTGTCGTCGGCGTAGGATAATATGCTGAGTCTGTGCTGTCTGACAATGGCGGCGAGGTAGGCCATGTAGATGTTGAAGAGGGTGGGGCTGAGCGACGATCCTTGGGGTACTCCGCAGTTGGTTTCCGTGGGTTCAGAGAGGAAGGGTGGCAGTCTGATCCTTTGAGTTCTGCCTGTGAGGAAGGAGCAGAGCCAGTCGAGTGCAGTTCCCCATATGCCAGCGTCGTGGTGTCTGGCTGTGAGTGTGTGGTGGGAGACGGTGTCGAATGCTGCGGTGAGGTCAAGTAGGATCAAGGCCGTGGTGTGTCCTTGGTTGAGGAGGGTGTGGATATTGTCTGTTGTGGTGGGTAGAGCTGTCTTGGTGCTGTGGTTGCAGTGGAATCCGGATTGGGAGGGGTTGAGGAAGGAGTTTTCTTCGATGAATTTTGTAAGCTGGGCATTGACCATCTTCTCCGTGACTTTGGCCGTGAAGGGGAGGAGGAAAGGGGTCGGTAGTTCTTGAGGTCTGTAGGGTCTGCTGAGAGCTTCTTGAGCAGGGATCTGACTTCTGTGCGTTTTCAGTCATTGGGTAGGGTGCCAGTCTTCAAGTTGGAGTTGATGGTGCGTCGTAGTTCTGGGGTGATTATGGTGGTGGCTCTGTGGTAGATGTGCGGTGGGCATGGGTCCGTGGGAGCCCCCAAGTGGATGCCATTCACAGTGAAGGTGGTGTGTTCTGTGGTGACTGGGATCCAGGAGGAGATGGTAGGCCGGCTCTCGTTGTTGGAGGGGGAGGTGGTTTCGGGTTTGTAGTCAGATGTCTGTTTGCTGAAGTGGTCGTAGAGGCCCTTGATTTTCAGGTGGAAGTAGGATCCGAGCTTGTCACAGAGGTCCTGGGACGGTGTGATGTCTGTGGTTTCTGTTTCAGTCTGTCAGTTGGTAGCTGTATGGGGTGGTAAGTGAGTAACTCTATGGGTGATTGATTGGTTGTCTGAGTACCTGTATGGGTGTATGAATGTCTCTGTGTGTGGGTGAGGGGGTGTTTGACTGCCAGCATGATGAGAGAGTGCGTTAGTCAGTGGATGTCTAGGTTAGTGAGTACATCTGTGAGGGGCTGTATGGGCAACTGAGTATGTGTATGGCTGTGTTGGTGAGTGAATGTATGTGTCAGTGGAATATGGGTGAGTAACTGCATATGTGAAAGGCAGTATAAGTGAGTGTTGAAGTACATAAGTGACTATATGTGTGAGTAAGTGATTGTGAGAGTGGCTGTATGGGTGAGTGTGTTTGTGTCAGTGACTGTATAGGTGAGTGAGTATATATTAGTATCTGTATGAATAAGTGAGCCGGTGTGTGTATAAGTGTGAGTAGTTCTATGGGTGACTGGCAATGTGTGAGTGGCTGTATCAGGGGCTGTATTAGTGAGTCCATTGGTGTATGAGTGACTGTATGGGTGACTGAGTGGATGTGTGTGTATGAATCAGTGAGTGGGTGTGTACGTAGGTGTGTACGTACTGGTATGCTTGTGTCAATGGTTTTGAGAATCGTAGCGTGGAAGTTGGAGTGGCTGTATAAAAGGTTATATGGAGGTGTGAGTGGGTGCAACTGAGATTCTGTGGATGATACCATCAGTGATGTCACTGACCATGTCATGAGTGATATAATATGTGAGGTCATAAGTAGTGCACTGCAGGTGTGAGTTATAGTTAGCTTAGCTAACTATAACTGCTGAATTATAAAATCCCTGTAACCTTTGTTTTTTTCAGTGAATATATATAGATATCTAAATATATATATAATTCAACAAACAGTCCATCAACGGTGGGCGCACTTCTCAGCTGGTGCATGTGGCAAGGTAGGAAAAGCCTTGAGAATATATTCATCATCAAAATAAAGATATCACAGGACTCTCCTGGGGATATCATTTATCATTTATTTAATCCTCCATCTCTCTCCTCCTACATGTTTCAACCATCTAGGTCTTGATCACGATATATATATATATATATATATTAAATCCACAAATCGGGTCATTCCAGGATTGAGCCCATCGTCTGGTGGTGCATAAAGCCGGTATGCCCTACCCGGCTATCACAATCTCGCTTATCCTTAATATACACGCACTCTCAAAGTAATAGTGCTATAAAGAAAACTCTTTATTGCTCGCGAGCAATAAAGAGTTTTCTTTATAGCACTATTACTTTGAGAGTGCGTGTATATTAAGGATAAGCGATATATATATATATATAACAAATTGTCCCCAACCTTCAAATGATTGAAGATCCAGCACTCGTGTTCATGGGGTTTCTCCTGTGTATTGCCTCCGTTGCATTAGACACACAAACATTACAGGGACGCGTTTCAGCAGTCACTCTGCCTTCTTCGAAGGTTGGGGAAAATTTGTTGTCCATAACTAACGCTTGCGGTAGCGCTACCTTTCGATCACCACCAGCGATCTGGCAGCACGCCAGTTTTACAGCAAATTGGATTTCGGAAATATATATAGGTGATCAAGGCAGGCGACTGCCGAAACGCGTTATGGCGAGACCTAGTTGCAGTCAATAAAACAAAATTTGCACTAACTTTTGGGTCCGCTCTTGATTGTCGGCAGCAGACGACGAAGGATTCGAGTTGTGGCAATATATATATATATATATATATATTCACTGAAAAAACCATAGGTTTCACACATGTTATAGTTAGCTGGACATTTTACTGATAAAAAACCAATGAAATTCCCCCGTTATAGTTACTGTAGGCAACTATAACTCACGCGACCGCAATCCTCTGCTGATGCTAATACTGTATTTAGACACTTATTTGCCCATGTCTTCTTCCATTAAATTTTAGCTATACATATATTACAAATATTTTTTTTTCATAAAGACACATATGTCATCAGCAGAGGATTACGGTCGCGTGAGTTATAGTTGCCTACAGTAACTATAACGGGGGAATTTCATTGGTTTTTTATCAGTAAAATGTCCAGCTAACTATAACATGTGTGAAACCTATGGTTTTTTCAGTGAATTTGCAAGGTTTTTTAAATGCTAATTCCTAACTATAACGTGTGTGAAACCTATGGTTTTTTCAGTGAATTTGTACGGTTTTTTAAATGCTAAGTTACTTTACGCCATTTGTGGCGTGCGCGCCCACTTAACGCAGTTCGTTCCGTGCGCGCACGGTGCGCTTCGCGCACCGTGCGCGCACAGTTAGCACGCGGTGCGCTAGATGGGCCCTGAACGCACGATGCGCTTCGCGCACCGTGCGCACATGGAGGAAACATATGATGAGCATCGTTGTGACAGGTAAAATATATGTTTTGTGATGTCTTTATAAGCCATGCACAACTGGTGTACTTCGGGTACCAGTTGCACACGGGGTGGGGAGAATGTGGATATTTTTTTTTTTTTTAATATTGTCTACCATACGCGTACGGTAAGCGTAATCGGCGAAATTTTCAAAAAAATGTAATTTGTTTTTTTTCACTTGGGGGATCGTTGGGGACTCCCTCGACATGGCTAGGTGCTTGGGAGCTGTCTAAACAGCCCCTTTACATGTATTTTCACTTTGTTTTTCAACCCCCTGTCAGAGTGCGAGAGAGAAAATGGCGGCCGCCGCTTCCTGGTTTAGACCGATTCGAATCTTTACTAAGATCTAATGGCCAATCAGCATCGCGCTCGCGCACGTCACCGTACGCGTACGGTATGCGCACCGTAAGCGCACTGTAAGCTGGCTCAGATATATATATTGATTTAAAGGCTATTTTCTCAGAATCTACTGAACAGATTTACACCAAACCTACAAAAGGCACTTCCTTGACCTGGGGACTACCTCTCTGCCAAATTTCATTAAATTCTGTTCAGCCGTTCGGGCTGTAGCCCTGTCTAAAGGTCCTATGGAAAAATGCATGGGAAAAACGCGTTTTGGGACCCCCCTTTTATCTCAGCCCCCGCTTGACGAATCCCCCCAAGACTTTCAGGGTAGGAGCGGAGCGTAGCGCCCCACCTATTTTGAAAAATTCGCGAGGATTCGTCGACCGGCGCCAAAGTTATTCAAAAAAATAGAATGTTGCGGATTTCCTATGGAAACGTGGTCCTAACTATAACTACCTACTGGCGACCGCCAGTAGGTAATATATATATATATATATATATATATATATTCCAAAAGACTCCTGACGAGAGGAGCGCCTCAGCCTCTTGGGTCGGGGCCCATGTAGATGCGTCAGACATCTCAGCATATCCCAAATAAAACACGTACTGTTAGGTAACGTGAGAAGGGCCACACCAACGTGCTGCATCAATCCTTTATTACGAGGCAAAAACAAGCATAACGCGTTTCAACTCAACATGAGTCTTTGACAAATGCAAATTGTAATCAGCCAGATTCGTTTGACCTTTAAACATGGCTATCAACATGGAAAAGGGACAATTCCTTTAAAGCAGCAGTACATCTTTTGAATCAGAGTTTTATTTGGCGTTTCATTTAGTGATGGTAAGTATTATTCCATTCATTTGCAGATTTAGTTCATCATAAGATGTAGTATATATATATATATATATATATATATATACATATATATATATATATATATATTGAAAAGGGCAGATTCAGCCCCTTGGCTGTAGCAAAGAGCAAAGGAAAGCGTGTGGACAGCTCTCTTCTAGCAGAAGCATCAAGCTGGCACATGCCCTGTGGCATGCCCCCTGCCTCACCACACTTCTTGCTGAATTTCTTTAGAGTTAGCCCACTGCCCCACTTCCCAAGCAGGGCTAGATGCCTGTGTTCCAAATGCAGTCTGTATGGCACCAGGTCCCCTTACATATTGTAGGCCAGCCCCAGCGCTGTTCCTAATTCTTACTATAACTCTGATCAGGATCGGATTGGGAATGTGGGCAGTTTGGCATTGGGCGATGGACCGGTGCTTCAGGGACACCTGTGGGCTGTTATTCTGGGCCTCTATAAACTGGCCCAAGAGACTCATTGTCTTCCCTAGTCCCTGCCAGGCCACTGTAATGCGGCACCACCATCATGGGCACTCTCCTGACCTGCTGTAATATGAGGCTAGAGGCCAGGTGTTGCTCTCGCTTTTGGGGCATTCTCGCCTTCGCCCCCTGCCTTGTGGGACCTGCCTGGCCAGAAGCAGTGTTATTCCCTGCCGGGCCATGACCTTCAGGTTATGGTGACAATTGGAAGAGTGTGTATTTGCAGGGGCGTTCATGTGCGGAGATGATTTTGTGGCCTTTGTGCCATTCTCACCTCAGGCTATGGTGAGCTGATGGGGTGAGAGAAGCCGCCTCCCAAGTGGTCAGATCTTGTCACCTCAGCCCCACTGTCTTTTAGGCATTGTTAGGGTCACGAGGCTTTAAATCTAGATATTGCATTAAGGTCAATCCTGATCACTGCACTAAACGTGTGCCTAGAAAAGTACAGAGAGCATTGAGTGGAACAGTGTCAGTGCTGTAAATGAGCATTTACAAGAGTTAAATGAACAATGCAGTACAGGAAAATGTCAGCAAGTGCACACATGTGGCAAAACCAGATGGGCCCCTGATTGGAGGTAACTGAATGAAGCTGAATTAAATAGAGTATTATATCATGAATAGGGCTCCCGGTTTTATGGTATTTTTTTTTTTTACACTTCCGTCTGTATTTATCCATATTTATTTTTTGCTAATTGTTTCTGTATTTATCCATATTTATTTAGGGATATGCGGAAAAATGAAGCTGAAATTAGTATATTTCCACATTTATTTAACCGGTAAATATACACTCATGCTTGAACGCCTACTAGGTTTCAATGCTGTAAACACCTGCAGAAGATAAATTAATGCACTTTTAAGAAAATATGCAAATTTCAGTATCAACTTTGTGCATATCTACTGGTATTAAAACCTCTTTACTAAAATTCCTTTCTTTTTAAGCCCATTTACCTATCAATCCACCCAGCTATTGGCCTGGCAGTCATGGCAGGCAGTATTTGTAATAACTCAAAAAGTAACCCAATTTCCGTTTTTATCCACATTTAAAAATAAATACAGACAAGAAAATAAATGTTTTCTCTCTATTTATCTGTAAAGATTAGTAAAAACGGAAAACAGGGAGCCTTAATCATGAACCAAGCATCAAATGTAAACCGTGAGCTCACATAAATCAAGCTTTGTAGATCTAATTATCAGAGGCTCCTATGCTGTCATACAGAAAGGGTGTTTTGCAGCCACAGAAAATGAGTTATTGAACCAGTGTGTTTTTAGAAGTTATCTGAATCACAGAATGGATGGATGTTCCTGACTCTGGGAGAGTTGCCTGCTAAAGGGCTGTGCAACTTGCACTTCTTTAAAAGTGAATACAGTGATTTTTTAAATTGTTTTTTTGGGGGGGAACGCGGGTCTCAAGAACGTTCAGGCATGAATATCTTCGGATAATGGTAACTGGGAATGTTGACGTATATTCAGATTTCCCAATTTTTCCTCACAACGCAAATTCGTGGCTACATCGAAACACTCAGAAGGGCAAGAGGTGGTGCTGTAGAAAACGCATACATAAGACATCAGCCCTTTGCATTATACAGAAGACATCGGAGTGCAAATGGGGGCTTCCTCAAGCACATTTTCGGATTTTGTTCTCTGCAGCCTTTCCAGCCTTGAGCGGTTCAGGGATATTGCTAAACCAGAAATATGGTGCCCCAGCAGTACTCACTATAGCACTTATAAAGCTGGGGAAACTTGATCAAAAGTTGAAAGTGGACTTCTTTCCACTATTTGAGAATAACACCATAATGATCTCGTACAATTTCAAGCCCAGAGTAGCAACAAAAACTTTAAAATAAAAAAAATAAACCTCTCTCTGCCTTGGAACAAGAAAAAAGCACAAACGATATGGGGGGAGTAGCAGGCAGGGGAAGATGGAGGGGGGAGAAATAGCACTTCAATCGTGTCGTGAGCAGCAGATGGGCATAGATTAACTTGAATGAATCTGTACTTGGTCCCTGCTCCACAGAAATGACTGGAAATTATGTTGGCCTGGACTGGCCAATTAGGTAGCCTGTAAAGTAGGGTGACATCAAGCAAACAAATAGTAAGCAATGGGCGGGCTCCAAGCCCTGGACTGGCCAATTAGGGAGCCTGTAAGGTAGGTAGACATCAAGCGAACAAATAGTAAGCAATGGGCGGGCTCCAAGCCCTTTTTGTAAACAATAGCTAGGGCATTCTCTCAAAGGCTTGACCCTTAAAATGAATTTCATCTTTTATAATGTAACTGTTGCATATGTAAATCGCTCCAGAGTTCAGACTATATAAAACTACAAAAAAATAATAAGAAATAACCAGCCAGATTCTGCAAAAGCTGGACAATGATAATTAAAGAGAACTCTTTATATAAAAAAGTCCCTATTCCTTTTTTACATTTCTTTTCTGCTTTTTATTATTACTTAAACTTCAGTTACAGATCATTCAGGCAGCTTTAGAACACATTTTAAAGTGCTCTCGCCTTACATTTACTACTGAAAGTACATACCTGTTAGAGCACATAAATACCAGCTTTGGGTGATTTTCTTTTGTTTGGTACCGTCCTGGTGGCAACCCTAGCTAGATCCTGTGTTGTAGCTCTAGACTATTTTATTTATCCACGTCTGCATGCAGTGCTTCTAGTAATACCAAGGCACTGGCTCTAGAAGCTGTAAAATATTTAATTTACCAAACATTTCTGAAAAAGAATTAGTCTGATCAGACTAACATGATGGTGATGCATGACAGGGACGATCCGGGAAATGTGGGCCACTTTTTTCGAGAGTGCCCGGGCCGAATTGTGATCCCTGTTCGGCCCTGCCTCTGATGCCATTTCCAGTTGCAGGATTTCCGACCATTCATTTGAGCAGGCGCAGAATAGATACACTTTGTTTCGGTGAAGATGGGCAAACTCGGGAATCTTTACCTCGCGTATCTATTTAGGTTTCACTCGACTTCAAAGGCGAAGGTTTACCAACGCACCAAGCCATATTCTTTCCTCACGCCAGGGCGCCTCTTTGTGAAAGTTCTACCATCTCTGAAAATGAGGAACTCTGCTTGGCCACCGACCATTGTTATCTTGGAAAGCCCCACCTGAGACTTGGAAAATTACGTAAAATATAGGCCGGTCTCTAAAAGATCGGTAGGTGGCGCTATTCTCGCACTCATAACTTCTTAATTGAATCAGCCCATATAAAACTGGCATACATGTCCTACAAGAACTGTCTTTATAACAATGATTTCATCCGCAATAACAACTGTCTTCCATGATTTGATTTTCCACGGACAGCAGAAAAACATCATTATTGGTTCCTTAGCCTCTCTCACAGGGCTCATTACCAGAGGGTGGCTGACATTTGCATGACGCATCTGTGTACAAACACCGCCTACTACAGCAACGCCGCTTCGAATTATGTCGATATATATTACTCAAATGTCTTCACTGTATTCGTTTCACTCTTCCAACGCCCCTTGACCCCTGGTGTCAGCCACCCACTGACTGATCTGCATGCCCCTTGCAAAAAACAGCTACGCAGTTGATGGATAGACAGCCCTTGCATCCCCCGGGCCGTGCATGATCCTGGTGGTCTCAGAAGAAAAGCATTAGCAAAGCCAATATGTCTCGCCTATGCAAGGGCAATTGGCTTGCCAATGTGTTAGCCATGTGGTACACCAGGGTGGCTGCTGTTCAGCATGGCTAAAAGTTAGTGGCATAGAGGAGAGTGATGTGGAGTGTCATTGAGTGCAATGACGAAGAGTGGAGTAGAGTGGTGTGGCATTGAATGTCGAGTATTGGAGTTGCATGGAGTAGAGTCATGTACAGTGATTTACAGTGGAGTGTTGCAGAGTATAGTGTTGTAGAGTACAATGGTGTAGAGTGCAGGAACATAGAATTCAGTGGTGTACAATGTAGCATTGTAAAATGCATTGGCATAGATTACAGTGTTGCATAGTAGAGCACAGTGGCATAGAGTGCAGCTGTGCAGGGTGGAGAGGAGTAGAGTAGAGAGGCACAGAGTGCAGAGGCATAGAGTGGTGCAGAGAAGAGTGGCTTAGAGTGGTGCAGGGTCGAATGTAGTGCATTAGAGTACATAGACTGCAGTGTTGCAGATTTTACAAAAAAAAAAAAATTTGTGCCTTCCTCATTTTGAAGTATTCTGGAATACTTGAATAGTTAATTTAAATGTTGTGTGCTAGAAGAAAAAACGTTCCTAGCCCCAGCCTCTAGCAAGATTGTTACATAAATCCTCTCACTTCAAAGTCAGAGGAAAAAAGTAATGAAAACCAAGGGGCATATCTACAAGGCGGCGATATAGAATTATCGCCGCTTTTGTGGCAGTTTTCGGCCGAAAAGCGGCGATAATTTTATCGCTATAATACCAAGGTCACGCTATGGTGCGAAACCTTGCCTTAGCGCCTGAATTCCTAACGCCCATCTTTGCATCTCTATTGAGATGCAAAGTGGGCGTTCCTCCCCAGGATAATGGGAGAAATGTCGCTAAGCGACATTTTTCCTATTATCAAGCCTCACGCAGAGCAGCATAGCGACAAGAAAAGTAGCAATAACCTCTGTTATCGCTACTTTCCTTACGCCCGCTTTGAAACTGACTTAGCCATGATATCCTATGGAAGGTGGATATCATGGCTAAGTATGTGAGGACCTATCAGCAAGCTATCGTCAAACTTCGTGCGATTATCGCTGGGTTTTCAGTGATAATCTCACATTTGGCAGTTAGCGCTAGGATTTTTATCGCTTTTGAGATAAGCGTTGCTAATAGCACGCTATCTCAGTGATAAAAATCCACGCTAGCCGGCGATAATTATCCTAGCGCTAAGTGCGCTTAGCGATAATTATCGGCGGTTGTTGCTGATATGCCCCCAAGCTCCCACAAAAGACAGAGCCTGACATTTGACCTCTCTCTTTGAATGCACAGCAAATGTGAAAAGATAAGAACAAGATTTGCAGGCCTGTTTACAGAAAGGCCCACTCATGGAAGAATACAAGGCAGTTGGTTTGAAAAGGCTTTGCTCTTTGGGAGGGACAAATTCACCCTAGACAGCCTAAAACAAACAAAAGCCAGCAAAAAGAAAGGCAGACAATGTGAGTTACAAACCACAAAGTCAATGGTAAGCAGTGTGTGTGTGTGCGTGCGTGCGTGCGTGCGTGCGTGTGTGTGTGTGTGTGTGTGTTAAAGTGATGCTATATTTAGGTATGGTGATAATAGTTAACTGGCATTAAAAAACATCAGAAATTCACTGAAATAAACAAAGGTTGAATGACATTACCTGTAACCTTTGGTATATATATATATATATATATATTTATATATATATATATATATATATATATATATATATATATATTCACTGAAAAACCCATAGGTTTGAGGGGCGTTATAGTTAGCTGGACATTTCACTCGTACAAAACCATTGAAATTCCACCGTTATAGTTAGTTCTGCTAACTATAACTCACGCGCCCGCAATCCACTGCTGATGATGTCACATATTACATCATTCATGACATGGTCAGTGACATCACTGATGACATCACTGATGACATCATCCAGTGAATGTGGTTTGGTTCGTTATTTAAATATGTATTATATATATAGCAATCTGCATTGAAGAATGAGTGGATATATAAATATCTGGATGGAGGATTTTGTAGCAGTGTGATTGACTGTTTACTTGACTAATTTATAGTGTCTCACTAAATATATTGGATAGTGAATAAACTGTGTGAATATCTGTATCACTTTGTCAGTTGTTGTGTAAACTGCTGCACCAGTTGGTTACTAGCTACGCGAAGGTCTATATTAGTTATTGATTAGTTAACTGAGTATTTGTATGGGAGAGTGAATGTGTGTGTGGGGGGGGTGTGACTGCCCAAAGATGTGTGAATAGTTGATTCAGTAGGTATATGAGGTTAAGACTGCATGTTATAACAATTGTTTGGGTGAGGGAATATCTTAATGGGTGTGGTGATGAGCAAATATATCTCTCAATGGTACATGTCCAACAAACTAGAAAAATAAAAGGCAGTGTATGTGACAGTTGTATATAAATAAGTATACATAAGACTCAGTGATTGTATGAGTAACTGTATGGATAACTGTATACTTGTAATAGTGATTTTATAACACACTAAGTATGAGTTACTATTTATATGAATAAATTAGGTGGTGTTTGTATAAGTGTGTAGCTGACTAAATGTAAGTATGATCCATTGATTGGATAAGCGAGTAGGATGACTGCATAAGTGAATAGGATGTGTGCTGTTGTGTAATGTCGATATAGGTGTGTAAGTATATTTGATAGTGTTCTATTGATCATTGACAGCATGTATGAGTGAATCTATATGTAAGTGATTAGATGTGTGTGTAGATCTAGGAATCACTGTATGGGTGTGTCAATGGATTCAAATATGGTACTCTGTATTTTACAGTGAGTGATGAAAGGGTATACTAGTGTATGATGAGGTGTATCTGATTGTCACGTGGATGATGTCATCAGTGATGTCATCAGTGATGTCACTGACCATGTCATGAATGATGTAATATGTGACATCATCAGCAGTGGATTGCGAGTGCGCGAGTTATAGTTAGCAGAACTAACTATAACGGAAGAATTTCAATGGTTTTGTACGAGTGAAATGTCCAGCTAACTATAACACCCCTGAAACCTAAGGTTTTTTCAGTGAATTTCTAAGGTTTTTTAAATGCTAATTGCTAACTATAACGTGCCTGAAACTTATGGTTTTTTCAGTGAATTTCAGTGGTTTTTTAAATGCTAATTTGTAACTATAACATGCCTGAAACCTATGTTTTTTTCAGTTAATTTCTAAGGTGTATTAAATGCTAGTTTCTGACTACGCCTACAGAGGTAGGACATATGACGAAAGAAGAAAAAACACACAGAAAGAAGAAAAAGAAATGCAGAAAGAAGCAAAAGAAGTCACAAAGATGAAGAAAAGTGCAGGAAGAAGGAAGACATGCAGAAAGAACAAACAGAGGAGCAGAAAGAGGCCTTGTTGCAAAATCCCCCAGTACCCTCAACTTTTTCAGATGGGTACTGGTGGTAACTGACTCTGACTAACCAGTCCTAGAGCCAGTGCTATGCTAAAAGACACTTAGAATACAGTTAAAACACCTACATACACTAGGGAACACTATGCGTTGGGGTACCTCTGTGATTAGAATTACCTGCTCTGTAAGCCCCTGGTACATAATAGGGCAGGGGGATTAAAACTACCTCTTAAAACGCGCCACAAGGCACGTTTGCACACTGGTGAAGGGAGGGGGGGGCTGAACTGACGTGTGCAAACATGCCCTGTGGCCATTTTAATTTTGGGGATAAAGTCCCCTTGAATCCTGAGTGTCCTTTGAGTCCAACTAGCTCACCAGGTATTTCCAGTTAGCGCCAAAGAGCTGCGTTGCAGAGAGGTGTAAAATGGGTCGTGGTCTCTGAACACCTGCCTGCAACGCAGCTCCCTGGCGCATACTGGAGATACCTGGTGGGCTAGTTGGCCCTCTGGGACCCTCAGTATTGAAGGGGAATTAATTCCCCAACTTACAACTCGCCAGGGGGCGCATTTGCACAATGGTGAAGGAAGGGGGCGGGGCCTGAGGTGAGGTGTGCAAACACGCCCTGTGGCGCATTTTAAGTTGGGGAATTAATTCCTCTTCAATCCTGAGGGTCCCTGGGCACCAACTAGCCCACCAGGTACCTCCAGTATGAGCCAGAGAGCTGCATTGCAGACAGGTGTTCAGAGGCCACGCCGCTTTTACAACACTCAGCAACGCAGCTCCCTGGCGCTTACTGGAGGTACCTGATGGGCTAGTTGGCCCTCAGGGACCCTCAAGATTGAAGAGGAATGAATTCCTCAACTTAAAATGCGCCACAGGGCGTGTTTGCAAACATGTCACCTCTGGCCCCGCCCCCTCCCTTCACCACTGTGCAAACGCACCCCATGGTGCATTTTAAGTTGTAGGATTAACTCCCCTTGAATCCTGAGGGCCCCTGGGGTGCAACTAGCCCACCAGCTACCTCCATTAAGCGCCACAGAGCTGCATTGCAGAGAGGTGTAAAAAGGGGCGTGGGCTCAGAACACCTCTCTGCAATGCTGCCCCCTGGCACATACTGGAGGTTCCTGGTGGGCTAGTTGGCGCCCAGGGTCCCCCAGTATTCAAGGAGAATTAATTCCCCAATTTAAAACGTGCCACAGGGCGCGTTTGCAGTGTTTTTCCGAGGGGGCAGGGCCTAGGTACGATCGCATGTCTTTTTTTTGTGATTTTCTTTTAAAGGGGGCTGTGTGCCCCCCCCCCTTCCTTTTACTCTTTTTGGGCCCTGGGGACCCCATTCACCAGGGCCTGACCCCATATTTAAAATAAAAATAATGTATTTACGGGAAGGGGACTGCGTGGCCCCCCCTCCCGTGGCCAATTCCGGGCCCCGGGGACCCCATCCCCCGGGGCATGGCCAATTGCTGCGTAGCCCCCTTCCTCAGGCCACCTATGGCCCCGGGGACTCCATCCCCCGGGCCGGCCTTTGTTTTTAAATAAAAAAAATTCAAAAATTACATTTATTTTGGGGAGGGGGGCCACGTGGCCCCCCTCCCGGGCCACTAATAGCCCCGGGGACCCCATCCCCCGGGGCTAGCCACCTCGTTGGGGACCGTGGGGGGTCCCCAATCCCCCCACAGTCCCAGCCCTCTCCCCGCCTCCTGCGGGAGCCGGCATTGCTCTTCCACATGGGGAGCAGCTAACATGCTGCTCCCCATGTGGAAAAGCAATCTACTTTGCTTCATTGAAGCGAGAGCAGGTTTCCCTGCACTCGCTTCAATTAAGCAAAGCAGTTTGCAATGACAGGGCACCCAGAGACATCTGTTGGGCACAGAGGGTGGAGCCTCAAGCCCCCTGCGGTCCCTGCCAGTTCCCCACCTACTGTGGGAGCCTGCATTTTTCTGAAATACAGGGGGCTGCTGAAAAGCAGCATCGTATGTGTCAGAGCAATGTTTTCATCTGTTTCTCTGCATGCATATTTGCCTGCAGGGAAACAGATGAAAATGTCATTTCCTTCTTGCCGGTGCTGTTTGACAGCTCCAGCTTGCAGCAAGCGGAGCGTATGTTTGCTTTTGTTTGGCGGGAGCTGTCAGCTTCCGCTAAGCAAAAGCAAACAGCTACCTCCTGAGTGTGTGCACCTCGAGAGGTAGCAGAAGGGGGCCCTGGGGTGTGGCAATCCCCAATCCATCAATGGCTGTATGAGGGGTGCCATGTGACCCCCCACCGAATATGACTCATTACATCGCATACCAATACCACGCGTGCCATACACTACCCTAAACCCTAAAACACTACCCCCAGCATGTCCCTCCCCAACCCCCAGTTTGATCCCTACACTCAAACACTACCCTGCACGACCCCGACACTACCCTAAACCCCAAAACACTACTCTACACTACACAAACACCACAACACTACCCTAAACCCTAAAACACTACCCCCAGCATGACCCTCCCCCACCCCCCATTCCGGTCCCTACACTGAAACACTTCCCTGCATGACACCTCAACACTACCTTAATCCCTAAAACACTACCCTACACTCCACAAACACCACAACACTACCCTAAACCCTAAAACACTACCCCCAGCATGTCCCTTCCCCGACCCCCAGTCCAGCCTCTACACTGAAACACAACACCCAGCATGACCCTCCCTCTACCCCCAAACCCCCTTACCTCTCTCTCCTCGTGGTTCCTCTCTCCTGGTTCCAGCGTCATCTGAGGGGCGGTGCACGTTGTTGTGAGGAAACGGAAGAGCCTCAGTTTCCTCAAAACGACGTGGCTAGCCATTACATCGCAATTCATTGTAAAAGCGCATGCGATGTAATGGTATGCGCAGTAATGGTTTGCGTTGTCTATGTATGTAAAGAAGGGTTCCCCTAATTACTTATAGGCCCAAGAGGAGGGGAGAAAATGAATACATAGGAAAAACCTCTTATCTGACCTTTCCAATTTTTCAATAGTAATAACTTATATATAGACGAACCCCAGAACAATATTACATTGCAGAAACAACTTTCTTCTTCATTTTTTTATTGTTATATTTTTTACAAAAACATTCATATAATATTTTTTACATTTGTGCATCATTTTTTAGATATTTTTATAAAGATATTTCCACATGGAGTTGAGTTCAAACAATCAATGAAATTGAGAAGCAAGAAAGTGTGCTCAGCTCCCTAATTTGGAAAAACTGTTTAAAGAGACTCACTATTAGACAGAAACACATTTGAAATAACCCCAAAAGAAAAACACCATCACACTGTCATTCTCACCTATCATACTACTCATGCATGCCATCAATCACACCACATAGGAAAAAGGCTAAAAACCACATCGGGATGAGATCCTGTTGAGGATTTTTTTAGTTCATAGATTTACAAGTCTGAAGTGAGCAATAAATGTCTTATTCAGTATGTTAGCAGATGGTTCTTCTATGGATCTCCCAGATGTGTAGTCACTGATCTACGTACGTTTCGGAGACTAAATATAAATTACGTGTCTCCTTCTTCAGGACCAATAGTTTAAAAAAAAAAAAATCTTTATCTTCTGTGCGGCAATGAACAGGGGTTCTATGAAAGGATGCTGTCTCGTTCAAAATAGACTGGTCCGTATTTCAGGTTCGTGTCATCCAATACAAATATTCTTCGAATCTTATTCCTCTGTTAAGTTAGCCTATAGAGGGAACAGTGTGTCATAACCAATTGAACATCCAGTTTATTCTTTCTTTAAAATGGAGTAGCTTCACTTTCTATGAGAGTATCATAATTCCATCGATATGGTTTAGACATATGATTCCACAGAGAGTATGGGTAAAGGCTTCCTATTTTCTCCTATGAGGATTCCTGTCTTATAGTGATTTCAATACAGGAGATTTCATTCTAGTAAATTTCAAAGAGATAACGCCATCCAAGTGTTGCCAGAACGAGACAGCATCCTTTCATAGAACCCCTGTTCATTGCCGCACGGAAGATAAAGAATTTTGTTTTTTATCTATTGGTCCTGAATAAGGAGACACGTCATTTATATTTAGTCTCCGAAACGTACGTAGACCAGTGACTACACATCTGGGAGATCCATAGAAGAACCATCTGCTAACATACTTAATAAGACATTTATTGCTCACTTCAGACTTGTAAATCTATGAACTAAAAAAATCCTCAACGGGATCTCATCCCCGATGTGGTTTTTAGCCTTTTTTCCTATGTGGTATGATTGATGGTTTGCATGAGCAGTATGAGAGGTGAGAATGACAGTGTGATGGTGTTTTTCTTTTGGGGTTATTTCAAATGTGTTTCTGTCTAATAGTGAGTCTCTTTAAACTGTTTTTCCAAATTAGGGAGCTGAGCACACTTTCTTGCTTCTCAATTTCATTGATTGTTTGAACTCAACTCCATGTGGAAATATCTTTATAAAAATATCTAAAAAATGATGCACAAATGTAAAAAATATTATATGAATGTTTTTGCAAAAAATATAACAATAAAAAAATGAAGAAGAAAGTTGTTTCTGCAATGTAATATTGTTCTGGGGTTTGTCTACATATAAGTTATTACTAATGAAAAATTGGAAAGGTCAGATAAGAGGTTTTTTCTATGGCTTGCGTTGTTACATCGCATGCGTTGGACTTGCGGTGAAACAGCTGCGTTGTAATGGCTGTTCACACCCCACTCCATTGCACTACATAGCCCCTGGGAGGTGGTAGTCCCTGGGGCTGCGGCACGGTTGCTCTGCCCCCCCCCAATGCGAACGAATTGCCCAGGGGAGGTGGCGGTCCCCGGGGCTGCAGGAGTGCCCTGCGGGCCCCCTGTATTAATTTCATGTTGAGCCTCAGGGAGGTTGTGGTCCCAGGCCTAAGGGTGGGGGGCATGCAGGCCCCCCACATTACTTAAAATGCATTTGCCCTGGGGAGGTGGTGGTGGTACCCAAGGTGCAGGGGATGCCACGTGGGCACCCCCGGCATACATAAACAAGCATTTGCAATGCAATAGGTCTTGCTGTTACACAAGTTTAAGCTATTGGCATTGTAAATGACAATGCCTTTTATTTATGTTTTTAAAACGAAAACAAAAATAAAAGGCATTGTTATTTGCAATGTCAATAGCTCCAACTCGCGTAAATGCGAGACCTATTGCATTGCAAATGCTTGTTTTTCCTCCATCAGGGTTAGGACGGACTTAGCCAGAGCGCTGCAGCATTTGACGCTACGCACCCTAAGGAAAAGAAAACGAAGACCGGAAGATCAACTGCACACCAGAACAGACTTCCCAGCATTCAAGTAACAAATGCCGTCCAGAATTACCATCTCCAGGTGATGGAGACGAAGAAAGATCTATTCCGACGGTGCCCTTGGTGTGGACAGTTACGCCCACTCCGACACTACGTATGCAATTTGTGCCTGTCTTCAGAGCACAAACAACAGTGCGCAGCCTGCTGATTGTTCAACAAAAAGAAAACACTTCGGACATGACTGGATCAACAACTCACGCACAACATAGGCTGTCGAGGCACATTTCAGCCACGACTGCAAAGCGATAATGATGCAAGCACTCCAGAAGGAAGCAGGATTGTCATTGCCAGCCCACTCTACACCAGACATATCGTCGTGGGACGAACATTCTCCGGTACAGCCCACGTTGCCAGCGCCAACCACTGCCTCTGGCCCAAAGACCAAGACATTGCTATCTATTTTTGAGTACTGTTGTTACCCCCTATGCAATGACTACACTTGCCACCACCACGCCCCATCCATGGTGTCGCCACAACCTGCAGGTTCAGGCCGACACTGAGAGCATGCCCCAGAGACGAGAAGGGACGAGAACATTCTCTATCCTGATCGGGCATTTATGCCACAACAAGTTCGGTTCTGGCACGCTGCAGGCAACTGAATGCAAATTGGCACTGACCGAGCCTTTGACACCAAACCTTCACTCTGAACCGCCAAACACATCCGCACTGATGAGCGCCAAGAAAACCTTCAAACAGATATGGACTGAACATATGCTTGGGGTCGAACGGATACAAAACAGACTTGGGATTCAAGGCCTGAAAAACAGACTCTCTTCTAAGCAGAACAACATCCATGGGTCCGGGGTTTCTAAGCCACATTCTTTTTCTAAAGAGACACCACCGGCACCAAAAGAAAAAAAATGCTGCCGGGAAAGACACAGAGCGCCTTGCCGATTACGCACAGTCACAGCTGAAACAAGGAGGAAGAGACGCGGCGAGACGACGTGCGTGTGCACATCGCCTGTCAAGGCGCACACATGTCCTGTCCCCCTTCGGACAAGAAACCGACAACAATAGATCTCGCCAAGGCAAGCAGCACGCATGTGCTGCCTCGCTAGGCAAGACCTAAACACAATGCCCTGGGAAGGTGGCGGTCCCTGGAGATTTCCTAAGCCCTAGGAGAGGGGTCCCGTGCACTCCCTCCTATTTTAATGATATGACCCAGGAACTCAGCCTACCTGTGAGTTATTTAAAAGCAAGCCAGCGCTTTCTTTTTGAAAAAGAAAATCCAATAGGTTTGCGAATATCATGATTTTGCTGCAATCATTTTTACCTCCTTTTTTAGCCTTGCGGGGCTGCCAGGGGGACCCCAAGATCAAGGCTAGTACTCAGGGCATTCCTACCCTGCTCCCTTTTCCTTTTTTTTTACATTTTATTGTGGGACTCCGCTGAAGCCAAGTTGCAAGATGGCTGCCAACACTTCCTGTTTGAAGTTTTGGCAGCCAATCATAGCTCTACATATCCCTGCACGAGCTCATAATTTTAAGCGATTAATTGCGAAGGAACCACAGCCACAGATATAAATAACTGGATTCTCTTACATTGCTCAACAGCTACTGACTTCCCTTTTTCTGGCCCTCGCTTGACAGATCACCCTGAAACTTTCCATGCAGAACAAGACCCACAAAGACACTTTTTTGGGAAAATTCGCCAGAGTTATAGACAAGTTCAAAAATGCCTTTTCAATGGAAACATGGTCCTACTGCAACCACCTTAGTGAGTGTGTATGTATATATATATATTACCTACTGGCGGTCGCCAGTAGGTAGTTATAGTTAGGACCCTGTTTCCATAGGAAATCCGCAACATTCTATTTGGAATAACTTTGGCGCCGGTCGACGAATCCTCGCGAAATTTTCAAAATAGGTGGGGCGCTACGCTCCGCTCCTACCCTGAAAGTCTCGGGGGGATTCGTCAAGCAGGGGCTGAGACAAAAGGGGGGTCCCAAAACGCGTTTTCCCCATGCATTTTTCCATAGGACCTTTAGACACAGCTACAGCCCGAACGGCTGAACAGAATTACTTGAAATTTGGCAGAGAGGTAGCCATAAGGTCAAGGAAGTGCCTTTTGCAGGTCTGGTGTAAATCTGTTCAGTATTTCCTGAGAAAATAGCATTTAAAAGCATATATATATGTGGGCGGAGCCTAACCACACATCTCATCCTGAGATCTGATTGGCTGTCAGCACTTCATCCAAGAAGTGTTGGCAGCCATCTTGGGACCTATATACATGATAGCACCTCATTAAAAAGCATTGCAGTTAATAGAAGGTTTTAAGACTTTAGTTACATTATAAATCATTTGTTGATGGTACCATACTCATTTTAGGAATTGTGGTATGTTCTAAGGTGATTTCACCATGTGAAAAAGCCTTCTGCTGGGATATCATGATTGAGAGAAAAATATTTTCTCATGCTTTTACCACAGAGGTTTGGAAGGTGATCTATAGGCTAAACTGAGAGCTTATTTTCTGTAAATTCACATTATCTTTCTCAGTCATGTGAGAATGAAGTCTGACATTCTCAGTAAAACATGTACATCCAACAAGGGCAGAGACTGTCAGTTGATTCCTTTGTGTTCTACTGCAGCTTCCCAGAGTGTTCCAAAGAACTACTAGAGCGCTAACAGTCCTACTTATGATAAACGTATGGCACACCTGAAGCCATCTTGCTTGGATTAAAGTGGTAACTCTTAAAACATTTAATTTAAAAAGGAACAAAATGAGGGGGTTCATTTTTCCATAAAAAGTATGATTTGTGCTGCAGAAAGAAAAATTAGGGCACATTTTGAGTGACTTCTCAAATCCTCTTCTATTTCATTAAAAAATTCTGACATGCAGACTGAAACATGCACTTTCAATACCAGCAGCAGTTTTCCCTGGTGAGCAGTAGCTTTACTACAGTGATCTAATGAGCAAAAAGAGTGCTAACATTCTGAATTTATGGCAAATGTGTGACACATCTGAATGCCTTCTTGATGGAATCAAAGTAAAAAACTGAAAGTATTTCCTACTGAGGAGACTGCAGTAAATGAGGAAATTAGGAAACTTCATAACAAATAAGTCTCCCAAGATGGCCACCAGAGACAAAAGAGCCCAAATGTAGCCCAAATATCACCCAGATGTAGCCCAAGTATAGCCCAATGACAGAATGTCCCAGAATGTTCTTAAAAACAACTAGAGCGCTTACTGTCTTCATTATGACAAAAGTATGGCACACCTGAAGCCATCTTGATTGGAATAAACTGGTAACACTTAAAACATTTAATTTAAAAAGGAACACAATGAGGAGGTTCATTTTGCCATAGAAATTATGATTAACGCTGAAGAAAGAAAATGAGGGCACATTTTGAGTGACTTCTCAAATCCTCTTCTATTTCATTAAAAAATTCTGACATGCAGACTGAAACATGCACTTTTAATACCAGGAGCAGACTTCCATGGTGCAGTAGTTTTACTACAGTGATCTAATGAGCAACTAGAGTGCTAACATTCAGAATTTATGGCAAATGTGTGACATATCTGAATACCTTCATGATGGAATCAAAGTAAAAAACTGAAAGCATTTCCTACTGAGGAGACTGCAGTACATGAGGAAATTAGGAAACTTCATAACAAATAAATCTCCCAAGATGGCCACCGGAGACAAAAGAGCCCAAATGTAGCCCAAAATCACCCAGATGTAGCCCAAATATAGCCCAATGACAGAAGTGTGCAAAACACTTATTATTTTGTGTTTTTGCAGTGTTATATAGTGCAGACTTGTCAGGTATTGGAGTGCTTTACATGAGCATTGGTTACATCACACAAGAACAAATTCATTTTGGTTGTAGACATGGGGAGACTAAGTGATTTGACCAGAATCACAGAATGTCGAGCTGAAGCAGAAACTTCAACCTGGTTCCCCAGTTGCAAAGTCTGCAGTTCTGGAAGTAACACCACATCCTCTCCCCTAAGTGCAACATTTAATCAAGTGGTCAACTGGATAAAAAAACATAAAGATAACAAATAATTTAAAAGTGCTTGGTCGCTATTTGAAAACTCAGAAAATATGTCCTTATTTTAGTCTTTTAGAGCACTAACCATAATTTTGATGCCAATAAGACCCTCTCATATATGTAATTTCTAAAGGAAATGCTCTAGGTATTACAGTTTTGATTACATCAAGATGATGTCAGGCGTTCCACACTTTTGTAATAAATATAGAATGTTAGCAATCTAGTTGTTCATTAGGATACTGTTGAGAGGCAGAGGCCAGGGGCACGGACTCTGAAAATTGAAGGCAGGTAGGAGGGTGCAAAGGCAACAATTTAACCACACTGAGCAGGCAGGAAGGGCCGTGGAAGCACAACAGACTATGGAGGGCAGTGGAAAGGGAGGCAGGGGCAACAAACCAACAATACAGGACTTGCAAGAGAGGCTGTTGGAGGGAAGATCTATTACGGGTCAAGGAAGCTAGGGGCGGTCCCCAGATCCCCGGGAGCCACCACAGAACTGAGCAGGTGAGTGAGTCAGGGACAAAAGGGGCACCTTAATTTGAGCCGGGGTGCCTAGGAACGCTTGCTCCAAAAATGAAGAAAACAGACATATGAGACATGGAATTGGAGGCAGAATACAATGGCAGTTTAATGAGAAGATGCAACTTCAAAGAAACCGCAGAATAGAGACATAAAGTACAAAATACAGAATCCAGATAATCATACAGCTGTCATAATATTCTCTGTATCTCAATTAATGTACTGACAGAGAGAGAGAGAAAACACATCTATAAATGCATCATGAGAAACAAGTTACACCAAGGAAAATGTTACCTAGGAACACTCACGTTTACTCTTAGAGCAAGCATTCCTGCAATTACAATACAAAATCTTTTAAATGCAAAAGTAAAGAGAACAATGGTTAAACATAACATGACATTTCATATAGGTAAAATAGAATAAGATACTTCAAGCAAAGCAGAGCAAGACATTTTAAGCAAAGGAAGACAAGAGCTCCCAGCTCTTGGGGAAAACCTGCACTGCCTGTTAACCTACATACAGACGGCGAGGTAGTCCGTCGATATCTGTGGGTGCTCCCTTTTTATATCATTTTGTGGGCTCCTTTGCACGCTACATCTACCTACGTATGCTACCCAAAAGCTTCGTCTGCAGATTTTACCAGACATTTCGTCATTTACCCACTTAATGCTGACAATGGACTGGGTGAAAAGGTCAGTCTCTCAGGCCAATCGCTTATCGTAAGTTCCATAGAGCAAGCAGAAAATAATGGGTATTGTACGGGAATTCAATATATTCATGTATAAAATCTCCTCAGTTCTCCTAACTTGACGCTCTGCGGTTGCCACTTCCTTAAAAGCGGGAAACCTGCCCAGGAAGCAAGTACCAGTCCAGGATGCAGCCTACTGTATGTCGACAGCTTCAGGGGGATGTTGAACTTTGATACCGAGCACGGAGCACTCGGGTAGGGTGGGGGCTACTAGTTTGGATCAGAAGGCCTCGCAGACCTGCCTTCAGACTGCTATACACTAAAATTGCAGAGCTATGGTCAATTTAACAAAGAGGCCTACATATTGAACAGAAGGGCCTACACAGGGGTTTTATGCTGGCTGAGTGGTAAGGATGTCTCAGGATAATTATATAGCAACACAGGACCCGCTGGTCAATTTAATACGGCCTACAAATGCAGCTGGCAGGGCAAGGACAAGGGTCTCATACTTCAGGTGTGGACAGAACGGGCCAGGGGCCCCCTGTGATACAAAATCTACCCTCCTTCAAGGCTGTGGCAATGTAATAGACCATTGTGGGCAGAAGGAAGAGGCAATGGTAGTACAACCATACATGCCAACAGACCCGATTCAGCCAGGAAACGTCCAATGTTTTTAAGCTCAAATGGGCTTTATTTGATCTGTCTCCTGTCTACAATATCCTCTTTTTCAATGTAACTCAAAGGGGAAAATCAATACCCCAGTTTTTTTTCAAAATCTCCCTCTTACCAAGTTCAAAATGTTCGCAAGTATGGTACATTGGATCATGGAAGGAAATGGGATAGGGACATGGACTTGGATAACAGAGGACAGGAGGGACATGGAGAGGTGCACCAAACTGACCCTGCAGGGCAGGCATCAGGGTTTGCAGCAGCACAATACACCACACAGGGCATGCAGGACGGGAGTGCAGCACAACAATCCATAGAAAGCAAGAGGGAGGGGACAGGACCATGCACATGGACAACAGAGAACAGAGGGGCAAGAGGCAATGGTAGCTAGCTGACCATAATGGACAGACAGGAGAGAAAGCTGCAGCATAACAGACCATAAAGGGCAGGAGGGACGGATCAGGGGCATTACAATGGAACAGACAAGCCAGGAGGGAGGGAGTAGGGCTGGGGGCAAGGGGGCAGGGCAGGAGCAGCAAGATAGCCATGGAGGTCAGGCAGGATGGGCACTAGAAGCAAGACACACCATGAAGAGCAACAGTGAGACTGTGATGGCATACACACAGACCATGGAGGGAAGGTGGGAGGGGGTCAGGGGCAGCTAACTGACCACACAGGGAAGGTGGGAGGGGCCATGGCAGCACAGAAGACCATGCATGGCAAGTGGGAGGGTTAGTGGCAGCACAATGGCTATGATGGGCAAGAAGGAGGGTGGAGGGGCATGCACAAAGGACGATGGAGGATAGAAGGGAGGGTCAGGACCTGTGCACAGACAAGAAAGTTCAGGGGAAGGGACCTCACAACAGACCACACGGGGCAGGCAGGAGGAGCAGTTGCAGCACAACAGACCAGGGAGGGCAGAAGGGTGTGGCAGTACAATGGACCATGTAGGACAGGAGGAAGAGGATAGGGGCATGGCATGTGGACAGGCAGGGTGGAGGTGGCAGGGACAGGTTACAGTCATCTGACAATGCTAGGCAGGTGGGAGGGGAGTGGCAGCTCAACAGAACACTCAGAGTAGATAGGAGTGGCAGGTCCATGGGACATGGTGGGCAAAAAGGATGGAGCAGGGGCATGCACAAAGACATCGGAGGGCAGGGGGAAGGAGAATAGGGGCAGCAAGCTAAGCACAGAGTTTAAGCAGGAGGTCAATGATGGGGCATAGAATTGGGCAATGGAGGGCAGGAGGAGTGGACTGGTACATCATACTAAATTGAGGGCAGTGGCAGCACATCAGACCATGCATGGCAGGAGGGAGGAGGCTAGTCCATGGATTCACACAACAGAGGATAGGGAGGAAGGGGATGGGGCAGCAAGCTAACTGTTCAGAGAAGGCGGGTATTAGGAACTTTATTGTTTTTAAAACATTGTGTCTGTGCGAACTACTTAAAATATGAACAAGTATGCAGCATAATCTCACTTTTATTCAGGAAGAAGAGGACGTTTGTGACTGTGACTCCGGGCTCACTTGGCAGAAACACCCCCTGACCCTCCACCCCCTATCGCAAAATGTAATGCCCGTGAAAAGGGTAGGTGAACACAGTGTTATATAGAACATAGACCTGAGAGCACGATTGAAAATGAAAACTAGATATAGTGTATGGTATAAACTATGCACCAAAAATTGTGATATAAGATGAACCGGGCGTGAAATATAATATGCAATACATTGTGCGCAATGACAGATTCATTGGAGAGCGCGAGATAGCACAGGCACTAGCGCGTGCTATGCGATATGCGCCTTGGAGTGTAATATGCACAGGGCAGTGTTGTGTAACCTAACTAGTCTCTAAAGTTGTAATATAAAATATGTGCTGGGGAGTGTAACGTTGCATATGCACTGTGACAAAGATATGGATCCCAGATTGTAATATGTATGGCATAGCACTGTGCGTTATAACATAGGCATCGAGAAAGGCACGTTAGATGGGGCAATATAACCCGTGCAAAGATAAGTGTGGCATGACATATTCACGGGGTGGTGTTACAGTGCACATGGGCTAGAGAGTGTCATAGCATATGCACTAGCTAGTGGAATACAACACAGAGGTGTGTGGCACTCGGCAGGCAATGGTGGGTGTAACACAGCATTGGGCTCTGTCAGGAGCACGCTGTGACTCTCAAGTGATGTTCGTCCCCTTTCCAGAGAGTAAAATAAAAAGTATTACACATCCGGCAGTGGATGTGTGTTTTATTAACCGTGAGGGGGGTTTCTTGCATAGTTTTGGTCGAATTTTTGTCGAATCCCCTTTGAATGGCTTGGTGTGCATGTGTATTAAATGTGCCCGTCAATAGCTACCCATGTTTGTATAAATAAACGACAAGGGTGTCTACCAGGATTAGGCACGGTAGGGCATCAGACATGTCAGAGCTTCACTAGTGGTGTAAATACATTCCATGTGGATTCATTGCATGCATAGTCGCCTTTTAATGAATATCACGCAAATCGTCATGGTGATAGGTACGTACGGTTTGTCCAGCATGTCCTAGGTGTGTCTATGAATATATATTTTTTAAAAATAATAAAAAACAGTGGCCGGCCCTGGGGATTGGGGTCAAAAAAATATAATTAGGAGACTGGCCCTGGGGGATGGGGTCATCAGGGCCAATAAATTAGAATAAGAAGGGGAACCAAACAGCCCCCCTTCTTAAAAAACTAAAATAAATAAAAGACATGCCCCCTCCGTGCAGCACTCTGCAAACGCGCCCCCAACAGGCATCTCCAGTATGCGCCAGGGAGCTGCGCTGCAGCCAGGTGTTCTGAGGCCAAGCCCCTTTTTACACCTCTCTGCAACGCAGCTCTGTGGCCCTTACTGGAGGTACCTAGTGGTCTAGTTTGACCCTAGGGACCCTTAGGATTCAAGGGGACTTAATCTCTCAACTTAGAACAGCCACAGGGCGCGTTTACACAGTGGTGAAGGGAGGGGACGGGGCCTGAGGTGACGTGTGCAAACACGCACTATGGCACGTTTTAAATTGGGGATATAATTTCCCTTCAATACTGAGGGCCCCTGGAGGCTAACTAGCCCACCAAGTGCTTCCAGTAAGCGCCACTGAGCTGCATTGCAGAGAGGTGGTCCAGGCCATGCCACTTTTTACACCTCTCTGCAACGCAGCTCTGTGGCACTTACTGGAGGTACCTAGTGGGCTAGTTGGACCCTAGGGACCCTCAGGATTCAAATGAACTTAATCTCCCAACTAACAAGCATTTGCAATGCAATAGGTCTCGCATTCACACGAGTTTAAGCTATTAGAATTGTAATTGAGAATGCCTTTTATTTATGTTTTAAATCCCAAAACATAAATAAAAGTCATTGTCCTTTACAATGCTAATAGCTTATTTTATTTTTATAGCACGCATTTGCAATGTAATACGTCTTGCATTTGCAAGATTTTAAGCTATTGTCATTGTAAATGACAATGCCTTTCATTTACCCGTTTTAAAAACAACATATAAATAAAAGGCATTGTCATTTACAATGCCAATAGCTCAAACTCTCATAAATGCGAGACCTAATGCATTGTAAATGCTTGTTCTGTTTTTTTTCACCTTCTTGACCCCTTATACTCGCTGAACTGCCGTTGTGCTGTATGTGTTCAGTGGGTGAGGGACGCTTGCACTGTTAGTGACGCATAAAAAAAACACTCTCACTTTTAAAAAAAAGTAAATACTATTACCTTTGTCAATGCTTGTTTGTTAACCAGCTGACTGCAACTGCGAGGTGCGATGCAATGAAACGTAGACATCTTAGTCTGCGCCCGGGGGGGCACTCTGTAATTCCCTGACACTGGGTTTGCACCACTCGTCACACACAAGGGGACAGCCTGGGGGGGTGGGGGGGTTGCAGATCAGAAAATACTGTGCAGATTTCCAGACTAATTACCGCCCTCTTCGTTCGAACAAAAATACTTCAGATGTGCAAGGGTGGAAGACAGAGGCCGGACTAGAGCCAAATTTCAGGGGGTGGGGGGTAATAAAAATTTTGGGGGGGGAGGGGGTGCCTAATTCATCCAGCAATAGACAGAGTGGAGGATGCAGGGGCTTTAAGAAGGGGTGAAAAAAGAACACAAGCATTGGAAATGCAATAGGTCTCGCCTTTGTTAAATTAATTTGTTTTGTAAATGGTATTGTTTTTTTAATTTTGTATTTATTAGTGTATGTTTTTGATGTATATATATGCATATATGTGTATATATATTTTTCTATGCATATATATGTATGCATTTATATTTGGAAATATATATATGCATAGATCTATGTATATATATATGCATATATATGTATGCATATTTATAAATATGCACTAATATATACACACATATATATACACATACATATGTATGTACACATCTGCATATATGTATGCATATATATTTATTAGCATATATATGTGTAAATATGTATGTATGCATACATATGTATTAATATATATTTGTAAATATATATATATATATATTTGCATATATATGCGGACATATATAAATATATGTACACATTCACTTTCTTTTAGCGACTGCTAGTTTCAATTTGCTCTTATATGAAATAGTGGAAATCCCCGTCTTTTTTTCAAAAACATATACAAAATGAATTATTCCACTGCAAAACATTTAATAGTCAGCAGGAGTTTCCCCCTGGGTTCCTGTTAAGCGCTACAGACGGTGTCAACATCGTTTCTATCCTTAATTAAAAGGACTTATCTATCCTGGCCAGTAGCTTCTGTTTGCACAATTTCTCAGTATCTCCAAGCTGCACAACAATCTTAAAAGCCTTCATGCGAATTAAAAAAGAAATATGTGCCAACACAAATCAAACAACATAGCTTTCCTGGAGACAACCCGAAGTGTAGTTTTGTTTCTCTCTTGACAAACGCTGTTCTGCAAGTGCGTCATCTCAATGAAGTCATAAAAAGAGGCTTGAGAAAACTATTCATACCAAACACTGGAGAACTAGAAATCTTTGCAGCACTGCGGCGCTCTGAAATAAAAACATAGGCGCGCAAGAGGTGATGGGTTAGATGGAATGGACCTAACTACTAATCCGAGTTTGAGAGTGGAGATGAGAGTGACCAGTGATTAAAGGTGGGCGAGCTGACCTTTGACCCCAGAAGAGGCTCCGTCCGTGGTGGCGGGCACACGCCCAGTCGCCCACAGTCGTCATCAGCTTACACACAGCAGTTCCCTAATTTCACTCCTCAGTAGTTTAGTTCGGTGTCAATCAAGGCCTCTGTGTGGTTTGAGGTACCCCTGCATCCTTAAAAGGGGTCACATCTGTTTGCACAGTGGGCATGGAGCATATACGTCGGCCTGAACCCCCTCCATTCTCCGACCAACTTACAGGGCCCGCGTGGGCTTGTGTTTGAAAACCGTTTTGATATTATCGAAGGGACCATCAGGGGGCAGCTGTGACCAGAAAGCGAGGAAGAAAATCCTAGAAAAGGCGCCGAGAAATACTGACGCCAAGGGAACAAACAGCAGCGCATTATGGAGCCGGTATAGCGAAACAGAAGTACACACCCGACTTCACAGGAGAGGAGAAGACGGGAGCCACACGAAGAGCACACATTTCAAAGAAGACCGCAGAGCAACGGCACACAAGGGGAACGGCGATGACAATTAATATTCATTAATTAAATATGAAAATAAATGAAAGGTCAATGATTAAATAAAAATTTGAAAAAGTAGGACGTAAAAGAAGATTGTTTTTCGTGTGAGTTAAAGTTACAAGCGGTTTGGTAAGCCTACACACGCAATCTTAAAAACAAAAACGCCACAAGCCCCACGCGCCGATAATAGATTAAGGTAAACGTGAACAATAGAAGGGAATGCATCCTACACGCAAGACGCATGCAATAGTAAAAAAAAAAAAAAAAAAATGCAGAGGGAAGAGCATATGACAAAGAGAACAAGTACAGGCTATGCCAAGCGGAAGTGATCGCGTTTGCGATCAAACATCAAAGCGGCAAAAGTGAAAGTAATCGAGCAAAGCATCAAAGGGCTGGGTGAGAAGGGAGGGGGGAATGCAATGAGCAGAGGAGCAGCTGTGCACGTGCATGTGATCGTGCACTCAAGGTTCAGGCCAGCCAAAAGACTGTGGGTAGCACTTTGAAAATCCCACATATAAAATGTCTCTTCGAGCCTTTGGCTCGCGAGACCTAAAAATGGACACAGGGCGTGTTTACACAGTGGTGAATGGAGGGGACGGGGCCTGAGTTAACGTGTGCAAAAACGCCCTGTGGCCTGTTTTAAGAGGTAGTTTTAATCCCCATGCCCTATTATATACTAGGGGCTTACAGAGGAGGTCATGCTAATCACAGGGGGACCCCAACGCATAATGTTCCCTAGTGTATGTAGGTGTTTTCACTGTATTCTAAGTGTCTTTTAACATAGCACTGGCTCTAGGACTGGTTAGTCAGACTCAGTTACCACCAGTATCCGTCTGAAAAAGTTGAGGGTACAGGATGATTTTGCAACAAGGCTTCTTTCTGCTCTTCTTTTTGTTCTTTCTGCACGTTATCCTTCTTCCTGCACTTATCTTCGTATTTGAGGACTTCTGTTGCTTCTTTCTGCACTTCTTTTGTTTCTTTCTGTGCATTTTTTCTTCTTTCTTCACATGTCCTATCTCTGTAGGCATAGTTAGAAATTAGCATTTAAAAAACCTTTGAAATTCACAGAAAAAACCATAGGTTTCAGGCACGTTATAGTTAGGAATTAGCATTTAAAAAACCTCAGAAATTCACTGAAAAAACCATAGGTTTCAGGGGTGTTATAGTTAGCTGGACTTTTCACTTGTACAAAACCATTGAAATTCCCACGTTATAGTTAGTTCAGCTAACTATAACTCGCGCGTGTCCGCAATGCACTGCTGATGACGTCACATATTACATCACTCATGACATGGTCAGTGACATCACTCATGACATCACTGATGACATCTCAAATGACATCACTGATGACATCACTGATGACATCATCCTTGTGATAGAGTGGCAGACCTCCTCTCACCCTAATATAACCTTTGATACACACATTCAAAAATAGAGACTAACATTTTTAAAACAATGGACATACCAATACCAGTTACAACAACCTCTTCAGTAATTCTAAGATCCACATACACATCCACTCATTCACCAACAGTCCTATACAGTCACTCATACATGTACTCACTCATCATATGTACTCATACACCTATACATCCTGTTACACAATGCCACTCATCCATAGAGTTACTCACACACATAGTCACTCATGCTAATAAAGAATCAAACATACATTTACTTGCATATACAGTTATACACACACCACCATACTTACTTCTACGGAAACTTACACATACTTAGTCTTTTAAACAATCACTTATAGAAACACATACTTATTCATACAGGAACTCTTTCAATCTCTCACTCTCACATATACTCACATATATACACCAATAGTCACATATACTAGTTTAAAACATATGTAGTTACTCATAAAGACACTATTGAGACAGTCATTCACTCACTAACACACCCATACACACACTCATCCACCCATACAGTCCTGCACACATGCTGTGTTCAACCCATACAAACAGTGAGTCACTCATTCATGCACCTATGCACTACGTAATACCCCCCACCGAACCATGCAGACACTCAGACTGATACTCAAAAAACCAACTAATAACCTATATAGACACCCATGTAGCTACTCACCAACCCATGCAGCCACTTATACACAAAGTGAGAGACTGATACAGATATTTACATATTTAAACATTACTCACTAAGCCATGTATTCACTATGATACACTTAATCAGTCAGTTACACAATCAATTTTTCAAAAACAAATCATCCATTTAGACACTTATATACCCATTTATTCTTCCATCGACCTTGAGATATACATATATAAAACATATTTAATTTTCAGAAAAACACACATTCACTGGATGATGTCATCAGTGATGTCATCAGTGATGTCATTTGAGATGTCATCAGTGATGTCATGAGTGATGTCACTGACCATGTCATGAGTGATGTAATATGTGACGTCATCAGCAGTGCATTGCGGGCGCGCGAGTTATAGTTAGCTGAACTAACTATAACGGGGGAATTTCAATGGTTTTGTACAAGTGAAAAGTCCAGCTAACTATAACACCCCTGAAACCTATGGTTTTTTCAGTGAATATATATATATATATATATATATATATATATATATATATGTGTGTGTGTGTGTGTGTGTGTGTGTGTGTGTATATATATATACACAGAGAGAGAGAGAGAGAGAGAGAGAGAGAGAGACATAGAGAGAGAGAACATTTTTAAACTTTCTGATTCTGATTGGTCGATCCCATGGGATTCTCATGTGACCATGCAATGTGACTGACGGCGGCAAAATGAAGAAAACTGTTGCATTTGCCATTTAAGGACTCGGGGATGTGGTCCCCAAGTTCTGAAGAGCAACCAAAACACATAAGGGGCCAAGGTAGCGATACCCTGACCCCATAGACCTTCTGCAAGTGTCCTAGAGGAACACCTCCTGGGACTAAAATTTTTTTTTTTTAAATCTTCTGGTTTGCTGCGGTCCAGCAGGATGGCATCTCTTGTGAACCCATCTGGACTGGTGTGAAAAAGTAAGAAAATAAGGCTTTGGGGCCAAAGCTCATGCATGGCAGGGGGTGAGGGTTTGGCTGTTGCACAGGCTTTACTTCCCATGGGGCTGGCCACTTTGTGCCTGGCCTCTCGGTTGGCTGATCACGGGTGTTCAATCATTTAATCAATCAGGGGAATTGTAAGTGTGCTACTCTCCGTGAGTATGTCAAGGCGCTCGGGGGGGGGGGGGGTGCAGCTCCGGTCAGTCGAAGAGCCAGGTCTTAAGGGGGGAACAAAAGGCTGTGTGTGGGCCAGCCACCAGCAAAGTTAGGTATGGTAATGAGATGTTTGTAATTGTTTGGAAAGCCCAAAAATGCACAGAAAAAATGAAGGTGAACATGGCGTTATAGTTAGATGTATAATATCTAACTTTACATTCTTTTAAAAACATCAAATTCACTGGAAAAACCAAAGGCTACAGTCACCAGTCATAGTTCGCGGAGCTAACTATAACTTGTACCACTAACCATGCCCTGTTTATGGCAGTAAATGGCGTACAATCATGTAAACCATAAATTACTCTTTACACACACAGACTCCCCTAGGTGAACCAAGGTCTTCCTATACACAGCCTTTGCCTAGCACAAAGCCCTTTTTAGGGAGCTAAACTCATGTGGCAACTAAAGAGACACAAGCCGACTCGCCAATCCCGTGCTACAGACATTTTTTAGGCTGTGACATGTAATAAATATATGACCTAGTAGTGGTCGCCACTGGGTGGCTATAATTAGGATCGTATTTCCATAGGAAATACCTTTTTGTGTTGCTGATAGGCAGTAAGTCTCTGAAACCCTGCTGCTTTTTATTTTCTATAACACATTTTATTGGATTTCCATGGTACAGTCCGGGTCGTAGCCCTGCATATACATATCGGAGACAAAAAGACTCAAACGTACCAAAGCATGTATACATTATTAACTGCAGAACTTGCATATAAAATAACAAAAACATGGCGTAGACAGTTCCAGTTCCCATATATCTTAGGTAGTCTAACTGAGTACATTAACAGACGGTGATGTAGTGTGGTGCAGGTTGTACAGTAGTCAGGGGTATGCGGGAAGAATCTCTTTTCAGGGGGTCTGAGAGGGAAGGAAAGGTAAATCTATACCCTCATATGTTGCCCATCGGGACCATATTTCCTGTGTTTCTGGGGAAACCTTGGGCTTGGAACACAGTGATCTCTGCACCCATACATCTGTCTAAGTCCTTTCTCCACCCCCCTAATGTCAGGGTGACGCCCCCTTCCATACCTGGGCGATGTTGTGCTTAGCAATAGTGAGGGCAAGGAAGAGTAGGTGCTGTTTGTACCGGTTTCCCCCATCCTGTCAGTGCTATGAAGTAGGAATAACTTTGGGTCGAATGGGAGATCCCAGGATAATACCCTGCCCAAAGTGGTTGAGGCCTTGCACCAGAAGGGCTGTAGTGCTGTACAGCTCCAGACCATATGTATAAATGTTCCCTCTTCCCTTTCGCAGCGCTAACATAGGGGGTATTGGATGACGATAATACCTTACGTCAAGTTGAAAACATATCTATGTGGAAAAGCATTGTTTAATGTTTAATTTTGGTTTGAGACTGGTTTTGCAGTTTTTAAAGGTGTACCTTAGTGGACACTATGTGTTATATTCATTTGTTTGGGTACAGCATAATTGAGCATAGGGCTAAATAACCATTAAAATTTAAATTTAATTTTAATAAAGACCCTTTTTCCGCCACACTTGTTTCAGGGCGGGCCTCATATTCCTGAGAAAGGTTCCAGGTGAGGTGAGGTTTAGTCCCCGATCAAGACGGGTAAGCCAAGCACTTTTGCATTTTGCCATGATTGGTTTAAGAAATTGTTAGTTCTTAGAGGCCGTTTGGCCCTAATTTTGGAAGTACACTCAAATACAGGGGTTGTTGATGATAATTGTTCTATCTTTTTAGGTGACTTTCGCACCCCTTGAATTGGCGGATTGAAACTAAGTAAGGTTGTATTGATTCCGACCTTTAGCAAACAAATTGTGTTATTCATTCACTTTCACACTTTACTGTGGGGGGTGTAAGTATACTTGGCAGTAGCAAGATTTTGACAGAAAAAAGGTCCTGAAGAAAGCTGTGGGTAATTTACCCTTATGGCTGAAACATGTCGACCTTTAAATTAGCAGTCATTTGTAAACACTGCTATTTTTTGCACTGTTTTTAATAAGTGTGTGAGGAGTCTGTTTAATAAAAGAAAGGTTTTTTCTCCTGCACAACCCTTTTTTAAGATTTCACTTAATTTATTATTTTTTCTGCACTGCATTGTTATTATTATTTTTCTTGGATCACGAACTATAGACACAATTGTCTTTCTGAATCGCAGGTTCCAGATCCATCTATCTATATGAGCAAGAGAGCTTCCAATGGAGATAGTCTCTATGATCAAGAGATATACTCCTTAACTGGGTGGATCGCCAAATGATAGTACCGATCACAATAAAAGATCGATGGTAATCCAACCTCTGCTCTAAGAATTCTTTGTTTTGACTCTCCATTTATACTCCTGTCTTTTTGTGCTTCTGTTTATTCACTTTAGACCCCTAGTTCTCTTTGTGGTTTATGTGGTTTTGGATGACCCCCATCTTCCAGAGATGGGATCTCGTCTAGTATACACGGTGTATTTATTTATATTGAATAAGGCGGTAGCGAGAAGACACTGACGCTCCCTGGGGATAGCTAAGGCTCCAGCCCAGTCATCATCGGTTCAGTCATGTATGTCATCTTGCCACACCCTTCTAGTCTTATGCAATGTTGTTCTGGTGTGTGTTGTTAAAGTCTGATAAATCTGACGGATTTTATGCGCACCCAGGACTCCTATTACCAGGCGGCGCTCAAGGGGATGGAACTTTGGCAGGGTGTCCAAGAAGAGAACCGTGGCGGCGAGTGCACGACACAGGTGGAGATATTTGTAAAATTGTGTCTTATGTAACTGGAAATCCTCTTGTAACTGGTGGAATGACTTTAGAGTAGTGCCCTGCATAACATCCCCTAGGGTTGAGATGCCCACCAGGTCCCATTTGCGGAACCCCATTAGAGACACCACCGGGTGGAGATGGGTACCGTGCCACAAGAGAGTCACCTGGGTCAGGCGGCAACGCCATCCCATTTGTCTAACCGTGTACCTACAAAGCCGGACCACTGTTCTACTGGCGTGAGTTAAGAAGTCCAGGCTCTGTGCGCTGTATAACAGCTGAAGAAGTGGGACACCTTCCATTGCCACGTCTTCAAGTGCGAACGCCGGGTCCGTTAGTGAACTATACCACCATTCGTTTATGATTAATAAGTGGGATGCCGCATAATATGCATATACATCTGCCGCCGGAGTATGTTAATTGTGCACAAGTATGTAATGTCACCCAAACCACCCCATCATTCCATAGGTATTTAGTATAGATGGCGTTTATTTGTGCAAACCAGGATCGTGGTATATGGTATGGGAAGTTCTGCAGCCGATATGGGACTCTGGGTAGAGAGACCATTTTAAAAATCGCTGAGCGCCCGTACAGCGAGAGCGGGAGGGAGGACCATATTGCCATCTCATCTAAGAAACTGGTGACAAGTGGATTTATATTCTGTGCCCATGAAATCTTTGGGCCAGGCGACATGAAGATACCCAGATATTTGAAGCCCTCTGTCGTGTTGTTTATCTGTGCCGCTCACGCTCCTCCTCCCTGGTCTCCCCATACCGGGAATAGCACAAATTTAGAGGGGTTAGTATGAAGCCCAGTGGTCTGGCCGAACACTCAGAGGATCTGCAGGATTCATGGGCCCAAGATCCATGTGTCGGTCATAAAGAAAAGGACGTCATCTGCATAAAGTGCGATGCGGTCGGATCGTGACTGTGGCCACTTAAAGCTCTGGAGTACCGGGTCGTTGCGCACCCACGCCGCCAGGGGTTCCACAGCCAGGGCAAATAAGAGCGAGGACAGGGGGCAGCCATGTCTCGTGCTATGGCGGATAAGGAAGAGGGCCGCCCGGTGCCCTGCTATGCAGACCATAGCCGTGAGATTTGTGTAGGCAGGCGGACATATGCTAAAAAGCGCTGGCCAAAATTGACGTCTTCAAGAAGTTGGAAGAGGTACACCCAGCTGAGGAAGTTGGCTGCCTTGTCAATATCGGCTAGTAATATGGCTGCAGGGCACTCTAGCCTTGGGGCCACAGCCATGGCGTTATGGACCTGTCGGATATTGTGGCAAGTGGCCCGGTGTGGCATACAGCTAGATTGATCGGGGTGGATCAGATCGTGTACACAAGCCTGCAGGGGGTCAGCCAGGGCCTTGCCCAAGAGTTTGGGTTCATAATTATTAAGAGAGATGGGACTGTATGAGGATGTATCGCATGCGGGTGACCTGGCTTGAGGAAGAGAACAATCTCCACATGCCGCCAGTCCCGGGGTAACAGGCTTTGTTCAAGAGCGTCATGTATTGCCTCTAACAGGTGTGGGCCTAGTGTAGACATGTGGAGTCAAAGGAATGGTGCCGGGGTCCCGCCCCGGGTGCACCAGCACCGCACTTAACTTGTCAGTGGTGATATGAGCATTTAGTTGGTCTCGCATCTGATCGATGAGTCTTCGAGGGGGGGATATCTTGGAGGAATTCAACTGTGAAAGCCTCCGACAGCTGTTCTTGCTGTAAGTATAATGCAGAGAAGTAGTGCGCGAATTCATCAGTGACCACCCCGGGGGACGAGTGCAGGGCGCCGTCTGCGCCTCGGATAATTAGGACAGTGGCTGGGGACTTCCCTGCCTGACATAGCCTATGAAGCATTTTGCTTGATTTGTCCCCCCACTGATATATCCGGTTTCGCAACGCCAGCAAGATTTCTTTTGCCTCAACAATGAGATCTTTTGTGTATGTTTAGGCTTTCCTGTTTTCAGTTTCTATTTTTGGTAAATTCTGGTGGTGTTTTTTCAGTGTTTTCCAGTGATTTCCATACCTTAAAAAAACAGTGCTTTTCAGTGGTTACTCATTTTCGCGCCAAAAAAATCAACTGAAACAGTGTTTTACCGGTGTTTATGTGACGCTTCGCTCTTATTATTGCTTTTTCCATTTTCTTCAGAAATTGTATACTGCTCTACATTTCAGAAGTTAATTCAGTCATGAAATACTTTCCATTGTCCTTTGATTCTGCTGCACAGATTTAACAAGCATTTGCAATGCAATAGGTCTCTCATTTATGCGAGTTTAAGCTATTTAAGCTATTGGCATTGTAAATGACAAAGCCTTTTATTTATGTTTTAAAAACGAAAACAAAAATAAAAGGCATTGTTATTTGCAATGTCAACAGCTCAAACTCGCGTAAATGCGAGACCTATTGCATTGCAAATGCTTGTTTTAAATGAAAGCGTGAATTGGTCACACAGTGTTTGTCAATAAATAAACATAGAGAATTTTTTTTAATGCTAAGATGAAATTGCAGTGTGGCCGAAGGGGCATATTCAAGTCAAAAAAATGGGGTTAAGAAAAAGACTTCCTCTAGCAAAACAAAATAATAAGTATTTGGGGCTTTGTTATTGCACTTGATTTTTTTTGCGTAGGCGAGACCTAACAAGACTTCAGTGCACTGATATAATCTGATGTACTAAAGCGAAACAGTTCTGAAATACACTTTAATTTTGAAGAGACCATTTTACACTTTTGCTGCAAGATGGCTGTAAAAATGTGGATGTTCCTAAAGTTGAGCGGTGCTAATTCCTTTCTTAAACTTCAAATAACCTCCAAAAAATGCTTACCTATCTAATCAACATCTTTTTAATGTTAGAGCTGAATCTAATAAAAAGCAGCCCAGCGCAGCTGTAGACCAGGGTCCCGCATGTAAAAGGTAGGAGGGCCACATGCAGTCCTCGGGCCCTGCTTTGAGTATCACTAGCCTAGGATCACACAATGTGGTCAACTGAGGGGAAGCAGGCATGGACCCCAGGTTTTATGGTTCCACATTGGGCAATTCAATTCAGCAATTAGATTTACATGCTTTGCTTCCCCTACACCCACCTTACAGCCCCACTGCCCCAGCCTACCCCCCCTGCAGGCATCAGTGCGGCCCTCTGGTACACCAGAGAGCAAAGCTGTGTGCCCTCCGAAAAGATATGGGTTGAGGAGCAATGTAACGTTTGCATTTTGTGACTGCCGGAAAGAGTGGAAAACTTTGCTGGAAAGAAGGATTTAGCTCATGTGTTTTTCCTGTAAGTGATTCACTATCAAAAGTTGGGCTTTGCGAAGACTTTTCCCCCGGAATAACAGTTTTACAAAATTATTCCGGAACTTTAAACTCGTAACCGTTGCAAGTTTCCCCAGTGTGCGAATAGCACAGAATTTTTCAACATGAAAGCCGAAGGTTGAAATACTGGTGTAGTGTGTGCATGGTGCACAGATCTGTAAACTGCAGACTAAACAGGATACATGTTGGCCTAGTGTGCACGGTGTGGAGAGCGATGGAACCTGCGAGCCACAGGTTGAAATACTGTCCCAGGGTGCCATGTTGCACAAATCTGTGTAACCCTCACACCAAAGGGTGAAATGCTGGCCTAGTGTGTATGGTGCACAGATCTGTAATCCTCACACCATTCTAGCCCAGTGTGCATGTTGGAGATCAGTTCGATCCGCAGGCCAAAGACTGGGCTGCTTGCCTGGTGAGCATATTGAATAGACACCCCCCCCCCCCCCCACCCACCCATGGGACAGACGTTTGAAATGGCGACCAGTCTCGATAAAATGCAACCCAAGGGACAAGACAACCACAAAGTTGAGTTGAGGTCGGAGTAATTTAAGGCCAATAAGAGATAGTTGTGTGCTCGTAAAATGATCTTCTAGTCTTATCTAAAATCAGTGTGCGCCTCACCCAGCCACCCCCACCCCCTCTAACCAATCCTACAGGGCTCCGATGGGGACTTAAACTGAATAATAGCCTGCTTAGATGGGTGATTATGCAGTCGAGCGCCCACTGAGCTCTACAATAGACCTAACAAATGTGCCCCCCCCCTCATAAAAACCTGCTCTGTGGAAGCACATACTCGCTTCAGTAGAAAAGGGGGCCCTCCCAGCCAGCAGGCGTCCTCATCCTATTGGCTACTGCCAAAACACAAGACAACTGAAGGTGTCATCACCTGTCAGGAGTTTCAGCCAAGACCTGCGGACTGGCCCCCCAAAACCAGGGAGATCTTGAAAGGAAGAGTGTAGTGAAGAGCGAGAGCAGCACCCAGCCCCCCTCCTCCCCACTAGCACCGAGCGCTATCCAAGGGCCACTAGCCCCAAAACTGAAGACAGTGCTTGGAATCCCACACGGTAGTTCAGGCCTGGTCAGACCGCAGGGTGTGCTAAAGAAATACAGCTGCTCGCCCATTTAGTCAGCCACCCATCCATGGCACGTGGGTCCGGTACTGCGGCTGAGTTGCCAAGGTGGTCAAAGCTAGATTGGGGGATGGGGGAGGGTGAACAGTAAAGAGGCGTCCTCGGACAGCACCCCTTCATACCCTAAGCCACGGCTTCGAGGAGCATTAATTTAGCCACCACTTTACCCCGATTGCAAGGTACATGCACTTGAAAGCATCTCCTACGTCATCATACGTATTTATTGTGGATATATAGCTCAGTGGGTGGTTGCTTTTGTCGCAGAGAACCCTTTTGGGATAGCAGTTCATGAGGCAATCTGTAAAAGAGGTAATTGGTGGGGGCACCAAAAACATTATCGCGACAGGCATTACCAGCGCTAAAGCCGGCCTTGCTTGTAGCTGGGAGCGTTATCTGCGCTATCAGCACTTAATCTGCTGGTGAAAGTTCTAACTAAGCAGTGGCTTTTGGCTTTTGCAAGCAGGCGTGAAGATCACAAGAATTAATTTCACAGCACACACTTTCTAAGTCACCTTCAGGCGAAAAAAACATGAGAACCCTTGGTGTACTGGTGCTGCAACTACTGCAGAGGTCTGTGGGCGATTTGAAAGTCCAATGTTTCACTCAACATATCATCTTTTTAAAAGTGAATTCGTTTGTCACAGAAGCGCAACTAGAGCCAGATTTCGGGGGGGGGGGGGCTGAGCAAAAATTCCGGGGGGGGGGGGCTGAACTTTAAGCAATAGGCAGAGTGGAGCTGCGGGGGCTCTTGGAAGGGGTGAATCAACAGCGAGGCCTCATTAACATGCAAATGGTCTTTTAAAGACCTGTGAAGTGCTCGGGTGCGGCTGCTTTTTTGCCCGGGAAGGTGTCTCATCCCGGGCTGCCACACACGACGGGGTGGGGGGGGGGGTGGGGGGGGGAGGGGGGTTGCTGAAGCCCTGTGAGTCCAATGGGTGTTGCGCGCCTGGTTTGTCATAACACATTTTCTGAGCGCCGAGAAACAAGGCACTTGGTAGAGTGTGCTATATAAATGTTGTTGCTTTGACCAAGGTATAATACGCGCTTTTATGCAACTTTAAAGTGAGGGACACCCCATGAAATGCGTGGCAAATGTTTGCCACCACCCACTCATTATGGGTATCTATAGCTTAACTTGACAATAAGTTTCATTTCAAACGCCTCCAACAATATCTAGGCACTGCTCTTATTATTTCCCCACTGAATAACGCGCTTTTATATTGCACTTCATACAGTGTCTACTCAACTTAAATAATAGTTGTTAGCAATGAATAATGTTTTTACGTAGCGCTTCGTGGCATTTGTAAGAGGTAACACTAACAGATGCTATCCCGCTTAATGATTACAACGCACCAATCTGAGACGAACGAAAGCCTGCGTTGCCCTTGGCTGGAGTACAACCTGTGACTGGCAGATGAGACCACCGTCTAACTCACTGAGCCATCCTGCCGCCACTATAACAGAGCGAGCACTGTGCAGAGACGGAATGGCAAAACACAAGCGAGAGAGAGAGCGCGCGTCAGGAGAGAGAGGTTATAAAGCTGCAGGCGAGGAAAAAGCTGAGCCAGAGGAGACGAGTGAGAGACCAGATATGACTAGCCCGCGAGTGGTGCAAGAAACGTAAGCATGCCGCCTCTTTCCCCGGTGCCCACCCCCCGTCGCCCACTCCTTTGTTAACAACATCAAAGCCTTGTTAAGTAAATGGTCTTTTTAAAGACCTGTGAAGTACTCGGGTGCAGCCGGCCACAGTAAGGCAGCAGAGCACAACAGCTTCTCTCCCCCCATGTGAGCCAGGCAGGGGGCCTGGTGTTGCCCTTGGGCCATTCACACCATAGCTCCCCGTGTGCCTGACCGGCCCAGATGCACTGTTTTCCCTTGACACCTCGGCGCCAGGCACCACAGTTTATAATGCTTTGGCTCCATCAAGTGGCCAAGTGGTGTAACAGCAACGAAAATCAGTGACACTCGGTTTAAACCGAGTCCGCTGATTTTCGTCCGGTAGTGTACTGTCGGTCAGATTCGGTTAAAACCGAATTCCGGACAGCCTATGTATGTTGTTGTGTTTGACGTATGTTGCATTGGAGAGGAGATGGGTTCATGGATAAACTGTGCCTCTAGGGGTGCCTGGTGGCTGCTAGATCGGCCAGTTGGGTGGAGCGTTTGCGTTTCTCGTTCTTACGATAACTAATGTCAAGCCGTCGGACTGTGGGCTTTAGGGCATCCTATAGGGTATCCTTGGATGGGGCTGAGGCTACGTTTGCATCAATATATTCCTGGACTGCCCTGGTGAGTGTCTCCTGGTAGTCGGGATCCTGGAGGTGCCATGGGGACATACACCACAAGAAAGGGGGGTTTTTGGGAGAGTGTATGGAGTTTGAGAGTAACCAGGGAATCATCCAACAGCCTCCTAGGGAGGTGGGAGACCTTAGATACACTATGAATGTAGCTATGTGGTGTGAACATGTAGTCCAACTGGGATAGGGAGCTGTGGACGGTAGACATGTATGTGAAACCTAATTCGGCAGGATGGTACTCGCACCAGATGTGCAACCGTCCCAGTGTAGTGGTAAGGAGGCAAAATTTAGATGTCTCTTGTTGAGGGGCCTGGGTCAGACCCACGCCTTCTATCTAGTGGTGACATGACGTCGTTTCAGTCTCCTCCCAGAAGGGTCAAACCATCAGGGAGTTCACCCCAGAGCCGAGAAATATTGTCGACAAATGTATTCCCGAAAGGAGGGGGAGCATAAATACTACCAATGGTAATGTGTTCCCCATATAGTGTGCCTGATAATAGGATGTATCGTCCCCCTGGATCTACCCAGTGCTTTATGTGGACGAAGGGGACGTGACGGTGAATGAGGATGGAGGTCCCCCGGGATTCCCTGATTAACCCTGCGTGATGTATCAAGTAGTATCAAAATCTGGCCAAGCAGGGAGCCTTGGTGCCTAATAAGTGAGTCTCCTGTAGGAGAAGGATGCCGGCCTCGTAGCGCTTGGCCTGGCAAAGGATGACGACCCTCTTGATTTTATTGAGCAGCCCCCTGACATTCCAGGATACCACGGTCAGGTCCCCAAGTGGGGGGATATGAGCCTGTGTAGTCATCTAATGTCAATACACGCGCTCTGAGGACCTAGCATAGCAGGATCTGGACTATGTGTCTGCGCTCCTGTAAAAAGTGAAACCATCATGCCAGGCCTGGGTAAGGATGTATCACGGCTGTGAGGCCCTTGTGACCTGCTCCCTTGAGTGGGACCCCTCAGATTTACCTTTAAGTCCCCTTGTGCAGTGTGTTTTCAAGTGGCCCCCTTCTTCGAAGTGCGTCAGCTACCAACGAACTCAGCAACTTGCTCCCGGCCCGAATCCAGGATGCTCCTGAGAATCCGCTGGTGCATCTTTGGTCCTGGCCTTGCTACCTACCCAAATCCCAAACATGAACCTTGAGATCAAACGGAGTGATTTTATATGCATTTTTCTATTTTCTTCCATTGACTTCCATGGCGCGTAATTGCGCACATAAGTGATTTATTTAGCAAACTTGAAAAACTCACATCTTAGAATGTACTTACTGTAGAACAAAGTTCTTGGTCTGAAAAATTACATATAAATTGGTGTCATTTTTGTAAATAGGTCTATGAGTTATTGTTCAGTATGTGTCTCATTTATTGCCTCTATGTACAACAAATGCTTAGCACTACCCTCTGATAAGCCTAACATCTCGCCCCCTCTACCACAAATAGAGTGCTAGTATTATCTATTTTTGCCTCTGTGACCCAACCTGTCTCACTGAAGTCTCTGCACAGTGTACAACTAGATAAGGTGAGCAACAATGAGAGGTGATTACTCCAGCTCCATTAAGAGTGATGTGAACTAAACATTCACATATGCCCCCCACGGTTCAAAAAGTTCCCCACACAATATAAATGTATTAAAACAGGTATAAAATTGAATATAAAAACACAAGAACTCAGTAATTAAAATAAAGCAGCAGAGTTTTAGAGACTGACTGCAAGAGTACGAGCCTCAGTCAGCAATAGATAGGGAGAGCCTATGGGGAAAAAGTGGCCCACCCACACCACAGCTAGAGTGGGTGAACAACAAGACAAAGTGATTACTCCAACGCCATTAAGAGTGACGTGCACTAAACACTGCACTTATGCCACACACCATTCAAGCTCCAAAGTTTCCAACACAATAAAAATGGATTAAATACATGTGCAAAGTGATGAAAATAAAAGAGCAAGGAGTCAGTAATTAAATAAAGCATCAGGAGATGCAGAAGGCCGCGCCAGGTTAAACAACCTCCACTTCGTGGGCTTCCAGGAGGGCTGTGAAGGCACCTCCATGAACGGCTTTCTCACCCAATGGCGCAAGGATCTCCTACCAGAGAACATGCTATCCACCTGCTTCCTGGTGCAGAGAGCTCATCGGGCATTGACGAAGAATCCGCCCCCTGGGGAAAGGCCACAGCCAGTAATTGCTAAACTGCTCAACTATGCGGTCCAGGATATTGTATTGCAATTTGCCAGATCGCACAAGGTCAAACTCATATTCGATTCTCGGCCCATAATGATTTTCCTAGACTACACCGCTTATTGCAACAACAACGCCAGTCCTTTGCGGCAGCAAAGCGTAGATTGTGGGACCTTAATATCCAGTATATGCTCCTATATTCTGCCAGGCTGCGTGTCATTTTTTACTCCAAGTCCCACTTCTTCGACAAGTCAGAGGCTGTCTTCGCCTGGACTGATGAACAAACCCATCTGAGGCCCCATTCTCCACTGCCGCTAGAGTCAGACTGCTCCTGAGGCTTGCAGCGGAACAGATCAAAAAGGACAAAATCAAAACGGCGCCACCTATCTGGCTCCGAACGACGTTCCTCCAGCCCCGAATGGACATCGTGATATGGACTGGCCGACAAGAGTCCCTAGCTCTAATACCATACAGACTTTTTTGCATTTGGAATATCCTGTTCCATACTAAACACTGAGTTGGGGTGGACACCCTGACGAAAGGCTGCCTAGCCCGGACATTAGTACCCCATATTGAAGTTTTTCAAGAGGGTTGGGAATCATTGGCGGTGGGTCTCTGGGTTTCCCCGTTGGGGGCCTGGGGTGTCCTTCACCATGAAAGATGCTCCTTGTTTATGGCAGTATTGGGGGGGTTTACGGGGTACCATTTACCAGGGACTTATAGGGGTTGCTGAAGTTGATCCAACTGTGGTAAAGTTTTAGGGAAAGGACATTGGTTGTGGGAAACTAGTTAGCAGGAACCCAGTACACCTCAGTGAAAGTTACCTCAAGAACCAGGCAAAAAGTTGGGGGGCAAATGTGCAGTTTTTAGTGCACGTCACTCTTAATGGCGTTGGAGTAATCACCTTGCCTTGTCGTTCACCTGCTCTAGTTGTGGTGTATGCAGGCCGCTTTCATTCTTTCTAAGTGCCGCAGGCTCTCCCTATTTAATGCTGACTGCAGCCCGGATGTGCCACTGGCACACCAAAGGCAAGCCCGTCTGCACCCGTCAATATCACGGAAGCGGTCAGCACCACCCACTATGCCCTAAAACGCAGAAATTCTAACGGAAGTCTCTGTTATTCTAAAGCAGAGCTATTGGCATTTAACACTCTTAGGAATTGTTCCCACAAAATGCTCCTAGAGGACTTTACTGGTGGCTTAGCTTGCAGCCAGTGCGGCTTTTGGCTGGAGCCTAACCCTCCCTCTATATTGAGTAATATGGTTGATTCCACAATTGTTTTGAAAGCCAAGGGCTCTATGAAAGCTTGGCTTATCAATGTCCATTCCCTTCAGAAGCATGCAGTACTCATGCATGATTTTCTTAGGGCTGAGAGGCCAGACTAATTATTTATTACTGAGACCTGGATGAATACAACGTCTAAACATGTGGCTGCTTTGGCTATTTTTGCTTGTTATAAAAAATTGAATTTGGACCGAACTTGTGGGAGGGGGCGGAAGCATCACTATCATTTATAAAGAAGATTATTCCTCTTCCTCTTCTCCAGTCACAGACCTCTTAGATGCAGAAGGACTTGAATGTTGTCTCTCGCTGAATGCCTAACAGTCGGTAGGAGGTCTTCTTATTTATAGACTGCCAGGGCCGGCCAGCTCCTTCCCGAATTGACTCACTGAAGCTATCTCTCAGCTTCTTTGCGTTTTACCCACTGTATTATTCTTGTTGATATTAACATTCACTGGGACCTCTCCAAAGAAAACTTTCTCTCTAAAAGACATTTTGTCCCTGCTTGGGCTTTCTCAATGGGTCACGAAGGCCACTCATTGCGGGGTCATATAATCAACCTAGTCTTCTCTAACTTTATTCTTTCCATGCTGGACCCCACTTCCTTATTCTGGACGGATCATCATCTGGCCCAGTTTAATTGGACTTCTTCCCATCATGGGGCCTGATTCACAGAACTAACTTAAGACAAAATCCTAAACTTACTACCATTTACTCATTTTGGTATTCACAGAAGGCACTTACTCATTGATGAGTAAGTGCCTTCTGTGAATACCAAAATGAGTAAGTGCCTTCTAATACCAAAATGAGTAAGTGCCTTCTGTGAATACCAAAATGTTAGTAAGTTTAGGATTTTGTCTTAAGTTAGTTCTGTGAATCGGGCCCATGGACCCACTGGTGATTCTGTTACTCCTTACCTTACCAGACCTTTCTCCAAAATTTCTCATAATAATTAGTTATATCATTAAGTGGGTCACCAATCACCCTGCAGACCCTTTCGAGCACCATTAATTCTGATATGCAGGAGTATGATGGGTGGCTGCGTATTTCAATGGAGAAACTTGCCCCTCATCCAACTCGGATGTAGGAAAATGATTTCTAGTCCCTGGATCGGCAAGGCACTTATACATGAGAAAACAACATGCAAAAGAGCGGAAAGGGCAGAAAGGGCATGGAGAAAAAATTACAGTTTGGAATCAAAAGAATTGTATGAAATGGCTTTGAAGAAATATGTAGCCATGACAACATCCACAAAGATAAAGTTCTATGAAGGCAGGATAGAAAGGGCAGGGAATAAATCAAGAGAAATCTTTAAGATTGTAAAGGACTGTGCCTACACTGCTGCCTGCCACGGAAGTAAGTCTCCATCGGGGTAGGGGTGCGACCAACTTGGCACATATTTCCACCCCAACATTCTGGACATCCAGATGAGTCTATCTGCGGCTTTGAGTACTGAAATGGATCATTCTGATTTTAATCTTTCCCTACTTTGACATCTTGTTGTCTGCCTTGGTTCAACACTATATCCTCAGAAGACTCTAGGCTGCACATGCATCAAGCTTTTTTCCATTCGCAAATGGGCTGATTCACAGAATCAGCCCATTTGCGAATGGAAAAAGGCCTTTTAAGGTGCATGTGTCTTTTTCCATTTGCAAGAAAACCTGTGATTTCCTAATTTGCGAATGCATTTAGGGAATCACAATTTGCGAATCCATATTTGCCAATATATGTATTCTTTCCTAAATGCAAACTTTGCATTTAGGAAACACTAATTACCATCAACTTGAAGTTGATGGTAATTTTTGCATGCTTTGAAAAATGCACGAAAATGCATTTTTCAAAGTGCCATGTAGCGCCTACATGCCCTTAGAGCATGTGTATGCTTCACATGTGCACACTTACCTTTTTTTGGGTGGCTGCTTCAGGGGGGCCTAGGCCCCCGGGCACCCTTGGATTTGCATTCGCAATTTGTGATTACCAATTTGGTAATTGCAATTTGCGACTGCATTACCATTCAATCCTATGGGCCGGTAGGCGCATAGGAATGAATTGAGTCACATTAGCCAATAGTGATTTGCAATTTCGAATCGCTATCAGCTAATGTTAAAGAATCGCAAATTTTATTGCGATTCTTACATGCATAGGCATTTGCGATTACCAAATAGCGATTCCTTAAAAATCGCTATTTGGTCATCACTAATGTGGAGTTTGATGCATATGCCCCTAGATGAGCTATTTTATGCATTAAGTCTGGTTCCCCTGATGATCAGTGCCCTGCCTCTATTTTGGTGTTGGGAGTAGACGTCATCAACTCGCTCCTGAATGCACGGTGGAATAAATCTTTAGTCATTGCTACAGTCCCCGTATGCTGGAAGAGGGCAAAATATGCCGTCTTTTAAAAAAGCCAAACGCTGATCCTGATATCCAGGGCAACCATAGGACCATTTACCTTCTACCTGCACCCGCTAAGATATGCAAAGCATTTCTTTTTAAAGAAGTGCATGCTCCCAAGGTAAGCCAGGGCTAAGGGGTCAGAGTTAAGTGTTTATATTCGGGAGGAGGTGCATGGTCCCCCTCCTGAGAGGCTCTGGAGACCCCATCTCCCGGAATCAAGGTAAAAAAAGAAGGAGGAGCACTTCCTCCCCTCTTGGAGCCTAATTAGGCCCCGGGGGACCCTATCCACCATAGCCAAAATGCATTAAAAGGGGAGGAGAGTCACGTGCCTCCCCCTCCATGAACCAAAAAGGCCCCAGGGCTGAGTAATTAATTGAGGGAGGGCCCCAGGGCTCAAATGTAAATAAATATAAATAAAAGGGGAGGGAGCCATGCGGCCCCCCCATCCCTGAGACTTCAAAAGAGCCTGGGGACGCCATTCCTCGGGGCCAACTCAGTGATTGAGTCCCGGAGAGTCCACCCCCATGGACACAGTAATTTTCCTGTCCACACTAGGGCAAGCAGGGAAACATATGTTTGCTCCTGTCTGGTAGGAGCAATTTTTAAAATGCTCCCGCCGGCTAGGACCACTCGTCTGCTCTGTTTACCTTTCCGAACTCCTACGTTCAGGGAAAAAGAACACATGAGCAAGCAGAAAACAGCAGCTCTCTCCGGGCTGGAGCAATGCTAGCTCCAGCACCCTGCGGGGAGCCGACTGGGGCAGCGGGGACCCTGAGGCTCTCTTGAACCCACCCATCATGGTGGTTGTTGGGTGCCCTGGATGGGCACCGGGTCACCCACCTATATCCAAGGCAAAGGGATGAGGGGGCCACTCAGCCCCCCTACCCTTTATAATGTCATGGAGACATACGTAGGGGGTCCCCATGGCACCCCTTCCCTTTTAAATGTATTCTGGCATTGGGGGATGGCTCAGGGAGAGGGGCCCATACCATCTTCCTCCTCCACCTTTTAGTTTGAAGGGAATAATAGGGCTAGGTGAGTGCTAACTCTCTCCTCTTTTTAATTCAATGTGGCCCCCAGGGAGAGGCCCCCAGGTCAATTAAGGCAGGGGAAGGGAGGCTACATTCCCCCTCCTATTAATATAGGCGAACCCAATGCTGTGCACGGCAAAGGGTGTGCACGGTGTGGGATTGGCAGCCTGCATGTGGATTGGCCACAGCACCTGGCCTGTGGCCACCACTGTGCATGGCCTAGGGACATGGAGGCTCACCAGAGGCTCAGCGGATCCTGATCCTGACAGATCTCAAACTAAGATCTGACTGGCTGCCGCCACCTCAACCAGGAAGTGGTGGCAACCATGTTAGGACTCGAAACTTGGTAAAGAGTCCTAAAAAAACTAAATAATATACACAAAGCAGCAGGGTAGGATTGAGGCCATAAATATTTGTTCCGCCAGAACCTGTAAAACTCGTGCCCTAAAGTAACTATAATTCACACCCTCAGTATGCAGTGCTACCCTACATATTACATCACTCATGACATCTTCTTTACTATCATTGATAATATCACTGTGTGTGGTGGGGGCACGAATTATAGTTACCTTAGGGCACAAGTTATAGTTACTTGAGGAAACTAGAACTATAACTGGTGAATTTAATTGAATTCTAAAGTTTAAAAAGTTATGTTGTTAATGAACATTTCACCTAACTATAACGTAACTTTAACCTTAGTTTTTTTTCAGTGACTGTATATATCTATATATAATCTAGTGTAAAAGTTTACATCGAAAAGCACTAGCACTTTGTAAACGAATTAATTAATTAAGATAATCGTTGGCACTTGCGACTAGTCTTTTTATAAAAGGTTGAGAAGTTGGAAAAATTTTTTTTCGAGGTTTTGATTTTTGTATATAGAAATCAATCAAGGATAAAGAAATTGCATGTAGAAATAATTGCAAGTGATTCACGCCAATGAAAATGTTATGTTGAAATAACAATTCATAATGTCATTGTAATAATTGAGTGCAAGGCATTGACATGGAAAGACGTTCCAAAATGGCGGGAGCTTTTGACCTACCGTTTACCATGGTTGATAAAATAATTTGATAGTCCCTCTTTTATGTTTTATATGTCACATGTTTGTTTTAAAAAGAGGAACGAATGATTTTTTCATTATCGTGAACAAGGTGGCGAGAGGCCATCGAAACGCGTTGATGTGAAAACTCATCAATAAAAAGCCGAATGAAATAACCCCCCTGGGAGTGCAGTGTGGTTTTTGCTGAAAACGACTTGAACCGTATGCTGAATGTTAAAAGACGGGGCGGCCGTCTTTCCTTTCTGCACCATCGACGTTAAGGAAGCACGCCAGTAAATCCGTCCAATCTGCATTGTTTGAAGACAGGCGTGCCCCCTGAGCTAACCCGCTTGAATTTCGCCAGTAATCTACGAAGAGGAGCCTGAAACCGGGAGAAGTTTTTTCGTCGACTTTCACGATCGGAGGATTGAGGAAGGAGAGCAAAAGCACCCGACAGAAGGCTCCGGTAAGCGTGGCGAAATTGGGAGGGCCCGGGAGTCGAATTGGACACACTGAACTGTCACGAGAAGGCTTTCCGTGGTTATAAGAGCAGTGTGAAGAAACTAGGGGAATACATCGGCGATAAAATGTGTGATGAGGAATATGCGGCACGTGAAGAGGAAGCTAAAAAGCTTTTTGAAAACATGCCAAAAACGCAAGAGAAAAACAGCAGTGTCCCAAATGTGGGAGGAGTTAATGATTTGACAAAACAATTATATGACTTTGAGAAATTAAAAAAAAGAGAAATATCTCGGTGGTGGGAGGTGGCCTCCCTAAGGCAGTACTTACAAGTAGGAAGAGTCCCGAGAGGACTACGAATAATGATTACGCCAACGTATGAGAATCCCCATGTGGACATGTTGAGCGAATGGGCAGAAAACAATGCGAACAGCTCGACTAACATGATGCGCATATTGTTGAAGTATGCTGATAAAGAACATGGGGAAGTGGTGGAGAAGATCAAGGAATTAAATGATATCTTTGGGAAACATGCTGAGAAAGCAAAAATAGAGAAATTCAGAACAGATCTTAAAATACGGCTAGAGAAATATGAGAAGCGGATCAAGGATAGAAAAGCCACAAAATTCACGCGTGACCGACTCGATTATGAGACAGGAAGAATATACACTTTTGCCAAAAAATTTGATTCCGTTAGACGAAAGCAAATTCAAAGTGGAACTGCAACACTGCAAGAAGCCTCATGCAGTGAATTGAGCTCCGATACAGGCTCGGAACAGGAGCAGGAACCTGAAAGAAGGAAGGGGCAAAGTGATATTCGTCTGGCGGTAACAGATGAATTCCGTTTTTTACAAATGGAACTGCAGACAGACCACCGACCTTCGAGAGGCCGCGGAAGGGGAAGAGGTGTAGGAAGAGGAAACAGAGAAGGGGAGGAGAAGGATACAGGAGGAGCACCAGATTGGCAAGCAAAACGCTCAATGCGCTCGAACATGAAAAAATCAACAAAGTAACCTCAAACAAGACCATTATAAATCTGAGTACCATTAACCTAACAACAGAAGAGCAATCTGTGTTGGAATTAGGGTTATCATACTGTGATGACAATGAATTTAATTATCCCCACAGTAGAATGGACTTGTACTTGTACGTGCGAAAATTAAAACTTGCTAAGATGTTTGCGAATAAACGACCTGACAGAACCCCCATAGATCAGTCACAAACTATTCAAACTACGAATTCGAGTGGCTTAAATACCTTGGATGCTGCAATTCTGGGCGATTTAATGGAACTGTGCAATGAAAATAACTGCCCTTCCATAGACTCTTCGCAGATAGAAACTCTGAATGAAGGAGATACATTCGGATTATTGAGTAGCGACCACACACCATTCCGACCACGATCTAAATTCTTGCCACAAACAGCGCGAGATAATTTGGACATTTTCTCTGAAAACGTGACGAGGGATCTGAAATTACTGTATAGTAACTTAGCAGATCAGAAGAAAGAAAGAGACCCTCGAAAAGAAATCATACAGCAAACGGTGGAGAAATTGATTAAAGATGACGGTGTGTTGGTGAAACCCTCCGACAAAGGAGGAAATGTTGTATTATGGGGACGAGAACTATATAAGAAAGAGGCCCTTACTCAATTGAATAATACCGAATGTTATAAAAGGATTGACATGCGAGAGTTTATTTTGGTGAAAGAAAAATACCATGCTAGATTAGATGTTTGGAAGGCAGAGGATTTATTGAACTGGGATGAATACAAATTTATAAGACAAAATAATCCAATTCTCCCAGTTTTTTATATGCTCCCCAAAGTCCACAAGAGTGTGGCTTCACCACCAGGAAGACCCATCATTTCCTCTTGTGGAAGCCTCTTTGAAAATACCTCAAAATATATAGATTATTTTTTAAACCCTATAGTTAAGACCTTGACCTCTTATATTAAGGATTCTACTGATTTTTTAAAATGTATTTACGATATAAGATGGGATGAAAACAGTATGATGTTATTAACGCTTGACATTGCTACTCTGTACACGAGTATACGACATACTGAGGGTTTGAGAGCAACTGAATTTTACCTAAACAGGAGGCCTCTGAGGTTTTTTAAACAAAATGAAATGATTTTAGAAATGATGCAATGGTGTTTAACCAAAAATATGTTTTTGTTTGGGGAAGAAATGTTCCAACAGGAACAAGGAACAGCGATGGGCACCTGCTTCGCCCCCAGTTATGCCAGTCTACACCTGGGCTGGTGGGAGGAGCAGGTGCTCAGAGGCCCACACTTGGAACATTGGAGTAACAACATACTTTTGTGGGTGCGATTTATCGATGATGTTTTTGTGCTGTGGGAGGGCACGGAAGCATCAATTGATGTATTTATTAATGAGATAAATTGTAACACCCTTAACTTGAAATTCACTGGACAATACAGTAAATCCTGTATAGATTTTCTGGACATAAGAGTTAAGGCAGTTGAGGGAAAATTAGAAACTACTGTTTTTAGGAAGCCCACCTCAGGAAATACAATTTTACATGCAGAGAGCGCTCATCCAGCCCCGTTAATTAGAAGTATTCCCTTTGGTGAGTTTTACAGAGCCAGAAGAACATGTAGTAGCCTTGAAGAGTACATAAAAATTGAGGAGGAAATGAGTGAAAGATTCCTACAGAGAGGCTACCCACAGAATATAATAGAAGGGGCAGCCTCAAAAGCAAGAAAACTAGACAGGAAAAAGGTTTTATTTGAACCCTCGAAAACTGAACAGAAAAAGAAAAAGAGGAATCTGAGACAAGGACAAAGTGACTGTAGATTTATCACTACATTCAATAAAAATCACAAAGAAGTCAGAATGATTTTAAACAAACACTGGCATCTTGTGAAGAACGATCCAATATTAGGTCCTAACATGAAAAAGCATCCTGAGTTGACCTTTCGCAAATCTAAATCATTAAAGGATCGAATTGTAAACAGTGAATATATTGAAAGTAAGAAATTGGGACCGCCTACTTGGTTGACACCGAAAATGGGTTTTAGGAAATGTTTTAAATGTAAGGCGTGCCAGCATGGAGTGAATCGGACGCATTTTAAAACTTCTTTTAACAAAACCATTAAAATCAGAGGCTTTTTAACGTGTAGATCCAGTTTTGTGGTTTATGCCTTACAGTGCCCCTGTCAAAAGATGTATATAGGGAATACCACCTTACCAGTGTTCCAACGAGTACTGCAACACAGGAGAGCGATTGTAAATAAGGATAGAACGTATCCAATCGCAAGACATTTCGAAAGGTACCATCAGAGCGATCCAACAGGCCTACAATACAGCTGCATTGCAGAAATCCCAAAGAAAAAACGAGGAGGGGATCGAGAGAAGGAACTCCGCAAATTAGAAACTTATTATATTTTGGAGTTCGACTGCAAAGAACCACAGGGTTTGAATGTGGATGAAGATCTACACACGTGTCTGTATTAAGAAATGAAATAGTTGCTAATAAAAAAGTATAGGCAAGGTAATTGAAAAAGTTCAATGAAACTCCAACCTGAATTAATATCTAAATAAGAGATGCCGTTTATTCAATGAATTATTCGTTTTTGAGAGGATGCTATACAAATTTTATGGTAGTCAGGTGGGAGATTGTATATACATCAAAAACCTTTTTTTAACCTTTTTTAAAGTTTACACTGATTCACTTGAAGCACTAGCACTTTATTATAGATTAATAAAGAGAAGTTGTTTACATGGAAAGCACTAGCACTTTGTAAACAGAAAAGGTATATGCACTGGCACTTTAGTTGAAATCTAGTGTAAAAGTTTACATCGAAAAGCACTAGCACTTTGTAAACGAATTAAGATAATCGTTGGCACTTGCGACTAGTCTTTTTATAAAAGGTTGAGAAGTTGGAAAATTATTTTTTCGAGGTTTTGATTTTTGTATATAGAAATCAATCAAGGATAAAGAAATTGCATGTAGAAATAATCGCAAGTGATTCACGCCAATGAAAATGTTATGTTGAAATAACAATTCATAATGTCATTGTAATAATTGAGTGCAAGGCATTGACATGGAAAGACGTTCCAAAATGGCGGGAGCTTTTGACCTACCGTTTACCATGGTTGATAAAATAATTTGATAGTCCCTCTTTTATGTTTTATATGTCACATGTTTGTTTTAAAAAGAGGAACGAATGATTTTTTCATTATCGTGAACAAGGTGGCGAGAGGCCATCGAAACGCGTTGATGTGAAAACTCATCAATAAAAAGCCGAATGAAATAACCCCCCTGGGAGTGCAGTGTGGTTTTTGCTGAAAACGACTTGAACCGTATGCTGAATATATATATATATATATATATATATATATATTTTACCACACACTTCCCCAAGAGGACATAACAGGTCACACTCCGGTGCTCACGGTGGATCAAGGTCTCGATGGAGACCAAAACGTGTAGGTTGTCTAATTGCCTTAAGGAGTATCTATGGAAATAAAGCATTGAATATGTTTTGAAAAATTAATGCCGGAGTGCGACCTGTTATTTCCTCTTGGGGAAGTGTGTGGTAAATTAATGATGACTGGGCTTGGTTGCGAGGTAACGCACAGCTCACAGAGAGCTATGCCAGTGAAAGGAGCCAAAGGAAGACTGATATATATATATATATTCACTGACACTGAAAAAACCATAGGTTTCAGGGGTGTTATAGTTAGCTGGACATTTCACTTGTACAAAACCATTGAAATTCCTTCATTATAGTTAGTTCTAACATGTTGATGTAGGTGTATAAGTATATTTGATAGTGTTCTATTGATCTTTGTCAGCATGTATGAGTGAATCTATGGGTAAGTGTTTAGATGTGTGTGTAGATCTAGGAATCACTGAGTGGGTTTTTAGAAACTTATATTGGTGTGTCAATGGTTTCAAATATGGTACTCCAGATTTTATAATGTGTGATGAAAGGTTATACTAGTGTATGATGAGGTGTATCAGATTGTCACGTGGATGATGTCATCAGTGATGTCATCAGTGATGTCACTGACCATGTCATGAATGATGTAATAAGTGACATCATCAGCAGTGGATTGCGGGCGCGCGAGTTATAGTTAGTCCTTGTGGGACCCCCCTAAGCAGGTCTAAGGGGTCAGGGTGTTTCTACCCTGCCCCCTTTTTTGCGTTTTGCGCACTTTTTTCAAGGATTTCTTGTGCCTCGGTTCTACCGAGGCACAAAATGGCTGCCAACACCTCCTGGTTTGGAGTGTTGACAGCAAGTTGACAGCCAATTAACATGCAGCTCGTGATCGGGAGGGTGCGCTCAGGGTGCGCTCAGGGTGCGCGGATCCACCGCGCTCATAGATATATATGTGAATTTACTTTTGATTTTCTCAGGAACTACTGAACTGATTTACACCAATTAACCAAAAGGCACAACTCTGAACCAAGGGCTACCTTTTTGCCAAATTTGGTGTAATTCCGTTCAGCAGTTCGGGCTGTAGCTGCGACTATAACTATAACTATAACTTGCGCGCCCGCAATCCACTGCTCATGACGTCACATATTACATCACTCATGACATGGTCAGTGGCATCACTCATGACATCACTGATGACATCATCCTTGTGATAGAGTGGCGGTCGCGCGAGTTATAGTTATCTGAACTAACTATAACGGGGGAATTTCATTGGTTTTTTACGAGTTATAGTTATAGTTTTTTAAGTGAATTTGCAAGGTTTTTTAAATGCTAATTCCTAACTATAACGTGTGTGAAACCTATGGTTTTTTAAGTGAATTTGTATGGTTTTTTAAATGCTAGGTTATGTTTTTTTTTTTTTCCAAGGTTTTTCACCATGCGCGCATGGTGCGCTTCGCGCACTGTGCGCGCGCTTTGGGCGCACGGTGAGCTGCGCGCACCCCGCGATTTAAAAAAATAAATTAAACAAATGTTTTTTTTCCCCTTGGGGGTCCTTCTGTGACCCCCCCACCAAAGGCTAGGGGGTCAGGAACTCTCTTCCCTGCCCCCTTTTCACGTTTTCCACCTTTTTTCCCCCTTTACTTTTCAGTGCGAGAGACAAAATGGCGGCCGACACTTCCTGATTTCGACCGATTCGAATGTTTACCGACATCTAACAACCAATCAGAATTTCGCTCGAGCACGGCACCGTGCGCGCACGTGTGCGTACAGTGCGCGCACGGTGCGCGCGTATAGATATTTATATGCTTTTAAATGCTATTTTCTCAGTAAATACTGAACAGATTGACACCAGACCTGCAAAAGGCACTTCCCTGACCTGAGGACTACCTCTCTGCCAAATTTCAAGTAATTCTGTTCAGCCGTTCGGGCTGTACCTTCGACTAAAGGTACTATGGAAAAATGCATGGAGAAAACGTGTTTTGGGACCCCCCTTTTTTCTTGGCCCCCGCTTGACGAATCACCCCGAGACTTTCAGGGTAGGAGCAGAGCGGAGCGCCCCATTTGTTTTGAAACTTTCGCGAGTATTCGTCAACCGGCGCCAAAGTTATTCAAAATAGAATTTTGAGATTTCCTATGGAAACAGGATCCTAACTATAACTATCTACTGGCGACCGCCAGTAGATAATATATATATATATACATATATATATATATACACACACACACACACACACACACACATCACACATGCACACACCAAGGGGCAGATTTACAAACCCCTTGCATGACTTTTGCATCTCCGTTGCGTCATGACGCAACCGCGGCGTAAATGTTGCGGCCCATTTACAACGTGATGCATCTAGGAAAATGCATCACGTTGTAAAGCACTGCGTCACATTATACTTGCGTCGGGTATAATGTATGCAGGGTGGGCGTTCCCACGCAAAAAGCCAGGTAGATCTGACGCAGTGAAATCTACAAGATTTCACTGCGTCACTCTACGCCTTCACTGCGTCAAAACCCCTACACCTGCTCAGACCAGGCGTAAGGAATGACGCAGGGCTTTTTGAATGGGACTCACCCATCTATTGTGATGCATTGCTGGAGTTGCGTCACTTTCATGAGCAACACCAGCAAAGCATCACTTTTGCGCCAACAGATGCGTCAGAATTTCTGATGCATCTGTTAATCCTTGTGCCATGGGGCACTGTATTGTAAATACAGCGCATCCAAAGTGGCGCAAGGACACACAGCGCTGACGCAAGGAAATGGATGCATCTATGCAGATGCGTCAGTTCTTTGTAAGTCTGCCCCCAAGTATTGTAAACTTTTTTTTAGCAGACTGTGAATTGTACATTACTAAGGGTGTGTGGAAGGGGGAACATCCTCAGATTGCCTCAATTACCCCAGTTATCCTCTTCACATCACTCTCTCCTGCAGTCTCTTGACATTTACGCTCTTCTCCTCCTCATATCATTCTGAAACACTCAATCTGTATATCTCACACTTCACCTCGTTTATTTACAGCACCCTCTTTTCACTCTCAGATGCACATACTTCCTTGCATCTCCTTTACTTCACCAGTTCCCCCACACACTCACATGTATGCACTGCATTTTCTTTAACTTTCACCCTGTCTATATTTAGGGCCTGGTTACAAGTTTTGGAGGTGCAGGAGCGGGTGAGCACACCCTCGTCAGGCTTCTGCACCGCCAAGACTCACTGCTGCCAGCCCGCCAGTTTTTTGTGGTCTGGCAGGCGGAGGTGGTCCCATGACAGTGCTGTTTAACCCCTTCCCCGCTCATGACGGAACCACTCCGTCATGAGCCACGGGTGCCGTGTGCTCATGACGGAGTGGTTCCGTCATGCCGCGGCCGTTGGCGGCCGCTTCTCCCACGCGGCGCTAATTCCCCGCCTGTGCGGGCGATTAGCGCCGTGGGCGGAGTCATGACGGAACCACTCCGTCATGAGCACAGCTCAACCGTGACTCATGACGGAGTGGATCCGTCATGAGCACAGCCCCACCGCGCTGCCCCCAAACCCCCCCCAGCGCTGCGGCGGAATTCCTGCCGCAGCCAAGGGGTTAAAAGGCTCATTGGTTCCTGAAACAGCATTGCCACAGGACCACCAGTGCACCTTGGTATGCATTTCTTCCTGTGCAGGAACTGGGAGTGCAGAAATAGAGGGGGCACAACATGTTCACCTCTGCATGTACCCCCTGCACAGGGGCAAGAAGGAGCCCTGTAGGGCGCTCTTCCTTCACTCACAGCCAGCCTTTTAATGGAGGAAGAACCTCCATGACACCGCTGGCAGTGAGGAAAGTCGTAATATGCTTGGTTGTGCCTTAGGGCACACCCAAGCATATTTTGGTCCTCAGAATGCCGCGCCACCTCCAGAGAACGAGGTTCCGTGTTGGTTGAGGCTGTGCAGTGGCGGTCGGTACATCTTAGTTGTATTCTGGTGCTCGGACCGCTGGTGCGGCAGTGGCCGGACCGCCATCGCTGCGCCACCGTGAGTTTGTCTGTCAGTGGACAGACTGACTCATATTTAGGCCCTTAGACAGTTGTCTTCCTCCTTCACACACTTTTTCATATAATCACAATTATAACTGTCACATCTGACCATTGCTCTGTGCGCTCTGTAGAAAGCACACATATTTTATAAGCATGTATTTCAGACAGGAGTGTACAGAACTCACAGAGTTTCACTCAGCAGAACTTCACAGAGCTACATTAAAACTCAGCGAGGTTTCGCAGCGTTCCGCCAATGGGTGGAAAGTATGCAGCTCGTGCTGCAATTTAGTGCCAATAGTGCGAGCAGCGTTAAAAATGAGTATATAACAGCACCATGCCTTGAGTTGGTTTTGCTGCTGCTCGAGCAGAAAATCTACTCGAGGGGCAGCAAGTCTACTCAAACGGCAGCTCTCTGACCACAACCGCTTGTGTTAGAAGATTTCACAAGGGAATACTAAATCTCACTCACCAGCTCGCTTTTTCTAGAGCATCGCAGGAGAAACATTCTACCACGCAGCGATTGGCTGAATTTGGCCAGAACTCCATGTTAAAGAGTAAGGGAGATTGAGCAAAATTCCACCTATTCCTCATGCGGAGCGAAACAATCCGTCCACCCTTATTTTCAGACCCCTTTATGACCCATTGGCAGGCACCGTGAGAAATTCAAACTACGTTCTGACTCAACTTGACAGCTCTCAATTTTGGCCCATCCGTAACCTTAACCCACACAGACATATAAGAGTGAATCTGTTCACACTATGCTTGAGTAAACTGTTGCATCAAAAAACTCCACTCACACACCAGCCTGGAAAAAGCGTTGGCAAAACCACAACAAATGGTAATGGTTGCAGAGCTATTGGAAATTGCCAATAGTTGGTTCCTTTAAAAAAAATTACAAAAGAAAACAAGCCATTAGAGACTACCACTTGTGTGTACACATGCATGTGAATGTACTCACAACCATTTTTTTATATTTTTTATTATATTTTGCTGAAAAGCATTGTCCTCCAGCCCTAAAACATGACAAGCACAAGTCTCTTGCTTTACTTGCGCTGGCACCCAGAGCAAAGCAAACACAAGGAGATGATTGATGGAGCGCTGAAACTTTTCAGACACTCACCCCCAGTCACAGATCTGGGTTGAATCCATCATCTTTCTTTTTTTAAGCATCTTTTTATTGGCATTTTATATCAATAAAGACATCATACACGTGTACATTTAATCATGTCTAATCATTATGTTTGCTAACCCATACAAGCCTGGATATTACAGATCATGCATATGAGTAGAAATTGTACGTTGACGTATATTCTTATTAAAAACTTTTTTCACTGTGAAATTAGATATCACAACATATATGTGTTCAAGGTAGTTACTTTCACATTTAGCCAAATGTAAGCTGATAACTTGTTTTATTCTATGAACATTAGATGAAACATTTCAAACCTTGTCGTATTCAGTCTCTATAATTTCTGCCGTCAGAGATATGAGTTCTCGTATTTTTCCTGGCAGAGCGGTGGCACATAATACTAGTCAGGTCGTTACGTCTCGCATATGCGAATATATCCAATTATCACTGGGGAGCGGGGGGGGGGGGAAGGGTTTGTTCCCGGGGAGGGGTCCAACTCTCCCACAACCGCGATACGTTCATCAACTTCTTCGTCACCCTCCTCAGCATCCATCATGTTTCTGGTTTCCCAATCCCGCAGCACCCCAGCCCATAGTTCCACTATAGGGCGCTTGCGTATTCCTGGGGCATCATCTTGCTCTCAGGGGCGTAACACAGGTCCCCGCAACCCCCGCGGTGCGGATGGGCCCAGTGCTCCAGGGGCCCCCTACTCAGCGCAGCCAGCAAGCAAGCCTCTTCAAGTCTTCATGAAATAAATAGTGTGCATGCCCTCCCCATAAAATTAAATGGTGCACGCACACCACGGCTTCTTCATTTATTAAATGGTTGGTGCGCATGCGTCGCAGCACACCGGAGAGGCACTCGGTCTCTCCGGTGGGAACCCTATGATGAAGCATGTCACCAACTAGGTTGGTGAGTGAGGGTTCTTTTAAAACACAGTGATTCACTTCTTTATCACCTCTTTGTTATTTCTCAGTCTTAACGGATACACTCTTTTTTTGTTTAACTATACTAGCCCAGAGGGATTAAGAGTGGCTCCAATTATTTCCCTCCCTCTCTTGTTGTTAAGTTATATTTATGCAGTCTGGTACTGCCATGTTGACTTGGCAAGTGCACCAACTTGCCAGTCCCTAAACCTTCCTTTTTCTGCATATTATTCACCCCTAAGGTAGGCACTAGGGTAGGGTGCATTGTATGTAAAAGGTAGGACATACCCTGATGTGTGTGGCATGTCCTGATAGTGAATTACCGCCATTTTCGTTATTCACTATTGCAAGGCTACCTGCTCCCATAGGCCTGAATGGGCAATTGATTATAACATCTTATAATCCTAACTGACCCAGGGAACATGGTAAAAAAACGAATTTAGTATGCCTGAACTCGGAATGATAAAATAGATCTTTAAGTAAAATTGGTTTTAACATTCTGTGTTTGAAAATACCACTTTTAGAAAGTAGGTATTTTCTTGCCTAACCATCCAGCCTGCCTCTGTTAGGTTGTGTATTGCCTGTCTGGTTTGTGAGTGACAGGGGCTAGGGTGGCTCCATGAGACAGGGTGAGTCAGCACTAGGCTGCATAGACCTATCTGCATTGGGAGTGGTGGGAGGAGTAGCACCTGGGCCTGAATAGGGCTGTGCCTGCCTTCCACAATGCTGGCTCCACCTCCTGTGGTGCGTCTGATGACCCTGGCCCACATTGACAAAGGAAGAAGTTGTGCACTGGCAGAATGTACCCAGAACTGGTTTGGACTAGCTACAGGCACTCTCTGCCTTCAGAGACAAAGGATTTGTGTGTATAAAAAGGGGGACCCAGACCCCAGAACTTTAGATCACTTCTGGGAATCAAGATGAGCCGTTGCTGAGGAGAAGAACCAGGAAGCTGAAGGAGGAGACTACCCCTGTGCTGTGTGTTTGGGGGTTGGCCTGCAGTGGTAGCTTCATTGCCAAAGAAAGGAGAAAAGGACTGAGTGTACTTTCATCATCTTGAAGAAGATTTCCAAGGGCTTGAAGATTAAGCATGTCTCCTGCCTGAAGTCTCAGGGATACAAGACTTGACCACTAGCTCCCCCCTGAATTCCCTTGCTGGGAATTGAAGTGCCTGCTGTTATGCTGGGCCTTCTAAGAGACTGCGTGTCACTGGGAGCTGGAAGTGCGACTCAACAAGGAAGAAGTATGTCGCCGCCGCAGCAGTTGTTGTTGCATCGCTGAGTAAGCGTGCCACCGCTGCCGCTGTCGCCATGGCATCACCAAGGCATGTCGCATCACTGGAGAAGCGTGCCACCGCCGCAGAGGTCGTCGTCGCATCACTGGAGAAGCGTGTCGCAGGGCCTGTCGCGGCTCAGAAGTTCACTGAGTCGTCGCACGGCCGTTGGGCACGCATCACATCTACGTTGTCGCACCGTTAACCAAGATGCCATTTTGTCACATCGCACCGGAGCATCATCGCATCGGATCGCAGTAAGAAACCGATACGTCAACTCCCCACACAGTAGGGAAGAGAGCCTCAACTTCCCTGCGCAGCAGTAAGAAACCTACGCATCCACTCCCCTGAGTGTAAGGAACGGCGCATCACCATCCCTGCAACCCTTTTGTTTGTTTTGTGTTACGCATCCCAGGTACTTTGAGAGTAAAGTGTCGCATTTACAACCTAAAGTGAACTGAGCTATTTCTACCATTTCAAAGTGAAATGAAATTAAATGAAATGAAATGAAAAATGAAATGAAAAGAGGAATTTAATAAAGCGCACTGCGGCCAAAGCGGCTTCCTGGCGCTGGGGGCTCATCCATACTCACAGAAAAAACCCAGGAGGACTAGCCAGGAAAAGCCTGAGAAAAAAGAAAAGTTTTGAGGGCCTTGCGGAAGTGGGGGTAGATGGGGATGGAATGGATAGAAAGGGGGAGGCTGTTCCAAAACCGGGGGGCCAGAACCGAGAAACGGGTGCCCCCGGTACGAGATTTACGAAAGCGGGGGATGTGAAGCAAAGACAGTGATGAAGAACGAAGAGTGCGAGCAGGGGCGTGAGAAGTGATAAGAGAATTAATGAAATGTGGGGCGGAACGATGGTGAGCCAGGAAGGCCAGGCAGGCGAGTTTAAAAAAAGATCTGAAATGTACAGGGAGCCAGTGAAGAGACCTAAGAGCAGGAGTGATGTGAGAACATTTGGGTAAGCGAAGAATAAGTCGGGCCGCCTGATTTTGGATGGCCTGAAGACGGCGGGTTTCATAGGCGGGGATGCCAACGTACAGGCCATTCCCATAGTCAAGGCGGGAGATGATTAAAGCGATGACTATAGTTTTAAGCGCATCAACCGAGAAAAACCGAGAGATCTTACGAATGATACGCAAGGAAAGGAAACACGAAGAAACAACAGAACTGATTTGGGAGTGCATGGACAGGTCATGGCTGATCTTAATGCCCAAGGTCCGGACAGAAGAGACCGGTACCGGGGGGGGACCAAAGGAGAGAGGCCAATGAGCAGGGGACCAGGGGTTGGAAGGGCCACCGGTGAGGACAAGCTCCGTTTTATCCGGATTGAGCTTCAAATGATTGGAGCTCATCCACTGCGAGATGAAAACTAGAGTAGAGCAAAACTTTGGAAGGGAAACAAGAGGGGATGAAAGATCGAAAACGAGCTGGAGGTCATCAGCATAGTTATACACGGAAACCCCCAGCTCGAGAAGAGAGGAAACAAGAGGGCGGATATAAAGATTAAAAAGAAGAGGGGAAAGAGAAGAGCCCTGCGGCACCCCACAGGTGACCGAGCGAGGGGGAGCGGAAAATCCGGAGAGATGAACCACTTGCGTCCTGCCTAGAAGGAAGGACGCGATCCAAGAAAGGGCAGTGCCCTGAATGCCCGCTGCGCTGACACGGTCAAGAAGAATGGCGTGATCGACCGTGTCAAACGCAGCGGACAGATCGAGGAGGACCAGAGCTTGGGGGAGACTGATATCAGCTTTCCCCTTAAGTTCATCCATGACCGCCAGCACCACGCCCTCAGTAGAGTGGCCAGGGCGGAAGCCCGCCTGGTGGGAGGCTAAGAGACGATTCTCCTCGAGATAGGTGGACAAGCAAGAAGTGACATAGCTTTCAAGGATCTTCCCGAGGTAGGGAAGCAGAGAAATGGGCCTGAAATTAGATAGCAGAGAGGGGTCAAGAGTAGGTTTTTTGAGAATAGGAAGAACGATAGCAGATTTAAATGAAGAGGGGACAGAAGCCAGAGTAAGAGAAGCATTAAGAAGAGCAAGAGGGGGGTCAGGGCAGCTGGAGTAGAGTGTTCTAAGAATGCGAGCAGGAGCACAGTCCGCGGGAGAGCCGGACTTGACTTTAGCAAGCAGATCCAAGAAAAGCTGAAAAGAAATAGGTTGAAAATAATTAAAAGAAGAAGAGGGTGAAGAAGAAAAGGCAGAGAGTTCAGGTTGGGGCAGGGGAGGAATGTTAGCCTTAATAGTAAGGATCTTATCAATGAAGTAGTCATTGAGTGAGGAACATAAAGATTGGGAAGGAACCAAGGATGTGCAAGTGCGGTCAGAAGTGGCAAGGTTATGAACTAATGGAAAAAATTTCACGCGATTTGTTGGCAGAGGAGGTAACTCTCTCTGTGAAATATTTGGTCTTGGCCGCTAAAATAGCTCTTTTGTACTCGTTCAAGAGGGTTTTGTATTTAAGCCGGAGAGTGGGACAGTAATTCCGTCTCCACTGACGTTCCGAACGCCTGAGACCCAGTTTAAGAGTTTTTAATTCACAGGTAAACCATTTGTGGGCATCATAAGGTCGGACAAGCTTAACCCTCTTGAGCGGGGCAGCCTGATCACAAGAAGAGGAGAGCCAGACACTAATGGCGTCAGCCTGATCGTCCAAGGGCAAATCAGTCAAGTCAGGAGCAGATAGGGCCAGAGAAGATGAAAGAGAATTAAGATCAATCTGGTTCCAGCTGCGTGCCAGGATGGTTTTAGAAAGAGGAGCTTTCTCGGCAGAACCCAGATGGATAGAAAAAGAGATCATGGAGTGATCCGACCAGACACAGGGAAGAAAAGAAGTGGATGAAATGTTACAACGTGAAGACCAAATTTGATCCAGGGTATGACGCTGTATATGAGTGGGGGCCGAAACATGAGAAGAAAAATTGAGGCACTTGAGAGTGGCAGTGAAATCTTTGGATGATGAGTCCTCCCTAGGGTCACCTGGCCAATAATTAAAATCCCCGAGTAGCAACAGCGAAGAATTGTTGACCACCAGGGTGGCCAGGAGATCCTGCAGGGTGGACACAAAGAACGGCATGGCTTGAGGGGGACGGTAAAGAAGAACAACGGTGAGGGGTAAGGGAAGATTAAGGGAGCGGGCCACCAAGAAGTCCACATTAAGTATAGAAGGGTGGGCGAGAAGTTGAAATTTCAAAGAGGATCGAATTATCATGGCCACACCCCCACCTACCTTACCGTCCGGGTGATCAGCTCGGAGGGCATAATAGGTGTCGGGTAAGATAGCTAGGAGATCTGGAAGAGAGTCGGAGGAGAACCAGGTTTCTGTGAGGAATAGGAAATCAGGAGAGTCAGTGTGGAGAAGAGTGGAAAGTGCCGTTTGATTTTTGGTCGCAGAGCGAGTATTGAGCAGAATAGCAGAGGCTGGAGGGAGATTAAGAGAGGAGCGGGGAGCAGGAGGAATACAGGGCAAGGGAAGGGAGGAAGTACTACCATCAGAGAGGGAACAAGAAAAAGGGTGGGCATAAATACCCAAAGCATCTATGGAGCCGTAGAGAAGGAGAGAGAGGAAGAGTAGTGGAATGAGCAGACAGTTGAGCCGAAGTATACACCAGAGGAGAGGCAAGGTCTGTGGCCCCTGGTCCCGGCCCGTCGCGGACGGGCGCAGACGGGCTTAACTTAGGCGCAACTTCGGCGCGCCTTCGTCGCGCCCGCTGCGCCCGTCCGCTGCGCCGCCGGGGCCAACTGGCCAAGATAAAGGGACACATAGGGGGAGTGGCAGGGGGGGAGGGGCCAGAAAGCTTCACCGCTAACCCAGAGCCGCCCAAGATGGATGACACGCCCGTCTCTGCTCCGAGCAGCAGCCCGGCAGGAGGAGGCGATCAGCGGCCGGCGCTCTGGGGGGCGTGCAGGCAGCAGCTAAAGTAGCGTAGCGCGATAGTCCAGGGCGCAGCTAAGAGACACCAAGGATCGTGGCACAAGGTGAGAATAAAAGTTAAAATGCGGCGTTGCTCCCGGCGAAGCCTCCGGAGATCTGTGACAGAAGTGAGACTTATTTTGATTACAGTATTGTGGATTTTAGTTGTTGGTCTTGTGTTAAGTCTATAAAAAGAATACTTATTTTTCGAAACCTGTGTGGTGTCCATCTGTAGTGTTTTCACTGTATTACTGTATGTGTTCACAAATGCTTTACACACTGCCTCTGAGATAAGCCTGCCTGCTCGTGCCAAGCTACCAAGTGGGTGAGCAGGGGTTATTTTAGGAGTGTAGCCCCTTACCCTGACTAGACGCAAGGGTCCCTATGTGGACAAATGTGCCAACCATTGCCAACTAGAGACCCCGAAATCTAACAAGCGGCAGCCTTCTGACTTCAAATTGCTGCGACTGCCCACATTATAAAAATCTCGTCGGATGTCTTCCTAGTGACTGAAAATCGTGCTCAGGGATGCTAAATCTCGCTTGCAAATGTACTGTTCTGGAGGAGAAAGTGAGACAAAATCCCCATTTTGTGGTGAATAGCGGAAATTAGCCAGTACTCGCATAACAAGAGTAACGCGAAATCACCAAAATTCTGCTAATTCTGCGGACAGAGCCGAATATTCCACCAACTCTTATGTCTCATAGGGGCACATCACTGGTTCCCCTGCTACTAAACAAGCTGAGTACATTTAAAATGTGCAAATCAGAACTGGACTCCAGCTGTTCAGCTGAGTCTGTGGAAAGAGCCTGAGCTGGATGTGCCCTTTTCATGCTAATGATAGACTCTTGGACGAAGCAAGGGGGCTCTCTGAGGTAGGGTAGGCTCAATAGCCCACATCCCGAAGGAGTGTGCTGTCTGCCTTCTGCTTCTCCAGTTCACATGTCTAGGGTCTCGGACTCAGAGGTCACCAGAAAAGGTTTGAGTAGCCTGCCCCAGACTCAGAAAGTGGAACAAATGCCAATTACCTGCCCACAGCTTCTGCTGCATGCCGCTTCTGTTGTCTAAGGTTGGCCTCTTTAGATAGGCCACTGTGAATTCAGCAAATCGTTAGATTTCTCTTTTATTGAAATGGAATGATCAGACAATTAAAAAAATCATAAATATCAATGACATCTTATTCCAAGGGAGTACTGGCACCCACTACAACATGAATTGTATCCATCATTAAAATAATAATTAATGATCTGGACCTATTGGATGCTGCAGTTATCACAGAGGTATATATATCACAACACTCAGAGTGCCTCTTCCAGATTAAACGCGTCTTTTAAAAAGAATAACGAAGCTGCAGCTGATGCTACTCAGATTTACTACCAAGTGTGGCCGTACAATGAACAAATACACACATATAAATAAACACATGCACACACAGCCACACAGCTCCATCTCAAATGGGAAACGTCCGGTTAATCTTAGTTTTTTAGCCAACATCGCTGTGCACTCTGGTAATCTTAGATTTGTATTTACTCTTTTAAACGTGGAATTTGAAATTTGTGTTTGCACAATACTTCCGTATAAAAATCCAAGACTGGCTGAATGTGTCCCAGGTGACATGTTGCAAGTTGGGAGCTGACCATACACATCCTGTCATGCTGCCTATGCACCATCCTTGGTCTGTTGCTGTGGCATTTTATGGCAAGACCAGAGGCTCTTATTTTGCTTTCTTATCTTGCATTTATTAGAATAGCAGCCAAGATAAGTACTAAAACTACAGTTCCCAGTAGGCCAAGGGAACGGCTGACCAATGGGAACAAAAAGAACCAACACCAACAACAATGAATGAGCAGTCCCAGGTATAACAACGGGTCTGACTGTGTACAGTCCTCTTTTCTTGCTGCTCGCAGTCAGATAAGTACCTCACTGCCTTTGCGTTCATTTTAATGGTGTATATGTGCCTGGTTTATCTGATATGTATATTGTTGTGCTTTAGCGCTGTTCAGTTTCTAACGCGAGTCTTTCCGACTCTGTGTCCCACGGTCACGCTCATCTGCAACTGCCCGTAATTACTCTTGTGCGCAATCACTGCTCGCGCGCGTTGACGGTTGTTTCAATGTCGCGCGGCGGCCGCTTCTACTGTGTCCTGCTTTCCCCTCACCTTCAAGGAGCTGTTGATGTCTGGACTGCCGGTCTTGGTCCCTCGCTTTCTTTACCGGAGCTGCTCTCCTTCTTTCTGGTTGTGCTCCACCCATGTGGGAGTGGTTTTCCTTCCTGCATTCTGACACCCATAGACAGCCTTTTGCTCTGGGTTTAGTTAACACTTTCTCTCCTGTGTTTTCCTCAGCTCATATTTTTATTATGGAGATTGACAGCTCTCCTGGTTCTAATATGCAAAATGAGGAAGGGGAAGCCTTCAAAAATGATTTGAACAATTTTATTAATTCTTCTGTTGAACATGCGCTTTTCCAAAAACATGGAAAATTCCATGCTTACTCTGATGTCCAAAGCTTTGGCCCATTCTGCGGGGGAAAGCAGAAAGAGGAAATTGGTACCCTCCAATTCTAAAAATGATTTTTCTGATGCGTCATGCATGGTCAGCGAGGTTTCCTCGCGCAAGGTTGAGGACGTGTGGTGCCTCCCAGGCCTCCTGCTAAGGAGGGGAATTCCGTTTCAGATGGTAAACATAAAGCTAAATAAAAAATGTGGAGGTACCTAAAAAGCTGGTAATTTCCCAGATTTTGGACACAGATAATTATATGAATAACGCTGATGATTTATTTTACCTTTTTGATGTCTGTGATCCTCCTTCTCCTCCTCCTAAAAAATCGAAATCCGATTCCTTTTCCTCCACTCCTGTTTTGGACTCTGAGGGTACTCCTATGTTCTACCCTTCTTCAATTCGCCATCCAAATTCCACCGAGTGGTTTCCAGCCTCCCACATTGGTGATTACATTTCTGCCAGACTTCGTCTCCCTTTGGCTAAGTCTACTAGATCCAAACTGAAGTCGGAATGCCCTAAGCCTTCTCTGGCTTCTAATATAGCAATCGCTCCGACCATTGATCAGCCTTTACTAACTTTTTTCTCAAAGTTTGGCAAGGATCCCCGTAAAGGGGTGGATAGAGCCTGGTCCACTTGTCAAGACAAGTTGTTGGACGTCGTGGGTCCCCTTGCTCGCATTTTCGACTTGGTGGAATCTGCTCGTTTGGATGGCACAGATTTGGATCCTCAGGATATTTCCTTATGGGTACAACAAGCATTTTGTCTCCTTGGAAATGCCAATTCAGCTATAATTCATGAACGTCGCAAAGGTCTCCTTATCAAATTTGACCCCAAATTGGCTAATTTGACTACCCTTGACCCTGGTATTAAGGCCAACGGCCTTTTGTTTGGCGATTCATTGGTTAAAGATTTAAACAAGTTTGTCACCACTTTTGCTTCTCTTGATAAAGCCCAACAATCCATTAAGAAAGTTTTTTCTCCTCGTGTTTTTGGTCGGGCCGGCAGAGGCAGGAGTCGCTTTGCTGCCCGTTCCTATCCCAATCAAGGCTCCAGAGGATCTTCAAATTTCAGCTACCAAGACTACAAACCCCAGTTCTACCCCCAAAGAGGTCGAGGTTTCAAAGGTCAGGGACAGAAGAACTTCCGCAACAATTCCCAACAGGGTAAGTCCATCAGATCCTACCCGGTTGGGGGTTGTTTAAGACTATTCATTCAAAAATGGCGCACTGTGAACTCAGATCCCTGGGTTCTAAACTCTATCCAAGGTTATCTTATAGGATTCTACACTCCACCTTTCCAAACAGTTTTCCCTCCGCTTCTCATTTTTTCATCCGACATGGCAGAGCTCATCTCAATAGAGGTTCATTCCCTTCTCCACAAGCAGGCAATTCAGATTGCTCCTATAGATCACTCAGGGTTTCTCAGTTCCATCTTTCTGGTTCGCAAAACGAACATGCGTCCCATGATCAATCTGAAGTGGTTCAACCAATTTGTGGTTTATCGCCATTTCAAAATGGAAACCATTCTCCATCTCAGGGATTCTATTTGTTTAAACGATTGGATGGCCAGGATAGATTTACAAGACGCGTGCCTCACGATTCCCATTCATCCTGATCACACAAAATTTCTGCAATTTCAATGGCTGGGAGTAACCTATCCGTTTTGTTTCCTTCCTTTCGGCCTGTCGTCAGCACCATGGTGCTTTAAAAAGATCATGAAGCTGGTGGTTACATAGCTGAGGTCCCTCTGGATCAGATTAATTATCTATCTCGACGACATCTTGATTATGAACTTGGAAAAACAAACTCTGTTGTCCCATTTGAGCATCACTCGATCTCTTTTGTTAGACCTGGGTTTCCTTCTCAACCCAGACAAATCCATGCTCATCCCTTCTCAACGCATCGATTTCTTAGGTTTTCTCGTAGATTCTTCCACTGCTTCTCTTCATCTCCCTCAGTCAAAAGTCTCCGCTAAAAAGTCAGAAATCTTCCAGGTTCTTCGAACCTCTCTGGTCTCTCTCAGATCTCTCGCAAGGATTGTAGGTCTGCTCTCAGCCTCTATTCAGGCAATCTTTCCAGGGCCTCTTCACTACCGTGCCCTCCAGCGTCTAAAAATTCGACATCTACGTCAAGGCCCGGCTTATTCCGGTCTCATTTCTTTGGACCCGGAGTCTTGTCTAGAGCTCTAATGGTGGATAGACCATTTAGATGCGTGGAAGGGAAGGACAATCTTCGCTTCAGCCCCAGATCTTGTGTTAGAATCCGATGCTAGCTTGTCGGATTGGGGCGCCTGTTGTGGTACAACATCGATTGGAGGTACATGGTCTCTCAAGGAGTCGAGATTGCACATAAACTGTTTAGAGATGCTGGCAGGCTCCATTGCAATCAGGAGACTCGCAAAGGACAAGGTTTGTTGTTCCATTCTTCTTCGCATGGACAATGTTTCTGTGGTCCGCTACATAAACCATCTAGGTGGCACAAAATCCAAACCCCTTGCGGAGTTAGCAAAGAGCCTCTGGGAATTTTGCCTTTTCAACAAGATCTTTCTCAGGACAGAGTATCTCCTGGGCGATCTCAATTCTGTGGCATACTGGCACTCTCGCTATCTTCGATATTCCAGCGACTGGAAGCTTCTACCTGCCGTCTTTCTATCTCTGTGTCAAAAATGGGGCCCTTTTCACATCAATCTATTTGCCTCTCATCTCAACTCTCAACTTCCTCTATTCTTCAGTTGGCGCCCAGATCCTTTAGCCCTGGCAACAGATGCTTTCCTCCAAGATTGGTCTCCTCATCTCAATTATGTCTTTCCTCTGTTTGTTATGATCAACAGGGTTCTCGCTCAGACCAGACACCAATTGGCCTCTCTTGTGATGGTGGTCCCCTTCTGGCAATCACAGATTTGGTTTCCATCTCTGTTGGAGATGGCGGTGGACATCCCAGTCATTCTTCCTGCGCACAACGACCACCTGTTGGACCCATTGGGTCAGCAGCACAGTCTTATTCTGGACAATTCTTTGGTTCTATCCGCGTGGAAAGTTTCGTGTCTAACCAACCTGACCTCCTCCTTTCGCAAGAAGCTTCTCTCTTCATCAGCAGGGCTTGGGCTCCAGGAACGGCTAAAGCATACAAGTCTGCATGGACTCTATGGCAAGCTGCTGTTTGGGAAAACGTATCGATCCCTTTTCAGCTTCTTTGAATTATATCGTCAATGCAGGTAAGTCCTACAGAATGATCAATCTGTATAGATCTGCGATTTCCCTTAATCATTGTCCAATTGAGGGCAAACCAGCGGGCGAACACCCCCTAATTTGTCGTCTATTACGAGGTGTAAAATTCTCTAAACCTCCGTAGGCGCAGTACTCTAAACTTTGGGATATGAATTTAGTCCTTAAACTCTTCGCTGATTGGCCAGATAACCCAGAGCTTTCTTTGAAAATGCTTTCAGCTAAACTTACTATGTTGTCGTGCTTGGTTTCTATCAAACGTGTTTCTGATGTCAAGGCGATGAATGTTTCCTCTCGCCAATTTACCCCTACCGGGTGATGTTTCATATTAACAAACGTACTAAAACAAATTTGAATTCTGTTTATTATCCTTATTTTCCTTCTCAGCCTAAATTGTGTGTGGGTCAATGCTTCAAAGTGTACGAACAGCGGACCTTTGATCTCAGAATGTCCTCTCACTCTCAGCTTCTCATCTCTTTCTGCAAATCTCATAATCCTGTTTCTTCTGCCACTCTAGCCCGTTGGGTTCGTTGGGTTATGTCCCTGGCTGGCATTGATGTTTCTGTCTTTGTGGCCCATTCCAACAGGGAAGCCATGTCTCCCAAAACTTTTTGGGCAGGCTCCAGATTGGAGGACATTCTGAGATCAGCTGATTGGTCCAATGACAATATGTTCCGTATGTTTTATTGTAAACCTGTTATTACAGCTGCTTCTTTGGTTGTTGATATGCTTTGAACAAGCATAATAGGAGTCTCCGGTCTTGCCTTAAAATGTAGATTTTCCTAGTAGTTTATGACTGAAAGTCTTAATTTTATTAAAGATACGGAGGCGAGTATTATCCCACTGCATCATCTTTAATATGTATTTTTTCTCCCTCCCTACAGCGGTTCCAGCTCTGCCTCCCGCTTCTTCCTGATTGTGACCATGGTCTTCATAAGGATTCTGTTCTGCTTCATGATACTCCTTCGACCATCGGTGATTCCTCGATACTTGCTTCTTCCTCCAGGATGACTCTGTTGGATGGTAGTCAAGATCTTTTTGCTTGGACTTTTGCCATTTGCATGGTTTGTTCTATTTTTCCTCTGTTTTTGGAAATTATCTAGCCTGCTCGCTGTCTAAAAGAGGGCTGTTCACAGTCAGACCCGTCGTTATACCTGGGACGGCTCATTCATTGGTTGTTGGTGTTGTTTTTTTTTTGTTCCCATTGGTCAGCCGTTCGCTTGGCCTTCTGGGAACTGTCGTTTTTAGTACTTATCTTGGCTGCTATTCTAATAAATGCAAGATACGAAAGCATAATACTCGCCTCCGTGTCTTTAATAAAATTAAGACTTTACGTCATGAGCTACTGGGAAAATCTACATTCTACCTGTTTTGGTGTGAGGTGCTTTCACAGCATCCACCTATAGTATAAATCTTGTAAGGGAAGTGTAATTTTCACAACATTTGGAAGATGGGAGTTACTGAGGCGCTGACTAATTGACTAAATTGACTAAAAAAAGCTGTTGTGCTTTCACATGATCATCAATTTGCTTCAGACAAAGCAGCCCCTACACTGTGCATGCCTCCAGTTTGGCCTGTAAGCTGCCTCTGGCTGACATCCAATGGTGGAACCATTTCCTATCTATATCAAGTGACGCATGAGCTTTCTTATAGATATATGCTGGTGGGAATCCCCGCCATATATGATGATAAATGAGCATTAAAGACAGGCCACGTGTAACAGAGAAATATGTAAGTACTTGGATAAAAATGACAAGCCTGTGCGTCAGAAGCAGGACTGTATTTACTAAAAAATGAAAAGTTGGTCTTTCGGGAAATATAATGCATTTTCACTGTTAAGATTTATTTGGCTTATTAATTAGGCAGGCATTTGATAGCGCTGTTTGTGTATTTAAAGAAAGTGGCAACGCGATCCTCGGGACAAAAGTATTGCATTTCCAGAGTGTTTTCTAGACGTATTGCTGATCTTGGTTTCTTGGTAGCATAGGTTGTTATTTTATGACTTGTGTGGTTTCATTTTATTATTTTATCTATTACTACTTTTAAGTGAGATCTGAGCATGTAAAATTGGTATAAACTGTCTGATCCTGTAAAGCTAATCTAATTAGGAAGTAGCACTGTTGTATGGCCTGGAGTGGTGAGCTTTGTATCTATTCTAGTTTTAAATCCTTCCTAGTCCAAGTAGGTACTTATTCATAATATACTGAGACACCATTTGGAAGGTGCTAAGTAAAATGTACGGAAGTGGAAAACGGAAGTGACTAAAGATGCGACGCGTTTTGTAAAATGACAAACGATATGAAATTTCATACCAAGATTTTAGAAACTTCCACTAATATCAGGAGACCTTTAGCAAATGTTTAGGGAAATTCTGCTGAAAAAATACTTTGTTTTGCCACCCTTCTCCTAAGTTTTTGGGGATGGTAAACTTCCCTCACTCTGCAGGGATGGTAGAATTTGCCTGGCACACCAAGAATGTACGGGATTATTTCATTATTGCTCCTTTAGAATGTCTGAAACAAACGCCAATTTAAATGGAAATTATGCAATGAAATGCGCCATGTACGACCATTACATTTTTTTTTTAAACGGGAGACCTTAACCTGCCTCAATGATTCCCAACTCCCTTGCTTTGTTGGCTCACAATTAGCAACATGAGGTGGGTATTTATGTCTCACCACTTTCAAAGCACACCAGCTGTTTAGACTGTAGGGTTTGTGGAGGGAAGTGCACTATTTAGGTCCGTGATGGTTGTAGAGAAATCAAGGCCTTCTCTTAGTGAGTGTGTAGTAGTGAGAACGGAGAGCACTGTCTGCATGTCTAGAGTGGTAGTGGGTGCAAAGCTCATTGCCCGGATATGTGGAATGGTAGAGGGTGAAGTGGAATGGTTGTATGCGGATAAGTGTACTGCCTGGATATGTGGGATGCTAGTGGGAGTGAGGTGTAGTGTCTTGGTCTTGGTTGGCAGTGTGAGCTGAGTGTGGAAGTTGTAGTGAGGTACGCGCATTCCCTGGGTGGGTGAGGTTATAATGGGATGGAAGAGGACTCTGTGTGTCTGCAGGGTGATAGTGAGAGTGAAGTGCACTGCCTTATGACAGTGGGTGGTTGCATGGATATCAGGGGACTGTCCAAGTCTGGAGCATACTAGTGTGCAGAGTGAGGTATGGCTACATTGGTGGGGTGGTAGGAGGGAGGACCAATGGGGGGGCATAGAGAAAAGTGCGTTCTCTAGATCTGTTGTGCTAGCATTAAGTATGGAAGTGCACTGTCTGTGACACAGGGGCGATAGTGGGAGCAAAGTACACTTCTTCAGTCTTTGGCAGTACTAACAATGGAAGTGGAATCTCCTGGTCCATTGATGGAGGTGGGAGCAAAGTGCCCTCCAGATGTATGTGGAGGTACTCGTGATGAAAGTGGAATATCCTGTTCCATGCGTGGCACTATCAAAGTGCACTCCAAGGGTTTGTGGTGGTACTAGCGATGGAAGTGAAATGTCCTGGTCCGTGGGGGGTAGTAGGAGAAAATTGCACCTCTGGGGTCTGTGGCTGTGTTAGTGCTGGAAGTTTAATATCTGGGTCTGCAGGGTGATAGCGAGAGGAAAGGGCACTTTATTGGTCTGCGGTTGTCTGGGCCTATGGATGTTAGTGTGATCAAGTGCACTCCTGTGGTCTGTTACAGTACTGGCAGTGGAAGTGGAATGTCCCTGTCCATAGATGGCGGAAGGAGCAAAGTGCACTCCAGAGGTATGTGGTGGTACTAGTGATAAACGTGGAATATCCTGTTCCATGCGTGGCACAATGAAAGTGTACCCCAAGGGTCTGTGGTGGTACTAGCAATGGAAGTGAAATGTCCTGGTCCGTGAGTGGTAGTGGAAGCAAATTGCACCTCTGCTGTCTATGGTAGTACTAGTGATGAAAATTTAATGTCTGGGTCTGCAGGGTGGTAGCGGGAGCAAAGTGCACTTTCATGGTCAGCGGTTGTCTGGGCCTATGGATGTTAGTGTGATCAAAGTGCACTCATGGGGTCTGCGTTGGTCCTAGTGATGGAAGTGGTAAATCCTGGTCAAGGGGTAGAAGTGCTGGGATCAAAGTGAATTCCTGCGGTCTCTGTTGGAACTAGTGACGGGAGTTGAATATCTAGATGTTAGGAATTGAGTCTCTAATTGGCAGCTGTTTGCACCTTGTCCAAGTAGGGACCACAATTCTACTCAGGGTAAGTTAGACACTCAACCTAAATTAACATGTGCTCACCCTCTGGTAACGGCATAGAGCAGACAGGCTTAATTTAAGAGGCAATGTATAAAGTATTTGTGCAACAGCTAAAATGCAGTAATACAGTGAAAACACCACAAAAAGACTCCATAGCAGTTTAGAAAAATAAAGAATATTTTTATGAGTAAGACAAGACCAATATGACAAAACTTGAGATGTGAATACTTACAGATTAAACAGCAATATTGTGCTTAAAGCACATAGTTCTTAGGGATAAGTTGAGGCTGTGCTGGACTGGGGTAAATCTAAATTTCAAGCTGACCGCAATGGATGGCGAGCCGGGCTACAGGGCCCACGTAGGGCCTGCTGAAAAAGTACCTTGGATGGAGCAAGCGTCGGTGTTGAAGACTCGATGGGTTGGTTCCAATCCACTCATTCGGACCTCGCAGCTGGGTCCCACGTCATCGACCAACTCCTTATGATGCAGGGGCTACCTCATCGTCAAGCCTCGCAGTTGGGTCCCGCATCGTCGTCGAACCCCTTACAATGCAGGCGCTGCATCGTCGTTTAACCTGGCAGATGGGTCCTGCATCGTGGTCGAGCCACGCAGGGATGTCCTCGAATAGGCACTGCTTCAGTGTCGAGAGGCACTGAGTCAGTTCGGATCAGCACAAAGTCATCACTACATTGATTTTTGTAGAAAAACACCGGCAGAACCCACTTTCAAGGCCCAGGACTGGATTGGTACCTCTTGATAGGGCAGGACTCACAGTTGGCAGAGTCCAGCAGCTGAAGCAGAGTTGAAGGAATCCTTTGATGGCACTGAGACTTCAAAACAGGAGGCAAGGCAGCAAGCCCTTGGAGTCACTTAAGCTCCTGGAGGATGTAGAGATGCAGGTCCAGTCCTTCTCACTCCCAGGCAAAAAGCAGCAAGCAGCAGGTCAACACAGCAATGTATGTAACAGAGTGACAGTCGCTCCTGCAGCACAGCAGCTCTTCTTCCTGGCAGAATATCCACAGATCCAACAGTGTACTGAGTTGGTAGTGTCAGGGATCCAGTACTTTTAGCAAGTTGTTCCTTTGAAGTGGGGGAGACTTCCAATATCAATCAATCAATAAGGGTTTTGTAAAGCGCACTACTCACACATTAGGGTCTCAAGGTGCTGGGATAGGGGTGAAGTTCCGTTGGGGTCATTCAAAGACGCAGTCCTTGAGGTCTTTCCTGAATTGGTCTACTGTTAGGAATTGCCAGAGGTGGAGGAGGAGCTTGTTCCATGTCTTGGCTGCAAAGTAGGAGAAGGACCCTCCACCCGCTCTGGCCCTGTAGAAGTGTGGGACGGTGATTAGGGAGAGGTCGGCTGATCATAGGTTTCTCTTGGGTGCGTGGAAGGAGAGGCGGTTGTTGAGGAATTGAGGTCCGATGTTGTGGAGGGCCTTGCATGCATGCATGAGCAGCTTGAAAGTTATCCTTTCAATGGAGAGCCAGTGGAGGTCGCAGAGGTGTTGGGTGATGTGATTGTGCCTTGGGATGCTAAGGATTAGTCTGACTCTGGCATTCTTGACGGTCTGGAGTTTGCAGAGGAGTTTCTGGTTAATTCCAGCGTAGACGGCATTGCCGTAGTCCAATCTCCTGGTGATGAGGGCGTGAGTGCCCGTTTTCCTGGAGTTGGCGGGTATTCATTTGAATGTTTTACGTGGTATGCAGAGGGTATTGAAGCATGCGGAAGAGACAGCGTTGATCTGTTGATTCATTGTGAGCGATGAGTCCAGTATGATGCTGAGGTACCGGTCATGGTCTCTAGGGGTGGGTGGGTTTCCTAGGGTGGCGGGCCACCAGATGACGTCCCATGCTGAGGGGGTGGTGCTTAGGATGAGGACTTCTTTTCTTTCTGAGTTGAGTTTCAGGCAGCTGCTCTTCATCCAGGTTGCGATGGCTTTTATCCCTTGTTGGAAGTTGTGCCTGGTGATGTTGGGTTCCTTGGTGAGGGTAGCAGATGAGTTGGGTTTTATCGGCATAGTAGACGATGTTGCGCCCATGGTTTCTGGCAATGGTTGTGAGGGGGACCATTTAGATGTTGATGAGTGTGGGGCTGAGGGTGGATCCTTGGGATACTCTGCATCTGGTCTCTGTTGGTTCCAAGAGGAAGGGTGGGAGTCTTATTCTCTGTGTTCTGCCGGAAAGAAATGAGCGTATCCAGTCTAGGGCCTTTCCGTGGATGCCAGTGTTGTGGAATCTGGGGGCTAGTGTGTGGTGGGAGACGGTGTCGAAGGCTGCTGATAGGTCCAGGAGTATATGGCCTGCTGTTTAGTCTTGGTCGAGGAAAGTGCGGATGTCATCTGTGGCGATGAGTAAGGCGTTCTCGGTGCTGTGGTTATTGTGGAATCTGGATTGGGAGGTGTCTAGGATGTTGTTGGCTTCAATGAAGTGTGCTAGCTGGGTGTTGATGGCCTTCTCGATGATCTTGGCTGCGAAAGGAAGCAATGATATGAGGCTGAAATTCTTGAGATCTGTTGGGTCTGCAGAGAGTGTCTTCAGGAAGGGGGTTGACTTTTGCATGCTTCCAGTCATCCGGGAAAGTGGCGGTCTCAAGGGAGCTGTTGATTGTCCAATGTAACTCGGGTGCGATGGCTGTGGCGGGCCTGTGGAAGATGTGAAGTGGGCAGGGGTCTGAAGGTACTCCGGAGAGGATGCTCTTCATGGTCTTTACGGTATTTTCTGTCATGAGTGGAGTCCACATTAGTAGGGTCTGTTGGATGGCGTTGCTGGAGGAGAGGGTTGGGGTGGGCAGAGGTCTTGGTCATCGAAGTTATCATAGAACTTCTTGATCTTGAGGTGAATGAAGGAGCTGAGTCTGTTGCAGATGTCTTGGGAGGGAGGGACGTCAATTATTTTGTCGTGTAGTTCCTATAAAACCTTTATAGGATATGCACGTTTAGAAAACATTCACTGCAGGATTGGTGTCAGACTGATTCTAGGCACCCGCACTGCATATGTTGGCCTGTGTACCAGCTTGCTCACAGTGCTACTAGAAACTCCTTTTACCAAGGAGAGAATAGTTCTTGGCAACTATCGAACATGACAACCCTGATCCCTCAGGACCGTGGAAACAGTGTATTACTTTTCGCTCAGTCACTTGTGCTCAATTAGACTCAGAGAGTTACACAGAATAAACAGTAGGGACGTTTTGCAATAAGTATTTATTGAACAGTCATCATTCTAGTGTAAAATCGGTGCACTGAAACAATCATTAGACAGTAAAAGATATAAATGATTAGAAGCACTAAGAAAGTAAAAGGATAGTAGATCTCTACCATTTTGCTATAACCATCAATACAGGCAAGTATATAAAATACATGACAATAAAATGCGTAGTTGCGTACTCCTACGATGCTACCCTAACTAGATGTACCTAAGTGTACCTAGCATGTATGTAGGTGTTAAGCCAAGAATCCCTCTAGGACAAAGTCAACCCCATTACCTGAAGTGAGAGACTGTGAGACCCCGTCTTAGTCTCGAGTTGGACACCCCGCAAGGGATGTTAGACCAATGCGAGCTGGAGAATCTTCATGCAGGAACCTTAGCGTCTCGAGTCAGTGTGTGTCGGCAGGGAAATCCTGATCTCCTCGGTTTGTCTCAGCAAGATGTGATCTTTATATGTCCAAAGGTCTCCCCGGGGGTTCTACTTTGCTGTGCCACTTGTTGGACTTAGGATGACGTCGGGTATGAACTTTATACATAGATATCATGCAGGAGATGGCAGTCCTGCTGAGTTTCCAAGAATCCTCATGCAGAATGAATGAGGCCTTTTCCAGGGAAAATCCCGCATTCTATGCACAGCGTCGTATCTAGGTAAAAGGTCTGTCCCTAAGAACTGTTATGTATGTAATGTAGGGAAGAATATAGGTAAAGGGTTAGGATGTTACCTGAGCCTATTATGTGGTACCTATATGGAATATAACAGTTTCGCTGTTGGTTTGGCAAATTCCTGTATGATGGAGAAAGAGTTCCTTGGTGTTGTGGGTGTTGGAGAGGATTCTGTCTTGGAGGAAATTCTTTTTTGTGGATTTGATGAGTTGGTGGTGTGCCGTGGTGGCGGTTTTGTAGGAGGTGCGTGTTTCCGAAGTTTTGCTGTTTCTCCATGTCTTTTCCAGCCGCCAGCAGGAGCGCTTGGATTCTTGGAGAGCCATGGTGAACCAGTTTGCTTTCTTGCTGTGTCATCTTGTGGTCTTCTGGAGGGGGGAAGTGTGTTGGTACAGTTGGCGATCCATTGGTGAAGGTTGCTTGTCGCGGTGTTGACGTCTGTCGCAGTGTGGTGCAGGTGAGGGCGGAGGTGAGGTCTTCCTCTGAGACTTTGTTCCAGAGTCTGCATGGGGGGCAGTGTGCATGCTGGTGAGCGGTGAGTTTTCTAAAAGAGAAATGGGTGCAGTAGCGGTCCGTCCAGAGCTGTTCTGTGATGCGGCTGAAGGAGATGCTGTTTCCTCCTGCGAAGACAGGGTCGAGTGTGTGTCCAGCTGTGTGGGTGGAGGGGGATCCACGTTGCTTCAGTCCTATGTCGGTGAGGTTCTCTAGGAAGGCGGTGGTGTTAGGGTCGTCCTGGTAGTCCAGGTGGAAGTTGAGGTCTCCGAGTAGTATGTAGTCTGTGGAGGCGAGGGCGTGGGGGGTGACAAGGTCTGCAATGGTGTTGGTGAATGGGGCTCGGGGTCAGGCTGTCTGTAGATGAGGGTTTCGTGGAGTGTCCTTCTGGGGTTGGTCTAGAACTGGAAGTGGATGTGCTCCATAGATGGCAAGACGTCATACGAGTTCTTGGTTGTCATGTGTAGAGAGCTTTTGTGGATGATGGTGAGGCCTCCTACTGGGCAGGTTGGGCAGTCTTTCCTCGGGATCTTGTATCTGTCAAGAATGGTGGTTGTGCTGTCGGGTATGGAGCTGGCTTTGGCGCGTAGGTGTTGAGGAGGTCCTATATTTCTGTGGCGTGTCAGTGTAGGGAGCATGCGTTGAGGAGGATACTTTCAGTGGTTTGTGTGCGCTGGTGTCCGGTGGGCCTGGGGCCACTGCAGGGGTCCGTAGGTGGGTGAAGGTTTCGGCTGCAGTGCCGGTGGGAGATCGGGCCGTGGGTGTTGTTTGGCAGCAATCAGTTGGGAGGCAGGAGCGACACGCTGGGGGGAGGGGCCACGGGGCAGCAGCGGTGGAGAGCGAGGAAAGAGGGAAGAGGGAGTGAAGATACTCCTAAAAGATGGCCACCGAGTAGGAACTCTACCGCCGAGCTCCTGGGTTGAGGAATACCAAATCGGTATTTATCCCCTGGCCATCCGAGCCATCCGACCACCGCCTTTGTAACCATAGACAAACACAGAAAAAACATTGAAAGAACAATGCAGAAAATATTTTGTAAACGACTTACCCCAAGACTCTGCAAAGACACGACCGGACAGCGCCATGACTTCCTCACACCCTGGCTCTCGAATCACGCCAGACATCCGCCCAAGATCAGGACCCCTCGATCCTCGCCAAGGACCCGCACTGTAAATCCCTGCTGCTCGGCTCCCGGATTGGGCCAACCGTTCCTCAGACGTTGAGACTGCCCCGAAGATTCTCTGAGGCCGATGCCAGAATCTGGGCCCGCTGGGACCCCACGATCTTCACCTGAAACCTGCGGCTTGCCAAAATCTCGCTAAGTCTGCCCGAGGCCCCACGAGGCTGACGCCTGAATTGGGCCCGCTGAAACCCCATGAGCAGCACCCGGGACCTTTTAGGTCCATGCAGTGGCTCCCCGCTGCTCGCCAGAGGCCGACGCCTGAATTGGGCCCACTGAAACCCCCTGACCCGCGCCCAGGTTCTGGTAGGTCCATGCGGTGGCTCCCTGCTGCTCGCCAGAAACTCGTCCCGAGATCCCTTGAACCTGTTGACATAATTGGGCCCACTGGGACCCTCGCATGCGAACTGCTCCGAGGTCGCTTAAGGCTGTTACAAGAATCTGGGCCTGCTGGGACCCCTCGATCCACGCCTCGTCTGAGGCCGACGCCAGAATTGAGCCACTGAAGCCCCCCTGATCCTCGCCCGAGACCTGGTAGGTCTGAGCAGTGGCTCCCCGCTGCCCTTCTGAAACTCGGCCAGACGGCCCGAGATCCCGTGAGCCTGATGCCTCAATTGGGCCCGCTGAGACCCTCGATCCTCGCCTGAGAACTGCCCCGAGGGCACTTGAGGCCGATGAAATAATTGGGCCTGCTGGGACCCCTCTATCCTTGCCTTGCCGATAGGGACGCCCTGCTGCTCACCTCCCCGATCAGACCGGCCCCCCTCGGAAGCCGAGTCTCTCCTGAGATCCCGGACTGCGTCTCTATTTACCTCAAGGGTGGTAGCAGGAGCAGATCCCGGCCTCCACCACTGCAGAGCAGCACGGTTCCTCTCCGGCTGCACAGGTGACCGATACATTTCTGGAACACCGCCGCCATCTTGAGCCACATTCGAATGTCCAATGCTGCCCTTACTTCGGACCGACCTAGACGACTTTTTAATTTTCGCTGAGCCGTCACCACCGAAGGTTCACATCTTGGAGTAATGGTTTTCTAACCCGCTCCTGCCTCCTGAAGGTAAAGAGACACCGCTTAACTCTGAACCGGATTGTTTTCCCCGCTCCACCCCCCCTTCCGGGCCTTCACTAGATTTTTTGACCCCGTCGAGGCCTCACCGCTGAACTCCTGGTACTCTAGCAGCCCCCGAGGCTTTGGAGTCGCGGTTGCAGATTGAACCCGCTCCTGCATCCTAGAGCCTAAGGACCCCTTCTAGGTCCAAACACTCAAATACCGGAGGTTCCTGCATGCCTCCGTCCCAGATGAGCCCTCCGGCTTGCTTACAACCTGCCTAAATCCCCTGGCTGGATCAGATTTCCCCGTATGGGCCCTCCATTACCTCGTCTTGGGGATAATAAAGTGAGGCTCTGATCGCTGCACACCTGGTCTGAGGGAGCGTCCAAGAAATCCCACGCATTCTACCCATGACCCCTCATGACACCACGCTCTAAATCACTCCTTTGGGGACATCACCAGGCTGACCCCCGACAATCGAGACCGGCTCTCAATGACATGCCCCAGGGCCACCGTGCTCCTTTTGCCTCATTTCTCACCACAACAGGAGGACATGCTCTGTTCCCTGGACCTGATCTCTGAGAACACGATCCTATGCTATCTCCATTGTATCCGGACCATTCTAATCTAATCCTCGCCAGCCACGCCTGACAATCCTTGGCTCAAATTCCTAATTCATCCCTAAAAACACTATTGCGATGTCCTTGATGCTGTAGTACCATTTTATACCTTATCTGCCAGTTTAGATCTCTCCTACGTATCTTCTCATTGTTATTAAGCTCATGCCCCAGCCTTTTTCCTGTCTTTCTCTATCCTTCTCTGCCATTAATCTCCCCCCTCCTATCCAACCCCACCTACATGCACTTTACCTACCTGTTCTGATCTCTCCCCCATGAGATCCTGCCCTTTCTCTCTCATTTTCTTCTTCTTCCCCTATGTGCTCTCTTTTTCCTCATACTTCCTCATTGTTACTTAAATTAAATCCACATGTACCTTAAACTGAATGTATAGATTCTATAACCTATAAACTATTGTCTCATTCCTTTCACTCACAGTCATTCAACTCACCTTCACTGTCTAATCTGATCCATAGACATATGCACTATTATCCACCTGTAACGGTCTTATGCCCTACTCAGTTCTATGGCTTTCTGATCTTTTTGTGTTTCTCACAAATCTCACTCATACCCTCTTAGCCATTTGCCATTTCATCGGACTATGTATGTGTCACAAACTGCCTGTCTTGATCCTATGCTTTTTACTATTGTTGTTGTTTCCATTACCTGAATCTCCACACACCTTCCTATTCATTCAATACTCCTCTCTCCACTCTGCTAAACAGTGTATCCCCCATTCTTCACTCACAGAGGAACACTACTGCCTATTCAAACTCAGAATCTGACCTCATTTTTAACCCTTCTGCATACCTCCTCTTAAGCCAAACCCCAACCTACTGCCCCCATCCTTTCTCATTATCACCTAACACCATCTTGGGCACCAACCTCAGCCTTTCTCCGCTCTCTATTGGTAGCCTTCCAAATCTGAATATCCACCCAACCACCCCTATCTTGCCCAAAATTCTCCAATCCCCCTCCAACCCCGCCAATCCGTGTCATTCTTACCCCCCCAGATTTGCTGTTGTGATTTCTAAAACTAACCCTTCCCTCTTTCCCCTACCCTCTCCCTCCGCGCTCTTACCCAAACCTCCTTTTTCAAAACTTCTCCCCCCTTCTCTTTTCTTGCTCCTTTATTCTCCCCAAGCCAAACTTCACTATCATGTCCCACCTCAATATCATCGACACACCACGCCCTGTTCCTGCCCTAACCGACAAACACCCCGCCCTCACCAAACATGGACCCAACTCTTGGACCATTCCATACCCTCCCAACCTTTCAAAAAATGCCAAAAAGATTTTTAAACATACATTTTTAATCCGACATCCTGAAACCCTAATTGAAGACAACTACCACACCCCCACGTCCCCCATTAAAACAAACTATATTTTCTATACCAAATGCCCCTCCAAATGGAAGAGCACCTTTTTGCGCCACCTCCCAGTATCTAACGCAATTAAAATCCCCTACGGTTACAAACTTTCCACTATTTCAACCTCTCTTTTCCCTGGTGAAATAGCCATTTCCATCTACAAAACTGGAAACATCCTGATTCAAGCCTCAGAGCAGCACCTTACCATTTTTGAACTCCTCTTCAGCACTCTTTCTGACAAGCTATCACTACCTACTCCTCCCCCAACACCCTCAGAATCCCAAAACCCCTCCTGGCTCCCCACAGCCGCCCAACTCCAATCCCTCTCCCTAATGACACTCCCTGTACAACAACTTCTACTCTGTCTCCCTCTCTTGAACTCTCCCCGTCTCAATCCTCTCCCCCTCCTCACACTAGCTCCCACCCCTGCCCCCTCCCAGCTCTCCTCCGCCTCCCAGAGACAAACTCCACACCCCCATGACACTCCTATCCGTAATGACACATCCCTCTCCTTAACTTCTATTCTACCACCCTCTCTGGAACCAGCCCCCCAACTCCTCTAATGCACTCCTCCAAATTCCCATGTCCCCTAATGACAGTCCACCTCCAACACCCTATCACCTCCCTATGCCCCCTCCTCCCCCTCTAAACTGCCCCATAACGACCATAACCCCTCATGTCCTTGCCCCTTCCTCCACAAACTACACTCCCACCCATTACGTTGTTACCACATCTCCTCTTACCCCTCACACTCTCCCCTCACCTCTCTCCCTTTCCCCCTCACTCCCCACCAGGCCTTCATACATCACATCCATCCCTCCCTCTCAACGCCGGCCCACACCTCCCTCCCCTCCCGTGGCCTCCCCCACTCCTTCAAGCCCTGAACTACCCACGTCAACCCCTCCTGGCGAACCGCCCTCTCCAAGCTATCAACCTTCTCACCCTAGCCACTATGTCCCTAACTCCTCCTCCATTCCAGCCACTACCACTTCCCTCCTCACCAACCTCAACCAGACACTTCGTAACTTGGACTACAATTTCTCCACCCTGGTTACTTAACTTACCCTACTCAGAGAAGATTTCAATCGGTTCAAATCCTACAAACCCAGAACCCGCCCCTCTTGGCCCGCTGCCTCATGTGCTAGCCCTCGAAAATGCTTGTATACCAAGCATTGGTTAACAACGCCTCTCCTCACCCGCTCTCACAGACCCCGTTGAACCTCGAGTACCTACTCCGCCGCCGACCTCTCTGACCTCTGCAACGCCTACCTTAACAAACCCCCACTTAATGATCTTTCCGTTCCTCACTCCAATATTCCTATTATCATGGGGACTAGCAGAATCCCCATCTCTCCTTGCTCCCCCAGATCCCCCCTCAACTCACCGCCATTCAACTACGTCCCTCCCCTAACACCAACCCTAAACCCCTTACCTGCATGCTCGTGAACTGCCGCTCGGCTGTCCGGCATGCGACCGAAATTTCAGAAACCATTCTTAGCAAAGATACTGACATCGCCTTCCTCACAGAAACCTGGCTCAAAATCCACTCTACACCCATCCTTGACCTTCTTGCCCCCCCTGGCTATTCTATTCTCAGAAAAGACAGACCTGAAAAAATAGGGGATGGTCTAGCAATCATTTTTAAAGAAGAACTACAACTCTCCCCAATCAGTAACACTGACTACACAACCTTTGAATACTTAGGAGCCGAACTTAAAATGAAAAGCTCACCCCCCAATATGACTTCATAACATCTACCACCCTCCTGGTGAACCCCTTCCCTTTGCCGAAGAACTATTGGACCTTCTAACTAAATCGCTACACTCCAACTCCAAGCTTCCTAGGAGATCTTAACCTCCACTGGAATGAACCTGATGATCCTACAATCAACCTTCTCAATAATCTTCTTGAGATTAGCGACCTCAAGCAACTTTGCCACTACTCTACTCACGCCAAAGGAGCTATTCTAGACGCCATCATCTCCAACCCTGACTTGGCATCCCTATCCAACATCATCCCTATTGACTGGTCTGACCACCATCTCATTCTGTTCACGATCTCCCCTCCAGCCCCATCCGCCCCTGAAAAAAACAATAAAACCACAATTGTGACCAGAAATCTTAAGCAAATCCCCCGCGGCGCAATGGAACATAAACTCCAAACCCAACTCAGTCTCAACCCCCCCCCCCACACTTCAAATGCAAATGAACTCACTGAGCACTTTAACAAAACTGTCTCTGAGGTTTTAGACCAACTTGCCCCTCTGAAAATTAAAACGCTAAAAAATGCCCACTCTAAATCATGGTTTACCTTAGATCTTAATAAAGAAAGACGCTCACTTAGATTGGCTGAAAGAACATGGAGACAACACCCTTCCCCATCCCATCTTGCTCTCCTTAGAATTGCAAGATCCTCTTACAAAAAACATATCTTTTCTGAAAAAGGATCTTTCTTTCGTCTGCAACTCTCCCGTGCTAAAAACAGACCTAGAGAACTGTTCAACATTATTAGAAATCAAACCTCCCCTGCACCCCTCAACCCGGTGGCCTCCACTAACAAATGTGAAGAAATTGCTAACTTTTTCACTGAAAAAATTGCCAAAAGTGATCGTGCTTTCCTTGAAACTCAACCCTCACTCACCCCTCAACATCCCCTGGATACTACACCTTTTCCACCCCTCCCCTTGAAATCACCCCTGACTCCCTGACTCCTCCTCCCATCGCGTACCCCTCCTGTACCCCTCCTCACTATCCCACGGCTTAAAAATAATGCCTCATGGCATAATTTCCACTCCGTTTCTGAACTGGAAGTCTTCAACATCTCCCAAAAACAACCCTCTCCCCATTTAAACTTGGATCACTGACCTTACTGCCCTAAACTGCTCTCTCTCCCTAGCCGAATCTGTCAAATCGCTCGGCATCACCATCAACAATAAACTCACGCTAAATTCCCATGTAAAGAACTCAGCAAAAAGTGCACTTTTCACGCTCCGGCATCTCAAAAAAATCAAACCTTTTATTCCAGCTGAAGACTTCAAATTAGTTATCCAATCTCTTATCCAATCTAAAATCGACTACGGAAATGCCCTTCTCTCTGGTACTCCCAAAATCCACCTTGCCCCATCCCCATCAAATCCGTCCTCAACCTCGCAGCCAGACTAACAACAAACTGTAAACGTTTTGACCACATCTCACCTGCCCTCAAAGTCCTCAAATGGCTCCCCATCAAAGGCAGATCCTCCTATAAAATTGCCTGTATTACGCACAAAGCCCTATATCAGAAGACTCCAATCGACCTCTCAACTAACTCCAATAAAGATTGCTGCGCCCGAATGTTGAGAAGCACCAAATCTCTTCTTCTCATACCCCCACTACTCAAAAAACGTCTCCCAATCCCGCTCCTTCTCTGGCAAGGCCCCAAACATCTGGAACGCCCTCCCCAAAGACCTTCGATGTAACCCCTCCTATGCCAGATTCAAAAGAAACCTTTAAAAACACTTTCTCACTAAATAGTGGGGAAATTAATTCCCTGATCTCCTTTTTGACTACTTTCACTCCTCCTTCCTTAGGCAACTTCACCTACCTCTCGCACTCACTCACCCCCCTCCTGACACCCTCCACACCCCTCTCCCCTTCATTATACTCTCCCACGCCCTACTATGTCTGCCGAGCCCTCCTTGGTATACTGTAAAATTGTTATCTATAATGACATTCTTGTTCTTTTAATTGGTTTTTGTTTATCTTCTACGCACTCATCTCACTACGTACTCAAAATTGTTCTTTTTACTCTACTTGTATAATTTGTCTCGCTCATAATAATTGTTGCTCTCTTGTTTATTACCATTGCAAATGTAAAGCGCTCTGATACCTTCGGGTGGAGCTAGCGCTATATAAAACTTTCCAAATAAATAAAGAAGATGGCAAAAGAGGAAAAGAGGTAAACAGAGAAAAAGGGGTAAAGAGAAAAAAAGGTAAAAAGAGAAGGCAAAAAGAGCAAACAGAGCAAAAGGGACAAAGAGAAAAAGAGAAAAAGGAAAAGGCAAACAGAGAAAAGGGGCAAAGAGAAAAAGAGGCAAACAGAGAAAAAGGGGCAAAAAGAGAAATAAAGAGGCAAAGAGGGCACAGAACAGAGTGGAAAAGCAGAAGAGCAGGGTGCTCTTCCACTAGACCACCAGGGATGAGGCGCACGAGGGAGCTTGTGGGTGGAGGAGGGCCTCGAACACCTACCAGAGAGGAGCTCGGGCTGGAGCTTAAGAGCAGACCCTTAAAGATGGAGTTGCGCGGGTAGAGCAGTGACTCTGACCAGGAGGTCAGAGGTCTTGCTCTTCTTGCCGCGCAGTGGCTGCCATTAAGTAGGGGTCGGGGAGAGTGATCATCTGGGAGGCGGGAGCGACACTCTGGGGGGAGAGGCTGCAGGAACAGCAGCGTTGGGGAGTGCGGAAGAGAGAGCAAGAATGGCAAAAAAAGGAAAAGAGGAAAACAGAGAAAAAGGGGCATAGAGGAAAAGAGGAAAAAAGGAAAAGAAGCAACAGAGGAAAAGGGGCAACAGACGAAAAGGGGCAAACAGGAAAAGAGGCAAAAGGAAAGGCAAACAGAGGAAACAGAGAAAAGGGGCAAAGAGAAACAGAGGCAAAAGGAAAAGAGGCAACAGAGGAAAAGGGGCAAAGAGGAAAAGAGGCAAGAGAAAAAGAGGCAAACAGAGAAAAAGGGGCAAAAGAGAAATAAAGAGGCAAATAGGGCATAGAACAGAGTGGAATAGCAGAAGAGCAGGGTGCTCTTCCACTAAACCACCAGGAATGAGGTGCAGGCAGGAGGAGGGCCTTGAATACCTACCAGAGAGGAGCTCGGGCTGGAGCTGCGTGGGGAAGAGCAGTGACTCTGACCAAATAGAGACCTTTGAAGTTCACAAGGTCTCTGCCCTTCCTGTCCTGGCTCCAGACTCACCACAGGGGGGTATGCAGCTGCAAGTGTCAGATCCTCCTCCCATCTAGCCCAAGAAGACCCATCAGGATTTGAATGGCCCATCAGGGACACCTCAGCTCCTTTTGTTTGTTACTGTCAAGAAGGAAATGCACAAAACCCAGCTGTCACCCAAACCAGACATGTATTCAGAGACAGGCTGAGGCACAGAATTGTTACAGTGAGAAAATACCAGCTTTCTAAAAGTGGTATTTTCAGACTTACAGTGTTAAATCTGACTTCACCCTAAGTTGTGATTTCAAACTGTGATTCCAGAGACACCAAACTCGAAATTTCTATCTTGTCCCAATTGGGATTTTCACTTATAGAATGCAATATGGAAATCCCAATGTTAAACTAGGGGCAAGATAGGCATTGCAGTAATTAAAAAAGAATTTAAGAGTTTTTCCCTGCCTGTACATGTCCAACTTTTTTTAATACACTTCACTCGGCCCTTGGGGATGTCCAGGGCCTACCTTAGGGGTGACTTATAGGTTTTTAAAAGGAAGGGTTGGACTTGGCCATTGGATTAACTTGTCAGGTCAACATGGCAGTTTAAACTTGACACACAGGCTCTGCAATGGTAGGCATGAGACATTTGTTAAAGGGCAATGGAAGTGGGTGGCACAATCATTGCTGAAGACCCACTAGTAGCATTTAATTTACAGGCTCTGGGCACATGTAGTGCAATTTACAAGGATCTTATAAGTAAATTAAATATGCCCATTGTGGGTACACCAATATTGCCATGTTTTAGGGAGAGAATCCATGCACTTTAGCACTGGTTATCAGTGGTAAAGTGCCCAGAGTCCTAAAGCCAACAAAAACGATGTCAGAAAAAGAGAAGGAGGAAGGCAAAAAGTCTGGGGGTGACCCTGCAGAAAGGGCCATTTCCAACACTGGTACTTCAGGTTGGTAGCAGGCACAAGTGCACTCCCAGGGTCTGGAAGTGGAGTGACTGGGCCCATGGGTGGCGGCGGGACGGCAGTGCACTTCCTTGTGGCTGCGCGCTCTATTAGAAATTGTAGATACTATCTTGGTGAATGGGATAGTAGAGGGAGCATGCACGGGTAAATGGACCGCCAGGGTCTCTAGGTGGAAGGGACAGCGAAGCGCACTGTTGGGAATGGAAGCGGACTGTCTGTCTCTAGGGTGGGAGTAAAGTGCACTGCTTTACATCATGGGGTGGAAGGAAGTAGAAATGGAAGTGAACTCATTAGGACCCTGCACAAGTTCCACTATCTACTGTAGAGCCATTAGGTGTGTTCTCTCATCAGTACATTGAGCGTTGAGGCGCTAAGTATTATATAAACGCTCCCCAAGCTCCGATGGCACCAGCTCTTTTTTTTTTTTTTTAAGTATATTTTTATTGAACTTTTTTTTTTTTTACAACATATAACATATAACGTGTAACAGACCTCGCTTTGTTGTTGCAGGGTAGTAGCCCAAACTGGCTGTGTTGGTTGCGTACATATCTGGTTTACGTATGTTCGGGTGTTCCTCCTATCCACTGTCACAGTAGGAGGAAGGGAAAGGGTGAAAAAGGGGGGGGGGGGAAGAAATTAAGGTAGAGAGAGAGAGAGAGACATGTCTGAGGAGGAATCCAAACGGATGTATGAATGGGCCATTTAAGAGACCAAATTGCCCGACAATAAAAACTGTCTACTGTCTTGATGGGTTCAGGAAGAAGAGTGGTGGAATTTCAGCGCCTACGTTTGTCACTCTCAGACAATCCGTCCCCAGCGCGACAATTTGGCATTTGAAAGAGTTGCGCTCGCTGCACCGGCGACAAGAGAAATGCGCAGCGTCTCAGAGAAGACTGGTCCTGTATACAGAGCAGTGATTGCGCGATAATAATATTCATCACCCGCTAAAGATAGATAGCGGGAAACAAAACTCCCGGGCGGAGGACGGCCGGGCCGTCAATTGTTGACGTTTTTTTTTCCTTTTTGGCCATTGTGCTGAAAATTAAATTGAAAGTGTAGAGTCGTTGTAGCCGTGAATCGCAGACTGCAATGAAGGAGCTCTCTGAAGTAAGTAAAGCTGTTAAATGTAATTATTTCTCTGAAATGCCGCAATGTTCTAGCAGGAACATATCGATAGATTCCAACTGTGAGGTCCTCTGAGTTTCTGCCATCTCGTGGCACCCCCCGGCAGGTCTTTTCTCACTCCATGGGCACTGGAGGCTGGCCGCTCCCCTCAAGGCCCCGATTCTTAATTCTTCCAATTGTTAGTGACGACCTTTCGATTTGACTAACACCTAGGGTGGCCAATTTTCCATTATCACTTCGCAGGCACTTTGAGCATGTAGGCACTTTGCGGGTGCGGACACCGCAGAAGAAGTTTATAGTTATCTGGCTGGGGGGAGGAGGGCGGTGGTGGCAAATGGGGTGGGTGACGGCGCCACGGCAGAATCGGTGATAGTGAGTCTCAGAGCACCTTTCTGGGGTGCAATTCCGCGAAATTCTTCCCCTGCCTGTCATTTTCTGCTCAACATCAAGAGTAGGAGTATTTAGAATCAATAGAAAAGCTGCTAGGGATTTTGTGCTAATTTAAACAAAACAAAACTGGATTTGATATTGCCGCGGGGAAGAGTTGGTACTTAGTGCCCACTCTCAATCAATCAGACATTTGTAGAGCGCGCTACTCACCCGTGAGGGTCTCAAGGCGCTGAGGGGGGGGGGGTTGGCGCTGAGGGTCTCAAGGTTCTGAGGGGGGGAGCTGCTACTGTTCGAACAACCAGGTCTTGAGAAGTCTCCTGAAGGTCATCAGGTCCTGGGTCTGTCGCAGGTGGAAGGGAAGGGTGCTCCATGTCTTGGCGGCGAGGTGAGAGAAGGATCTGCCACTGGTGGTCGTTCGGTGTATGCGTGGAACGGTGGCGAACACGAGTTCAGCGGAGCCAAGCTAGCGGTTGGGAGTGTAGAAGGTGAGTCGCTTGTTGAGGTATGCTGGTCCGGCGTTATGAAGTGCTTTGTGAGCGGGGGTGAGGAGCTTGAAGGTGACCCTCTTGTTGACGGGGAGCCAGTGCAGTTTCCTTAGGTGGGCAGTGATGTGGCTGTTGCGGGAGATGTCGAGGATGAGGTGAGCGGAGGCATTCTGTATGCGTTGAAGTCTCTTCTGGAGTTTAGCCGTGGTTCCCGCGTAGAAGGCGTTGCCGTAGTCCAGCCTGCTGGTGACGAGGATCTGGGTGACCGGCCTTCTGGTTCCGGTGGGGATCCATCTGTAGATCTTGCGAAGCATGCGGAGGGTGTTGAAGCAGGAGGAGGAGATGGCGATGACTTGCTGAGTCACTGACAGAGATGAGTCCAGGATGAACCCCAGGTTGCATGCGTGGTTGGTGGGTGTTGGCGCAGCTCCCAGCGAGGCCGGCCACCAGGAGTTGTCCCAGGCGGAGGGGTGGAGCCAAGGATAAGGACCCCCGTCTTGTCCGAGTTCAGTTTCAGGCGTCTGCTCTTCATCCATTCGGCGACGGCCTTCATTCCATCGTGGAAGTTGGTTTTGGGGTGTCGGGGTCCTTGGTGAGGGAGAGGATCAGCTGGGTGTCGTCGGCATATGAGATGATGTTGAGGTTGTGCGATCAGATGATGTTGGCGAGCGGTGTCATGTAGATGTTGAGGAGGGTCGGGCTGAGGGATGATCCTTGGGGTATACCGCAGCTGATCTTGGTGGCTTCAGATCGGAATGGCGGGAGGCAGACTTTCTGGGTTTTGTCGGTGAGGAAGGAGGTGATCCAGTCCAGGTTTTTGTCACTGATCTCTGCGTTGTAGAGGCGCGTGCATAGGGTGTGGTGACAGACGGTGTCGAAGGCATGTGAGAGGTCTAGGAGGATGAGGCCCGCGGTTTCGCCATTGTCCAGCAGAATCCTGATGTCGTTGGTGGCGGCGATGAGGGCGGGTTCGGTGCTGTGGTTTCTGCGGAATCCAGATTGGGATGAGTCCAGGGTATTGTTCTCTTCGAGGAAGCGGGTCAGTTGTCTGTTGACGATCTTCTCGATGACTTTCACCGGGAACGGTAGCAGGGAGATGGCCCGGAAGTTCTTGAGGTCCCTTGGGTCTGCCTTGGGTTTCTTGAGTAGGGCGTTGATCTCGGCGTGTTTCCAGTTTTCCGGGAAGGTGGCGGTCTCGAATGAGCTGTTGGAGATCTTTCGGAGTTGGGGTGCGATGATGGAGCTTGCTTGTTGAAGATGTGGTGGGGGCAGGGGTCTGATGGTGATCCGGAGTGGATGGTGTTCACGGTTTTGATGGTGTCTTCATCGTTGACGTGGTTCCAGGAGATCAGGAGGCCGGTGTGGCTGGGGGGCAGTGAGTCTAGGGTGTCGGCGGCTGTGGGGGGGGTCTGGATGTTGAAGCTGTCGTGGATGTCTATGATCTTGTGGTGGAACAAGGTGGCTAGAGAGTCGTAGAGAGTCGCAGAGGTTTTGTGACAGGGGGATGTCGTTGGAGCTGGGGTTGTCGAGTTCCTTCACGATGTTGAAGAGCTCTTTGCTGTTGTGTGCGTTGTTGTCGATGTGTTCCTTGAAGGAGGTCCTTTTGGTGGTTTGAATGAGTTGGTGGTGCCTGCGGCTGGTGTTCTTGAGGGCTGCATGGTTGTCCGGTGTTTGCTTGTGGCGCCATTTCTTCTCTAGTCTTCGGCAGGTCTGCTTGGATGCCTGGAGGTCGGCGGTGAATCAGATGGCCCTTCTGTCGGTGCGTCTGTTTGAGGGTTTCTTGATCGGGGTGAGAGTGTTAGTGCAGTGGTCGATCCATTGCCTGAGGTTGTGGGCGGCTGTGTCAGTGTGGTGGCTTGGTGGGTCTTGGGCGAGGGTGGTGATTAGCTGGTCTTCGGTGACCTTGTTCCAGCTGCGGTGGGGAAATCTTTGCTGGTGGTTGTGTGCGGTGGTTTTCTCGAAGGAGAAGTGGATGCAGCGGTGGTCGGTCCAATGGAGTTCGGTGGTGTGACTGAAGTTGACGTGGCTGCTGGTGTAGAAAATGGGGACGAGCGTGTGTCCGGCGGACTGGGTGAGTGTCGTGACGAGCTGTTTGAGACGGAGGTTGGCGAGGTTGTCCAGTAGTGTAGTGGAGTTGCTGTTGTTGGCGTTCTTGAGGTGGAAGTTCAAGTCTCCGAGGAGGAGGATGTAGTCTGTGGAGGCCAAGGCGTGCGTGCGAACAACGTCTGTGATGGAGTCGCTGAACTGTGGCTGGGGGTGGGGTCCGGGGGTATGTAGACGAGGGCTCCTCTGAGGGTGGTGTTGGGATCGATGTGGATCTGGAAGTGCAGGTGTTCGGCGGTGCTGAGGATGTCTTCGGTGCTGGTCGAGATTCTGAGGGTATTCTTGTGGACGATGGCGATTCCTCCTTCCGGTCTGTTGGTGCGTTCCCTGCGGGTGATCTTGTAGCAACGTCAGGTCCCGATGAGGCATTCATCCAGCTCCTTGTTAGGAAAGCGACATCCGGGGAGGATGAGTCGAGCAGGTCCCAGAGTTCGATGGCATGCCTGTGGACGGATCAGGTGCTGAGCAGTATGCATCTGAGATGGTTGTGGCCTGCCTTTGTTGGGGGGGGGGGGGCAGGACGTGCTGGTGTATGCTGGCTGGTGAAGCTGCATTTTCGGCAGGTGAAGAATCCATGAGTGCGCTTCGGAGTGGCCTGGAAGCAGGTGGCAGATCGGCCGGCGTTGAGTGCATGGAGGAGGTTGGCGTCATAGCGGAGTCTGGTATCTTGGCGCTCACGGGGGCCTGGGGGTCTGGCGCTGGCCGCGGTTCAGACGCAGACAGGCTTTGGCGCGCCAGCTGCACATCCGCTGCGCTCGGCCGAACAGCGGCCACAAGAATAAGGGACGGTGGGAGGGAGGAGCAGCTGGGAGGCGGGAGGGGAGAGCGAATGGGAGAGCGAGGGGGGCGGGGCCGCAGGGGACGCAGCGGCGGGAAGGGGAATTGGCGAGGCCAAGAAAAGAACAGAGCGGAGGACTAGGAGGTCAAGAAAGGCAGAAGTAGAGAAAAAAGCATACAGTGGCAGCAGATCAGTAGAAACGGGCAAATTAGGGAATAAGCAGGGAGAGCGGCACAGGAGATGCGAACTCGCGGCAGCAGCGGGAGCGGAGTACGGACACAGTCAGGTGGAGCTGTGCGGCATGGGTGAGCGACTCTCATGATCTGTTTATCAAAATATAATATGGTGGTGAAGTAAAAGCCTTTGGAAGATGCACTCCTGCATTACAATCTCAGGTCTCCAACTTTACCAAATTGTTTGGGCAAATCATTCTCTTCCGGTCCCTCTGTCCCATGTTCAGATAATGTGTGTACGTCTTGAAGGAGGCTTAATTCTCAGCATGGTTCCATCCACACATTCAGGGTTGTTTAACTGCATGTCTCCACATTCGCTGTTAGCATCCCTGATGGCGGCCGTGTCCCTGAGGACCTCTCCTGTGCGGCAACTCCTCACTGCTAGCCACAGATAGGTCTATCTTTGACAACTCATATATGGCTGGAATAGTGAGATGTGACACCCTGCCGGCTCGAGGTGTCCTGTCAGGCAACTGGCCGTAAGCAGCAAAAAGCGGGCCATTTTGCAAAAGTGAATGTAGTTTTTGCCCACAGTGTCCGTGCCACTTAAACGTCTTCCTGATAAGGACTTGTAATTAATCCTGCTAGGTACACATTAAGCCCTGTGCGTACTCAGCCCTCTTTAGAAATTGGGATGGCTGGTACTTTTACAGAAATTTGCTCGAGCAGACATTGAAACAATGGAATTGCCCAGGTACATCCAGGATGTCTGGCCATGGTTTCCTCTAATAGGTGTTTATAAATTTCATCTCAGATATCATATAGCACATTATTTATGACACCCATAATAGAACAATGCGCATCCAGAGGTACAAGACTCTGAGAACAATGACAGTAAGGGAACACAATGTGCGCAACTAACACATACAGTACCTCCCAATTGAAAAATGTTAGATGCTCAACTTCCTGTGGTTCACTGTCATCAAAACCACAATCAATAAAAGAGTACAGTTAGGAAGGAACATCAAAAAATAGAGTCCAGGAAATCTTTCCTTCAGGTTTCAGTAACCTTTTATTTTTTTCCTTTTTCCAAATTTGCTGATTCTTCAATAAGTTGCTTCAATCGACAATACAAAATCGATTTGTAGATCACATTTGCATTTTCTATAGATCAACAGCCTTTCTGCCTACTCGTTTCGTCCTTCCCTTAGGACTTCATCAGGGCTGTAATAATAAACAAATAAACATACAATTTACACCCGATTTTCACAATATACCACAACCATGTGATGCCACAAACATTTAGTTTAAATGACCTGATTCTAATACAGACACTTCCTATACTAATGATATATAGCACCCCTCACCAAATGAAAAAGGCAACAGTGACTTCTATAAACTTAATAAATTAACAGTTTCCAATAAACTATAGTAATGATTGTTAAACTTCACACACCTTGGGCCCGATTCACAGAACTAACTTAAGACAAAATCCTAAACTTACTACCATTTTGGTATTCACAGAAGGCACTTACTCATTTTGGTATTCACCGAAGGCACTTACTCATTTCGGTATTCACAGAAGTTAGGAGTCCTAACTTTAGGACTCCTAAATGCCTTCTGTGAATACCGAAAGTCTTAAAATTAGGATTTTTCTCAGTTTAGTAGTAGTATAGTTAGGACTCCTAACTTTAGGACTCCTAAATGCCTTCTGTGAATACCGAAAGTCTTAAAATTAGGATTTTTCTCAATTTAGTAGTCCTAAGTTTAGACTCAGGACTACTAAATTGAGAAATCCTAATTGTAAGACTTTCGGTATTCACAGAAGGCATTTAGGAGTCCTAAAGTTAGGAGTCCTAACTATACTACTACTAAACTGAGAAAAATCCTAATTTTAAGACTTTCGGTATTCACAGAAGGCATTTAGGAGTCCTAAAGTTAGGAGTCCTAAATTTAGGACTACTAAATTGAGAAAAATCCTAATTTTAAGACTTTCGGTATTCACAGAAGGCATTTAGGAGTCCTAAAGTTAAGAGTCCTAACTATACTACTACTAAACTGAGAAAAATCCTAATTTTAAGACTTTCGGTATTCACAGAAGGCATTTAGGAGTCCTAAAGTTAGGAGTCCTAAATTTAGGACTACTAAATTGAGAAAAATCCTAATTTTAAGACTTTTGGTATTCACAGAAGGCATTTAGGAGTCCTAAAGTTAGGAGTCCTAACTATACTACTACTAAACTGAGAAAAATCCTAATTTTAAGACTTTCGGTATTCACAGAAGGCATTTAGGAGTCCTAAACTTAGGACTGCTAACTTCTGTGAATACCGAAATGAGTAAGTGCCTTCTGTGAATACCAAAATGAGTAAGTGCCTTCTGTGAATACCAAAATGGTAGTAAGTTTAGGATTTTGTCTTAAGTTAGTTCTGTGAATCGGGCCCCTTGTATTTTAGAGAGAAGAATTCTCTTCTTTTTCTAAACATCGAATACTTTGTGTCATAAATTTGCGGCGCGCAACCAGATATCTGTAGTAAATGGGAAATGAAACATGTATTGAAAATTCTCTTCTCCATTTAGTTTAAAAGAATTCATCCATCTCCCTTTCTTACATATTAGAAAATCACATTCCCTAACGTTACTAATTGAACCAGTGTAACCTGATATATGAACTTATGTCTACATAAATACATACATAATTATTATGTTCTTATAATAAAGATCCCTCTTCTTGTTCTGAAAATGAAATATTACTGGTCCCTAATTAACAGTGTGCCCCCAAATCTCTGTGATGGATGAGGAATAATACCTGTCTTAAACATTAATATCATAGATAGTTTCCAATTAAGGCTACTCAAGAACTCCTTACTTTTATATCAACAAAGGTCGCACTAACCTAAATTGATCTTTAATATAGAAACGTCTCACACCTAACTCCTTATTAAGTCTCTAAAAAATAATAAGAAAACAAAAGGTCCCCATTGAATTAGTACCTAGCAGTATTTACTAATATCGGGAGGTGAACACTGGGAAAGCTCAAACCTACCTTGAATTCCATCAATTCTTATTTCTCATAATTTCCTAAATACTCCTCTTTTCACTATGTTCAAAAGATAATCACTGTGTAAAAAATCAAAATCCAAGAACCAAATAATTAATCACAATACTGCCACCCAAAAATATTATTCAACTAGACTGTTTTTAGCTAAAGTCATCCATTACCTCAACTACTGTCATTCGAGATTTCAAAACATATCTTAAAAATAATCAATTATTATTTCTCTGGAATGGAATTATCCCCAACTCGGTCTCGAACACCCAAACTTACAAATTTTCACAAGGTGTAAGACAACATTTTTCCACACCTACCAATTACGCCACTGATCAGACTTATCCACTAGTCAGTTCACGGTTGAAATATCCCATCAACATTTTATTCTTCAAAAACATACTGAATCTGTTAACTGACCGTCAAGAGTTCGAAACATACCTTGAAAATAATCAATTATTATTTTTCTGAAATCCTTCAGTCCTCCTCCTTTCACTAAGTTCAAAATCTTTCACTCTGCGACAAAAAAGCACAAAGTACCAAAGAAAGACTATTAGTCCCTCCACTTTTCTTAAAGATAATGTTATATTTTACTGTTATGAGTTCAAGATATCCCCTAACTAAAACTACTAGCAGTCGACCTTCCCATAATCTTACTCACCTATCAATCTTATTTCACAGCGATCCTTGGAAAGATTTCATGGACTCTATTTTTTGATGTTCCTTCCTAACTGTACGCATCCAGAGGTAGTACTTAGAAAAGGAACATGTTTTTTGTATGACAGTAGCAAAAAGTGACGACAATCTGTAGTTCTTAGAAATTACAGTTATTTGAATATGAGCTCAAATGTATCATAATGCTACTCAACGAGACTAGCAAACACACAGGGGACCAAAGGGAGCATTTAAAGACCCAACCTGCGTTACTCTCTATCACAAATGCAACACAAAATGGACGTAGAGGATCTATGCGAAGCATCCTGTTTAATAGTCGTGCTTTGAAGGTGTAGATTGATAAGATTAAAATATTAGGGTCCAGATGTACTAAGTACTTTTTCAGTCGCAACCGTAGAATTCACCGAATTTGTCCATTTGTAACACGGAAAATGCTTTTTCACACGTACAAAATACGATTCAGTAACTTGTTACCGAAAAGCAATTTGCATTTGCAACTTGGCATTTGGAAGGGGCATGTTTAGGGTGCCCTTCAAAATACTGAATCAGTATGGTATATATGACTGTTTGAGACCAAATTCAGGTTGCAAAACAGTAATACTTTGCCACAATTTTTAAAGTGGTGGTAACCCATTTGCAATTGGGAAAGAGTTCCCTTTGGGCCCCCTTTTCCGTTGTGAATGTTTAAAAAAATATTTTTTAAGAGCAGGCACGGACCACTCCCTACTCTTAAAAAATGAAACTTTATAGTTTCTTTTTTTTTTTTTTTTTTACACATCCCATTTTCCTTTAAGGAAAACGGGCTGCATTAAAAAAATACATATTGTTTATTTAAAAGCATTCAGACATGGCATTCAGAAGGACACCATTCCTGTGATGACAGCAAATCCTAGTGAGACGCAAATTGTGACCTGCCTCATTAAGATGCATGAGGTAGGTCTTTTTTTTTTTAAACTCTTTTTATTAAGGTTGTCATTACAGCAGACATCAGTATAGACACAGCAGTAAACATCAGTTAAAACAGTTATGCATCTCTTACCAAATTTACCAATTGGTCACCCCGCATTCTTTCACCTCTTCCCTAGTCGTCAGCGATGGCAATTGTGGGATGTATTGACCATGGTGGGCCATTACTCGGGGCGGAAGGAGAAGTACAGATGTAAACCCTATGTGTGTTCCATTTTCCCCACACCCGATCCCACTTCCTGGGGCATCCTCTATTTGTGTAGACTGCCTATTCTGCAGATATGCACCACTCCATATCCCGCTCACACTCTTCTTAGGTCGGCAGTTTGGGCGCACCCCACTTGCATGCGATGTTCCGATTAGCAATTATAAAACCAATGGCAACCCATAGTCAATCCATGCGGGTCAAGTCAGTGGCCTCCCATACATTTAGCAGACATAATTTGAGTGACAGAAGCAGGGCACAGTCACTCACCCGGCCAATCACTGCCATCACTGTGCTCCAATATGTCTGGATAGCCTGGCACTCAGAGAGTGTGTGATAAAAGGTACTAATTCCCCCACATCTCCTTCCACACTCTGCATCGCTATGTCTACCCATCTTGACCAGTGTAGTGCATTATATGTACGCTCTGTGGAGGATCTTTAATTGGATTAGCCGCAGTCTTGATGATATGGCGACCTCTCGCAGGGGGGCTAGCGCCTTACGTCGGTCCTCTACCTCTAGGTCCACCAGGTCTGTCTGCTAGCACTCACAGAGGCGCCCCAGTGGGTTAGGAGAATTATTCGTTATTTTCCGATAAATAAGAGAAATTATCTTGCGGTATCTGTGTTTTGTAAGCAGTCTATCTTCTAGAGGAGAGGCCTCCAGTACTTTGTTCTCCTCTTGGAGTGTCGCCTGCAAGGCGTGCTGCATTTGCAGATATTGGAATGCTTCCCCTGCGGACAACTCATATTCATGTTGTAAGTTGGCAAATGTGTGCATTTTCCCTTTTTTAACCAGGTCTCCTACTTGCGATAGATCAATCTGCCCAATATCTCTCCATGCCACGGAGGTGTTTTTTGCGCCGCATTATTATACTAGCCTAGTTTTTTTGTGGTGTTGTGCCATAGGGCAACTGTAATGAGCTTTGGGCTGGTAAGGTGCTGCCTGTGTGGCTTCATATATAGCGCTTGTCTGAATCCCCCACTGCCCATCAGCCACTTATCCATGCGTCAGGCCAGTTCTTGTTCAGCATCGTATATCCATTTATTAATGATTGACAGGTGTGCAGCCCAATAGTAGACTCGAATATCTGGTAAGGCTATCCTCCCATCATACCATCCCGGATCAGTTTGAGGGCTGCAATACGAGGTGGCTTCCCATCCCAGAGCAGTGCCCTGACCTCCCCATCTATCGATTTGAAGTATGTTTCAGGGACGCTATATGGCGTATTTTGCAGGGCGCATAGGAAACAGGGCAAGGCCATCATTTTATATAACGCCGTTCACCCCAGGAGAGACAGTGGTAGTGCACGCCAATGTCGAACATCGCCCGTAACCGCGTTAAAGGGCCTTGGAAATTTTGTTCGTTGAAGAGTTTTGGATTAGCCGTCTCGAATATCCCAAGATATCGAAACCCGTCCGTCGCTATTGCTGCCCCGCATTCTGACGGTAGGACCAGGGCGGGCCTGCAAAGCATATATATTACCGATTTAGACTAATTAATGGTGTACCCTGAGTATCTCCCAAAATTGGAACATATCTGGAGTATCCTGCTAATAGTCGCGGGGAGATGCTACATAAAATAAAATGTCATCAGCATAGAGCGAGATTCTATCTTCCCACTCATTTGCCCACTTTAACCCATGTATCAAAGGGTCCCCTCATATCCAGCTTGCCAAAGGCTCGAGGATTAGTGCAAATATAATTGGGGACAAAGGGCAACCATGTCTTGTCCCTCGGTACAGGGAGAAGGTCCTTGACGTGTGGCCATTTACCCCCACTTGCACAAGCGGTTCTGCATGCAAAAGTTGGATCTATTCGATATAGTTTTTCCCAATTCCCATACGCTCTAGGACAGCAAACATGTAGGGCCATTCTATGGTGTCGAAGGCCATACGAGCGTCCAAGGAAAATATGGCGGCGCTTTCTTGGATTGTGTCTTTTCTAGCAAGCAACCCGTTCAGTCAAACCCAGATTCAATGCAGTATTTCGGCCTGGCATAAATCCAGACTGGTCTTTGTGTACCAGCTTCGTTACAACTGGGAGAAGCCTCGCTGCCAATACTTTGGCTAGAATATTAACCTCTACATTGAGTAATGATATGGGGCGGTATGAGGTGTATTCCTTCACTGGTTTTTCGTTCTTACGAATCACCTCTAGGGAGGCGACTTGTTGCTCCCTGGGCAATATTCCTTCTCGCTTACTTTCAAGGTACATGTTGAGCAGATGGGGCGACACCTTCGTGGCATTCATTTTGAAGAGTTCTATTGGGAGGCCATGAGGCCCCATAGCTTTCCCTGCTTGTATAATATGTATGGCCGCTACAATTTCTTCAGCCGTGAGATCCGAGTTCAATGATTGTTGGTCTTCTGAGTTCAAAGTTGGGATCTGTATATCAGTTATTAGCTCCCTTGACTCCTCTATTGTGGCTGTGGCCACAGGGGAAATATAGTTGCGTAAAATATTCAGCAAAGCCCTCTGTTATGTCTTGTGGATCCCTCCTCCACACTCAGTCTCGTCCGCGTATCACTCTAACCCACCGGTCAGCCCTGTCTCACCTATCTAATCGTGCGAGTAATCTTCTTGCACGATCTCCGAGTTCATTAACTCTATGTAGTTGTGTCCAGTGTTTTACTCTGGCTGTCTCTGTTGCTAACTCTATATTCCTGCCTTTTAAGTTCTAATACATGATCGGCTGCTCTATAGTAGGTATGTTTGGCTGCTTTCTCCCTGATTAAAATGTTGCCTTCTAATTCATACAATTGCTTACACTTACCTTTCCTATATCCCAATGCAAGGGCGAGAGCCTGACCCTTTATCACTGCCTTGTAGGCCTCCCAGATGACTCGAGATGAATGGACAAATCCCACATTCTCCAAAAAATAGTTATCTGTGGCTTTTAAAAGAGTAGTCTTAATATGTGGGATTTTGAGGCACCACGGATTGATCGTAATTTTTCTGCAAGTGAGGGTCACACCCTGCCACGTACCCGGCCAGTATGGGGGAATGATCTGAGATGCCCCTAGCGAGATGCCTAACCTCAGCAAAATAGTGTGTTGTGTCTGCTAGAGTTAGTATTTAATTGATCTGGGATCTGCTATTGTGTACTGCAGAGTAAAAGGTGTATTGTTGTGTTTGCGGGTGTGCCTCACGCCACACATCTGCCAAGCCCAGAAATGTAAGAAATTCGTCCATAATGTTTTTGGGCTGCGGGTTAGTCCTAGTTAGGGATCTAGCTAGTTGTTCTCTTAGGGGCCTATTAGGATGGTGGACGGACTTTTGTCCGCCCACCATCCTAGTGGTGCTGGGACCGGCCGCCAGTGGTGTGGCGGTCCCGCACCTGCCCTCCCAGGTGACCGACACGGCCGCAATGCGGCCATACTAGTCAGAACATGAGTGCGTCACAATGAATGGAAGGTTGTTCTGCATGAGTATCCCCACCCCTCTGGATCCGGTGGTGAAGCCAGAATGTACCACTAATTTATATCCCCACCTGTCAAGTGCCTTACATGTATTTCTGACTAGGTGGGTTTCTTGCAACAATACAATGTCTAATGCTTGCTGTTTAAGGTATTGAAGCACCACCCCCTTTTGAGTTTATCGCTCAACCCATTTACATTCGAGGAAAGCAGGTTCAATGCAATGTCGGCTCGTCCCTCCCTAACGGTATCGACTGACACTGGTGTTGTTTTCCTTATAAGTGTTGGGGCAGTGGTGTTAAGAATAGTTTCTGTGGGTGAGTGTTTCATAACTGCATTTGAAGTAGTTGCATTGGTTGTAGGCTGCCGTGTCTGCAATCTCAGTGGAAAAGGCTGGAACTGCCACGAAACGTGAGCTACATGTAAACGGTCACAAGAACAACGTAACAAAAACTAAATTAAACCTCCGTAACTTGAAACCTCCCCCCCACCCTGCCTCCCTGCATGACGTCTTAGAACTACTCGCCACCCCAACATTGCAGAGTGCCCATTGCCCTCCCTTCCTTGTTTCGTTGGAGACGTAGGCCCTTGGCTTCACCCTCCCAACCCCGTTGTCAATGATTAACCATGTAGCTTGGAGTCTATAAGAGTGCAGTCATCATCTATATACTTAGCCATAGTTGCTGCAGGGCCTCCTGCCCCGTGGCACATCCGCCAACGTGCAATCTTGCCAGCTAAGTTGGAGGCCATCTCTGATTTACAGGCCCTTTGATTAGTTTATATGTCCATTAGGAAGTGTGGGTATGTGCTTCGTTGGGTCTCTGTGAGAGCCGCCTGGGTGATGCAGATTGCGGTGGGGCAGACTATCTACCCAACAGTGGGTCTTTGTCGAGGAGATCTCTGGTTTCTTGGCCAGAGGCAGTCCTCTTTCAGTCTTTTCCTGTTTGCCTTCTGCGCCTTTCAGGATTATCTTGTCCTCCCACCTGTCGCCAACCGTCCAACCACTCCCAGGCCGTCTCCGGCTCTGTGGAGAACCAGGTTTTGCCCTCGGTCTCCACCCCTAGTTTAGCCGGAAACAGCATCGCGTAAGTCAGCGCTTTGTCTCTAAGGGCTTTTTTGACTTCGAGAAAACTTCTTCGCTGACTCTGCACTTTCATAGTGAAGTCTGGGAAAAATGTCACAATATTATTTTAAAGTTTAAGAGGAGGGGCACGACGTGCAGTTTTGCAGGATCACATCCCTGTCTCAAAAGTTAAAGACTCGCGCGAGTATTGGCCTGGGCAGTTGTCCAGGTTTCGGTTTTCCACCAGGTACTCTGTGTGCCCTTTCAATGGAGAAGAATTTAGAAAGGTTTTTGGGTTGCAAACGCTGAGTGATTAACTCCTCTACAAATAAGTCTGCGGCGTGACCCTCGGCTCTCTCAGGGACCCCAAGAATTCTGACATTGTTCCTTTTGGCTCTTGCTTCATAGTCATCTAGTTGGTCAGCAAGGAGTTTGCTGGTGTCTTGTAGTTAACATACTTGTTGTTCCAGTGCCTTAGTGCGAGTGGTGAGACCATGGGTCACTCCCTCCACCTCTTTCACTCGATTGTCCATTTTCCTAAGGTCAGCACGGATCAAGGAGATTTCTGTGGTGACTTTGTCTATACAGGATTCAAGAGACATATGCACAGCCGTGACAGCTTCTAATATGTTTTGTAGGGTGGGAGTGCTTTGTTCCACCGGCGCGCGCGCTGCGATTCCTGCACAGTGTCTGGCTGAGCATTTGCATTCTCCTGAGTCTTCTGCCAGGAGAACTTATCAAGTTTAGGTTGATGCGATACATGTCCTCCGTTGCTCCCCGACATGGCACTGCTGTCAGCTTAGGGATACGAAATAGCACGCGATGCTTGCCTAGTCTAGTACCTAAGTCTTGGTTTATGTTGAACCATCAATGCTTTGCTAGTTTGGATCCTACTGCTTAGCTTGGAAAAAAGACTAGCTAGAACCTCAGTTGGGAATATCAATGTGGGTGGGTTACATGTGCTTTTCACAAAGTTTCATAGTCACCTTTGTTAAAAGGTCCTTCCATTCCTGAGTGACAACTGTGGTTCAAGGTTTAAACCCCGGAATTGGTCCTTGGAACCCGAAAAGACTTGCATGCTATTAGGTGCAGTGAGCATATTGGAGAAACTGGTGGTAAAGAAACCTGAAGCAGATTCACTGGGTGATGTTCTGCTCATGATATCATGGATTAATCCATCTCAGGCAGGTGATATGGCAGTCAACACACAATGGCTCATGAAAATATTGAATACCTCAGACGTGCTCCCCATCCTGCTTGGGCAAAGATTATTTGAACAAACCACACCTATTAAAACAATAACATCCAGAGCCAACAAATTTGAGTGGGAAAAGCCATGACAATCAGTTTATCAAAGGTGCTTGCTGTGCTTTGACACCTCCAAAATCGCTTCTACAGAGAGTGTAAGGTTTCAGACTTTTCCCTACACCATCCGGTCCTCTACCTACTAACACTTTGAGCTTCTCGGACAAACTCAGGCCACGTCTAAGGGACTCATCTTAAGTTTGAGAGCCTGGCTGCTTATTGCTTGGTGTGGTGGAGGCAGCACAACTGTTGCCCCATCCTCGGCCTGCCTGCCAAAGTTACATGTGTCTGCTGGAATGGCAGATGTTTTTCCTTTTGCGGCACACCAATGATGGGAGCTGCTTTGGGGAAATAAATAGATCCCAAAATATTATAACTGATGTCCGCAGCTTTTCTCTCAGCAGTTGGCCCACATTTCTGGATATTTTCCAAAAAGTGTACATGGTGGCCCTGGACAGAATGGATGCTGGCAGTAATAGCATAGAGGGTCGCCCTAAAAAACTGTCCCCCCTTGTTTTGGTGTGCATTCTCCTTTAAATGTTGTTCCTCCTTAATAGAACGTATGCATGTCTCATAATCTTTATAAGAATATTTGGGTTTCAATGCTACTAGCAGTGATACAGCAGTGGAAAGGTGGCCATGTAGAAGATTATTGTGCTGTAGGCTTGGGGTTGAGTATCAGAACTTGTTTCAGAATGGATTGCGAGTGGTGTGTTTACTAATTATTAGCTGTGAGAAGCTGAGTCCCAGACCAGAGCAATGGAGTGTCTATACATTGAAATATAGATCACCTAAGTATCTAAAAATAAATTATCACATGGACAGGAGACATAAAAGCTCAATGAGATAGAACAGGTTGGAATATCTCATGCCATCCACCAGAATTTCCATTTTGTAGAGAACTGGAGGTGAGAAAAAGTCTTGTAAATTGAAAAATGCATGTGTGCACCCGTCCCAAGCTATCACCATGAGCCATCCTCACGCTCGATCTTAGCAATGACATATTTGCACCTGCCTTTCCTAGAAGCGGACCTTTTTCGCACTATGGGTACAACCCGACATTATGGTAGACTGAACGGACCAGACATGTGATGGGCAATGAAAATGGTTAATCTTTGTTAAAAAATAATAATATTCTTTAAAACAAACGTCTGCCGCTGTAAAAAGAAACAATATTGTTAACTTTCCATACAAGTAAAAAAATTGTGTACATTTTATCAAACTTGAACTAGGATGGTTACCCTCTTAGAGTAACTTCGCCGTTTTGAGTCTAAGGGCCAGATGTACCAACAATTGATTTTGCGATTCTTAAATAGCGAATTTTACCAATTTGCAATTTAAGAATCGCAAAATGCAATGTATGTAGAATTTGCAAACAAAAATTGCGATTCCTACATATTCTTTAATAGCAATTCGCAAATTGCGATTCGCTATTAAGGAATACCTTCCCATTCATTCCTATGGGCCTGAAGGCCCATAGGAATGAATGGGATTGCATTCGCAATTTGCGAGTACCAAATAGGTACTAAAAGGCCACCTTGATGCACCCCCAAGTAAGGTAAGTTTGCACACGTGGCACACATACATGCCCCAAGGGCATGTGTGTGCGCCACATGGCACTTAGAAACAGGCAAAAATTAGCATTTTTCTTGTAAGTTGAAAATTACCACCAACTTGAAGTTGGTGTTGATTTGCGATTCCTTAAAGCCAGGTCACAATTTGTTCTTGCTTCCTGCATTACATTTAAGGAATCGCAAATTGCGATTCCCTAAATGCATTCGCAGAATAGATAATCGCAAAAATTGCGATTTCCTATATTGCAAATGCCTTTTGGGATGATACCTCCCAAAAGGCTTTTTACCGTTCGCAAACAGGCCAATTCTGAGACTTGGCCCGTTTGCGAACGGTAAAACACTTGATATATCTGGCCCTAAGTGTTATGTTACAAGTACTGCACAATTATCTATTGTAGCATATTTCTGAAAAAATAATTATGTCAGCAGCACAACATTTTACATTTACTTCAGCGCAAGTTTTCGTGTTTTTTACAAGGAAATCTGTAATAAATTGGCAAATATCCGAAGAATGTTTCCAAAAATATTACACTTTCTATGACCTTCCTATTTTTCTTTAAATTCAAAAGAAGGAAAGGGATGCAGGAGATGTTTTCATTACTGCAGAAGCATGAACATTATATTCCCCCACTGTATGTACAGCCATTACCCGCTTAAGTTCCTTCATTTCAATCACGAAAAATTAGAAACTGTTGGTGATTGCATTGCAGCTTTAAATAAATTGTCCATTTAAGTGTTACATGGTGAGCTAAACGTGACCAGATTTCAAGCACACGACCAATCAAGGAATACAGGACAAACAGTTAGTAAATGGTGAAGCTTCCTTCACTGTAAGATGTGATCCACTTGTGAAAAAGGCAGAACTGTCAAGGAGATGGACTAAACTCCTTTATCAGTAGAAAACAGATTGGAAGAAGACACTGAAAATGTATAGTCATAAGGAAACAAACTATACAAAAAACAAAGATAAAAATTTAGGAAAGGCAACACCCTTGGAGGAACAGTATCGATAAGTGTGGTAGTTCCATATACAGCCAGGTTTGTGAAATATTCTGCACACAGTGTAAAGCATTCGAAATGTGGTATGACAGGTTGTTTTGCCAGGGTGTGCAGGAAGAAAGGCAGGCCATCTTGAGAGCATCTGAAAGTGACTATGAATCTAAGAGTTCAGAGCTTAATATCAGATAAGATGTAGTGTTGAAATTTGGAGAACAGCATGTCAGCAATATGGCCAGGTATTGCTGAGCTCCAGTCCTTCCCATGGCGTGACCCAGATCCCCCCACCTGCCCTCCAGCATCCCCTACTGCAACATACAGCACAAAAACATCACGTTAGATTTTTGGGTTAGGGGTCGTAAACCCCTGGCCGTATTTACTATGATAATGAACCACTAAAATATTAAAATGCACTGAAATCATTTCGCAAAATTGTACGCAGAAACGTTATAAAGCAGAGTCACTATTTACAATTTTGACTGATGGCTAACCTTAACATAGACTCTAATACATAGCCATTCCGAACCATATCTAACATTGTCCCTGCGTATCCAGTGTTGAGCCCATTAGTGAGATCATGACTAGTCAACCTATGAGGGCCCCTCCCGAAAAGGGAGAGGCCCACCCCCTGAGAATACGGCCCCGAGTAATGTTCAGGAGGCCAGTCTGCCTGCAGGTTACCTACCTTGGACACCCTCATACACCCTCATTACCCCCTGGGAATATCTCCCCAGAGCAACTTGTGCAGGAGGCCAATCTGCCGGCCAGGATACCTAAATCAGGCACCCCATACACCCTCATTATACCTCCAATGGCCTGTGCTGACTTGGCACCCAAGTGTGTATTCCCACACCCCCTGTAACCTCTAGCCGACTTGCTGCAAGCATCTGCTGGAAGGCCCCATGAGACCACTGTCCCACCTATCCCAGGTAAAAGGATGCCTTCTATGGACCCAAAGTGCCCCCCCAATAATGACCTCACCCGCCACAGGCCAGCATAGATCACCTAGTATCTGGCCTCCCACCCTCCCGATCCCCCAAAATGGGCATGTCCAGATGGGAGATGCAATCTAAACAGCTTATCTACCTTCTTATTACTCAGCTTGACAGAGCGTTTGAGGGGCCTGACCGATTTCCTCCCTCCCTATTGTAACCTCAGGACGATGCGGGACCAAACGATGGCTGAGTGCGGGAGCTTTTTAGCCAAACCAGCCCATTTCTGTGAACAGTAAATAACTCCCTCTTGCCTAATTGCACCAAATCATTGCCACCCAGATACACTACCACAATCCCAGGGGCCGTACACCCCTTGAGTATCCATGATTCAAGCTTATCCCTCCAATGTACAGAGGGTATCCCTCCTTGCCCATGGAAGGACACATGGTAGCCTGACCCTCGAAGCTACCTGTGGGACAAACATGCCGAACTCACCGTACATAAGGATAGCCTATTACCCACCCTTTCATCAGCTCTTGTCCTTTCGGCGTGCGCCGGAGTTTCCACAAGGATCCAGCGAAAGCCTTGGCTTGCAGTAAGACAGCTGCCATCTGGTTCACTTTTAGCCATGCAACGTAAACAGATATAGAATAAGCAACCATTGCATGTCCACGAATGAGCGGCCCAATATCAGCACCACTAAAAGCAATGATGTTCCCAACTGCTGCATCACCGCATGCTGTCCTCCACCTGCATTGACAGGGAAATATTGTGAAAATAAAAATTTAACGGGAGGACATACAACAACAACACTCATAAGAATTGGACAGCCGGTGCCTCCCCTTTTGACTGCTTCATCCACCAACCGCTTGCCTGCTGCCACGGGGACTGCATCCAACCAGAATGGACACCAAAATATATATTCCGTAGGGTCCAACCTTCTGCCACCAAGGTTTTACTGCACCCGCTGGCAAATGGGGGAAATTGTCAGTGGTATTCTGCCCCCAAACGCCATGCTTATAGTGCATAGCTGCCACTTACCACACACCGCTACTGTCCTTCCTGCCCTTTTGCCACAGGCTCCCCTATGCTTAGCGCCCCTTGGAGAGTCAAGGGAGAAAGCTGCCTTAAAGTCAGCGAACTTCAGCCGGTGTCCTAGGCACACCTCAAAGACTGGCTGCGGTCACCACCAGTTTCATATGTCTATCAAGAGTAGGATAGACTTCAGGACTTTTGCGGACATTGACAACCATATACATGCTAGGACCTGGACTGAACCACGCAATCAATGTGTCAGATAGTCCTGTCTGGGAAGGACGACAGAGGCATGCCATCAACTGCAAGCAAGCTAGGGCGGAAAATTGTCATAGCTGCATTTAACATGAGAGGCAGGGAACAAAAAGCACTGCAAAACAGCAGCAAATAACCAATGCAGGTCAACTGGCCACACAACTTCAGCTTGGTATAAGACTAAACAGGTTGAGAGGGACGTTATTACCCACCAATGAAAGTTGACTCCTCGTAACAGTCATTGAGGTTCATGCAACAGTCCATGAAACAGACTGCTGTCTGCTATAAAAACATGGGGGCATATTATCAAGCATGGAGTTAAAATTATCGCCGCTTCAGCGGCAGAAAACTGCCGCTAAAACGGCGATAATGGGCTTGATAATATGCCCTTGAGAATTCCAATAGAAGCCCATATTGTCACCAAAACATGGGCTTCTATTGGAACTCTCAAGGGCATATTATCAAGCCCATTATCGCTGCTTTAGCAACACATACTTTTTTCTTTTTACACATCGTGGCATAGGCGTACCCGCCGTCGCCACTACATTCACCACAGTCCTTTGAGGCAACTTGCTGGTGTGACGAGCAGTGTGCGACCAACTTGTGTTCAAATTATTACGGCTCCCGTGAGCTATCGGGCTGACGAGCCCTGGTTCTGCACCTGCGCGCCATGAGAGGTATTTGACCTGTTTTAATTACATTTTGGCAGTCCACTCGGCACTCCTTTACATTGTCCTGCTCCCTGCTGAGGAGAGGCAACTACCTCGAAACACGTGTCCAGGGATGGCTAAATGCAACACATACTTTTTTCTTTTTACACATCGTGGCATAGGTGTACCCGCCGTCACCACTACATTCACCACAGTCCTTTGGGGCAACTTGCTGGTGTGACGAGCAGTGTGCGACCAACTTGTGTTCAAAACACTTTGTGTATTTGTTCAGGTTGCATTACTGTGCATACTTTGAAACCCGGGGAACCAGGTTCGAGTCTCGGCTTCGACTCAACATCTTGTGTTTCTGGGCAAATCACTAAATCTTCCTACCCATCAAAAAAACAATCTGGCCTAGAGCAAAGTAACTGGTGTTAGTGTAAACGCCTCCATTACCTTTGCGCCTAGTTTGTGGAATAAAAAATGCACACAAAAACACGCTTTTTTGAGACACTGCCAATAACATGTTGCTCATCCCAGAGGCGTTTTTCCTGTCACCTAATGCTATTGTTTAGGCGTATGATCCTTTCACCTCCAATGAAGTGCATGCTTTCAACGCATGGCAACTTTTACACCACCCGTATGATGAATGTTCCGCTTTGAGCAACTATTGTTAAGCATTTTGTAGATTTACATAGAATGTTTTGCACTCTAAGAATAATGAAGGGGCCACTAGAAAGGTCATATTTTTTACACTGATGCACGTTCTATTGACCCCTCCCCTATCCTCACACACAGCTTTTGAGACTCATAACTTATGCATAAAAGTTAAGACAACAGATTGTTTGCTGGCTCCAAAAAACTCTGGGTTAAGCACTAGTGGCAAAGGCCTTGCAGATACAATGTCTTATTCTTTCCACTCGTAAAAACAAAACAAGTATTTGCAATGCAATAGGTCTTACATTTCGAGAATTGAACCTATTGCCATTGTAAATTACAATGCCTTTTATTTTTGTGTTTTGAATACCTCCAATTGGTGTGTAAACACTCACTTTGTACTTATTCCTTCCTTACAAGAAGCAAGGCTGGCAGTAACAGAGGCACAGTTACTGCCAGCCTTGCTTCTTGTAAGCAAGGACTATAATAAGTATAAGTGCATGTTTATGCACCGCCTCTAGGTTTTCAAAACACATAAATAAAAGGCATTGTCAATTACAATGCCAATACCTCAAACTCTATTAAATGCGAGACCTATTGCATTGCAAATGCTTGTTACCCTACCTCCTCCTAATCAAGAGACAGCAAAATGGCCTCTTCCAGTAAGAGATGACTCCTGGGAGGTTCGCCATTCTCTGTGCATTGTATATGTCCACCACCTTCCTAAAACACAGCACAGACACCAAGTATTTGTCCGCTACCCACCCCCAGCCTCTTGCCCCCAGCCCCATCAGGAGGAGGTCCGGGTGCCCAACGTTTCCTAACGCCTGCCTAACACACTCTAAGTCCCCCACCCCACCTCAAATTGAAGACCCACACTCCACCGAGCCCAGCAACAAGACCACCCCCCTGGCCCACAACTACTTTGGTAATTACAGGTATTCCCTGACAGAGGATAACCTGCCACCACCTTGTCACGAGACAGCCTTACAGCCCTCCATACCAAACAAGCATTTGTAATGCAATAGGTCTCGCATTTACGCAAGTTTGAGCTATTGTAAATGACAATGCCTTCTATTTATGTATTTAAAACGAAAACAAAAATAAAAGGCATTGTTATTTGCAATGTCAATAGCTCAAACTCGCGCGAATGCAACCCTATTGCATTGCAAATGCTTGTTTTTATTTAGCCACCAGAAACAGAAAATAACCTAGGCCGGTCGGCCAGACCTTGTTGTCCCAGGACGCAGTTTATTTTCCCTGGACCAGGAACTTTCTCTAAGCACATTTAGTTTTGCACAGTTATGTGCCATCCATCCTTTGGCTGGCTGGCTTGTGCTGTCTGTTGCGTCACCGGAAACACAGCATATGGCACAAACACCTAATCAAAGGTGATGGCGACATAGAACGTCTTTTAGGGCACCCCTTCAAGTGCACCGTGCGCCTCTGGTGTATACATGACTATAGCAACGAATACAAACTTTACAAAAAAGACAGGAAACGTGCCGTTTACCTGTGAAAGGAGCAGTCTCCGGTGAATCAGCCGCCCGGCCCATCCTCCCAGGAACTATGAGGAAGAGATAAATTAATCCAAACCCTTGGTGTGAAAGATTCAGGCCCGTTCCTGCAGTCCGGCGCCACTCGCCTTACGTGAGCCCGCCTAGAAATCACAGGAGTGCGCTAGCTCCCAGAAGCCGGAGGGTTCACTCGGGGCAAGGCGCTATCTGGTCTTCCCTGGCAGGTGAGCCAGCAGCAGGATGCGGTGCAGCTGGGAGATGTGCAGTGCCGCCAGGCCCCTGGTACAGTGACGAAGAGAGGAAAAACCTCATAGATTCCACCCTGGAATTGAGGGGGCGGGGAGCCTGGGACTTTGTACAGAGTGCGATTTACTGATAACTGTCTGGCGGCCTGTGTCCGCACTGCCGATGTTACACGGTCTGCATTCATCATCTGGGCCTGGCAGCACTCAAAGATGAATCAGATATTGAGTGCAACTTTGGTGTCCAACGCTCATCCACCTAGAGCGCCAAGTTCCGCATCCACAATAAGTGGAACAGATATAATTTAAACAAAAACCACCAGAGCACATCACATGTAAGTTACTCTCATCCTTTGTGCAATTAGCACTCTTCTTCACTGAGTGTTCTTATGTTACCGAGTCCCCAGTCAATAAGAATCATGTAGTGTAGATCAGTCACATTTTATTCCTTTATATGATATAGTGTTCCACAGCCGACGCGCGTTTCACCCTATCAGGGCTTCCTCAAGGCTCACTAGCAAAGTATTTCACACCCTATTTGTCTCAGTTAGTATAGGTTCCAAAAGTGCAAAGTCCAATATCAAGAAATACTTAATGTAAGATTCACGTTCACATCTCCATTGGTCAATCATGCGTATCTTGTGTTCAGAGCTAATTCTCTGTGTTCACCCTTGTTATGGAGCCATGATGCGTTCCATCGTACGGTTGTCTTAAATTCCGTGTCCAAACATATTTACGAAGTCCGTTCTCCCAGAAGCCAGAGGGTTCACTCGGGGCAAGGCGCTGTCTGGTCTTCCCTGGCAGGTGAGCCAGCAGCAGGATGCGGTGCAGCTGGGAGATGTGCAATGCCGCCAGGCCCCTGGTACAGTGACGAAGGGAGGAAAAACCTCATAGATTCCACCCTGGAAGTGAGGGGGCGGGGAGCCTGGGACTTTGTACAGAGTGCTATTTACTGATAACTGTCTGGTGGCCTGTGTCTGCACTGCCGATGTTACACGGTCTGCATTCATCATCTGGGCCTAGCAGCACTCTGTAATAAAAACGTATTACCAACCCACAAATATCTTTCCCTTGGACACCCTTGCATCCTGGGATTCTGGGCAAATCACTTAATCTCCCCGTGCCCAACAAAAAAGAACACTTATTAGGTCCCAAAGGCGAGACCTATTGGCTATGCCAATGCTTGTTTCTATTCCGTTATTTTTCTCTGGCACATTTTTACTGCTCGTGGAGGAAGAAAAAGCTGGCGGGAATGGGTGGGGGGAGGGCGGTGAGGAGAGCAGGGGAGGGGAGTGGAGAGACCGGGAGGAAGAGGAGGATGAGAGTGAGAGAGCGTTAAAGGAAGAGAGTCGACGAACGAGAAGCAGACAGAAGAAGTAGAGATGGGGTGAGGAGGGGTGAACACGAGAGGAGACAGAGGGTGGACGCTGGGCTGAAGAGGGGGGAGGGCAAATGAGAGACTCATGAGGTGGACACTGGAGAGAGCGGGAAAGAAGGGGAGAGAGAGACTGACAGAATGAGAAAGAAAAGATGGAACGGATGGGGGGCAGGCAGAATCGATATCGAGAAAGACCCCATAACTGAGTGCCTCGGTTACACTCACGGCCCCATGGTTGAAGGTGCGAGGTGTGTCAGTGTCTCCCTTTCTGGCCTTCTCATCCCGCCCCACGTCCAGCTTCTCATCAGAGAGTCAGAATAGGACATTAACTCCGAATTAAAGCCTTGTGTATCACAGGCCTTGAATTTAGATTGTGACTGCGGGGTCCACTGTCCCTCACCGGCCTCCGTACTGACCCAGCCCTTTCAGTAGGGTTCAATCAAAATCTGCTGGTATTGCTGCTTCAGGATTCCAGTTGCAAACATGTTGGCAGCTGTGCAAAGCCTTGTTGCATGTCTTCTTAGGGGGGCCCCACTCTGTTCAACTGGCCATGGCCTGTCCAAGAAAGCGGTGTCCAGCCGCCCTCAGACTCCCAGGTGAGGAAAGGGTTAAGGATGTGACAAACATCGGTCTCGGCCTCGACGTGCCAAAAGGTGTGATACCTGCTAGTGCTACCACCGGAGAGTTCCTTCTGGCTTTCCACGGAGTTCGAGAATTGTTCATAAAATAGCACCATTGAAAACATAAACTGTTGGAGCCCTAGCGGTAGCCCTAGCCCCCCAGCATGCTCCTCTGCCTAGAGGTACAGCTTACCTAAACAAGATGCTCCCCTATAGGAGTGTCCCCCACTTTACCCTGTGCCCTCATTTATCTGAGGAGGATACAGTTCACAGAGGAAAATTCCCTCACCAGGCGCTACTTATTCTCGCCAGTGAGATCCTCGCCAAATTGACGAAGCACATATGCTGTACGTCCTAGTGCAACCCAGGGAACCGGTCCCCACATCCTCTTATTTGGTCATATTTGAGATCCATTGCACACTTCGGACACGGAGATCCTGGTGCAACTGCACCGGCTGCACAATTGATACGAATCCCTCTCCATCAGAGCGACACTTCCTCCTACCACAGATACTCCCTCGTCCTGTGGTTTGACCCTAACCCCGGTGCGCTCGCCGCTGTATGGTTGAAGCGCCTCAATGGAGCCAGGTACCTCCGGCACAGAAGTATGTGTGTGCAGTTGGGAAGGGGGGCACTTACCATTCTGGAGCAACAGCAGCAGCGGTAGTGCCCGGGGCTCCATGGCATGTGCGGATGTGCAAGCAGCACGAGCTGGGCCACCCCACTTACCCTGCAGGCAGACAAGGGCCCCCGGGGCACTGACTTCCACGCCCCTCCCTGCTTGATAAGCATCCAGGGCAAGCTGCCGATGGCCTGTCGCCCTCTTCTGGGTGACTGTGCAGGAGAGGTACCCTGACACCGGTGCCAGCCCTGCCCCAGGGAGAAGCTGTCTCACCGCGTCGGGGGGACAGGGTCCGCAACACTGCAGCCACTCGCAAAACTTTTTTCCTACTTTGTGACGGCCCATGACACTCCTAGGCTGGTGACAACAAGGAGCTGCCCAGCTTCCCTCTGAGATGAGCCGCTGCAGATAATTAGTGCAAACGGTCTGGATGGTGCACTCTCGCAAGACCAAACGTACGTGCGTAGGTGTGGAGTTTTTGCGCAGAAATTGCATCCGAATTCTGGGGCTTATTTACAAGTCCCGTGCCTCTATGTTTTGTACCCAATGTAATGTGAACATTTGGCTCTTAAATGGAACCTTTGACTGAGAAAAGAGCAAATTGTATCAGAGGGTCGGCCAGGACTCTCTCTCTGTACCCTCTAGTCCCACACAGAGGATATAGTTTAAAGGGTACTCTTGTTTACCACATTGTCTCCTTCAAAAGGCGCTCACGTCCATTACTGCGCAGCCATGTATGTGAAGGCTATTCTTAAAACCAAGCATCGATCTCTTGTCTTTATGGGGCCATGTGTTTGGCCCCATGAAGATAAGAAACTGCTTTGCGACAGCGGCAAAGCAGGCGAGCCAGTCCGGCTCAGAGGCAAAGGGCGTGAACAGAAAACCCTCATTTCCAATGGCAGGCAACCGTTTAGCACAAATGGTGATGCTGGCCAATGGAAATGAGGGGCGGGGCTTAAAGCCCTCTTCTCAAAGTCCTCTCTTACAAAATCTCTTGCGTAGGCGGAGCAGCGCTTTGCGCTGCAACACACGCAAGACCTAAAAACCCTCCAGAGCTGCCATTGAGCGTTCACAACACTCCCGGTTCTGGTGAGAAAAACAACTGTCAGCCCATGCGGCGCCCAGAGGTCTGAGCATGCTGGTCAGCCAACGGCAGGCCGGGCTGGGGCTTCCAAAAGGAAAATCCAGGAGATGCAACAGGGCTCCAGAAACAAAACCTGAACTGGTACCCTGGCGGTGGTGGGAGGGGAAAGGAGGGGGAAGGGGGTGGAGAGGGGAGGAGGTGAGGGGGGCAGGGGGACCAGCAGATTCCTGTTGGCACAGCAGTGAGCGGTAAAGAGACAGGTCCCCTGCTCTGTCGCCTCTTTTAATGCACGGGAGCTGGCGCAGACAGGATCAGCGTGGACCGGGAAGTGTTAAACCACTTCTGGATCACTGCCAGGGTCCAACCACTTGGCCGATATTGCCTGTTGGTGGCGGAGTAACCTACTGCTGCCCCCAAACACGATTGGCTGGCCCCATGGCAACTGCCATAGGCAAGGCTGGGTGTGCCTTGGCAATCTGTTTATTTAATGACGATAGGTTGTGGTCCATTGCACACTGGGAGGAAATGATCACACCACTCAACTTGCATTGAGTGTAAAAGGCTGCTTTATTCATAACTAGCAAACTGAGCACCCCACTCTTGGTCTGAGCCGCACAATCTGCCCTGACAGCTGGGCTAACACAAGGTTCTAACCAATCTGCATTCCCTAGATAACTTCCACCTCCAACAACCCAACCCCCTAACACGTCTGGACTGCTCATAACCTTTGAAATGCTACAAGTCCTTGATTTCCTCGCACTGGAACCCACAATAACCACCTTGTGGTCCTCGCACATGAACCCACATTAACCATCTTGTCGAGACTGCCCGCTCATTGGACCAGGTGCATGTCATTGCCTCAAACATTGGCTCCATTGTCCTTTGCTTGTTCTTACACCACCACCCCATGCTTCCCCAAATCAGCTGAACCGTTTCCTTCCTCAGCTACCAGAAGGACCTTCCCCTGATATGTAATTTCTGTCCCCACTCAACTCAGAGCTTCTTTTGGTCGTTCATCCACCCAGACAAGGACCTCATCAACCCTTCCAAATATAGCCTATTGCCATGATCAGACAAATGCACCCTATCATGCCTGAACCGGAGCAGTGACTCAAACAGAATGCTCTGGTGTGCTATCACTGGTACCCTCTCACCTTGCAGAAACCAGTCATCTCCCTATTCAGCTCCTTTTTGGCTCTTGTACAGCCAGTCACTGTGTACCCCTCCACACACTCTTAGACAACAAAACACATCCATGAAACCCCAGCTGAACTTCAGCATTTCCAGCTCCCACTTCATGGACTTCAGCAATTCCAACCCAGTGGATTGCACCAAATGATCCTCCCCCAGGTGAAAGACCAACAACACATCGGGCTTGCTCCAATTTACCATGCACTCCCACAAATCTGGAGCCAGTTACCCCCAACGCATCCCACTAAGTTCAAACAAATGGACCTTGGCTCCATCTTTTTCCAGCCCCATCTGGTTTCCTTCAAATTGCCTCTTGGCCTGCACTGTGGTCTAGTCCCCCAAAGAGTGCCCACAGATTGATGTATCCCAACAGTGACACTCTGCACAAAGAGCGCCTGCTAATAAAGCAAGCATCCTATTAGTTCTGGTCTTTCTGAATGTACCTATACACACAATTGCTCCTCCATCTCCCCAAACCTTCAGTCTGTCATCCCCATCCGCCGCCAGAAGCCCACTTCATTGCATCTATCTGTAAGAAGTGTGTGCCAAAGTCCTGTGCTGGCAAGCCCAAAGGCTGTACGTATCTTCTCAACACTCCCAGCACTTACCCTGAGCTTACTACAGGACCATTCCTGTGTAGAAAAATGGGGCCCGCATCCCAGGCCCTTAACTCCAAAAAGGCCCATGACTGCAACCAAGGGCAATTGCGTGCTTTACCCGAACGGTGTAGGGACAGCAATGCACCCTTGCCATTCTGGTCACTCTTAGGCCGCCTCAAATGTATGTACAAACACTTTTTTTTAAATGCTTCAAAGGGGCACTGTGCATTTCTCACTAATATTCTGCACCGATTCCACATCAAACAGTAGACTTTTGCACCGGCTTTCTTTCCCATGTACAACTTCAAATGTGGAAAAGTACCTTCACAACCTTGATGTGAAGAGAGATCTCACATTTTATCCAGCTTGGAACAAGAGTATAAAGGAATCAGAAAGGCTTTTCATCACCTGTGGTGACCTATCTCCAAGTAAAACTGTCTCTAAGACTTCCATGTTTGCTAAATGGTCTCATATATACTGAGGTGCTACAGGTAGAAGGGCATTCTATGTCCTGAGGAGCTCAAAACCCATGCAGCCTTCACAACTTTCTAAGTTAGCTTCAGTGGCTCTCTTACCTTGTGTGCATCTGGACATTGTTTACCATGAAAACTCTTCTTTCCATATGCAAATATACCAAGGAAGGCAGCTACATGCAGTGCTTAATTTGAGCCGATGTTTGACGATTAATTACTGTCTACCTGTGATGCCGAGTTCAGCCGAATCGCACTTTGGAATCTTCATGGCTTGTCTTCTGGAGCTTAAATTAAGCTGCATGTTACCTGTCTCCTTAGGTATTGCAGTGTAATTCCCATGAAGTTGAAGGAAAGCGGGTTTAGGGTCATCAGTACAAGAGAAACTAGGGGGCATGCTTACAAGCCCCTATCGCCACCACAACTTCACTTTCAGTGACGTTGTGATGGCGATAGGGGTCTCGCCTTATTTTCAAGGCAGCATTAAGCCACGTAAGGTGGCTCAACGCTGCCTTGTAAATAAGGCTCCCTTTCACACTGTGTTTAGCGTGAAAGGCGAGGGCAATGGCTGTTCCGGTGGACATTCCACCATAACACCCATTGATTTTGACGCTGCCTCCTATTTACAAGGGCAGCGTAAATGGGAGGCAGCACCAACATTAAGACCACGGAAAACCTGGTCTTACCCTGACGCAACAAGGAGAAAGGCCCTATTTCTCCTTGTGTGTTGCTCTTTCCATGTGTGCTGGCTCATACAGCACACGTAGAAACAGCAAATCGCCTATGATTGTTTATGTGCAGGAAGGTGCCCCTTCCTGCACATAAACAATCATTTAAAAAAAATGCCGTTTTGCAACTTCTGTGTGCTGCAGAGGCGCAACTAGAGCCAAATTTCGGGGGGGGGCTAAGGAAAAATTTCGGGGGGGGGGGCTGAATCTTTTAAGCCATAGGCAGAGTGGAGCTGCAGGGGCTCTCAGAAGGGGTGAAACACCAGCGAGGCCTCATTAACATGCAAATGGTCTTTTAAAGACCTGTGAAGTGCTGGGGTGCGGCTGTGTGCGCGCCGGGAAGCTGTCTCAACCCTTGCTGCCACACACGACGGGGAGGCTGAAGCCCTGTGAGTCCAATGGGTGTTGCGTGCCTGGTGTGCTGCATTAAGCAGCACACATAGAAGTTACAAAATGGCATTTAAAGATTGTTTATGTGCAGTAATGGACCTTTCTGCATATAAACAATCTTCCTCCCAACGCAGACACCCTTGCACTTTGGTGCAAGGGTGCCTGCGTTGGCGCTAAGCAACTGAACTCAGCGCTGACAAACACAGGTGTGCGCTGCATTCTTGTGAATACGGCACAGCCCTGTGTTTTCAGGACGGAGAAGCGTGGCGTTAGCAATGTTTGCTTAACTTCGCGCTCCTCCATTCTGCTGTAAATATGCCCCTAGGTTTACTTTTGCCTGTTCATTTGAATATAGTAGTCACGTTTAATATTTATTAAATGCACTATCACCCTGGGGCCACTTGGCCCTACAGAACATGACAAATGATTGCATTAATAGGAATACAGCAGGGTTTTAATGCTGGCTGAAATTGCCAATAGCCGAGCTGCCTTAGCAAGTGCTGAAAACATGTATTCCACAAAGAATTCTGGAGGCAGAAGCACCTTCCAGCAAGGTATGGACACTGAAGAGTTAAGACTGACAGGAGTATAGTTCTGAGATCTGATAGCAAGGAAAGAAGGTCTGGCCTGGTGCACTTAATTATGTTCTAAACTGCAATAAGCAGTGTCCTAATTGTGAGGAGGAAGCCAATGAAGGCAGGCGAAAGCAGCAGGTGTATGGTTATATGATTTGACCAGCAGTGCCCTTCCCCCTCTTGTGGAGGATTATGATTTCGAACTGTATATGATATTGCAGTACTCTACTATGGATGCAATTAATGTTTTAATGATAGTACATATGTGGGATAAACTGGAGAATACTGCCATCATATGTTGCGATGCTTTAAGAAACATGATTTTATTACAAAGCTAATCTGGGTTTCCAGAGAGCGTCCCCAGCAGATTTTAAAGCCAAATGTTTTATCTACTGGGACAGAAATTGGTGCAGAATTCAGTTGAGATTCCCAGGTTTTTGTGATCCCAGAGAAGCTGATAGAGAACAAAATCCCTTTTTACATTCAACAGCAAGTGGTTTTGGGACACCCTCCCTAATATGTGTATTAGAGCTCCACCTCTAATACACATAAGCAAAATTTCCCAATGGTTGCATACAGTTCCCCTTCTGCGTGAAGGTGAACCTGATTGTCATTAGTGTGCATGAAATAGCAGTGCCCAGAATAATACACAAGTGAGGCTAGAGGGATCACACTGATATTGAAAAGAATGGAGGTAATGGTTCGCAAGATGGCAGTACACCGCTGGCGCTGGCGCTCCTTGTGTGAGGCTGTTTATCTGGCATCATAATGGTAGCTGAAGACGACTGGGCAGGGACTGCTACCACTACTGCCCCTGAAATCTGACCACCGGAGGGCAGGAACAGCTGGAGGTGCCAAGCCAAAAGGGACCACGGCTCGGCACAATTGCGACATCCTGGCCACTACATCCAACGAAGGGGTGCAAGATACTGAGGACCCAGACACAAAAAAACATCTGCTGCAAATGTGAAAAAGCCTTTCATACTTAGACAGCAAGCTAGATGCATTTACCAGCTGAGTGGATAAAATTACTACTACTCTTAATAAACACGACAAACGTCTCGCCGCCTCCGAAACCCTAATTTCCACACCCAAGGATAGAGAAGCTTCTAAATATTTCCAAAATCCCCGATGTCATTAGAGCCAAAAATGTACACCTGGAGATCAGGTGAAGGTGCAACAATTTCCGGTTGATGGGTGTCTGACAATCCACGAAGGTTAGCAATATGGCGGAATACATTGAGATTCTTCTTAATTCTTTGTTTGGGCCAGGGAGCTTCGCCTTTTCCCCTCTCTTAATGGTACAGAGAGCACACCGGTCCATTGGGCTTAGAGCCCTCGCCCCCAGGGTGCCACCATGCCCTATTATTGCTCGGCTATTATATTTTAAAGATTGAGACAGCTCACTGTGCCTATTACCAGAGAAACTGTAACTGATGTATGAAGGTAACACCATCTCAATCTTCCCGAGTTTTACAATTGCAGTGCAGGAGGCACGCTTTGAAGTACCTGCCTCTAAACCAAACTGTGCCATGCAGTGCACCATATGCCATGCTATACTCAGCGCACCCCAGAATCACTTATCAGGACGAACCTCATGTGTTCCCCAATATCCACTCTTCCTCACAATTTGTGAAGTAGCATCTTCTCAATTCCAAGTTGGAATCAGCCAAGACATGGATCCCGTCAGAGGAGAGCCTGAGCGACGTGGAATAACAGGCTACAGGAGCAGGCCGGCTTACTGTGTGCACCACATGTACTTCCACAGTGGCATCTTGCATCAACCCACCAGTATATGGGCAAATAGGAAGTCTGACAGAAGTGGCAGAGCACTCCCCTCTCTCACCCAACCATTAAGGTCCCCACAAAAACATTCACCATTGGTGAGGAATGATGGTGCACGTAAGCTGGTGACTATCTTAACAGAGGGCCCGATTCACAGAACTAACTTAAGACAAAATCCTAAACTTACTACTTTTGCTATTCACAGAAGGCATTTAGTAGTAGTAAAGTTAGGATTTTGTCTTAAGTCTGGCTTAAGTCTGTCTTAAGTATGTCCTAAGTTTGTCTTAAGTTTGTCTTAAGTCTGTCTTAAGTCTGTCTTGAGTTTGTCTTAAGTCTGTCTTAAGTCTGTCTTAAGTCTCTCCTACTACTTTTGGTATTCACAGAAGGCATTTAGTAGTAGTAAAGTTAGGATTTTGTCTTAAGTTTGACTTAAGACAGACTTAAGACAGACTTAAGACAGTCTTAAGACAAACTTAAGACAAACTTAGGACAGACTTAAGACAGACAGACTTAAGACAGACTTAAGATAAACTTAGGACAGACTTAAGACAGACTTAAGACAGACTTAAGACAGACAAGACAAAATCCTAACTTTACTACTACTAAATGCCTTCTGTGAATACCAAAAGTAGTAAGTTTAGGATTTTGTCTTAAGTTAGTTCTGTGAATCGGGCCCACAGTTTGTAGCATACCATATGGAATTATACACATCCCACATGCACCCCTCCACTGCAGACTACGGGCCAATTCACAGAAATAACTTAAGACAAAATCCTAAACTTAGTACTTTTGGTATTCAGAGAAGTTAGGATTTTGTCTTAAGTTTGTCTTAAGACAAACTTAAGACAGACTTAAGACAGACTTAAGACAGACTTAAGTCTGTCTTAAATTTGTCTTAAGTTTGTCTTAAGTCTGTCTTAAGACTGTCTTAAGTTTTTCTTAAGACAAACTTAATACAAAATCCTAACTTCTGTGAATACCAAAAGTACTAAGTTTAGGATTTTGTCTTAAGTTAGTTCTGTGAATCGGGCCCAACATTCCTACTTCAATTGCATAGCATTGGCCTGGTTAGAGGGCCCCCACGAACAGTTATTAGAGACACCAATCCCCATAGAAGAGATAACTTCTGTGATTTCTAGTCTTCCCACAAATAAATCCTCAGGGAACGAAGGGTTCCCCACTGAATTTTATAGATCATAGCTGCTATTACTGGCATCCAGACTGTTGCAAATAAGCAATGAGGCGCTGGCTCAGGGCACTCTACCACCTGCATTTATAGAAACGATTCTCATCACACTCCTGACGCCAGATAAACCCCCTGTGCAATGTGAATCCTATCAGCCACTGTCCTTAATATTACAGGGGGTAACATACTGGCCAAGGTACCAGCTAATTGGCTGCTCCTCCTTCTCCTAAATCTGGTCCTCCCGGACCAAGCGAGTTTCATACCAGACAGGGCCACTACTCACAACCACAGGATGATCTTTACTCTCCTTCACTAGCTAAATCTGGACATGGAAGCGGTAGCAGTCTTACTGGACACCACAAAGATGTATGACTCTTTAGAGTGGGACTTCCTCTTTACAGTCCTGTATAGAATGGGCATGCCGAAGAGCTTCCTGAAATGGATCAGTTTGCTGTATGCAGGTCCTACCACCAGGATTTGCCTCAATGGTTTCCTGTCTGATCCCCTTCCTGTAGGGAGAGGCACCCATCAGGAATGACCTTTCTCCTCAATGTTATATGCAGTAGTGACAGAAACACTAGCTTGTGTGGTTTGACAACTACATGGCAATGGAGCACTAAGATTCTCTCACAGGAATCTCATAATTTCATTATACTCAGATGACATTACCATGTACCTTTATAATCCAGACCAAAACATAAGTGCAGTCATAAGGGAGGTTTTCTTAAATAAGGCACTAGCGGGTATAGTGGTCAACTGGAAAAAGTCTACGATATTCCCACTTACACCTACTACACATGTTAGAGAGGTGGAATTCCCCCTTCCATGGTGTGTGTCATCAGTAAAATACTGGGGGTGTGGATTAGCCAATACGAAGATGTGGTTATCATGGAAAAATTGTGAAACATGTGTGGAGGTGGATCCACCTTCCCCTGCCACTAATGGGGCAAATAGCCCTCATGAAATTGATAGTTTTGCCCAAACTACTCTACCTGTTCTATATCAATCAATCAGTAATTTCTAAAGCGCAACTACTCATCCATGAGGGTCACAAGATGCTGAGTGGGGGGAGGGGTTGCAGTTCAATCAAAGAGTCAGGTCTTAAGGTCCTCCCTGAATTGCGGCAGCGATGGGTATTGTCTGAGGTGCAGAGGGAGGGAGTTCCAGCTCTTCACAGCGAGGTAGGAGAAGGATCTTCCTCCAGCTGTGATATTGTGGATCTGTGGGTTGGTGGCCAGGGCCAGTTGGGCGTAGCAGAGATGTCTGGTGGGAGTGTAGAAGGAGAGGCGGTGGTTGAGGTATGCAGGTCTGGCATTGTGGAGGGCTTTGCAGGTGTGCCTGAGAAGCTTAAAAGTGATTATTTTGTTGACAGGTAGCCAGTGAAGGTCTCTCAGGTGGCCGGTGATGTGGTTGTGGTGTGGTATGTTCAGGATGAGTCTGGCGGAGTCTGGAGGAGGCTTTCTGGATGGTCTGCAGTTTTTTAGGAGTTTTTGGGTGGTGCTGGCATAGAGTGCTTTGCACGTTGTAGAGTGCATTGCCGTAGACGAGTCTGCTGCTGACGAGCGCATGGGTTACCGTTTTTCTGGACTCAGTGGGGATCCACTTGAAGATCTTATGAAGGACATGGAGCATGTGAAGCAGGAGGACAAAATGGCGTTCATTTGGTGGGTCATGGAGAGCAAGGAGTCCAGGATGATGCTGAGGTTTCGTGCATGGTCTGTGGGTGTGAGGGCGATTCTGAGCGCTGCGGACCACCAAGAGTCGTCCTAGGTGGAGGGGGACGAGCCCAGGATGAGGACTTCAGCCTTGTCTGAGTTAAGCTTGAGGCAGCTCTCCTTTACCCAGGTGGCAACTGCCTTCATCCCGTTGCGGAAGTTGCTCTTGGTGGTTGTGGGTTTGTCTGTGAGTGAGAGAATCAGCTGGGTGTCATACGCGTAGGAGAAGATGTTGAGTCCATGGCTTCTGACGATGGCTGCAAGCAGGGCCATGTAGATGTTGAAGAGGGTGGGGCTCAGGGAGTACTGCTGAGACACTCCACAGCTGATCTCTCTGGGTTCTGGGTTCAACAGTGGAAGTTTGACTCTTTGCATTCGGCTGGTAAGGAATTATATCCCAATATTGCAATAAACAATTCTTCTGGACACCTAAATCCCATATGATTTCCTTTGCTTGGGCGTGCAGTCAGCACAGAGTGCAATGTGAAATACTGACACTGCCTTATGAGCGGGGTGCCTGGCTGCACCAGATTTTGAGCTATATTATCGCTGTGCCTAGGCCCACTTTGGTCATTATTGGTTTCAGCCCCAAGATATTGCACACATGGCAGTGGAATCTGATGCGACTCACCCGCTTCTGCTGTCTGCTATGTTAGGTCAGACACCCCAGCAGGTCAATCTGAAATAAACACTGTTGCAAGTACACAATTGGCCTGGGACTTGATGCGTAGAAATATTAACTGTCCAACAAGCTATGCCCCAGAGCGATCACTAACTCACTACCCACTAATATATATGACTAGGTACAAGCTGGTTATGCAGACTCTGTGAAAATAGGGCATCCAACGGATAGGTGACAAATTTCCAAATACTCAATTCCAAGATCATCCTGTACTAACGGCAGAAAGGGAATTCACTGCATTAGACAGCTTTATTGTCTAGATGACAGATAAATATTGTTATAAGATTGTACTCTAAGATGAAAATCGAGGGCTGTAGGGTGGTGCTGGAGGCCGAGGCATGCTAGGAGGGTGAATTGGGGAGTGACATCACCAAAAAGGAATGGGGCAATAGTTGCAACCAGATGGGTCGTCTCCCCCCCCCAATGGCTGTCTGCGATACAATTAAAATTTCTACAGCAGACCTATCACACCCCACTTAAGATGTATAAAGGCTAAGTGCAATAAGACCCGAAGTGTGCAAAATGCCATGCGTCAGAGGCCAGTTTTACTCTCCTAGCCTGGCTCCGTCCTCTAATTAGCAGGTACTGGCTTAAAGTATTTAATACACTTTCCGATATGGCATGGAGAGAACATGATAACGTCTCCAAAAATGGTGATGTAGCGGAAATCAAATTTTATTTGCAGGGGTGCATTATAATCACATGTGTGGAGTGCAGCGCACCCGCATATTAACCTTTGTTGTATTAACATGAAATGTTAGAATTTTGAAATGTATTAATATGAAACGTGATGTGCTTAGGCCATTGGAAAGTAACATGGAAAATTAACGTGGAAAGTAAATTTAACTAGCAGAAAACATTAACGTGAAGAACTCGTTGTGAAACTGACAATTATTCATGTACTAAATGTTTATTAATTGTGTAGTTTTATATGTAGGTAAACAAGTTAATTGAAGGTGCCTTATTTTCTGTGTAATTTCTTAAAGTTCCTATGATGATTTCTTATGTTTGTTGAACTTTGTAGGCCTGAAATGCAAGTCCCTGGAAACTCTTGCTTTAACCTAACAGTTTGAATTTCATATAATATGGATTTGTTCTTTCTCACATTTTGTGTAGCAGGTGAAAGAAGCACTCTTGTTAGCTAGAATAATGTCTTTGTTTTACTAGTCAGGCAAGGAGAGAAGAAGTTACAATTGTGTGGCTTGAGTCGATAAAGGAAGGTCATTGTGCTTCACACAGGAGAAGGCCTGGGAATCGAGAACAAAATGTTGCAATGGAAGAACACCGCTGTTCATTGAAAATTACCTTTCTGATTGTATCCAAAGCGAATAGGACATGTTACAATGCAAACTTTTACAGTGTATGCCTTTATAACGTGGTTTTTGCAGCGCAATATCCATTACAACGCATGATTTTACATCACATGCCATTACAACGCATTTTTAATAATGACACTTACAACACATTCCATTACAACGCAAATCATTACAACGCATACCATTACAATGCATAATACTTTTAGGGCAACAGCAGTGTAAGTGTTGGATAGTGTAGGGGTAACAATTACTATTCCCACTCCAGTGAGCGCAACAGTAGGGTAAGTGTTGGATAGTGTAGGGTAACAATTAATATTCCCACTCCAGTGAGTGCAACAGTAGGGTAAGTGTTGGATAGTGTAGGGGTAAAAATTACTATGCCCACTCCAGTGACTGCACCAGTAGGGTAAGTGTTGGATAGTGTAGGGGTAAAAATTACTGTTTCCCATTACTTACCTTATAATGCGTTGTAATGGCATGTGTTGTAGTGTCATGCGTTGTAATGGCATGCGTTGTAGTGACATGCGTTGTAATGGCTGCATTGAAAAGGTAGTGTGTTGTAATGACTGCATTGTAATGGTTGTTTCCCATCTAAAGCAGATGTTGTGATCTGCAATGGATCTTGGGAAAGTTACCTGCAATAATGTGACAATGGAATTAGGGAGAGAGCCCACTTCTCTTTTGCCTTGGAAGAAAGAGCATCTTAGAGCAAGATCTATCTTGGTAGCTTCATGCTACATGACCCATTGATGGTGGAAGACTCTACATGCTAACACCTTTTATCCTTCTTCCTGCGGATGCTTAAGTAGGGATGTCACTTTAGTGTTTTTGTAAGGATAGATTAATGCTTTCCATTCATCATCCCTCGATACAGGGAAATTTGGACTCTACAATCTGCTTCTTGAACTAATTATTTTGTTTATGCAACATCATCTTAATTGGATTCACAGATTTGGCTTCATGCTGATTCCGATGTATTTCAACACTCTCATATTGAGGTACCTCTATTTTCAGTTATTTTTGGCTTAGTAATAAATCAAACTAATCCTACGTAGTTGTCTGTGGTACTATGAGTCCACGGGGAGTATTGTTTCATTGATTGACTGTAATAATACATTTTCTCCTCTCTACACCTTCATGCTGTAAAAAGAACCCTCAGGCTGTGACTCTGGAACACTGTAGGGTGGTTCGCACATGAGGAGAGGAGAGAATCCAGAATAGTCTAGAAAATGTGAAACCTAGAACCCCATAGCCCTAAACGGGAGCCCCATGACCGAGAGCGGAAGACGACAGAATCTGGTGGAGACTTACAGAATTTGATGGTGTGGCGAGATCAGCGGAGAACGGAGGAGTGAGTATTAATAGGGTGTATGTTATATTGCGGGAATGGTTTGATTGTGTGATGTCTTGCGGAGTTGGTGTGAGAGTTGAGTGAATGTGGTTTTGGGCTATACGTGGTCCAAGGATTGAGATTTGAGTTGCAGGTCCCGAAGTAGCCTATGATCCCGGGATATATATTAAAGATGTAGAAGACACCGAGATTGAGATTGTGATTGTCTGACCAAAGAATTGAGGAGTTGTCGTGAGGTGTCATCGGCAGTTCCACCTAAGACAGGGAACTTTGTGTAAATGGGACGCATGGTAATTGTTTAGTGGACCTTGTGTACAGAGGTGAGCAATACTGATTTGGGTGACCAGCGCTGGTGGATGGTCACTGTGTGTGAATGTTCTTGGATGATTGAATTTTATCGATCTTTTAGATGGCAGACAATTATGGGTTTCAAGATGATTGTGTGAGTGAAGCCATACAGAGAAATTGTGAAGGAGGGTGAGCCACTGTGAACAGTGAAGGTGATGTCAGGGAGTGTTGCGCTGCGATAGGTCAGTTAGTGTAACGCCACACTGGGATTGGTTGGTAGTCATCGGAAAGTGGTGAATTGTCATTTCCACACTTTGGTTCATTTTGACTAGATGTATTGCATCAGTTAAGAGGAGCAATGTTTGCACTGCAACCGTTGCCTAGACCAACACAGTTTGAAGCATTAGATGCTTAGATGCATGCAGCACATGCCAAACAGAGGGAGAAATTCGAAGGGAGGATTATGAAAATTGTGAGGTCATACCAGAACGCACAGTGGGATGCACAGCTTAAGAAATGGAGGGTGAGTACCATAGAAGGAGAATGGCTATACCCAGTGCTGGTAGAAGAGGGATGTCCCCAAGACAGGAGCAAAAAGGTAAATGGAAGTGACAGTAGTGACAATGGAGACAGCTTGTTGGATGGGCTGTTATCTGAGCGTCCTTCGCCTTACAGTCCATAATCAGGAGAAACGGGTGAGACTTGTTAAGTGCAGAAAACGTGGGAAGCGTACCAGCTCAAGGATTTCCCAGTACAGGAGTTGTGGAAAGGATATCCACAGGAGAAGTGGGGAAAGGAGTATCCACAATGGGAGGTACAGAACAGAACGGAGCTAACGATCCTTCACGGTTACCGGAAGCCCTTGCAGTCCCGTTTACCATTTGTCCTGTTGTTCCTGTGTATGACCCAAGCCCAGTGTGAAGCCTTAGTCAGAGTCAGCTCGTACAGGTTGAAAGGACTGCATTGGGAAGAACAGGGAGCACTAGTGGGAATTATCCATCTTTAGTGCCTAGATAGTCTAGTACCCCTTTAGCAGTTACTTCTGATCCTTCAAGAGTATGCTTTGGTTCCAGTACTATTCGTTCTATACCTATCGCAAGCACTAGTTCAGATCTATTATTGTGGAAAACTCCAGGGAGAGGACCAATTGGTGTGGTTTCAGAAGCAAGTACAAGTCAGTGAGCCACTGGTAATCAGTATGTCTTGGATGTTTCAGACTTGGAACCTTGATTGAGGGATCACAACCATAGCAAAGTGTCAGAAGCCAAACACACACATGCACTAACCTGATGTATCTAGGCCCAGCAGGAGCAACGTAGAAGGCAGTCCGACCACTCCCAATGCCGTTCTCCACGGAGAACAGGATGGTGCTCCCCGAGAAGCACATCAAGAGGAATGGGGGTTGGGCCAAAATAATAAAGACAGCATGTGTGTGTCGCAGACCTCCCTCACCGATTGGTTCTCCTGGTACAGATGAGGGTAGGGACTGGTCCCAGGCAACATCCACTTTCTTTATGGGGACAAAAGAGATTACCAGCATGGTCAGCCCCCTCAAACGCTCAGTCACCAAGCATACATTAATTAGGGTTCAGGGTTACACTCACACCGCTCAAGCTGAGGCTGTATGTACACTTACTTCTATGGGACAAGCTGAGTGTCTGAGAATGTATGGTCACGGGAAACGCAGTAAAATTTAAGTTCATAGAGATCAGTGCCTTACGACCTCTATTGAAAGTTCTCTTATCCTTTCCAACATGCAGTTAAATGTATCTAGTGTTAGTAGTTCTTAAAATGATGTATACGCTAGCACCATAGTGACTCCGAGATTAATATCACCTGATAACAATTTGTCAATCGCTTCGGACTGTGATGCTCAGCACAATTAGGATGGTATTAGTACAGTTAGTCACACGCGCAAGGCCTTGGCAACACTGACTTAGCTGTAGGGGAGCACCCCCGTAGATCCGATGGCACAGGATCAAAGACGGACAACAGGAGCGCTGAAACTGGAAGATGTCCTTTGACAGCAGAGTCTGGTTGTGGCTTGCGATCCGGAAGGCAGAATTAAACTGTCTTCCTTCAATAGGTGGATTGCCTAGCAAGGGCGCGATTGTTGGGAGTGGTCTATGTACCCTCCTGCGGCCGACGCCGGGCTGGCATGTTGACGCAAACCTGGGCATGATGGGACATGAAGCCCTTTAGTCTCTAGCATGTCCTGCAATATTATTACCTCATAACGCCCTATGCGTGGTTGAGGTGCCTGTGAGAGGTTCCAGTAAACAGCGTTATTCTTGCTGTCATAACGCTGCTTTGCCATGCTTGTGTTTTGTACAGTGCATGCAGCATTGCCACGCCACATACAGAGGCAGGCACAACCATAAGTGTCATACACATCAAACGATGCAAAGCATACCAACTTCATCTGCAGTTAATCATGGCACTGCACTGAATCCCCTATATCCTCCCATCCGTCCTCAAGAAGGGGTTCATTCAGGATCTTAGTGTGATGGCTACTGCGCCAGCACCAGGAGTGAGCAGCTCAATGGAGCCCCGTGGGTAGGAGGTCCTGCTTCATTACATGGGTCGTCCTAGCCAGGACCTTGGTGCCCATGACACAAAGAGAGTCAGAGTAATACATCAAGTCAGGGTACCATTAAGGCTGCAGTGAAGTCAAAGCTATTGGATGTGGTAAGGGTGAAGTAGACGAGGTAATCAGTGGGAATTTACCTTTAGACAGGATAGAGACCCATGAGCCAGATGACCTGTTGTTCATAGCAAAGGATATCACCCGCAGGGAGAGACAAGTGCATGAGAAGTTATCAGAACTAACTCAGAGGTACGGAGTGGGATTGTCTCAAACGAAAATGTTAAAGGGAAATCATGGGCTTAACTACAGTGACCAGGAGCTGGAGGGAAAAGAGTGACGGGATTGAAGACACATATCCGAGAGTTGATCATAGGAATAAGGGCTTGGAGTATGCTGGATAAGTGGGAGGAAAGATGGCAGGGGAAACGCCACTTCCAGGAGGAGGAACACCGGGTGTTGAGGCATATTCACTATGGGAGGTGCCGATGGAGGGTATTTGCATGCCCCTTGGGGTAGGGGTGACCTAGCAACATTAACAAATGACTTTCCCAGGTTGAGGGCGAAACCTGCTGAATGGTATAAGCAAGTCAATCGCTTTGTTAAGTTCTCAAAAGTGTTGTGGATTGACTTAAATACCGTGTTTGAAATTGTGGTTACTAGTGATTTATGGTCTGCTTGTAAAATTGCTATTGAGTGGCCTGCTCCTGAGCCAGAGAGGGATCCTGTAACTCATGGTCCTTCGCCCTTGGTTATGAAGAAGTATGAGCAGGTGACCACATAGTTGCAGTCCAAATTAGCCGCTCAAGACATCGATTGGGTTAAAGTAGATCGAACGACCCAGGAACCTAAAGAGTCAGTGCATGCTTATTACTAAAGGCTGTTGCAAGCCTTTAACCCCTTCAGTGCCCATGACGAGCTGGACTCGTCATGGGCAGCGGTGGCGCTGTGCCCATGACGAGTCCAGCTCGTCATAGACCCCGCCCGCTAATGCAACGGCCGGCACAGGGCGGGGAAAGGGGCGGGCACTGAAGGGGTTAAGCAGTACAGCGGGTTAGACACACTCGACCCTAAAGACATGGACCACTTCATATTGAAATTTGTGACAGGACTGAGGCCGGAGATTAGCCTCATGATCCAGCAACACTTAATCTGCAAACAAAATAAATCTGTAGACAAGATCTTACGGTATGCCTGGTATTGCAGTGATGAGGTGGATTCCAAGCATAGGAGGAGTTGATGCTGGTTCAAATGAAAAATGCACAGAAGGGAGAGCAGGTGCAGGCAACAGAGTTAACAGTGGTTCTCAGTCAAGGAAATGTTCCAGGAGGTGTCCAAGTTACATCAGTCACAGGATAGACGAGACAGGGAAGAGGAAAAGGCGTCCCTACAGATACCAAAACAGGGATATATGTTGCTATCCTGAAAAGACCACTGCTTGTCATTTTTATCATAAGATCGGGCATTAGAAGTGCTAGTGTTGTCTGAATCCTGTGAATCAGGTGCAGGAAGGTGAACTCATGCAAGTGACAGATGTGGCTAGGCCAAGTTTTCTTAATATGGGAGGATGTCAGAACCAGTTAGCGCAATTGCCCCAAAATTGGTGAATCTCGCAGGCCATCGAACCTATAATCAGATGCCCCTACTGGAAGCGCTAGATTGATTTGAGCAGGACCCATCCTTATGACGGGGCCTGAGGGGGGAAGAAGACTGTACACTTGGCGCAGACTTAGAGGTAGACCAGAGTGGACCATACTTAGAAGCAGATGTAGGTGGTCATCCCATTACTTTCTTGATTGATACTGGTGCTACCCGTTCTACTGTGATATCTGCAGTAGTCCCAAACCTGCTCTTCTTAGAAAAAGCAATCCAAGTTGTAGGAGTTGCTAACAAAAGAATGACAAACCCTTTGACAGAAGAGGTGCAGGTGAAAAACTGAACCTTTCAAGATCACCACCAGTTCGTGGTGTGTGACTCTAGTCCAGTTTGCTTACTGTGGTGTGACCTCTTGTGCAAATTGAATTGTACCATCCATTGCACACCAAGGGGAAATGAGTTGCAGACTATTGATGAGGATATTGCTTTCATGATGGAAGACCAGAACATTACACAGCCATGTTTTCTTTGCTGACAGTAGAGGACGTGCCGCTGGATTTGAGAGACACTATCACTACGGTGGTATGGAACTTCTGAGGAGAGGAGATCGGAATGATTCGAGGAGTCGAGCCAGTCCGCATACAGATGAAGCTCAATGCAGAATTTCCAAGAACACCTCAGTTCAACCTGGCCCCAAAAACGGTGGCAGGAATTACACCTGTATTTGAGTCCACAATTGCTCAGGGGATTCTAAAGGAGATCATGCGAAGTCCATGGAATTCGCCCATCATAGGATTAAAAAAAACAAGCAGAAATATTGCTCTGTTCAGGACCTAAGAAAGGTCAATAACTTTGTATTTCCATGTTCCATCTGTGAACCTGTTTCAAATTCCTTGCAAGGCTGAGTGGTTCACGGTGATTGACCTGTGTCAGGCATTTTTCTCCATTCCATTGCATGAGGAGAGCCAATTTTTATGTGCTTTCCACCTGGAGAACCATGTCTTAACTAAGTCTGGGCAGTGTTTGTGTAGCAGTGCTATGTGGAACTCTGCAAAGCTGCAAAAAAACTCCGCCGCACTACGCGGAGATCCGCAAGCGGGCGGATTTGCTTGTCCCGTATGTTTGCGTGACATTTACCACCGTACGTCAATGTGGATTGCGTGTTCGGGGGAAAAAATCATGCAAGCTTCACCACGCGGTTGCACACAGGCGTGGCCATCTTGTTTTTCTTCTCTGCTATGGTGCTGGGGCCTACTTTTCAATCCTGCCTAAATATTTTCAATCCTTTGTTCTCAAAACTTTTTTTCTGATCTCTTTTATTAATTATCTATGCCTCTTTTTTCTTAAGAGTATATTTTGCATTTTTTTCGACATTTTGTTTGTCTTTAATAAGTTTTGCTCATTATACTATTTTTGTCTCTACTACTATTTCCTTCCTAATTATTTTACTTCCTTCCTTCTTCTCCCTGTTATTTTATACTTTCCGCCCCACCACCCCCCCAGCATCATGGCAGAGAAAGATAGCAGGGCCAAGGTGGCAAAGAAGAGCTGCCTTCCTTGCGAAAGCGGCGCCCGGAAGGGGTTCAGGACTGTGCCTTGTTTTCTGAGGTGGAGGTGGCAGCGCTGTTTTTTTTTGTTCAGCACCACCTCCCCTCCGGCAGCAGGTGGCAATCCTGGGTCCGGGTACAGGCTCCGGGAGTGCGAGCAGCGGTGGGCGAGGGTGCGCCAGGCAATGTATCACTGCTCTGGGGTCCGGCGCATCTACAACCAGCTGGCGCACTGGTGGTTCGACATCTTGGACTGAGAGCTGGAACTGCCGGACCTGCTAGGAATTAGGGTCACGGGGCTTGGTGAGTAGCTAATTATTAATATTATTATTACTTGTGTGTTTTATGTTATTGCTAATATTTTTTCCTAACTAGCAAGCATGTTGCTCACATGCAGGTAAGTTACTTTTATAAATCTTATATTATGTTGTGATCGTTATTCTAGACAGGTGCTCGTGCTCAGCGCTACCTAATCGTACTTTTGTTTGCAACTCTGCGCTCACTTAGGCAGATTATATAAGAACTTAAGTTAGGTAACGCAGACGAGAGAGACTCCTTTCCTTTGTCCTGTCACTAAGATAGTGGTAGTTAGTTAGTTACTTAAAAGTATTAGTAATTTAGCGGCCCGCATACTCTCACTTAACGGAAACTGTTTTGTAGTACGTATAGTGACTAGCAACCAACCAATTTGGTGTATGCAATATGCATGTGTCCATCTATGCATAAGACTAAAGGCAGACTTATTGGCCCGTCTAAGGCGGTCAAGATGATTGCGATTTGCGAATGAGATTAGAACTCAGAAGCAAATATAATTTTTTTGCAATTCATTTCAAAGTCTTTGGAATACGCGGGCTAGGTACGTGTAGGTTTCAGGAATCTGATTGTTTGTAACTTTGGAATAAAGAGAAAGATAGGACGGTCTGCGACCGCGATGCTGGTCTTCTACTAGTCGATTTGATTTAGGAAAGGTCAATGTTATTCAAATTGCCAGTTCCTGACAAAAAATCTTTTTGGAGCGATTATTTAATATTTAACACCAAAAATGTCTTGTCTCTTTCATTATGTCTTACACGATCATCAGCATCCAGGGGCAAGTGTGAAGCGAGGTCGTCCAAGGCGGGTACGGGAACTGGAGGTGACTCTCAAGAGCAAGAACGCTCCTCATCCAATGGCTCTGCTGGCCTCAGTTAGTCCTCCTGATGTTAATATTAGGTATATATATATATATATATACATTTCCCTAACCTTTACCACTCCTTATTTTGAACTTTACTTCTGTTTCCTGATTTTATTTTTCCCCAAATTCTCTTCGATCTATCTACGGTTTCTAAATTCTTGTTATCCCTGCATTATCCTATTTACTAACTTAGTTATTTTATATTTCTACTATCTGTATTTACATTTTTATCTCAAACTGCCTCTGTCTGTATAGTCTGTCTGTAGCTTGCTTTCTTTTTGTTGTTTAGTCAGCTTTCCCTCTCTCCTTATATATTTTGTGGACTGCCTAGTGGTGGTACTGTAAGACTCAGAGAACTCATTGGTCCTTACTACTACTAGTACTACTACTCTGCAGTGCAGATTGCATGCCCAAGTAAGGTATTCTATAAGGGTGGGCGGACTTTGCGAAATTGCCTTTCGCAAGATATCGCGAAATGGCAAAAAATCTCCACGAACATGCGAAATTTGGCGTGCTCGCGGAGATTTTGGGCTGATTAATGCCTTACTGAATTTGACCTTCAACTCGGGCACCTGCTTTACTTATATCTGTAAGTGCTTCCTGTTGAGGTTTAATTTTTGTGACAGGAGCAACGTGCCAGAAGGAATCCTGCCCTGCATATTTATCCAAGAAGATGCCACCGTTTTGTGCAATACCTCTACTCGACTGGAGTACTTTCTACTGGCTAATCAGTAAGTGCTACCTCGGTGGGTAAATGTATAGTGCTTTCCCTACACTACAGCTGCGTAAAGGGCCAGAAGAGTTGTCTCCAGCGACCATGTGTGTCTGTAACTTTTGCCACCGCGCCAATGGGTGCCGGGGTCCCTCGAGTGAGCTGTCCATCATAGTGGGGAAAGGGTGGGAAGACATTGCACACCGCTGGTGTGTGGGATGGGGCCAAACGGCGCGGCTTCTATGCAGTTCACATGCCTCTACATGCCTGTAGGAACTATACGGGGATTGCGCTTGAGAAACTCATGGATGCACAGACCTCCATCAAGGATTACAACAAATTGTTGACGGTAGATATGGGGAGAAAGCACACCTGCCTAGTCTCCACCGTGCTCACAAATCTTTTGTGCTGATTAATACGTTACTGAATTTGACGTTCAACTTGGGCACCTGCTTTATTTATATCTGTAAGTGCTTCCTGTTGAGGTTTAATGACAGGAGCATCATGCCAGAATGAATCCGGCCCTGCATATTTCCGTTCCTCCGCGGATCGCGAAGGTTTCGTCATTTTCGCGTTCCGCGCGGAACGTGAAAATGTCGAAAATTTCGCAATTTCCGCGAGCGGACCGGAAATTGGCGCCCACCCTTAGTATTCTACGCATGTTTGTTGAGATGAGAAGGCTTTTTTTTACTTTCTCATGCTCAATCAGTAAAACGGCAGAGTGGCCATGGTCACATTGGACACCCCAAAGTTGTGTCTTCTTCTCATCTAGGCCTAGAATTAAATATATTAGTAGCAGTTGATGGTGAAGTGATAACCGTGTACCATGACTGGAAGGAAGTATTGAGGAGGAGGACAGCACTATTACATTTTCCAACCAAGAAGACCTTATGTCCGATTGTCCGCCCAGTTGTCCACTCTTATTTCTTAAAAAATTAAAATCAGATTCACCAATAGCTCTAGCCACTCAGTCCAGTCCTTTACAGGTTGTCTTCTTGAGAGGCATTTCAAAAATTGCCATCAACAAAATGCCTAACTGGATATTTTATTACTTGTGATAGGACGTACTGTACTCTGTAGTCTGTACCCGAATTGTAGTGATCTGTGTGATGTATGTATTGTCAATATTGCTACGGAAAAAACAACCAGGGGGAGGCGTATATGCACTAGCATCTACAAAATGTGTAATGTTTTTTCTAGGTGTACTGACCACCAGTGGGGATGGCGACGTCAGCCAGCAGGGAGCAGATATGGCAGCTGCAGTGGGTGAGCCAGCAGCAGTGGCGGGCGGTGGTAAGTCATGTTGCTTGCTTATTGACAATTTGAATGTATACACTCACTACAAAGGTGTACACTGTACACTGTACTGTTGAGACTAAGTTGTGAACAGTTGAAGACACCTTTACTTAGCATTATCATATAGAGCGGGCATTAAGTAACTAATGGCCTCTTCTATCTTCAAGTCTTCAGAGAAAGTTTTATGAAGAAGACTCAGACTTTGATGGGTTGACGGAACAGAGAAAGAAAGATGGAAGGAGGAAGTATTGTCAAAATGTAAAATGACTGGCAGAGAAGGATGCTTGGGTGAAGGGATGATATAGGTGGCTTATAGGATGCATGGGTGGTTGAAGGATGGGTGAAAGGTGAAAGAAAGGATGCCTGCCTGGGTGGGTGAAAGTGTATGGGTGAAAAGAATCCTTCGGGGGTTTGATGGATCAACCTAAAGCTAAGACGCATGGGTGGTCAGTTGGCAAATGTATGTTGGTGAAAGGTTTGTTGAGAATGATAGCCATGTTTGGTTAGATGTTACTCAATCATAGGTGAAGACTTGATGAAGAGATTGTAAAACTTAAACCGTGCTTGAGTTGCAAAGCCAAGGGTGATAAAATAATGCTAGAAGAACAATGCAATGATAAATGGAAAAATCCCTGGGATGAAGAATAAACCAGGAATGGTTTTTTTTTCAAGGTTTTTGATTCAAAGGTTTGAGGTTGTATTTAGGACTACTCCCTTGACTCACAGTAGTATCCAAGCACCACATATATTTTATGCACCCATCCATTATCAATCACCTCTTTCTGAGGTAGCCTATCTGCTGCATGGTTACAATTACAATAGTAGTACCTCACGTGACGTTGTGACGTTTATCATCATTCATATTAGTAACTATTCATCTGCCTTATTGTAGACCAGTCAGGGTGAAAGTGAAATGGAGCATTTGTCATTTAACAGAGCATGGCCATAATAGAAAAAGAGCTAATTGTGTAGTACATTTCCCCCACCTGCAGACAGTAGTAAAATAATGCAAGTCTGCAACACGAGTATGTCTCTCTAGGTCACAAGTTGAGCTGGCATGCCTACAAGATTAATTTAGTTAAAAGAGAGAAAAGAAGAATATGTGTCTACTCTATAGTGCCTAATGCCTGATAATATGCTCCATGATTCTTCATAATTGCCAGCATCATCATCCTCCCAGCACTAAAGGTTACGCTTGTCCACTTCATAGTTCGAGTTGACTTTAGTTTGTAACTTGTACTAGGCTAGCCCACCATTCTGTTTTATTTTACTTTAGCACTGCTTATCATGATTTCTTGTTTGGCAGTCTTCTTCTTGTGTACTGTACTTCTACTAGTCATACTCTAGTCTCCCTCAGGTGACTGTCTCATTTTGTTTTTGCAAAGCTTACATATAACATGGCATTAAGTCAGTTTTAAATATGTCAATTTAATTATTTCTCTGCGGTGATTATTAATTCCTCATTTTACAGTTTTTCGTTCGGCTAGGAGGGAGTGGAACCTGGTGTTGTCTTTCACTAGTATTCGTTGACTAGTCCACTAGCATGTTGCTACTGTCTACTACTACCACCACCATGGCCCCTTGGGAAACCAAACAATCACCATGCAGCCATTGTTTCACGTAATAAATCATAGGTAAGAGAAGAACTGTGGGGGATTTATTGAAGATACAATAATCTATATACTATGGAAATTAATTAATTCACCCACCCACACCCCTTCTGAGTCCATAGTGGTTAATATAGTTGCAGACTGTATAGACTAGGAGGAGAGAGTAGTAGGGCAAGTGAGGATACCGCATCTATCTGTTGGTGAGTTACACTATATCAGCAGATTTCAAAAACTGGCTGCGGCCCTGCTGCAAAGGCAACAGTGCGAAGTAAAAGAGTAAACCCACGGAAAAAAGATTTACATCATATGTATTGCAAAACTAAAAATGTATTCCCCTAGTAAATATAAAACTAGAAGAAAAGTCCACAACACCTGATCCACCCTCTCCCTTACCCCAACCAATGTTCAAGGAATGTTCAAAATCCAAATTGTCCAAACAAATGTCCGTAAAAAAAAGATTCCAAAAAGCCCCAATCCAATTTCCCAACTCCCACATCCCACCCTCTCCCCAACAGGTCCCACCCACCAAACAAAAGATTAAAAAAGGGGCAAGAGAGAGGCCTAGCGGTGGGCTAGGAGTTGGATCTTCCTCTCTAGCTTGTCAAAACGCTCCTCTATCCGGCTTTCAAGGCGTGCCATCCAAAGGAGCATGTGACGCTGAAATGCTCAAAGATGAAGAGTGGCGGCGGGTTGCTGTCGGACCATGGCATCGTACCCCCGGAGGCACTACTGGTGCCTGGCTAGGGCCCAGGTCATTGGAGGCTGCAGCTGCTGCCGCCTCCTCCTCCTCTTCCTCCAGGACCACCAGCCGCTGATATTCAGCCCTTATGGCCTCAAACGTCCTCTGCCGGGTCCTTGCTGCTCTCTCCCACCTGTGAGATGGTGTATTGGCAAGAGTAGCTATATCAAGAAAGAAAAAAGACAAATTGTAACCAATTCTCTCAGCAAAACAGTAACACATAAAATTATATAGTGGCACAGTAGCACTAGCAGCATATAACATATGGTGTAATCCAGTGGTATAAAGTGCTGATTCATTTTCATCATGGTTAATCTGTTCACGTTTTGGGGTGAGAGACTTGTCCTTCTCAATGTCAGAAAGGAACTAGCACCACTGAAAACACTCAGCGGACACACTGGCTACAGGGCAAGCCAGATAGTTTATCACCAGACTGCTGAGCACTGGCCATTGGCGCCTTTTCCTATACCAATACAGCAACGGGTTTTTATCAAAGTAGACCTCTGTTGGGTCATCCAGATAGGCCTGGACCATCCGCTCAATGGGTATGGGTGCTCTGCCTTGCTCAGCTTCTTTAGCCTTTGCTTCAGCTCTGGTCTGATGCTCCTGTTCTTGTTGTTGATGTTGCTCTTGTTGTTGATGGTGTTGGCTGCTGTCAGCCAACCGCACTGCCCTCAGGCTCTGAACTTGAAGTCTGCCCTGCAGTACTTGTGCCCTGGAGGAGTGGACCTCTAATTCCCCGGCTGTTCTTTTTCTAGCTGACTGGCTTGCACAGTTATTCAAATTTTTGTAGTTAACATCATCCCCGTCTGAAAAAGTAATGAAAGTGGCCCAGTAATGGTTTGTACCGTGGATCAAGAATTGTGGCACAAATGTAATGGGTTTTTGACACAATGTCTCTTTGCACCCTTGTATTTGCAGCTAAGCAAAGGATTAAGCTCTCTAACAAATCATATGCTTCTTTTTTTCCTCCACACCTGCATACATTGCAGACACCTGCTTTAGCTGTTCCTGTAGCATGCGCAACAATGGGATATCTTGGCCCATGCTATTTTCCTCCTTGCTGACTTCACGCGTGAACACCTTGAAAGGAAGCAGCATCTCTGTCAGGCATTTAACTAGGCCTCATTGGTCCAGCTCAATGATCATGCCATACACAGTTGCATCCCCTCTTTGCATGACATATTCATTGATTGGTCTGTACTGCTCAAACAGACGTTCAAGCATGTAATAAGTCGAGTTTTAACTTGTTTGCACCTCCTGTATGAGTGCTTTAACTGGCATTCTATTATCACGCTGAATGATCCTCAGCTGCTTCTGGGCTTTAAAAAAATGGCTGAAATGTGTGCAGATTCTTCTGCAGGTGAACAGTAAGTTGCTGAGTCAGTCTTCTTTTTTAAGAAAGTCTTTTAATGTGGTGTGCCTAACATAAGACCCTGAAATAGCCACCATCAGCCATGACCTTAACTATATTACTGCCATTGTCCGTGGCAACAAAACGAATGTTAAGCCCTGTTGGTCTCAGCCATTCAAAGACCTTAGTGTTAAAGTCTTCCAAAATGTTTGCAGCAGTATGGGATGTCTCCATGGCAAACATGGCTACTGTTGCATGCTTTCGAGGGCCATTAAAAAACTCAGCAGTGTCATCAACACCCCCACAAAAGAGATCCAGTGTGCAGTGATGCACGTATAATCAGTGGCTTAGCAACTAGTTCACATGTCTATCGTCAGGTGGATAGTGTGAACAGCACTCTGCTGCAAAGCTTATCCAAGCAATTCCAGCACTTAGTGATGTAGCGCTGGAACAGCAACTCTGGCAAAATAGGACCAGCTGCAAACCTTCCATTTTGGGCAGATGGCTGCCACAAATTCAAGAAGCCCACCCCTTTCACAAAAGAAAAAGGAAGGAGGTCCAGCGCTGACATTTTAGCCAGCATTGGTTTGTGCAAACGTGCTGTTGGGTGGTTGCATTTCTTGCTGCTCCTCCAGCCTAAACATGCCGAAAATTGTAGCATGGATTTTTTTTTTTTTGTGTGCCGCTGATGCAGGTGACTTCTTGAGAGTAGACATTGTTAGGCTAAATGCGCGTTGCGGTGTGGCAGTCGCTGCACTTTCTTGCCTTGGACCCCTTGGTGTCTCGACCTGACTCTTGTGCCATTGTGATGTTGCAGATGATTTTGTGGGCGATACCGTTCACCTCCTTCTTGCTAACTGAATAAAAGTCCCAAACTGGGGAGGTCAACTTTCTGAGGCTGCTGGTGCCACTTGCAATGCCAGAGGAACTGATAGGTGGGCAATACGTTTGTCTCTCTGCAGTACCTACTTCTACTGAGGTAGTCGCTGCCGGGACTTTGTAAATATGGCAGCTGGAGTTAGTGTTGGTGGTATCTGTGTTGTTGGTATCTGTGGTGCCACATACCTCACAGCAATTTGGAAAGGGGTTATGCCGGTCTCCACTGGGGCGGGGGTAACATCCATGATGACTCGCTCGTCATCATCATCCTCCTCTTTAACATCTTCCTCCATAACTCTAAGGCTTTCAGAAACCTTCCTTTTGCCTATCCTTGTCTCATGGAGTGTCTCACTCTCAGACTGAGGCGGGATCCAAGTGGTATCTAGATCATCAGAAAGGGGGCTTGGAGAAGATGTTATTGGACTAACCCTCCTGTTTCTTGCTGGTGGTCTGGAAAACAATGGATCTTCTGAAAGAGTGGCTTGCTATTCTTCCTGCTCGATTTCCTGAACTGCCCCTACTTCGGGAGGAATAACTACTATTGTGGGCGGTGGTTGTGGCTGTTGTTGTCCACTTATCTGAGTTTCCTGCATTGATTGGCTACTACTTTGCGATAACGATAAGTCAATTTCAACATCACTGCTCATCAGCGTTGCCGTGATTAGACAGGCTGCTTCTGAGACAGATATGGGCTTGGGCCTAGGTTGGTGGGGTGGGTCTGCTGATGCAGGGGCGCTGCTCCCAACTTGCTCCCCGGACACCGCTACTGGCAGCGCAATTTTTGGTTTCCCAAAAAAGGTCTTGGGCAACATACCGGTGGTGGTAAATGGCAGTGCCATCTTCTTCTCTATGGCAACTTTGACTTTCTTGGTACTGGTACCTTTCTTTGGGGCTATTGTGAAGCTGTCAGTTAGCACTTAGCACGCAGTGGCACTTGTCTTAGATTCACAAGTTGAAAAGATGTCTGTGGTCACGCGTCACGTCGTGCGCTGGCCTTCTCTCTGGCAGTACTATAGGTGATGTCTCCTCTTCTTGTGCACCTAAAAGCAAAGAAGCAAGAACATCAGTGAAACGTGGCATTGTTGTAGAATTCAATTACTAGTGAAAACAAATATAATATAATTTAGTGTGTGGTCATACTTGTTACTTCAGTTATTAAAACAATTAGCAATACAGTGTAGCCATTTGTGAGACTTTGACAACAGCAAAGGTGTAGTGTGCAGTACAGTCAGCAAGGATAGGAAAGAAGAAGAACAACAAAATACAAATGTAACGGTTTCATGACAACAAAGGTGTAGTGTGCAGTACACTCAGGTAGGATAGGAAAGAAGAAGAACAACAAAATACAAATGTAACGGTTTGCTTTATGCATCACTTGGGATGCGGCACTCAGGGAGCTGCAGCTGACAAATGACAATGTAACAATCCCTAGACAATCAATACTGTTGTGCACGTCATATAGCAGACATGGGGTTAAGAACAAGGTTCATTGATGCCAAATCGTGTTACTTATGAAACTGAAGAAAAAAAGTGAAAACAATAGAAAAAAATAATAAGCAGGAGGAGGCCTAGAAAACAATTAATACAAGCAGGCCTAAGGACACAGACTTTACAAAATGGCCACCGCCACATGGGGAACAAGGCAAATGCATTGCTGGCCTACTATTGCAATGCAAACACACTCACACACTGGCCAGACAAAGGAGGCATGCTAAACAACACATCTTTAATGCAACAATGCCAAAAACAGAAATCCACAGGGCTAAAAAGGTTGGCAAGTTACAACAACCACACACCTCCAGCACAGGCATTAACACACATAAAATACATCAATGGCCTAAATAGTGTTTAGATTCAACAGACACCACAGTAACAGTTGTTTCATGCACCCATGAGCAGCTCTGGGGCTATTGGCTGACTAGGCCACATAGTGAGTGAATCAATTCAAATCAATATTGCAAATGTATTTAAAAACATGGAGAAAATGTAATGAACTGTGCTACATTTATTTTTGATGATTAAAAGAATGAAAATGCATGCAAAACTGAAACCAGCAAGAAGAAGAGACATGGCCACAACAAAGAAGACATGCAGGCTTATGGCAGAAGAACACTGGCTGCCTTCACAGAATGGCCGTCAGCCACGTGACCAGGCTACAAGTAATAGCAAAAATCCTACAAAGGGAAGACATGCAGGCCTATGGCAAAGGCACACTGGCTGACTTCACAAAATAGCCACCAGCCACATGGCCAGGCCACAAGCAATAAGCCAAGGCGAACAAAGGGAACACATGCAGGCCTATGGCAAAAGCACACTGGCTGCCTTCACAAAAAGGCACTAAGCCACCTGGCCAGGCCACAACAAGAAGCAATAATCTAAGAGGAACACAGGGAAGACATGCAGGCCTATGTCAAAAGCACACTGACTGCTTCCACAAAATGGCCACCAGCCACATGGTCACAACAACAAGTAGGAGGCCTGGAAAACAATGAACACAATCAGACCGAGTATGGACACAGACTTTACAAAATGGCCCCAGGCAATATGGGGAACCAAGGCAAATGCTGGCCTACTATTGCAAATACACACACACTGGCCAGACAAAGGAGGCATGCTAAGCATAAACAACACATTTAATGCAGCAATGGCAAAAACGAAAATCCACAGGGCTACAAAGGTTACAACCACACATATCCTACAAAGGCACACATAAAACAAGCATTTGCAATGCAAATAGGTCTCGTATTTGTGAGTTAGAGCGATTGACGTTGTAAATGGCAATTTCTTTTTTACCTACACGTTTTATTTTTGGAGTGAATGTATGTAGTGTGCAAAATCCCTTGGAAAGGTCCTGCACTTTATGATAAATATATTGAAAAAGATGCAGTGTGGATTGTGTCAACAATTGCTCGGCACGTACCTCATGGGTGAAGTGTCGCCACACATGCACACCGTGGTGCATTAATAATGCGAAACTCATTAATAAAAGTAGTGCTTACAGACTAAACAACGCGATTGGGATCGGAGCAAGTGAATCTGAATCCCGGCTTCTCTTACATTTTCTGGACTATTTGACTCACCGTCCTGCGTCTTGGTTATCGCCAAAACACTGGAAGGCAATGAAGTTTGCCAAGTTCGCCAGGTGCTATTAGTTAAAAGAGTGCAGATTTCATTAGGATATTAAGAGTAGTTTACTCGCATCTATGAGAAATCAACATTAACTAAACAAAATGCGAGAATGCGTGTTAGTTTTCACAGTGTTTTAGACAGTACTGGTTGCTTAGTTTCACTGCCTTAATTTTTGAATTCACTCTTTTACACAGCATCCAAAGAAGGTTACCTAACCCCAAAGCCCCGATTTGTTAATGACCCATAGAAGGGAGTATTTTACAGGTGAGCAAATGTGTCCAAATGTAGTTTTGGTAGTGCCATGGAATGATCAGCCAATGAGGTACTCGATGAGCAGTTATTTAACTACACATTCAAAATGTACAGTATTGTGGCTGTTGTTTGTTTGTACCCAACCACCTCTTTGAATGTGTTTATTAACACAGAGGTTCATCTACCAGACAGTGCTCACAGAGGGGCGACTAAAGCACAGAACAAAATGTATTCATTTATCCTGAGTGTGAAGGCACCCGGAAGGCTTAGGTGCCCGCCCGGAGAGGCTAGGGATCCTAGCGCTTCTACAGACTCTGCTGCTCCTCTGCACCAGCAGGGCACAGCTCAGAATCTGCCGCTTCTGCTGAGAATAGGTGAGGGGGATGAGGTTGGGGCATGCAGGAGTTGCCGGCAGATTTCCAGGTTATTGAAAGTGATCATTCTGATGTGAGGCAATGGAGACTGACTTTACCGGGGCTCACTGTCATGTATCCATTCATCTCTCTTTGTTAGAGGTGTGCAAGCCAATATATTAATTAGCAGGTCGAGCCAGCCGGAGAAGAGCCAATCGTATATGAGCCACTGGGCGAGACGTGAAAATGATCGCCATGTTAATCATACAGTGAACATGATGTAAATGTGCGGTAATGTCTCTTCAGAATTCAAAAAAGTTCATTTCTTTAGCGCGTCACCTGAGTACACAAGATTATAGCACTGAATTGAGAGCAAGTTATTAAAAGTGCTTGTTTTAAGCATGAGTTAAAACACTGCTGCTCCTCCTGCCCGACAACAATGCCATTTGTGAACTAAGAGGCGTCAGTTGCCATGCATACCCAGAATGCTGCCTAGAGTCTTATTATATTTAGAGTAACATTAAAATCTAGTTCATTAAACAAGAGAAGTTTTTGTACAGCACACATCTTGAGCGCGCATATTTCAAGGTGGAAATAATAAAGATGAAAATGGAAGTGCTGGCAGACAAGAAAACATTAACGAGAGTGGGGGGGAGGGGCAGGGGAGGTTGAAAAGTCACAAACTGAGGGAGGGGGCGATGGGGTGGGGAGACAGGGAAGAAAATAGTGTTAGGAGTAAAGGGGCCAATAGCCATGGAAGGATACAAATGAAGAATGAGGAGGGACTAACAAGCCTCAAACCAATCGGAAGGCAGCATTTAAGACAAAAGCCAATGGGAGGAGCTTCCACAAAGCTTCCACACCACAGTATATACTGCATGCTTTGCAAAGTGATGGCAGCGCTAGACGAGGCCTAAAAGAAAATAGTGCTAGGAGTAAAGGGGCCAATAGCCGTGGAAGGATACAAATGATGAATGAGGAGGGACTAACAAGCCTGAAACCAATTGGAAGGCAGAATTTAAGACAAAAGCCAATGGACAGAGAGTGGGTGGAGCTTCCACACTACTGTATATACTGCATGCCTCGCAAAGCGATGGCAGTGCATTCGCGCTGTAACGCTAGGGGAGACCTAAAAATGAAATACCATAAAAAATACACATTTTGTATTTCAAGCCAATGCCCTCCATGGCCTAAATGATGTTTAAATTCAACAGAAACCACAGACACTGTTGTTTCATGCACCCATGAGTAGCTCTGTGACTAGGCCCCTACTGAAACTACAGGCCACCCACCACAATCCATTAAAATAAATTGGTGTAAAGTACAAATAATATCTAGGTGCATGGCCCCAAACAAACAAACAACACCAGTTTTCCAACTTACTTGTGAAATCTCAAATTCAAAGTCCTCAAATCCAATGATATATTATGCAGCAGACACAAAGAGTGATCTTTCTAGCTCCAAATCCAAATGGAAAGTGACCTGGAGATGGACTAGGAGGAGCCTGCTGGACAGGAACAGGAAGTTGGAGGATTTAGGGCACTTCCTTCCTCTTGCAAAAAAAAGTAAAAAAAGAAAAAGGACTCTTTGCATAAAAAACTATAGCCAAATGTCAATTTGAGGAGTTGTTTTAGTCCAAATCGTTATTTCAAGAAGGTTTTGATGCTACTTGGGAGAGAACCTTCTCCAGATTGCAGTCACGGTAGGTCCTGTGCGTTCGAAATCCTGTTCATCACTAAACCCCAGCCGGAACTCCAATGGCGAGTTCAAATAATGTTTGGCGACCGCAAACTCTCGTGGGACCATGCAGCCACCTAGCAAATCTCATGGCGCTCGCTAACAGCTTGGGAAATCTTGTTGCCGATCGCAGGCACCCGGTAAGTCACTCTTACATGCACGAAAACGCATTTTGGGCACGCCAACATAAAACTCCGCTCAATTGTGGAGTGCGGAGTATATTGGCAACTGCGCATTCTAAGTGGAACGTGGAGTTGCCAAAACTCTGCAAACTCCACAAGCGGAGCGGTGATTTACACCCAGGCTTAGTCTTAACATCGTGTCGTATTCCAACAAGGTATACTGAAAGTCCATCCACATTCAACAAAGTACTGAAAAAGAAACTTCAGAGGCTGATTTTGCCCTGAAACTAAGTGCTAGTCCAGTACGTAGATGACCTACGCATAGCGTCTGAAACACAGGAGGCTTGTAAGGACGATACTATCACCTTACTGAACCATCTTGCTGACATTGGGCATAAGGTGTCTCCGAGTAAACTTCAGTACTGTCTGAATGAAGTTTAGTATTTGGGTCATCGAATTGAAAAAAGCAAGAGCAAGGTGTAACCCGAGCGAGTGGAGGTGAACATGAAAATGATTCCGCCTAGCACACAGAAAGAGGTCAGGAATTTCCTGGGAATGGTTGGCTACTGCCGACAATGGATTCCTGATTTCTATTGGATGGTGAAGCCTTTGCAGATGCTTACCCACAAGGATGTGTGTGATCCGGTACCTTGGGATAAAGACTGCTTGCTTGCTTTCCTGGAGTTGAGAGAGTGCCTATGTCGTGCTTTAGCTATAGAAATGCTTGATTACAACAAAGCATTCTAATTTTTCTGTCACGAACGGGAAGGTTCTGCTCTTTCGGTACTCACTCAGACACATGGAGCTGCCTGTAGATGGGTGACCTGCTTCTAAGCTACATCAGATCCTGTCGCTTCAACATTGCCCGGTTGTCTCAAATCAGTTGCTGCAACAGGTGTCAGTATTGAACGACGTGAGAGCATTGTGATGGGTCATCCCCTTACTGTATATGTACGGCATTCAGTTGCACTCTTGATGATGAGAACCAAAATGCAGCATTTGACAAATAACAGGCAGACAAGATATGAGCAGGTTTTGCTCGGTGCCAAGAACATGACCCTGAAGAGCTGTTCTGTGTTAAATCCTGCTACCTTGTTGAATGTTCCAAATGCTGATGGGGAAGACCATGACTGTCTGGATTTTACTGAACTTTGGACCAAGCCAAGACCTGAAATTGTCGATGAACCATTGTTTGATCCTGTTCAAGTCCTCTTTGTTGATGGTTCATGTGAAAGAGACAATGAAGGTAATTTAAAAACAGCATTTGCAGTCTGTACCATTTCTGGAGTTGTGGAAGCTGCTTGTTTGCAGGATATACACAACGCAAAGGTAGCCAAAATTATTGCCTTGACCCATGCATGTCTTGTCTCCGAGCAGATCCGAGTCACCATCTACACCGATAGCCACTACGGTTTTGGTATGCTTCATGACTTTGGACATCTATGGTCACAGAGAGGGTTCCTAACGTCATCAGGCTCCCCCATTAGGAATGGAGAATATGTGAGACAACTGTTGGAAGCATTGCAATCACAAAAGGAAAGTGGCTCCTGTCAAGAACGCAGCCCATGGGAGGGGAGATGACTTTGTCACAACAGGGAATCGGTAAGCTGACGAAGTTGCTTGCTTTTGTGCTACATATGCATGTATTTTCAATTTGGAATATGTTGCCAAGAGTACAGAGAGGACTGAACTAAGCATGATGCTAGCTGTTGCAAACACATGGGATGAGGTCAAGCGTTTGCAAATGGAAGCCACAGTTCAGGAAAATGCAGGTTGGATCAGAGCTGGTTGTGAGAAGGGAGAAAATGACATGGGTTTCAGTTGATGGTAGGGCAGTGTTGCCTAATTGTTTGTTAAATCCAATGGCAAGGCAAATTCATGGAGCAGCTCACATAGAAAGGGATTCAATGGTGAGATTGTTCAGGCAGGCTTGGTTTAATTCGAGGTTGCACATGATTGCAGAAGCAGTATGTCATCGGTGTGTCACGTATCACAGATGAATGCAGGGAAAAAGACTGTTTTTGCCTTGAGCCACATTGGTAGATCAGGGGGTCCCATCAAACAGATGCAAATGGACTTTGTTGAGATGCCTTTGTGTAATGGATTGAGATACATCCTGGTTGTTGAGTAAAATCTTTCTAGATGGTTGGAAGCCTATCCAACCAGAAGGTGTGATAGTGTCACACTAGCGAAATTATTGCTGGGGGAACTCATTCCCAGATTCGGATTTCTGTCTACATTGTGCTCGGACAGAGGAACGCACTTCCACAATGAAGTTATGAGACCGTTGTGTACCGCCCTGAGTGTGGATCAAAGACTGAATTTAAGTTACAGGCCAGTGGCATCTGGCCTAGTGGAGCAGATCAACGGAACTTTAAAGACTAGACTGGCTAAAGTGTTTGTTTCAACATCCTTGAAATGGCCCGATGTGTTGCCTTTGGTTCTAATGAGTTCACTCAGAATTCCTGACTGGAGAACTGAGTTATCGCCACATGAAATCTTGATGGAAAGAGTGATGCGCTTGCCTGCTGTGCCTGCCAATGCATTGAATAATATCACAGATGACTTGATCTTTGACTACTGTAAAGGATTGGTTGATGTGGTTCATTCTGTATCTCATCAGGTTGAAGCAGCAACTGCACAGACTTCGAAAGGTCTCTGCCATGACCTGAGTCCAGGTGATTGGGTGCTTGTCTGTAAGCTCGTGAGAAAAAACTGTCTTGACTCTCGGTGGCATGGACCATATCAGGTGATACTGGTGATGAACACTATTTTGAAATGTGGAGGAGTGCCGAACTAGGTCCACGCTTACCATAACCAACGAGTCACAGGTACCTCCGATTTAACAGCTCTTCTCCCAGAAATAATTCCAGCTGTGATCAAGGGGTCACTGAATAGGGCAAGCCAAGCTGTGGAGGTTCCTAAAGGAGCTGGATACCCACCAGATCGGGCTGAGGGGGGTCAAGCTACACAAGATCCTAGTACAGACTCTGAGGGAGCTGGTAACGTTGCGAGTGGTATTGAGTCTGACTCAGTAGAAGAGACTGGTGTGGAAATTGGGCGTGTGCAGTAAAGGAAGAAATATGCCACAGAGAAAGTGTGGCCTGTGAGACAGAAAAGAAGGAACTTGAGACTTGCATCCAAAAGATAACTGCATCAATAAGTGAATCTTCGGAATCTGAACTAAATGATGTTAAGCAAGCCACAGGAAGTGTTAGGAGATCCACGAGGACAAGAGTGCAGTGTTGGAGATATTCCTCTCCCGAGCGGACCTATCTGTTTACAAATGCTAGGGAGAGCGAGGTCCAAGATTTCGATGCTGATTGTTGAAATCTTGCTGAGAGTTCCTGGAATCGAGGCTAATGCACTTCTGTCATTGACTGTGCCTTTTCCACCAAGGTTGAGAAGCTTGTGGACTCTAATTTTGGAAGACACAAATTTCTGAGCTTCGGAGCTCCACTGTCTCCTCAAGTGATTGCAGCATTGAGAGCTGAACTGTTACTATGAGTCATTGAGGAGATTGCCTCCGATCTCATAAGGGATGTAAATTGAACCTTGAACTGTAAATAAGTTGCTTGAAAGAAGATAACCTAGGCTCGAGTGGAAGAAGAATAAAATAGGGATTTTCCATCTAGAAGAAGAAAAGGGGCGAGGGAAGTCTTCCAAGCTGCACAAATATTATACAAGGACTGTTAAAACAACTTTCCAAGAATCAAGAGAAAAGTTGCTCAAATACGTTTGTTGCATGTTAATAAGAGGCGGAGAAAAGAGACTCTGTGCGATTAATCCTCTTACAAACTACAATCCGAGCAACTTTGAAAATGGAGTCTGGAAATTCAAATCATCGGCACAAATGTATTAAAGGTACATTCATTGCAGGAGTAGTTATAGTAATAGATGTAGTTATTAACAAGTCCATTTTAAGTGCACACAAGGTTGAGGAACATGGAGTGGGAGTACATGGAACATCCACACCCACAAATGCTGCCTCAAAAGAGGGTACATTAGGATCTGAAAAACGCTTAATAGAGCAAACTAGTCACTTTCTACATGTAGATTTGTCTAAAGGTGATTATACACTGAATGCTTATGCTAAGTTGCTTTTTGTGAGAGATTGTTATGTGTGCATGCAACTGCCTTCTTCAATTGAGGAAGGTATAGGAACCATCACTTACCCTTAACATATGGCATTAGTTGTAGCCTATACAAAACAAATTGTTGTAGTCTGCTCATTAGCATGTTTTATGGAAAGGGTCATTGTGAGTACTACTTCTCAAATTATGATATGGTACTCTCAGAGATACCAGTCTATAATCATATGAATAAATATTATTATTGCAAGCAGGAAGAGAGAATGGCAAAATACTCTGCACCCACAGTAACATTAAAAACTGTTTACATGGATAGACATAACCTAACCTGAATATTAAGCGACATAGAAAAGAAATTTGTAGATCAAGTAGAAGATAAACATAGGGGATTAAGCATTAAGCTTAGTAATCGAAACAGAAATTTTGAATGGACCAAGGAGGAGTTAGCTAACCCTGGGCGGAGTTCATGTAGCCGTGCTATGTGAGGCTACGCGAAGCGGCAAAAAAACTCTGCAATGCTACACGGAGTTACGCGAGCATGCGGAGTTGCTTGTTCGCATGCTCGCATATGCTTGCGCATGCTCGTGAGATGTTTTTGATGTTCGGCAACGCGGATTGCGAGTTCTGGGGGAAATATCACGCAAACTTCACCACGCAATCGTCAATGGGCGCAGCCATCTTGTTTTCCTAGTCTTTGCATGATTCTGGGGCCTGTTTTTCATCCCTCTCTAATCTTTTCAATCCTTTGTTTTTTACACTTATTTTCTGATCTTTTTTATTTATTATCTATCCCTTTCTCTCCCTAAGTGTATATTTTGTGTTTTAGTTCTACTTTTACTGCATAGTTTGACTTTTTTCTACTGTTTTATATTACTTGCTTTTTTACTTTCCTACTTCTTCTCTTTTTACTCCTACATTTTCTTTTCCGCTCCCCGCCGACCTAGACCCATGGCTAAGGCTACTTCTACCTCTAATAGTAAGGGGAAGCGCCTGCACCCAGGAGCTGCCTTCCTTCCGGCAGACGGCGCCCAGAAGGGGTGCAGCATCGGGCCCTCTTCACCGAGGCAGAGGTGGCCACCCTTGTTTTTTTTGTACAGCACCACCTCCCCTTAACCTTGGCAGAAGGCAGCAGGCCCGGCTCCGGTTACCCTACCCAGGACCGTCACAGCCGGTGGGCGAGGGTGCACCGAGCAGTCTTTCGCTGCTCTGGGGTCTGGCGCACCCATAACCAGCTGACTCACCGATGGTCAGACATCTTGGACCGGGAGCAGGACCTGCTGGACCTGCTAGGTGTTGAGGTCGTGGGACTTGGTGAGTAGCTTATTATAGTAGTATTGTGTGTTCTGTTCTGTGCTATTGTTATTGCGAATATTATTTTTTTCCCAAATAGCAAGAATGCTACTGCTTACATGCAGGTAAGTTACGTTTAAAAATCTTATGTGATTGTTATTCTCCTAGATACTAGACAGGTGCTCAGCGCTACTAATCTTACTTGTTTGCAACTTTGCGCTTGCTTGGGCTGATTATGTAAGAGAGTTTAGAGAACTTAAGTTAGGTACTGCTAGAGAGACTCCAGTCCTTTCCTTTGTCCTCCTGTCACTAAGATAGTGGTGGATTGAATATTTAGTTTAGTTATTTAGTATTAGTTGGTAATTTTTTTGCGGTCTGCGTGACGCGTCCTCTGTCACGTCATGTGCCGCTGGGTGCTGACTCCAGTCCTTAGTAGAACCTTTTAGAACCTTTTGTAGTTTGTTAGTGAGTGAGTAATATAGCAACTAAGTCATCAGCACATCAGCAGCAACCAACCAACAATTTGGAGTATGCAAATGTATGCATGCGCCCATCTATGCATTTTTGAGGACTAAAATAAATGGAAATGCAGACTTAGGGCCCGATTCACAGAACTAACTTGAGACAAAATCCTAAACTTACTACCATTTTCGTATTCACAGAAGGTACTTACTCATTTTGGTATTCACAGAAGACACTTACTCATTTCGGTATTCACAGAAGTTAGGAGTCCTAAGTTTAGGACTCCTAAATGCCTTCTGTGAATACCGAAAGTCTTAAAATTAGGATTTTTCTCAGTTTAGGAGTCCTAAAGTTAGGACTCCTAACTTTACTACTACTAAACTGAGAAAAATCCTAATTTTAAGGCTTTCGGTATTCACAGAAGGCATTTAGGAGTCCTAAAGTTAGGAGTCCTAACTTTACTACTGTTAAAAAGAGAAAAATCCTAATTTTAAGACTTTTGGTATTCACAGAAGGCATTTAGGAGTCCTAAACTTAGGAGTCCTAACTATACTACTACTAAACTGAGAAAAATCCTAATTTTAAGGCTTTCGGTATTCACAGAAGGCATTTAGGAGTCCTAAAGTTAGGAGTCCTAACTTTACTACTACTAAATTGAGAAAAATCCTTATTTTAAGACTTTCGGTATTCACAGAAGGCATTTAGGAGTCCTAAAGTTAGGAGTCCTAACTTTACTACTACTAAATTGAGAAAAATCCTTATTTTAAGACTTTCGGTATTCACAGAAGGCATTTAGGAGTCCTAAAGTTAGGAGTCCTAACTATACTACTACTAAACTGAGAAAAATCCAAATTTTAAGACTTTCGGTATTCACAGAAGGCATTTAGGAGTCCTAAAGTTAGGACTCCTAACTTCTGTGAATACCGAAATGAGTAAGTGCCTTCTGTGAATACCGAAATGAGTAAGTGCCTTCTGTGAATACCAAAATGGTAGTAAGTTTAGGATTTTGTCTTAAGTTAGTTCTGTGAATCGGGCCCCCAGTGTACAATTGGGCGGTCAAAGGGGTTGATTCATTGATGATTTTGAATGAGATTGAAACTTTGAAGAAGCAAATATATTTTTGTCATTGTCAATTAATTTCCAATGTCTTTGGACTAGGTGGGCTACGTCAGGTGTAGGCCTGGGCGATAAATTCCTCTCCGCTCCCGGAATTTGCGGAATTTTGGCAATTCTGCGATCCGCGTTGAACGCGGAATTGTCAAAAATTTCACGATCCATGGCGTACCGGAATATTTTCCTTGTTCGCGCTTTCAAAATACGTGTTCGCACACGCGGTAGCGATACCGCGAGAGTGTGCGATTGCAAACACGTCATTCGGACACGCCATCGGACGTGCGCGATTGCGAACAGGAAACACGCATCGCGAGCGGGGCGGGACAAGTGAAACAAGATGGCCGCGCCAATTGGCGACCGCATGGGCAAGTTTGCGAGATATTTCCCCCTGAGCACGCAAACAGCATCCCCGAACAGGAAAAACGCATCACGAATGGGCAGAACAAGCAATTCCACGTGCTCACGGAATTCTGCCTAGCTCGCGGAGATTTTTTACCATTTCACAGAACTTTGCGTAACGCGACTATGCAAATTCCGCCCACCCCTAGTCAGGTGGTACTTAGGTTTAGGATTCTGGAATCAGACTGGAACACTGGATTAATAAATAATAACTAGACGGTCCACGAATCCCGCGATACTACTAGTCGATGAGTTTAGATAGGTCAATTTTATTGCAATTGTTGTTTCCAAAAATGTTTTTAGAGCATTTAAAAACATATTTTATCTGTTTCACACCAATGATCAATGTTTGTCTCTTTCTTTATCATATCTTACATGATCAGCACCCAGGGGCAAGAAGACGATGGGGTCTGAGGCGGGAGCTGATAATGGCTCCCACTGCCAGTCTCGCTCCTCTAACGAGGGCTCTGTTGCAGGCCCCAGTAAGTCCTCCTGTTGTTAATAATATTAATTATATTTCCCTAACTTTTACTGCACCTTATTTTTCCAAACTATTATTTCCGTTTCCTAATTCTATTTTTTACCAAATCTTCATCGATCTGTTTCTAAATTCTTGTTATCCCTGCCTCTAACTGCCTCTGACTCTGTACTACTACTATTAGTCTGTCTGTAGCTTGCCCAGTTGGCCCCTCTTTATTCACCAATAGCTCTAGCCACCGAGCCCAGTCCTTTGGGTTATCCTCTTCTTAATCTTGAGAGGCTTTTCGACAATTGCCACCAACAAAATGCCCAACCAGATATTTTACTATTTTTGATAGGATAGGACATATTACTACTGTCTACTCTAATACCCAATTTGTATTAGTGATATATGTGGTATATGTATGTACTGTATTCACTATTTTCAATCTTGCTAGTGAAAAAGAATATACAGGGGGAGGCGTTTATGCAATCAAAAAAATGTGTAATGTTTTTTCTAGGCATACCGACCACCGGTGCTGGGGCAAGCGGCGGGGCAGGTGATGCCAGCTAGGAGGGAGCAGCGGACGTGGCAGCTGCCACAGGGGTGGGTGAGCCAGCAGTAGTGGCGGGCGGTGTTAAGTTATACTTATATTCCTTACTTATTGACAATAGTTACACACTTACTGCAAGGGTGTACACTGTGTGTTGAGAGAGACTAAGTTGTTGTGAACAACAGTTGAAGAAGAAGACGCCCTTTACTTAACATTAGCAATAGCATTGGCGGAGGGAGTAGAGTAACTATTGGCCTCTTCTACCTGACTTCATCTCAGCTGCGAAAGTTTTATGGAAAAGACTATGAGTCAGACAACCTTGATGGATGGGTTGAACGAAAAGGGAAAGAAGGATGGCAGAGAAAGATGCGTGGGATGCATAGGTGGGTGATAGGAATCGGATGCATTGGTGGTTGAAGGATGGGTGGAAGGTGAAAGAAAAGATGCCTGCCTGGGTGGGTGAAACTGTATGGGTGATAGGAAGAATCCTCCGGGGGGTTTCATGGATCAAACTCAAAGGCAAGCAAGGAAGGACGCATGATTGCGGTTTTATAAAAAAAATAACAAATGCATATTGTTGGTGAAACTAAGGTTTGTTGATAGATTAAGAAGAATGTTAGACATGTTTACTTTGAATGGATAAATGCCTGGATTGTATTCCATCATCATAGCATAGGTGGAGACTGTCACTGGATGAAGAGTCTTTGAAGAGAATGTAAAAGAAAAATAAACAGTGCCAAAGAAGCAAAGCCAAGGAGAATAGAAGATTAGAATTTAAAGAAAATAAGGCTAGAAGAGCAATGCAATGATTGATAAATGGAAAAATCGCTGGGAAGAGAAACAACAGGACTGTTTTTTTGGAAGGTTTTTGATTCAAGGTTGTATTTTCAGAATATTTCCTTGACTCACAGTAGTTTGCAAGCACACCATATATATTGTGTATGTATGTTATCAAGCGCCTCCCTCAGACTCCAAAGCCCCTACCCTACCTATGTCATTTATTTTTGACTGTTTGAGCCTGTTTCAGACTGTTTGAGCCTGCCCTGGGTGGCCTATCGGCTGCATGCTTAGACAATCAATCAAAAGTACTTCATGTCGTCCCATATATAATCAGTGATCATTTGGATCAGATATCATCTGCCTTGTTGTAGTAGTCAGGGTGAAAGGGAAATTGAGCAGTTGCCATTGATGTAACAGAGTATGGCCACCCATAATAGAAAAATAAGATAATTGTGTAGTTGTAGACTACAGCTTCCCCACCTGCAGACAGTTGTAAATAAAAATAACGTGTCTGCGACACAAGCATGTTTGTCTAGGGCGCAAGCTGACTGAGCTGGCATGCCTAGAACAAGGTTAATTTAGCTAAACAAGAGAGAGAAGAAGAAGACTTCTGTACTCCGTAGTGCCTAGTAGTAGTAATGCCTGAAACTCCCACAAATGTTAGAGACCGAGGAAGTGAGAGGATACCACAAAAGTTATGTACTGTGCTTGCTAGTGCTACTGTGCCACTATGTGTAATATTAATTTTGTGTTACTGTAAGAGTATTGGTTACAATTGTCTTTTTTCTTTCTTGATATAGCTACTCCTTCGCAACCAAAAGCACAACCAAACAGGAATGAGTTGGCAGCCATGGCCCGGCCAACGGAAGCAGGAGGCCATCTGCAAAAACTACAGGAGGCTGATGGCTCTGGCGGAGGAGGAGGCGCAGCAGCTGCAGCCTCCTCCAATGCCCTGGGCCCCAGCCAGGCCCTCCCAGTGGTATGGCGCCATGGTCTGGCAGACGTCCGCCGCACTTCATTCAACACTGCTGCCCCCCATGTGGATGCAATTGTAAAGCATGCTGCTCTAGATGGTGCGCCTAAAGGAGCGGATAAAGATCCTGGAGAGTAACAAGCAAGCCCGCCACTAGAACTCCGTTGCATTGCCCCTTTTTTAATCTTTTTTTTTTGGTGAGTGGGAATTGGGTGTTGGGGAAAAATTGGGGTTTATATTTATAATTGAACAATGGAGCGGACATTGGTTAGACTCTTTCTTTATCTCTGGACATTGGTTGGGATTAGGGAGAGTGGTGGGTCAGTGGTTATGGGATTTTTACATTCGTTTATTTTGTTAGGGGAATACATTATTTATACTTAAAGTTTACATACGATGTAAATGTTTTGTGGGGGGATTACTCTTTTACTTCACACAGTTTTCTTTGCTGCTGCAGGGCCGCAGCCAGTTTTTGATTTAAATAATCTGCCGATAGTGTAACACACAAACAGATAGATGCGGTACCCTCACTTGTGAATGACTTGTCCTATTAGTACTGTCAATCTCTCCTCTTAATCTATGCAGTCTGCAAGTGGACTCGGAAGGGTGTGGGTGTGTGAATTAATGAATTAATTTCCATATTATTAATTATGCCTCTCCAAACTTCTTCTCTAACCTGCGATTGATGTTTATTTAAACTTAGGCAAAGCGATGGCTGTGTGGTGATGATGGTTTGGTTTCCCAAGGTGCCATAGTGGTAGTAGTAGTAGACACTGGCAGTAGCATTAGCAAAAAAGAGAAAATGAGACAGTTAGTCACCTGAGGGAGACTCAGGAAGGAGTAGTCGAATGAAGTACAGTACACAAGAAGACTGCCAAACAAGAAACCATAATGATAAGCAATGCTAAAGTAAAATAAAACATAATGGTGGCGGGGATAGCCTCGTAAAAGTTAAAAGCTGTAGTTTTTTGGTTTTTTAAAAACTTTATTTATAACTTTTCACCACAAAGTGAGCGGTCATATACAGTATCCTTCGAGACAATATCCATTGACTTGTTTACGTTTTACATATTGGAGCCACGGACACATAGCACATTACATACATTTTTCATGGCTTAGTAGTAGACTACCATGAGGCACAGGGTCAGACTGATTTGCATATGGACATGTCTGAACTGGGATGGCGGAGTGAGCTAAAGAATGATGATGGATTCAACCCAGATCAGTTGACTGGGGGTGAGTGCTTGCAATGTTCAACACTCCGTCCATCATCCCCTTTGGTTTTTCTTTGTTCGTCCTAAGTTGGCAGGGTATGCCCAGATATGGGTCACTTGCTCACTTTGCCACTGGATTCAAGCTAACCTGGCTGATGACGGCTGATTAGCCAGAAACCGGTCCCAGGATGCTTGTTTCCGGCACAGGGAAGACATGGCTTGGCAGTTCAGGCTGGACTGTTCCCATGAGGCACAGGACCAGAATGATTTGCATATGGCCATGTCTGAATTGGGGTGGCGGAGTGAGCTAAAGAATGATGATGGATTACCCAGATCAGTTGACTGGGGATGAGTGCTTGCAATGTTCAACACTCCGTCCATCATCCCATTTGGTTTTGCTTAGTAGTAGACACAGCATCATATACAGCTAGTGAGACACGCACACCTGCACTTACATACTATTGTTACCATCTGTCTCAGAAGTCTGATCACTTTCTGTCCTTGTTAAGTTCAACAATTCTCTGCATAATTCTCTCCAAGTTGCTGTATCCTCATCCAACCTTTCGTCCCTGCGGCAAGCTTTCATGCGTAATTCCTCCGCCAGGGACCACTCCCCCATGTCTCTCAACCATTTTGCAAAAGAGGGAACCCGCTCCCCCATCCAGCAAATGGCAACACTCCGTTTAGCTAATACCAGTGCCAGCTGCAATAACTTGTAGAAGGCACTGCTCTGGCTTCACCTTCAACGCTATTCCCACCATTCCACGTAGCCGTGCCACTACCTCAAGCCAATACTGATGCACTTCTTGACATTCCCACGCCAAATACATAAACCCAGCATGAGGTCCATGACATCTAGGACATTCATGCGAACGGGAGGCATCAATACGATGGAGTCTCACCGGGGTCATATGCACCCGCTGCAGGAAATTATAGTGCAGCAACTTGAACCGGGTGTTTCAGATCACCTTGCGTGTTAGTGTACATACTCTGGCCTACTCCCTCTCCAGCAACGCTGCTTGCAAGTCTTCATTCCAAACATCTCATGCCCTACGCGCCAAAGACCAAGTTACAAACTGTAGTTGACTCAACCTATGAAGTGGACTAGTGTAACCTTTAGTGCTGTAAGGATGAAGAATCGATGCAGACAATTAATTATGATGGATTATGTTCCTCTGGAAATAAAATTGACTTGCAAATACTGAGCATGGGTGGGCAAGCAGAAGAAGATCCTCTCCCTGCCTTGAGTTAGTGTTGCTTTCACCACATCCGCCCCAGCAAGTGTGTGATCAATTATTGGTGTAAATTAATTTAATTTAGCCACACCTCAATATAAATCACACAGCCCAGGGGAAGAGGGTCAGGGTTTGATGAATGGTTGGGAAGGGGAATTTGAGGGAAAGGTTTGACAAAGACAAACACTACACATGGACAACACACAATTTTGGCAGACGACCATCATAAATCTGTTAAGGTAGAAAAGGGAAATGCATGCATGATGGTGACTGAATCGTTAATGATGAGTAGTACTAGACTAGTAGTACAAGCCAGGGCAGCAGCATATTATTAATTATTATTATTATGCAATTGCCTTGCCTGTCTGCCCCCAGAGAGACCCAAATTACATACATGTTATGTTCTGTTGTAGCGGGCTTCCTTTTAAAGCTAGCAAAGAAAATAAAAAAATAGATGTAGGGGTCAAATATATAAGCAAACATAATAAACAGCAACAAATGTTTGAAGAGAAAAAATTAATCAAATGAAATACAAGAAGAGGATACTATAAGTAACTATGTTATGGTCAAATTGGGAGTTGCATCTCGGTATTCCTCTTGGTCCTTCTTCCGTGGACGCTCCGTCCATCAATCTTGGGTGCCACTGCCTGCCTGGCGGATGCGGATTGGTAAGGTAAGTGTGAGTTGTTTTTCCCAGTATATCACAGGGTAAAGGCCGGCCTGTAAGTGTAGATGTAAAAACAAGAGGGATATTGAAAAATCAAGGAAAAATTAAAGTTAAAATGCATAAATTATGGAAGAGTGCAACAAGATCACTTTCAGAGTCGGCATGGCTAAATCATGTCTACTCTGTTTCCAGCATTAACCTACAACAACAATAGGACAGAGCAGGCCTGCGGCGTCCACCCACCCTCCACTTAGCTTAGATTTTGAGCCAGACAGAGCACACATATACAGCAACATAGTATTTTCCAAATTGAGTAACTAAATCATTGCACAGCTGTCAGTCATACCATTACACTCGCCTCCACCATTACACAGACATGTAGGTCTGCTGTGGTTGTTGTTGACTTGTTTACCTTTTAGCAAGCCTGGGCGGTGAACTATGCTCCGCTCGTGGAGTTTGCGAAGTTTCGGTAACTTCGCGATTCGCGTAGAGCGTGAAGTTGCAGATTGCTACGCTCAATATTCATTCTCACGCGCGTAGTAACGTCTTACCGTGATTCTGCGTTCGCCGACTCGATTTTTTTTCCGTTTTGCGTGTGCCACGAGATTTGTAATATGGCCGACCGATCGCGGAGAGTGTGCGAACGCGAACACGTCATTCGGACGCGCGAGCTGACTTCCGGCGGCTGTCTTGATAAGATCGCGATCCCGAACATGCAAAAACTACAATCTGACGAAGAATATCTCATGAGCATCATAAAACCTTCTCGAAAATGATCATTTTGCTCAGAAAAACTCCTCAGATTGTGATTTGGCTGTAGTCTTTTGTGCAAGGAGTCCTTTTATTTTTTTTACTCTTTTTTTCAAAAGGAAGTGTCCTAAGTCTCCAACTTCCTGTTCCTGTCCAGCAGGCTCCTCCCAGTGCTTTGTCCATGTGCTGTTCACTTTCATTTGGATTTGGAGCTGGAAGGATCACTTTTTGTGTCTGTCTGCTGCATCATATCATTGGATTGGATTTATTTCAGGACTTTTGGATTTGAGATTTAATTTTACCAGTAAGTTGGAGAATTGGTGTACATGTTTGTTTCATTGGGGCTTGTTTGTACCTACATTTTTCTGGGATTTTCAGTGTTTTTAAAAATTATTGTTGTGGGTGGCCTGTACTTTCAATAGGGGCCTAGTTCTTTTTCTTTGCAATTTCAGCCAGTAGGGTACCCATGGGTCCATGTTTCTGTGGTGTCTGTTGAATGTAAACATCATGTAGGGCATGGATGGCATAGGATTTAATTGCTAAATGTGGTTGTGGTGTATTTCACTGTTTGGATGTGTGTGTGTGCTTGATGTGTAACTTCTTTCCAATCCTTTTGTAGCCCTGTTGATTTTCATTTTTGTATTAAAGCTGTGTTGTTTAGCAGGCCTCCTTTGTCCGGTCATATATAGGCCTGCCTCAGTTCATTGTTTTCCATGACCTGTTGTGACTGTGAGTGCCCATGTGGCTTGTGGCAATTTTGTGGTGGTAGCTTAGTAGTATGCTTCTTTTTCCATATAGGCCTGCATGTCTTTTCTTTGTTCCCCTTGGGTTATGCTTGTTGTTGTTGTGTCCTGGCCATGTGTGTGGCGGCCATTTTGTGAAGACAGGCAGTGTGCTTTTGTCATAGGCTTAGTTTTTGGATGTGTGTTAAATAAATAGGGCTTTTCAGCCAGTAGGTAACCCTAGGAATTCAGCTCGCGTACTTTTGGCAACTCTGCACAGCGCGACAATGCGGACTTAGAGTTTTTGTCATTTTCGCGTTTTCAATATGCATGTTTGCGCACGCGATAACGACTTTTTGTACAGTTAGCTATGCCGAACACACAGAATTTGCAATCTGGCAAACAATATCTCACGAGCAACATAAAACCTTCTCAGAAATGATGATTTTGTGCATTTTGCTAAAAAACTCCTCAGGTTGTCATTTTGCTGTAGTTTGGAGCACAGAGTCCCTTTTTATTTTTACAAAAATGTTTAAAAGAGGAAGTAAGTTCCACAGAGAATCCTGTTCCTGTGATTGTATTCACTTTTTTGTTATTATTGTGGTGGGTGGTCTGACCATGTGGGTAGCGGCCATTTTGTGAAGCCAGCCATTGTGCTTTTGCCATAGGCCTGCATTGTCTGTCTTGTATTCCTGACCTTTTCTTGTTTTTGTGAGTGGCCTGGCCATGTGGTGGCGGCCATTTTGTGGGACCAGCCACTGTGCTTTTTCCATAGGCCTCCAAGCTCGTGGCCTAGTCTGCCAGTAGGCCCAGGGGTACTACTCATCAATCATCACGGGTGCATGAAAGTTTAACAACTGTTTTTGTGTTGTGTGTTGAATTTCAACATCATGTATGGCATGGATGGCTTTGGATTGAATTGCAAAATGTGGGTTTTACTTTTTTTCTGGGGTATATTTCACTTTTTGGGTGTTGTAAATAAATGCCTTTTTATGTGTATTTGTTCGTTGTTGTTGCTCCCTGATGCTGCATCCATCACATGTGATGCACAAATTTTTATTTAGGGTAAACAGGCTACCCTACATTTATGTTTTTGTTCTTTGCTATTCTTATTCTTCCTGAGTGTACACAGTACAGTAGTACACCAGGAGCCCTGGCCTTGTTGTCAAAGTCTCATAAATGGCTACACTGTTGTTGGTTACTGACTTAATAAAATGTAATAATTGTGTTTGTGACCACCCACCACACACTAAGAAGTTATATATTATATTAGTTTGATTGTACTATCTTTTGAATGATGTTCTACTGCCTTCTTTGCTTTTAGGTGCACAAAAGACTGAGGAGGAGGTGTGTCATCATTGCCCGTTGTGGTGCCAGACCGACATCCTGCTGCTGTACACGACGTGACGTGTGAGTGACCTGACCAGCCATCTCTGCAACTTGTGCAACTGAGTGCTGTTGACATCTGAAGAAGATGCCCCCCAAAGAAAGCAGGTAGCTTGTCCTCTAGTACCAAGAAAGTTGCCATTGAGAAGAAGGAACAGAAGAAGAAGGAAGTGTCACTTAAGTCTGGTGTGCCGCCCAAACCTTTTTTGGGACACCAAAAATGGCGCCTGCAGCAGCGGTGTCCGGGGGCCAAGCTGGGGGCAGCACCTCCGCATCAGTGGGCCCAACCCACCAACCCAGGCCCAAGCAGATGAGTGTGGAAGAGGTAGCCAGCCTAATGGTGGAAAGCAGTGATGCTGAGCCTGAACTAAACTTATTGCTATCTCAAAGTAGTACACAATCAACGCAGGAGGGAACACAGCAGATATGTGATCAACAACAACACCCGCAACCACCGCCCGCAATAGTAGTTGTTGTTCCTCCCGAAATAGGGGCAGTTCAGGAAATTGAGCCTCATGCAGAGGAAGAAGAGGAAGCCACTCCTTCAGAAGTTCCATTTTTTTCCAAATCCCCAGCAAGGAAAAGGAGGGTTAGTCCATCAAGTTCTTCGCCAAGCCCCGCTTCTGATGATCTAGATGCCACTTGGAAGCCACAAACTGAGTCTGAGATGGAGACACGCCCCAAGATCAGGCATGGGAAAAGGAAGGTTCCGGAAAGCCTTACACTTATGGAGGTTGATGTAGAAGAGCAGGATGCTAATTGTTAGAATCCGGGGTCTCTGGTTGGCGCAGGTATGCACTTGCGTCAAGCAGGGACCCTTTCCTCTAAGTCAGGGCAAAGGATTACTCTAAGAAAATAATGCCTGCTCACCCTCTAGGTAACATGGCGCGAGCAGTCAGGCTAGATTCCAGAGGGTATGAGGTTAAGCATTTAGGGTATCCCACAATAACCACCAACCCACCACACAGAGACACCAGACTGTATTTTATCAAAATAAAGCTCTTTATATACAGACTCTTTAAGCAGGCTTCAAAATACAGTTCTTATCTTTCAAAGAGGGTTCCAGTTACTTGTATTCAATGTTCCAGGAGCCCACAGTTCTTAAAAGGCAATTTGAGATGCAATATTCTCTATTTTTGGGGTCCGTGCGCACCGTAGCGCTGTTTGTACGCTTCGTACCGGCGTCGGTATGCGTCGTACACCATACGTACGATTCCTTCTTCGCCTCACACTTCCCGCGTGAGCCAGCGTACAGAGGTTGAGACCGTACGGGCCGTACAGGCGCAAGTACGCTCCGTTCGGGTCAGGTACGAGTCCTGCTAAGCCTCACGCTTCCAGCGTGAGCCGCGGGTGGGGACGGTGGCGTACAGCGCAGTACGGACCGTACAGCGAAGGGTACGCTTCGCACAGGGGCGTTCGGAGCACACAGTACCTGATTCTTTACAGGGAGTTCGAGGCGGCCTCGGCAGTCGTCAGAGGCGCGTCTCACGTCGCGTTGCAGTCCCGCTTGGTCAGAGGACAGCGATGCTTGGTGGGGCGCCTCAGAACTTCACGGCACACTTCGAAGTGGAAGGAGGGGCGGCTCGGGGGTGATTTCAATGGCGCAGCGGTGTCGGCATCATCCAGACGTGGCGAACTTGCATGGTGTCGATCCTCACGGTGATCTCTACGGCTCGGGGCCACAGAGGCTCGGGCTTGGAATCCGACAGTCTCTCTTTGCGTTGCGAGCTCCGGTTTGAGGGGGCAGCAGTTCACTTTGTTCAGGCCAGGCGGGGCAGGCCGTCACGGTGCTCACAGCAGCACAGTCGGGCAGAGGTCACGTTGCTCGGCGAGATGGGGGCACACAGGTTCTCTGGAGTCAGCGTTCGCAATCACCAGCAGCAGCTTCCTTTCTTCCAGGGAGGGGTAGCGCCCACTGTTCCTGGGGCGCAGTTCAGGGGGCAAGTTCACCAGCAAGCCCTTGGAGATTGTTCAAGAAGCACAAGTAGATTCAAAAGTCTTTCTTAGTCTTTTCCTCTCCTTCTTGCAGCAAGGCACTCACCACAGGCCAGTCTCTCAGGCTTAGAGACAGTAGTCCTCCATGTAGCTTTCCCAGGTCCTCCTCTTCAGGCAGAGTTTCTTCTTGGCGTAAACAGGATCTGATTTCTTAGGAGCAGGGCTCCTTCTTCTATACACAGTTTCTTTTGTTCTTTGTCGCCAGGGGGCCTGTGCCTGGCTCAGTCCGGTTTTGGAGCACTTTGTTGTGGTGACTCTGCTCTTTCCTTTCAGTGCACAGGGCAGAGACATCAGCCGCTCTACAGGGGGCGGAGCCAGCATTGTGGTGGCAGAGCACAGGTCTATTCAGAGTCAAGGTGTACTCCTCCCACCCATCCTGATGTAATCTCTCTACCCACCACCTGGCAGCCAGCCTGACTCCTGGAATTCCCCAGCCCTGCCCCTCACTGAAACTAGGCAGCACACACACACACAATGCAGAGGTGGACTGAAATGGCTAAGCAAGTAAATACTAACTTTCTAAAAGTAGTATTTACAAACACAGGATATTAAAATAAACTTTACTAAAAGAAGTATTTTATTATTCTGAGTTCAGGCATACTAAACTTGACTTTCTACCATGCTCTCTGAGTCCGCTGGGATTATAGAGTGTAATAATTCCAGCAGCCCATTCTGGCCTATGGAGAGCAGGTAGCCTTCAATAGTGAAAAACAAAAATGGCTGTAATTCACTATTAGGACATGCCACACACATCAGGGCATGTCCTACCTTATGCCTACAATGCACCCTGCCCTTGGGCCTACCAGAGGGGTGACTAATATGTAGTTAAGGGAAGGTTTATGGACTGGCAAGTAGGTGCACTTGTGCAGTCAGCATGACAGTACCAGACTGCACGCAGGTTCTGCGATGGCAGACCCGAGAGACATTTTACTAGTCTGCTTCTGTGGGTGGCACAACCAGTGCTGCAAGCCCACCAGCAGAATTTGCATTTACAAGCCCTGGCACTCCTGGTGCACTTTACTAGGGGCTGATAGTAAACCAAATAAGCCAAACATGGACACCAATCAATGTATACACTTTTCAAAGGGAGCACTTGCACTGTGGCACTGATTAGCAGTGGCACAGTGCCCTGAGCAGCTAACACCAACAAAACACATGAGGCACATCAGAAAAAAAGTGGAAGGGAAACTCACACCAAGGTGCCAGGTCTAACACTAATGATAATGATGATGATGATGAGCCAGTCATCACAAACAGCACTCCCGGCCCAGAGGCGATGGAGACCAACATTTTGACCCTATCCAAAATGGCTGCGAGAGATGTAGCATGCATACCTCCAACACAGGTAACACCAACACAACCTCCAGCTTCCTTATTTACATTAGCAAAGGGCCGGCAGCCTCCTACATCCAGCACAAGCACCACCTCAGCATAAGTAGGTAGTGCTACTGCACAGTGTCAAATTCAATGCACACCCTCCAGTTCATCCGGCATTGGAAGTGGCACCTCCAGCAGGAGACAAAAGTTAAGCTCCCCAGTGTGGGACTTCTTTACGGTTAGCGAAAAGGAGGAGAACATTGCTATATGCTCCATTTGTCATACCTCTGTTAGTCGTGGTAAGCTTGGTACAAACTATGGTACCGGAGGCCAAATGACCCATCTGAAAAAACACCACGCAATCCAGTGGGAGGAGCACCTTCGTCGCATAAAAACTGGAACCATTGCTGTTGGTGGGGATAAACGAGTAGAAGGTCCGCTCACGGTGGAACAGGAAGAAGAAGAAGAGGGAGACATTCTCTGTGGTAGTGGTACACAAAGTAGCACTGTCCCCAGCACTGCAGTGGTAACGCCCACATCCTCATCAACATCTCAGTGGCACAAGAGTAAAAGTCAGCCTGAGACACCAAGGAGTACTGCTTAAAAAAAAAAGTGCGACGTTGAGCATAACAGGAAGGAATACCACGCAGCCTACCATTCTTAGCATGACTAGGCCGGAGGGGCAGTACGAACGCAATCACCCAATCGCACGTTTGTACAATGCGAAGCTGGCTAAGATGTTAGCACTGGACCTTCTCCCTTTTTCTTTTGTTGAAGGGGTGGGTTTTCTGGAATTTGTGACAACCATCTGCCCAAAATGGAAGTTTCCCAGCCGCTACTATTTCGCCAGAGTTGCTGTTCCAGCACTACATCACGACGTGCTGGAATTGCTTTGAAAAGCCTTAAAACAGAGTGCTGTTCAGAGTATCCACCTGACAACAGACATGTGGACCAGTTGCCAAGCCACTGATTACATGTGCATCACTGCACACTGGGTCTCTTTTTCGGGTGTTAAAGATAAGATATCTGCAGGTGTTGTTGACACTGCTGAGATTTTTAAAGGCACTCGCAAACATGCCACTGTAGCCATGTTTGCTACGGAGAAATCTTATACTGCTGAAAACATTTAGGAAGAGTTTAACAGCAAGGTGTTTGAGTGGCTGCGACCAAGAGAGCTTAACATTGGTTTTGTTGCCACGGACAATGGCAGTAATGTAGTTAGGGCCATGAAAGATGGTGGCTATTTCAGGGTCCCGTGTTTGGCACACTGCATTAACATTGTTGTTCAAGACTTTCTGAAAAATGAAAGCAAAGTCAGCAACTTACTGACCACCTGCAGAAGAATATGCACACATTTCAACCATTCTTCTAAAGCCCGGAAGCAACTGAGGGTCATTCAACGTGAGCATAAAATGCCAGTCAAAGCACTCATCCAGGAGGTGCCAACACATTGGAACTCAACTTGTTACATGCTTGAGTGTCTTTTTGAGCAGTACATACCACTCAATGATTATGTCATAAAAATGTCAGGAAATCCTACTGTGAAAGGCATGACCATTGAGATGGCCCAATGGGACCTCGTTAAATGCCTGACAGAGATGCTACTTCCTTTTGAGGTCTTCTCACGTGAAGTCAGCAGGGAGGACTGTACTATGGGCCAAGCTATCCCATTGTTGTACATGCTAGAGCAAGTGCTGAAGGAGGTGTCTGAAACGTATGCAGGTGTGGATGACAAAGTAGACGCATATTAGCCGTTCGCTTATCTGAAAATACAAGGATTCAAAATAACATTGTGTCACATCGACATTACATTACTGCCTCAATTTTGGATCCATGTTACAAATTATTGCTGAGCAGTAATAAAGTAATTCCTTTTTCAGAAGTGGATGTTGCCAAGTACAAAACTTTGATAGCTGAGGAAGCCACTGACTTTGAAAACAAACGGCTCTTAATTAGAGGCATGCCACCCCAGGCCAGAAAAAGTACTACAGGGCACCCAGAGTCAAGTTCTACTTTAGAGCCTGAGAGCAGTGCGTTTGCCTCCCAGCAATCACCAACACTACTAGCAATAACATCAACAACAGCACTAACAGGATCATCAGACACATTTAAAAAACGGCAAGGGATTGGTTTCTATGGAAAGGGTTTTGTACGTCCATTGCTGATGCAAAGGCAAAAGAGGCCAAGCAAATCGGAGCACACCTGAACAATGAGCGGATGGTCCAGGCCTATATGGATGACACAACAGAGGTCTTCATGGAGCAAAGCCCATTGGTGTATTGGTATGGGAAAAGAAGACAATGGCCAGTGCTCAGCAGGCTGGCGATAAAGTATGTGGCTTGCCCTGTTGCAAGTGTCTCTTCTGAGCGTGTTTTCAGTGCTGCTGGTGCCATTGTTACTGTGAAAAGGACCAGTCTCTCGCCCAAAAGCGTGGAGAGGTTAACCATGTTCAAAATGAATCAGCACTTTATACCACCGGAGTACAAAATACGTGAATCACAGCAGGAAGAGGAGAGCGACTTCGATGACATATGTAGTGGGTTACATGACGTACTTCTGTCCGAACCACCAGAGTTTGAGGATGAGCTCCTCCTCCCTGACAACTAGGCTTTCAAATTGTTCTTCCTTCCTTTATTTGTGTGTGTTTCTGTTTTTCTGGTTCAAATCTAATCACAACAAATCCATCAACACCGTCTCCTCTTTTTATTTCCCTATTGGAGTTGCACGTCTGTGCATAACTGTCCACTCCACTCCTCAGAGTCCTGCTTCATCTTCCTATACTCTCCCTAAATACATTTCAAGCAAGCCAGACATTGGATGGAGATGGAGAATAGTACAATACATGTTGCCTCTAACAGTCCCTCCATAAGAAGTGGAACATGACAGCTATCTTCTGTTTTGTTTCCGAGCCGAAACTCGTCACTGTCAGAAAGCTAGGCATCTGATCTGACGGCCAAAGAGAAGAGCAAGACATGTAATGATTATTATGAATGATGGCATGCATTACATTGGATGCTTGCTGACTACGAGTGAATGCGCATGAAGTCGAACTACACCAGTTTATCTACAAAGTAAAAGTGACTCAAGTGACAGTCAATGTTTCCTTGTTGTTTAATAACCACATTGTACTCCTACTACTGCAGGTGCAGGCCAATATCCGTTGCAATTTTGTAATATGGAATATATTATAAACTTAATCGGAGTCACTACAGACTGAGTTGGTGTTGGAGAACACGTACCACATGGTCATGAATCAGATGATGACCATACTATCTTTGCACACAGTCAGTCAGTTGGATCGGAGATAAGTGATGGTATAACTGCGTTTCATGGACTGGCATAAAAGGTAAACACAACAATTCAACAAGAACCACAGCAGACTTAGGCTACATGTCCGTGTAGTGGTGTGGACTGGAGTAGAGTGTAGTGGTATGAGTGACAGTGGCGCATTGATTTAGTCACTTGATTTGGAAAATGCTAGGTTGCTGCATATGCCTTTTGACTGGCTCTGTCAAAATTTAAGGTAAATGGGGGATGGGTGCTGGGCCGGGCCTGTGCCGTGGTGGGCCTGTTCTGTGCTGGCTCCTGTCCTGTTGTTGTTGTAGCTTAATGCTGTAGAGTAGAGACGATGTATCCAAGCCGCCTCAGTCTGAAAGTGTTCTTTCAAGAGTCTCATCTTCTCTTCTTGCACTCCACTGTAATTGAGTTTATTTTTTTTAATTCAGTTATTTTTCAATACCCCTTTTGTTTTTCCATCTACACTTACAGGCCGGCCTTTACCCTGTTCTATATTGGGAGAAACAACTCACACTTACCTTACCAATCCACATCAGGCAGGCAGTGGTACCCAAGATTGATGTGCGGTTGTGTCCATGGAAGGGAGGACCAAGATGAATGACGAGAATGATGCAACTCCACAATTGGACCAGGATAATACAATAACTTTAGTATCATTCATCATTCGTCTTTTAATTTATTTGATTCCTTTTTTCTCTTCAATCATTATGACTGTGTGTTGTGGTTTATTTGGTAATTGATCCTGGCAACTTTTTTTTCATTTTCTTTGCTAGCTTTAAAAATAAAAATAAGCCCGGTACAGCATGCAATTTGGTTCGCTCTGAGGGCAGACATGCAAGGCAAATTTCATATTAATAATTTCTGCCCTGTACTGTCTAATTGTGTTGTAGTAGTTAGTAAGTACAACTCATTACCCATCAAGTTCTCTTCATCATCATGCATGCATTTCCTTTTTCTCCCTTTTTTAGATTTCTTGGATAATGGATCATGGTCTTCTTCCAAGATTGTGTTTTACTTTTGTTGTGTCCATGCATACTGTCTGTTTTTCTTTGTCAAACCTTTCCCCAAACCCCCCTTCCCATCCATTCATCAATCCCTAACCCTCTTCCCCTGGGCTGTGTGATTTATATTGAGGTGTGATGTGACATTAAATGTACACCAACAATTGATCACACGCTTGCTGGGGAAGATGTGGTGAAAGCAACACTAATTGAATTTCAAGGCAGGGCAAGGATCTTCTTCTGCTTGCCCACCCATGCTGTACTTTACTTCGTTCTACTACTCCTCCCACAGTCTCTCTCAGGCAAGTGACTGTCTCTTTTTTTTTCAAATGCTAGTGCGTGTGTCTACTACTAACACCACAACCATGGCATCTTCTACATTCACTTGGGAAACCAACCATGCAGACATCACTGTGCCGAACTTCATCATCAATCACAGGTAAGATAAGTTTGTTGGGAGGTATAATGGACTAGGAGGAGAGACTGACAGTACTAGTAGGACCAATAAAATAACTCAGTGAGGGGTACCGCAGCTATCTGTTTGTGTGTTCCAAAATCGGCAGATCTTTTAAATCATACACTGGCTGCGTGCCTGCAGCAGCAAGGAAACCAACCATGTGACGTAAATTCGTAAAACAGTAACCCACCCACAAAACATTAACATCGTATGTTTAAGTAAATAATATATAATTTAATACCCTAAGAAAAATAAACTATCCCACTCTGACCTGACCCACCCCCCTTCCAAACCCCATCCAATGTCCAAAAGTCCCAAATGTCCAGAAAAAACCTGAACGTCCAAAACCCACCCACCAACAAAAGGAATTTAAAAAGGGGCAATTCAACAAGGTCCTAAATTCGGTGGGCTTTCAGGTGTGTGTTAACCATGATCTTCACCCGCTCCTCTAGGTGCTCCTTCAAGCGTGCCATCCGGAGGCGCATCTGACGGCGAAATGCCCTGCAGTTACATCCAGGGTAGGGGGCAGCAGTGCTTGATATTGAGGCAAGGCGGCGGGCAGCTGCCTGACCACGGCGCCGTAAAACTAGAGGCGGGTCTGACTGGGGTCCGGGGCATTGGAGGAGGCTGCATCTACAGCTGCCTCCTCCTCCTCCTCCGCGTGAGCCACCAGCCACCGGTATTCCTCAGAAATGGCCTCCAGTTTACGGCTCCGGGCCCTGGCTGTCAACCCCTTCCGCGTAGGTTTTGGTTGGGAAGGAGGATCCATATCAAGAAAGAAAAAGAACATTGTTGTAATCAATACTCTTAGCAAAACAGTAACACACAATTCATTCAACACATAGCGGCACAGTATCACTAACAAGCACAGTACATAACATTTGTGGTAAGTATCTATCCTCCTACTTCCTCGGACTCTAGCATTTGTGGGAGTTTTAGGCATTATACTAGCACTATGTACTCCAGTACACACCAGTCTTCTTGTTCTTATCTCTAGTTTAGCGAAATTACATAACCTTGTTGTAGCCAGCATGCCAGCTCAGTCAGCTAAGTTTGCACCCAAGAGAAACAGATACGAGTCACATGATGCAGACTCAAGTTAGTTTTATTTACTACTATGTACTGTCTGCAGGTGGGGAAGCTCATATTTTTGTATTACCGGTGGCACTGGCCATACTCTCTCTGTTACATGAGGGCAATTGCTCAATTTCACTTTCACCCTGCCCTGGGTACTACAAAAAGGCAGATTATTTATCGGATCCAATGATCATTGCTTATATTATAGATGGTAACACAACATCAGGTCAGTAGCGGTCAGTGGTGGGAGTGCTGTTGGGCGGTGACCAGGGGAGGGGCAGGGTGGGGGTAGTAAACTATGGATTACGGACAATCACAGGTAAGTAAACAATACATATAAATAAATAAAACAAATTTTGTTGCACGCACTGCATCGCATTTGGCGGTGCAGTGCGCACAATGGAAATCGTTTTATTTATTTTTAGGTTTACTTACCTGTATTTGGCCGTAATACATAGTTTACTCCCCCCCACCCTGACCCTCCTCACGTCACCGCCCACCAGCACTCCCACCACCAACCTCTACTGCATAGGGTACTTTGTTTTCATTGATTGTGTAACCAACAGATAGGCTGACACAATCGAAAATACATTAACATAGATAGGGAGTGGTCTTTGGAGTCGGAGGAAGGCGCTTGATAATATATATATAAGATGTGCTTGCAAACTACTGTGTGTCAACTGTATTCTGAAAATACCACTTCTATTCCCCTCCGCTTTGCTACTCTGGCGCAGTTTCTTTTACATTCTCTTCAAAGTAAGACTCTCCAGTGACAGTCTCCACCTATGCTGTCTATTGATGATAGTACATCCAGGGATACATCCATTAAAGTAAATGTCTATCATTCTTTTTTATATATCTCTTACCAAACCTTAGTTGGTTTCACCAACAACCACCCATGCGTTCGCCCCTTCCTTGCTTGCCTTGGCTTTGAGTTTGAACCAAACACTGCTGATGATTCTTGCTATCTAGTATCCACCCATACTGTGTCGCCACCCAGGCAGGCATCCTCTTTCACCTTCCACCCATCCTTCAACAACCTATGCATCTGATCTGATTCCTATCAGCCACCTATGCATGCTTCCAACATATCCTTCTCTGCCAGTCATATTACATCTCACCCGTCCTTCCTCCTTCCCCCCTTCTTTCCCTCTTTGTTCAACACATCCATCAAGGTCATCTGATCTGAGTTTTAGTCTTCTCCATACAACCTTCACAGCTGAGTTGGAGTCAGATAGAAGAGGCCATTAGTTACTCAACTCACGCTGGTAATGCTAAGTAAAGGGTGTCTTCTTCAACCGTTGTATAATGTTCACTACAACTTAATAAGTTTCACAGTACAGAGAGTGAAATGAACACACTTCCATCTAGTAGCAATGTCAAGAAGTAATGAATATAACTTACCACCACCCACCACTGCTCCTCGCTCCCCCCTGTAGCTCTTGCAGGTGCCACCTGGTCTCCCCCCCCCTCCGGAATGGCCACATCGCCATCGCCGCTGGCCCCGCCGGCACTGGTGGTTGGTAGTATGCCTAGAAAAAACATTACACATTTTTAGGTGCCTGTACACCTCCCCCTATTTTATTAGTTTTCACTAGGAAGATTGAAAAAAAAGTTAATACAACATACATCATCACTAGTCCAAATCGGGTACTAGAGTGGAGTCAGTAGACAGACACTAGTAGTGTTATATGGTCCCTAGGGTCATCTAGTCCTACTCTACTCTTTGGAAAGTTAGCCTGAGCCATGTAACCCTTTTAGATTCATCATGTCTACTACTCTTTTTGCGCATATTATACCTTGCAGCTTGTTGTGCAGTAGACGCCTTTGAGGCCACATGATGGTTGTGTACAAGTGAAGAGGTCGAAAAACAAGCCACTTTGTTATGGAGTTCGGTTAGTCCTTATTGCTTAGCCATCACATGTACATGTTACACTTTTTGCCATGACTGCGAAATGCTTGCATTATTGCAGTATACTATCTAACATGCACCATTTTTCTCATAATAGGCGGAAGATTCCCTTCTACAAACCAGATATTTGCAGAGCTTATGATGCATGATGTAACCAGAATTTCTATGTTCTACGGTGAGGGGTCTTCCAGAATTTACACAGATCTTTTGTCTTGTCATGCACTTGTAAATGTTTACTGTTTTAATCGTATGCTTTTTGCTGTTGAAGCTGGCTGTAGAAATAATTTCATAGAATGACGTACAGAGCTTGTTACTTATTTGAAAATAAACATTTTGAACTTACACATAGACTCTGTGGTATTTGGTGTGGTGGGGTGGACTTACACAAGTGAGTGAGCAAAAGGGTGTTATTATGTTCTGGGTTGTCTCATCATCATTGTGTATCTTCGTGTGGGGGGTCGGGACCTAATGAGACACTATAGCTAGTTGGTCAGGGGATTGAGGTGTGAGTAAGGTGATGTCCAACCTCCCATTACCAACATCCTATTTTCTTGTACATAGTTCTGTATGTGGCTCTGCAGAATCCCTACAACAGTAGTAGTCTGTACTATCCTATCCAAAATACTAGTCAAATGCCTGGTTGGGCATTTTGTTGGTGGGAATTGTCAAAGCCTCAAGATTAAGAAGACTAGAAGAGGACAACCCAAAGGACAGGACACAGTGGCTAGAGCTATTGGTCAATCTGAGTTTTATTCCAAAGAAAACCTTCAATAAAGAGTGGCCAACTGGGCAAGCTTAGCTACAGACAGACTAATAGTAGTAGTAGTACAGAGAGTCATAGCAGAGGCAGTTAGAAGGAACTAGAGGCAGGGATAACCAGAATTTGGAAACAGATAGTCAAGGTCAAAGAAGCTTTTGTAAAAAATAGAATTAGAAAGTGGAACCATAACTAATAGATTGGAAAAAAAAGATGCAGTAAAAGTTAGGGAAATATAATTGTTAATATTAACCACTGGAGGACTTACTGGGGCCAGCAGCAGGAGCCTCGGTAGAGGAGCGGTCCTCTGGTTGTTGTTGTCTCGCCGACTCGGACCCTGTCTTCTTGCCCCTGGGTGGTGCTGATGTTCATGTAAGATATAATAAAGAAAGAGACAAACATTAAGGAGTGCTGTGAAACAAATAAATCATTTTTTAAAAAAGTCAAAAAACATTTTAGGAAACAACAATTGCAATAGAATTGACCTATCTAATCAGATGGATCGACTACTGGGCTGCTTGCTTGATTCACAGATCATCTACTTATTTATGAACACTCCAGTGTTCCATAATCATTCTAATTCCAAATACTAACAAAGCCTAAGTACCACCTGGCCTAGACCACCTATTCCAGACGGGCCAATTGTTCACTAAGTCTGCATTTCCATTTTTTTTACCCATCAAAAATGCATAGATGAGATGGAGGACACATGCATAAATTTGTGCATACACCAAATTGTGGGTTTGTTGCATCTGATCTTGTTCTGCTACTGACTGACCCTGCTAAGCCTACCACTCACTAAACAAACTACAAAAGGTTCTACGGAGGACTGGGGTAAGCAGCACTCAGTGACAGAGGAGGCATCACACAGACCGTAAAAAAATTATGAACTAATACTAACTAAACCTAGTATCCATCCACCACTATTTCACAGGAGGACAATGGAAGGACTAGAGTCTCTCTAGCAATAGCATTACCTAACTTCAGTTCTCTAAAATAAACTCTTACATTAATAAGCCCAAGCTAGCGCAAAGTTGTTAACAAGTAAGGGTAGCGCCGAGCAGCTGGGTCCTACAATCACAGAAGATTTTGAAACGTTATTTACCAGCAACGTGCAGTAATCTTGTTATTCATCAAAAATGTATACACAACAATACTTATACTAAGTTACTCACCAAGCCCAATGACCTCGACACCTAGCAGGTCCAACAGGTCCTGCTCCCGGTCCAGGATGTCAGATCACCGGTGGGCCAACTGGTTATGGGTACGCCAGACCCCTGAGCACCGAAACACTTCCCGGCACACCTTCGCCCACGGACGGTGACGTACCTAGGTTGGGTACCCGGAGCCGGGCCTGCCGCCTGCTGCCAAGGTCAAGGGGAGGTGGCATTCTGCCGCAAGGCAGGCGGCTCTTGGGCGCAGGCGCCTTGCCTGTTGAGCCGTTAGTGGCAGTGCCCTTGGCCATGGTTCTGGGGTGGGTGGAAGGGGGAAAAGAAAAGTTAGAAGGGAAAAAAGAAAGTTAGGGGGAAGAAGTAGTAGCTTAAAGAAAGAAGTAATATAAAGTAAAAAAACACAGTAAAAGTAGAAATAAAATGCAAAATATAAACTTAGGTACAGAGAGAGATAGATGATAAATAAAAAAAAGTCAGAAAAACTGTGCAAAAACTAAGGATTCCAAAGATTAAGGGAGGATAGAAAAGTAGGCCCAGAACCATAGCATAGAGTGAAAAACAAGATGGCCGTGCCCATTCACGACCGCGTGGGTAAGTTTGCGCGATATTTCTCGCGAACACGCAATAATCGTCGCGAACAAGTAAAATGCACTCCCGTACATGACATGCGCATCGCGAACACGCTATACGCGACCCGGAACAGGAAATAAGGTATCGCGAGCGGGCAGGACAATTGAAAAACAAGATGACCGCGCCCATAGGCAACCGCATGGGTAAGTTCGCGAGATATTATCCCCCGAGCACGCAAACAGCGCCCCGAACATGCACAACGCGTTCCCGAACAAGAAAAACGCATCGCGAACGGGCGCCCCAAGCAACTACGCACGCTCGGGAAGCAACGCGTAGCTCGCGTAGTGCAAGAACATCTTCGCGTAGCTTCGCGTAGTGTGACTACGCGAACTACGCCCAGGGTTTCCTTTTAGGCCACTTCATGAATCGCCCGAGTTATTCCATCAATCATCTCCGATCCTACTGACTGACTGCGACGAGTATAGTATGGTCATCATGGCGCCCAACTCTGTAGTGTACCAAGTGAGCCCAGTTTCCATATTCAGAAATGCAATGGATCGGCCTGCAGTAGAAGTACAATTTTGTTATTAAACAAGGAGGAAAACATTGACTTGAGTCACTTTTTTGTGTGTCTAGATTAAATACTAGTACACTTCATGAACAACAACAACACAAATACCAATCACTCAGAGTCAGCGTCCACTGCCTGCCATCATCATTACCTGTTCTTTAAGGGGCAGTCCCTCTCTGCTCGGAAAGGAGGATAGCTATAGTCATGTTCTTTGGAGGGACTCGGCAAGGCAGGCACACATTTCTTGTACTATTCTCCATCCAATGTCTGGCTTGAGGGAAATTGATTTAGAGCGAGTCAGGAGGAGTGGACTGGAGCAGGACTTGGAGGAGTGGACTTACTTATTTAATGACTGCACACAGTTGTAACTCTAATACAGCAATAAAAGAGTAAAACGCTGGTGATGGATTTGCTGTGATTCGAACCAGAAAAACAAAGACACACACAAATAATAAAAGTAAATAAGTAAGATAGAAAGTAACAAGTTGAAAGCCTAGTTGTCAGGGAAGTAGCGCTTGTCCTCAAACTCTGGTGGCTCACCCAGAAGTAAGGCATCTAATACACTACTTCCATGACTTAAGTCACTGTCATCATCATCCTGCTGTGCTACTTCCGGTATTGTGTGATCCGGTGTTATAAAGTGCTGATTCATTTTGATCATGGTTAACCTCTCCACGTTTTGGGGTGAGAGACTGGTCCTTTTTACTGTTACAATGGCACCAGCAGCACTCAAAACACGCTCAGAAGAGACACTTGCGACAGGGCAAGCTACATAGTTTATCGCCAACCTGCTGAGCACTGGCCATTGGCCCCTTTTCCCAAACCAATACACCAATGGTTTTTGATTAATGTAGACCTTTGTTGGGTCATCCAGATAGGCCTGGACCATCCGCTCAATGCTCAGGGGTGCTCCGCCTCTTTTGCCTTTGACCCAGCAATGGACCTAACAAGCCCTTGCCGTACATACCTTTCCTGTGCCGATTTTACTGGGCCTGATGATCCTGTTCTTGCTGTTGTTGCTATTGTTCTTGGTGGTTTTGACTGCTGTGAGCCAACCGCACTGCCCTCAGGCTCTAAAGTTGAATTTGACGCCGGCTGCCCTGCAGTACTTGTTGTGGGCTGTAGTAGCGGGCCTCTAATTCTCAGCTGTTCTTTTTCTAAGTGACTGGCTTCCGCAGCTATCCAAGTTTTGTATTTGGCAACATCCACTTCTGAAAAAGGAATCAATGTGTTAGTGTTCAGTACTGCTTTGTACCGTGGATTCAGAATTGTGGCAAAAATTTAATGGTTGGATGACACAATGCCTCATTGCACCCTTGTATTTTCAGATAAGCAAACGGTTAAGCTCTCCACCAACTCATATGCTTCCTTTTTTCGCTCCATACTTGCGTACGTTGCAAACACCCCCTTCAGCTGTTCCTGTAGCATGTGCAACAATGGGACAGCTTGGCCCATAATACAGTCCTCCTTGCTGACTTCACGTGTGAAGAGCTCGAAAGGAAGTAGCATCTCTGTCAGGCATTTAAGTAGGCCCCATAGGTCCATCTCAACGGTCATGCCTTTCACAGTTGCATCCCCTCATGGCATGACATATTCATTGATTGGTCTATGCTGCTCAAACAGACGTTCAAGCATGTAATAAGTTGAGTTCCCATGTGTTGACACCTCCTGGATGAGTGCTTTAACTGGCAATCCATGCTCACATTGAATTTTCCTCAGCTGCTTCCGGGCTTTAAAAGAATGGCTGAAATGTGTGCAGATTCTTCTGCAGGTGGTCAGTAAGTTGCTGACTCTGTCTTCTTTTTTCAGAAAGTCTTGAACAATAATGTTAATGCAGTTTTGTGCCAAACACAGGACCCTGAAATTGCCAACATGGCCCTAACTATATTACTGCCATTGTCCATGGCAACAAAACCAATGTTAAGCCCTCTTGGGTACAGCCATTCAAAGACCTTGCTGTTAAACTCTTCCAAAATGTTTGCAGCATTATGAGATTTCTCCATGGCGAACATTGCAACAGTTGCATGTTTCCTAGTGGCATTCAAAATCTCAGCAGTGTTTTCTCAAACCCCCACAAAAGAGATCCAGTTTGCAGTGATGCACATGTAATCAGTGGCTTGGCAACTGGTCCACATGTCTGTTGTCAGGTGGATAGTGTGAACAGCACTCTGCTGCAAAGCTTGTCCAAGCAATTCCAGCATGTTGTGATGTAGTGCTGAACAGCAAATCAGCCAAATAGGACCAGCTGGGATCCTTCCATTTTGGGCAGATGGCTGTCTCAAATTCAAGAAAATTCAACCCTTCCACAAAAGAAAAAGGGAGAAGGTCTAGCGCTAACATTTTAGCCAACTTTACATTGTACAAAGGTGCCGTTGCGTGGTTGCCTACGTACTTCCACTCCGACCTAAACATGCTTTTCGGGTGCCACTGATGCAGGTGACATCTTCCTGATGCCAGATGTTGTTAGGCTCAACACACGTTTCGTTACAGTATCTCTTGCCTGGGACCCCTTGGTGTCTCACTCTCAGCCTGACTCTTACTCTTGTGCCACTGCGATGTTGCTGATGCGGATCTGGCCGGTACAACTGCACTGCTGGGGACAGGGCTACTTTGAGTGCCAGAGAAAATGTCTCCCTCTTGTTCATCTTCCACTGTGATCGGATCTTCTACTCCTTCATCCCCACCAACAACAATGGGTGCAGTTTTTTGGCTGCCAAGGTGCGCCTCCCACTGGATCAAGTGGTGTTTTTTTCAGATGGGTTGTTTGGCCTCCAGTACCATAGTTTGTACCAAGCTTACCCCGACTAACACCTTGTCCACAAATGGAGCATATCGCAATGTTCACCTCCTTCCTGCTAACCGAAAAGACGTCCCAAACCGGAGAGGTCAACTTTCTGGAACTACTGGTGCCACTTTTAATGCCGGATGAACTGGTAGGTGGGCATGGAGTTTGACTCTTTGCAGTACCTACTTCTACTGCTGTGGTTGTGCTGGATGTAGGTCGCTGCCGGGCTTTTTCAAATGCAAATATAGAAGCTGGAGGTGGTGTTGATGTTATCTGTGTTGGTGTTATCCGTGCCACGTCTCTCACAGCAATTTGAGATGGGGTAATGTCGGTCTCCACTGGGGCGGGACTAATGTCCATGATGACTGGCTCATCATCATCCTCCTCCTCTTCTTCTACATCTACCTCCATAACTCTAAGGCTTTCTGGAGCCTTCCTTTTCCCTAGCCTTGTCTCATGGCGTGTCTCACTCTCAGACTGAGGTGGTGGCTTCCAAGTAGCGTCTAGATCATCAGAAGGGGGACTTGCAGAAGAACTCGATAGACTAACCCTCCTTTTCCTTGCTGGGGATCTGGAAGACAATGGGTCTTCTGAAAGAGTGGCTTACTCTTCTTCCTCTGCACAAAGCTCGATTTACTGAACTGCCCCTACTTCGGGAGGAACAACTACTATTGTGGGTGCGGATGTTGTTGTCCACTTATCTGAGTTTCCTGCATTGATTTGTAACTACTTTGCGATAACGATAAGTCAATTTCAACATCACAGCTCACTGGCGTTGCTGTGATTTGACTGGTTGTCTCTGCGACAGACATGGGCTTGGGCCTAGGTTGGTGGTGTTTGCCCACTGATTACTGGGGTGCTGCTCCCAGCTTAATCCCCGGACACCGCTGCTGCAGGTGCAATTTTTTGTTTCCCAAAAAAGATCTTGGGTGTCACACCAGTCTTGGTAAGTGGCAGTTCCTTCTTCTCACTGGCATTTTTCTTGGTACTGGAGGACCTGGTACCTTTCTTTGGGGTCATCTTCTTCAGATGTCAGCAGCATACAATGGCACAAGTTGAAGTGATGTCTGTTGTCATATGTCACGTGACATTGTGCGCAGCAGGACTTCTGTCTGGTAGTACAATGTGTGATGACGCCTCCTCCTCTTTTGCCAACCTAAAAGCAAGAAGGACATCAGTGAAATATGGCATTTGTTATTGCGGTTCAATTACTACTTGTACAAGCAAACAAATATAATATATAACTTAGGGGCTTATTACGATAGCGGACGGTAGGTCCGCCCGCCATCGGAGCGGAGTTTGGGACCGCCCGCCAGACATGCGGTGGTCCCACCACTGCGATTAGGATGCGCCCGCCATAATGGCGGGCGCATCCAGGGCTTTTAACATTGCGGGTGGTGCTGCTGGCTGCAGCACCGTACGCAATGTTAAAAGTGCTTACACTGCATTTCCCTGCACTACGTGGCAGGCACCATGCGGTGCCTGCCACTTGGTACATGGAAATGCAGGGTGGTACCATGGGTACCCCCCAGTGCAGGAACAACCCCCCAACAAGGGGGGCCCGCAACGGGCCCCCAAACCCAATCTCCACCGGCCTTTCCATGGAGGCAATGACGCCATGGAAAGGACTTTCCTATACCCACATCCTAATTTGGTGGACGTGCCTGCTTGACACCACCACCATTTTAGGGGCCCTGCACCGTGCGCTAGGCAATCGGTGCGATTGCCTTTGGGGGTGAAGCGGCAGACGGACTTTGTGTCTGCCGCGTACCCACCGCTATCCTAATTTGGCAGTGGGTGATACGCTTGGTGATGGCGGAAGGACCGCCACCGCCGGCCCGGCGATGGCGATCCTTCTGCCATCATAATGACCCCCTTAGTGTGTGGTCACACTTGTTAGATATATTATTACATTTTATCAACTCGGTTATTAAAAACACATACCAACACTGTAGCCATTTGTGAGACTTTGACAACAAGGGCTTTCATGGTGTACTGTGTACACTCAGGAAGGATAGGAAAGAAGAAGAACAAAAACAAAAATACAAATGTAATGGAACCTGTTTGGCATTGTGCATCACGTGGGATGCAGCATTCAGGGAGCTGCAGCTGGCAATGGGGATAGAAGCAGTAAACCAAGAGGAACAAACGAAAGACATGCAGGCCTATGGCAAAAGCAGCACAATAACTACTACCACAAAATGGCCACCAGCCACATGGTCACTCACAACAAGCAGGAGGACTGGAAAACAATGAACTCAAGCAGGCCTATATGGCCAGACAAAGGAGGCATGCTAAACAACACAGCTTTAATGCAGCAATGCAAAAACAAAAATCTAGAGTGCTAAAAAAGGTTTGCAACCACACCACACACATCCAACACAGGCATTTATTTAACACATACAAAAAAAGTGAAATACCCCCAAAAAAACATTTTGCAATTCAATCCAATGCCATCCATGACCTAAATGATGTTTAAATTCAACAGACACCATATAAACAGTTATTTCAAGCACCCATGAGTAGCTCTGGGCCTACTGGCTGAAAGGCCTATTGGCAGACTACTGGGCTAGTGAATTAAATAAATATTGCAAATTAATTTCAAAAGTTGGAAGAAATGCAGTGAACTGTGCAACATGTTTCCTTTATAAAAGATGAAAAATTACTTACAAAGAAACAAGTAGGCTCCTACTGAACTATAGGCCAACCACCACAATACACTGTAAGAAAACTATGAAAAGTACTAAAGAAATGTAGGTGCAATACCCCAATCAAAACAACAACACCAATTTTCCAACTTACTTGTGAAATCTCAGATTCAAAAGTCCTCAAATTCAATGATATATGATGCATCAGCCACAAAGAGTGATCCTTCCAGCTCCAAATCCAAATGAAAAGGAAATGGACAAAGCACTGGGAGGAGCCAGCTGGACAGGAACAAGAAGTTGGAGACTCTGGGGCACTTCCTTCCTCTTAAAAAAAAAGTTCAAAAAGAAAAAGGACTCCTTGCACAAAAAGTACAGCCAAATGTCAATCTGAGGAGTTTTTTAAATCCAAATCATCATTTTGAGAAGGTTTTGATGCTGCTTTAGAGAGATTCTTCTCCAGATTGCAAATTCTGCATGTTCAGGATCGCGATCCTACAAAATTTCCCCCGGAAGTCCGATGCGCACCCGAATGATGTCTTTGCGATTGCACACTCTCGCAGGACCGTGCGGCCAGCTACCAAGTCTTGCGGCGCTCGCGAACAGATGGGAAATGTCATTGGCGATCGCAGGTATCCCGGTAAGTCGCTCCCGCGCGTGCGAAAACGCATTTTGAGAGCGCGTACACAAAAAAACTCTGCTCCGCTGCAGAGCGTTGAGTTTTCAGTAACTCCGCATTCTACGCAGAACTCGGAGTTGCCAAAAATCCGCAAACTCCGCAAGCGGAGCGGAGCGGAGTTTACACGCAGGGTTAGAGTTAGCCCACAAGGCTAAAGGAAGCTATGGTCCTATAGCTCTAGATTGGGAACAACAAGGCAATCTTTGCATACAACAAGTTCAGTGTTGTTATGAGACTATATTTGTGTGATAGAGTATGTGTGACCATATCTTTCTAATCAATGGTCCTTGAAAGACGTTTCTGCAAGAAGCAGTGTAAGTGGTGCCAGGAGTATATTTTGTGTGTGGAAAGAATGCATTTGTTTGGCTTCCGAACAATTGGTAAGGTACTTTTTATGTAGGAGTTGTGTTTCCAAAGATATACCATGTGGAAGATTTGGAGGATTTCGATGGCAGGTTAAACCATAGAGAAAAACGTGGACAGAGTGCTGGTGAAGTTGTGGGAGACACATTTGGATCGATGATAACTAGTTTGGGTGTCATGCTGAATGACATCAAGTTCAGGAAGTAGTCTTACACTGTGGATAAGTTTTCTATCAACACAGCTCAGTCATTACTACTCATAGATGGGGAGATGGTTTCGATATGGGTGATGGAAGGCAGAGGGCCCGATTCACAGAACAAACTTAAGACAAGATCCTAAACTTACTACCATTTTGGTATTCACAGAAGTCACTTACTCATTTTGGTATTCACAGAAGGCACTTACTCATTTCGGTATTCACAGAAGTTAGGAGTCCTAACTTTAGGACTCCTAAATGCCTTCTGTGAATACCTAAAGTCTTAAAATTAGGATTTTTCTCAATTTAGTAGTAGTAAAGTTAGGACTCCTAACTTTAGGACTCCTAAATGCCTTCTGTGAATACCGAAAGTCTTAAAATTAGGAGTTTTCTCATTTTATGAGTAGTAAAGTTAGGACTCCTAACTTTAGGACTCCTAAAGTGAGAAAAATCCTAATTTTAAGACTTTCGGTATTCACAGAAGGCATTTAATAGTTCTAACTTTAGGACTCCTAACTTCTGTGAATACCGAAATGAGTAAGTGCCTTCTGTGAATACCAAAATGAGTAAGTGCCTTCTGTGAATACCAAAATGGTAGTAAGTTTAGGATTTTGTCTTAAATTAGTTCTGTGAATCGGGCCCAGAGTCTGTTGGATGCTGAAGTACAAACAGTGTTGTACTTATATCCCTGATAAAAGTAAAGCTCTGAGGGAATATTTCAGTAACATCACTGAGATAAATCATGAGATACATGATCTGGCAACCGAGGGAGTTTGTGATAAGATCGGAAAGGGATTTTGTGCAGTTGGAAGTTGGTTTGCTAACCTAGGAGAGCGAATCCTTGGATATATTTTGAAGGCAATCATAATTGTTGTGGTTTATGTTATCATCTTAATAGGTATGATAAGGGCATACAAATGGCACAAGGCGAGGTCTCACAACCACAGAGGGCGTACGCTGACTAGATGGCCAGCTTGTCGCAATCGTGTGGAGGTCCAGCCCCTAATGAAGGAATCCTTCATAAAACCTGGTGGAACCGGCGTAAAGGTCGACCGAAATCGTGTTACAGCATCTCTAGACCTCAGTGAGTTGTAAAACTGCAGTCTTCCATGGCGAAATCCGAAGAAAACAAACACCGCGAATAGCGAGCAGAGGTGAATGCCTGACCTATGGATGGAGGTGCCTGACCAGGATACAAAAAGTGGCTGTGGCAATTAAGATCAACAGTGCCACGGCTGTTCTCGGACACTGAGCCCCAGCCACAAATCTCATGCCCTGACAAAGCCTGACCCCCCCACTGTGGGACCGTAATGTAGCTGGTGTTGGTCTGCCGGAAGAAGAGCAGACCTGATGGGTGGGTTACGCCGCTCCTGAGCTGAGAGGAGTCGGAAGTGTGCGTGATCCTCATAGGCCTCGTGCATTGCCCCGAATAACCACCATTGTGCCTGAAGACTTATGGAACATCGTGGTGCCGAAGATCGGTGTTCCCGGCTGGCGCTGTGTCTTCTGGCACCGCAGACCTTGGCATGCAGAGGGGGAACGTCTGCCTTGCTGAGGAAACATTTACATTTACATTTACAATCAACAGTGGCAACTCTAAAGAGACCACTATAATAAAACAAAAGGACAAAGCGTAAAAGAAAGGCACAACATCGCAGGTGTTACAGCATACAATCACTAAGAACCGCCTGAACAAAAATCACAACCTGAGGGCCTTACAAACAGTTACTGCAAACAAGTGTAGGCAAAACTGTCAGCTAAACCAAGAAGCACACAGAAGGAACTGATCATGGTCCACAGGACGCCTGGAGTGCTGAAGAGGTTTGCGACCCAGTAATGCTTTAGGAAATAAAGGTGACTTGATCATTTAGTATTCCTACCTTGGCCCACCTGGAGGCAATAGACTAAGGTCCAATCAACTGAAGGGCAAGAACACAAAGGGGGCAACGAGGCACTAGAAATAATGGCCGCTGTCTGGTCAGGGTGGGGATCCCCCTCCTTAATTGGGGGAGGTCTGATTATCATAAATCGACTGGAGCAGCGGTGGACAGAGATCAACCTGCAAGACCGGGGCAAAGAGATACATACACTAACAGTTAGTACTGGAATGGTTATCCTCCCCCACCAATTGGGAAGAAGTGCCCAACAAGGAACAAGCAAAGCAATTAACACACGGACCTACTAAGATAAGCCGTTAATAGGAGGACAGGTCAACAAAATAGTGTAATACACAGTGTCGGGTCCGGCAACAACAGACCAGCCCAGAAGAGACCCTAAAAGTGCAACTAGCCAAGGAGTTGTGGCACAGGACAAGGCAGATATACTAGAGGCCATTAGAGACTCCCGGGTGGCGCTAGAGACAAAGATGGATGCTATTGCGATGGACATAAACCACCTACACCTAGATCTGCGAAAGGTAGCGAAAAGAGTTACAAACACGGAGGAAGAAGTGGTGACATTGCGAGAAGAAGTCCAGAGGCTCCGTACGACAATAACCTCGTTACAAGAGCAGTCAAATCGTCTAGAAGACAAAGTAGAAGACGCCTAAGGGCGATCAAGGAGGAACAACGTTAGATTTTTAGGATTTCCAAAGAAGGCAGAAGGGCCGGCGGTGGATGTATTTTTGGAGAAGTGGATCGGATTTTTTGCTATAGAAAGAGCCCACCGATCCCTCGGTCCCCCGCCGAGCCCGGGTTCACCACCAAGAGCCCTGATTGCATGTCTTTTTAACTATAGAGACAGAGACATAATACTGCAGCATATCTGTGTAAATGGCCAGCCTAAATATGTGGATCGTGACATCCACATTTATCCTGATTATACCAGGAAAGTACAGGATCTTAGAAACTGATTTCTGGGAGTCAAGAGACAACTAACAGTCCTTAATATTAAATATAGCCGGATGTTCCCAGCAAGACTCCAAGTGCAAAATAGGGATAGGGCCCAATCCTACAATACACCCCAAGACACAACAGACTGGATGGATTCAATAGGTCTGGCTGGACAAGACCAAAATCATGATCCAGAAGAGCACGTCGCAAGAAATATTGGATCTAGGTCGCATCCTGGTTGGAGCCGACGGAACATTACGGAATGAAGCAGCAATGATACCACTTCAAAACCAGTATTTCCCAGTATTTCCCACTCTGTCCGGTACAAAAAACCCAATCACAGTCTGAAAGCACCCCAGGTTAAGGTGGGGAAGGCCCACAAGGTGAATTGAAGCGGCTGTTGGGGCCAATGTGAAGCAGGGAGGGGACACACTGAACTTGTAAGTAGATAAGCTGAAAGGGGGGAACAAGATACAACTGAGGGGCAGAACTCCCTGTGGGGAAGGAGGGCTGGAGGGGAGAGGAAGGGAGGAATATGCAGACTGAGAAGAAGGGACCAAGACAATTCTGATACTACGAGGTTCCACCATTATATCGTTGATGACACTCCAGCTGCAGCACACAGGCACGAGCTTGCTAAACCAGCAGAGGTCCGGCGAGGTGTTATGGTGCTTGGCAGACTGGCCGTATATCAGAGACTGGGTACCTGGAATAGACCACTAAATCTTTCTATTGCAATGTCATGGGGAGGGAACTAGGGTGGGGGAGGAGAACGTTTTGGGGCGGAGTCCTGGGTCCTTCGGCAATTGTTGAGCTATGGAAAGGAGTTACTACTGCCTGTGGATGGGGGGAGGTGGGAGTTAGGGAAATTACAGTTCTGTTGTCAAGTTCAAAACCGGCGGTCCAAACAGATGTTATGCCAATCAAACTAGAAGATTAAGAGAATTAAGAGAAGTCACCAACCAGCACGAAACTAAAATAAAGCCCTCGTTAGGAACTAAAGAGAAACCCCTTGACGTTTCAGAGACATGAAGGTCAAAAGACAGAACTACAAGTTCATAACATGGAATGTCCGAGGGCTCAATAATTCTATCAAACGTACCCGTAGAGTAGCCTCTTTAAAAAGATATGGGGTCTCTATAGCCTTTTTGCAGGGAACACACTTATGGGGGATAGCCTCAAATATGTACAATGACGCTGGAGAGGTCAGATACATGCAACATCTGATTTGGGGTATGTCAGGGGTGCACTGAGGCACCGAGCATCCCCTTCAAAACGTTGAGGACTAGCCTAGATTCAAATGGGAGATACATGGTGGTGGAAGGAACACTCGATGGCAGAAATATATGCTTGATTAATGTATATGCCCCTAATAGTGATGACAGGGATTTTCTGGGGTCAGTACTTAGACAGACACACCTTACACCTGATATGGAACTCATCGTTGCAGGGGATTACGACTGTGCTTTAGATGGAACGATAGACAGGTACCCTCCGAAGCCAGAGGCTAAACCGCAAATGAGAGAGGCCATGCACCAGATGCAAATTAATTACAACCTCATTGATATCTAGCGGCACCGCAACTCAAACCAAAAAGCCTATTCTTGCCACACTTCGGCGACTAATACATATAGCAGATTCAATATTTTTTTTACAGAGAGTGGCAGTGAATAGAGTAGAGGAGGCGCAGTACCTGGCTCGATATTTGTCAGATCATTCTCCATTACTATTAGAGTACACATTAGGTAGGCCGTGATCCAAAATACCGCTGTGGTGGATAAACACAGAGGCGCTCACTGACCTGGTTTATAAGACAACAGTAGGAACTGAATTGAAAGGATATTTTGATACAAACAGGATTATGGCGAGCACTAGGGCAGTAGAATGGGATGCAATGAAAGTAGTAATCAGAGGAGTATGCATGTCAACAGAGGCAGGCATTCAGAAAGTGCTAGAGCACGACTTACAGAGCCAAGAATAACAACTGGCTACATTAGAAGCCACACTTTCCGCAGACTTAGAGGGACCCCAAAAATAGACTGAATAAAGACAGAAGGTAGGTGAACCATGGGCTAGACTAGACAAATACAACTGAAATAAAAGTAGAAGACAATGGTACTCAAAAGGCGATAAAGTGGGACGATTACTGGCGCGCCTTATTAGCCTGGAGACACCACCCCAACCAATACTGGCAATACAGAATGACCAAAATCAGCTGGTCAACACACAACATGAAATTAATTAGGTATTTGCAACCCATTTAAATCAAATATACACAGAGCCCCAGAAACCCATGCACACCCAGATCATAGAAACATATCTGGAAGGAATCGAAATGCCAAGCCTGGATCCCGAGGTTCAGGAAGTCCTGGGTGCACCAATGGTGGTACTGCCTAGGTACCTTTATGTTGTGCAGGGGTCCTTTTATGAAATTCTGCATAAAGTATTCAAAGAGATGGGTGTTCCCCTTACAAAGCTGCTATGGAATGGGAAACGCTGCAGGGTAGGACTGGAGGTAATGAAACGACAGTGGGATAAGGGAGGGCTGGAAATCCCAGACCTGGAACTAAACTATTTGGCGTCACAACTACAACACACCATATCATGGATAGACAAGGACCCCTCCTGGGTAAGGACCCTACACACAGGTGCATACGGCAGGCAGCGGCTACTGACTCCCCTCCTAACAGAAAGTAAACTACAGGGACCCCCGGTCAGTTTAATGGCCAGAATATGGGATAGGAAAGTAAAAACGATTATTAAGGATGGGCCCTATGCAACAGACGTTGACATCTGGATCATACCACAGTTTGCTCAGGTATAATGGGCAATGGCGATCGAAAAATGGAAGGAGGGGGGCTGTCTGATACAGTCAGACGTATACCCAGAAAATAGGTTCATCACTTACCAGGATGCAGTAGATACATTCGAACAGGGCTATTCTTCAGTAAGCAAAGATGGTAGCCACGGCCCGGCAGATTTGGCTGACATTCCCTGAAGCCCCAGAACACTCACAAACTTTGGTCACTATAATTGCAATGGTGGGTGGAGGTTTGTAACCCACCTATATAGGGAAATACTTGGATAGTGGAGGGGTAAAAATTACTATTCCCACTCCAGTGATTGCAACAGTAGGGTAAGTGTTGGATAGTGTAGGGGTGAAAATTAATATTCTGACTCCAGTGAGTGCAACAGTAGGGAAAGTGTTGGAAAGTGTAGGGGTAAAAATTACTATTCCCATGTACCCCAAAACCCACACCCTCCCTAAAACTAAACATATCTCCATTACTTACCTTATAATGCGTTGTAATGGAATGCCTCGTAATGGTATGTGTTGTAATGGCATGTGTTGTAGTGACATGAGTTGTAATAGCATGCGTTGTAATGGTGTGTGAATTAAAGGCAGTTGCGTTGTAAAGGTAGTGCGTTGTGATGACTGCATTGTAATGGATGTTTCCCATATAGGGCGTTGAGGGATGATAAAAGAGGCAAGCCCCTTAAGATTGAGGAGAGATGGCAAGAGGCCAGTGATCAAACGCTTACACCAACAAACTGGAAGAAAATACACAAAGAAGTCCGTAAAGTATCGGTATGTAACAGGTTTAAGCAAATACAATACAATACCGTTCACATGACATACCTTGCACATAGGCGACTACACATTATAAACGCAACCAGAGACCAGCGATACCCCCGATGTCAACATGCACAGGCCGACTTCGTATATATGGTCTGCACTGCCACAAAATATAAGTATATTGGACTGAAATACTGGAACAACTTAATAGGGTGACGGGTTGGAAGATAGCCTCTGAAATACGGACTTGTCTCCTCGGTCTGATTCCTAGAAATCCAAAACGTAAGATGAGCAGACTATTTCTGGTACTGGGTCTTACGATTATGAAAAGGCGAATAGCTATACATTGGTTAACCCCGCAGGACCCAAATATAGATAAATGGAAGAACGACCTGAAGGAATGGGCACTGGTAGAAGAGGAACACATGAGAAAAACTAGAAGAGACGAACAGTTACCAGAAGTGTTGCATGCATGGGGGATGATGATTCAGTAGGTATTAGATCAAACCCCACCCTCACAGCAAGAATCACAGGAAGAGGAACAACAAGAAATGAATAACACACATAGTTAGGAATTACGAGTTAGTGACAACTAAAGACATATCTGAAGCATACATTCAAGATATTGGCAAATATGAAGCCGGTAGGGGGAGGCAGGGGGGAGTGGGGAGTGTTGAAATGATGTCCTTTAATATACTTATGCAAGAAGTGAAGAATGTGAGCTGAAACCTGCAACAAAGGTTAATTGAACTGTACTATTGGTGTTATAGCTTTACATGTTCGATACAAGCCTGTACATGGATGTCGATCATTTAATGAAAATAATAAAGAAATGTAAAAAACAAATGCCACAAGGTGAGCCAAGAGGAGAACTCCTTGTGGGAGGGAGAAAGAAGGGTGGAAAGACTGCAGGACAGTCATTATGAGCCTTTTAAGTGGCTGGAAGAGTTCAGACGGAGGAGACTAGCTATGACAGCTATTTAGACTGATCTACTCTACTGGGATTTAAAGGTGTTTGTGATAATTCAACATCATCAGGGGGGAACTGATGTAGGGGAAATCGCATTTAATTTATACGGGTGCATTATATCACATGTGTAGAGCGCACCTGCATATAATTCTTTGTTGTATTAACATGAAGTGCTAGAACTTTTAAATATTTTAATATGAAACGTGATGTGCTTAGGCCATTGGAAAGTAACATGGATAATTAACGTGGAAAGTACATATACCTAGCAGAAAACATTAACATGAAGAACTCGTGTTGTGAAACTGACATTCATGTACTAAATGTTTATAGATTGTGTTGTTTTACGTATAGGTAAATGCATTAATCGAAGGTGCCTTATTTTCTATGCAATTTTGTAAAGTTCCTATGATGCATTCTTATGTTTGCTGAACTTTTGTGGGCCTGAAATGCAAGTTCCTGGAAACTCTCCCTTTAGAATTAACAGTTTGAATTTCATATTCTATGGACTTTCTCACGTTTTGTGTTGCGGGTGAAAGAAGCACTCTTGTTAGCTAGAATAATGTCTTTGTTTTACTGATCAGGCAAGTAGAGAAGTTACAATTGTGTAGCCTGAGTCGATAAATGAAGGTCGCTGTGCTTCCCACAGGAGAAGGCCTGGGAACCAAGGACAAAATGTTGCAATGGAAGAACACCGCTGTCCCATGGAAAACTAGCTATCGGATTGTACCCGGAGCAGATGGCGTGATCTGCAATGAATCTTGGGAAAGTTACCTGCAATATTGAGATGATTAAATTAGGGAGAGAGACCACTTCTCTTTTGCATTGAGAGACAGCTAGCATCTTAGAACAAGCACTGTCTTGATAGCTCCATGCTACATGACCCATGGATGGTGGAGAGACTTCTTAGGAAGACTCCACATGCTGACACCTTTTATCCTTCTTCCTGAGGATGATTAAGTAGGGATGCCACTTTAGTGTTAGTGTGAGAAGGTGGTTCTGACCATCTGAGCCGCCCGGATTTATCCCTTTTTGAACGCCTGATTTTTTAGCTTTTACTGTGGGAGAGCCTCATAAGCTGGGACTCACCCACAGTGAACTCATGATATAATGGACTGCATGTGGATTTCATCGGTGTCCGCCTTGTGAGATAAGGCCGCTGCGCTGCAGCCAGGGTAAGGGGCACCGGACCGGTTACATGTGGTCACGTGTGCACACGTGTGTGCACCTGTGTAAGGGCTGCGCGGGGGAGATTCCTGTCATGCGCAGCCCAGGAGCAGGTACAGATAGAATAGTGTGGCGGGGATTATGCAGAGTTGGGGGGGTGACATGGAATAGGCTTTATATTGTGGGTAGACACATGTAAGGTAAAGTCAGTGTGCTTTACTGTTTCACTGTAGGAACACTTCATTGCTCTCCCATGGAGACAGAGACCACATGGGGTAGTATCAAGTCTCTAGGGCCTACAAACTCCAGACACGCACCAAAGTACACTGTACGGTGTGTAAAAAGAAGTATTCTGCTGAGTCCAAAGCCATATTTGTACTGCTTATGGGTCATCCAGAAATGTCATATTCCTCTGACTCAACTTATAACCAGAGCCCGGCTGGGTGTGACCCTGCCAGGCTGGATTAATTACCTTGCTCCCCAAGCTGTAGCATCAGAGGCCTGGCCCTTCACTGCAGGTATTCCCAAGGGAAAAGGTCTTCTCTCCAGGAGGGAGATGTGGGGGTGAAGCTGCAGGTTATCAATCAGAAGCTGTCACCCAGTGCCAGGCACCAGGCCTGCTCCGGGCCCATACCATGAAGTCAGTAAGTGAGTAAGGGGGCTTTTCAGAGACCGTGTGGCATGATACCCCTGGACGATGCCATCTTGAAGTCTTCCAGAGGCCTGTGCAGGAAGGAGGGAGCAAGGACAGAGAGGTAATGTGTTAATGCAGGACAGGGCACAATTGCTTTCCTGCCAGCCCCCTTCAATATCTTTTAAAAGGTCTTGCACAGGAAGAGGAGCTCTCTCTGGGGTGTGGTCTTGCTGAGGAAGACTCGGGCTGGAACCTGGCACCATGCATGGTCAGTTGGAAGGGGGAAACCCCTGACTGTCCCAGGACTCTAGACTGCACCTTTGAGGGAGTCCAGGGCCAGTGAGGAGAAGCCTGGGCCTCTACAAGGAGAAGAGAGGCCCAGAAGAAGAGCCAGGTGATAGGCTGGCGCAGGGAGCCAGTGAAGCCAGCTCCATGCTGAGTCACCCTCTTGGAGGCCAGGAGGGTGGTGAAAAGTGCTCCAGATGGCTAGGGCTGGCCACCAGGAGCAAGAAGAGGCCAAGATTGTCAAAATCGGCCGTACGAGGGCCGAGGTATGCCCCCTAGAAGGTAGGCGACCTTTGACCTCTCATCAGACTGACGACGAAGCGCGTGGGGCTCCGCAGCCGGTCTTGGATGTGCCCCCGGGATGGGTCAGGTCCCAGCTGCTGCCCCAGAAGAAGGAGAGGCCAGGTCGCACCGTTGTGCCCCCTGGGATGATGCCTATGGGGGCCAGGCTCTCCAGCCTGGGCCCCCTATGGAGTAAAGTCAGGGAGCGCCCACAATGCCTTGCAGGGCCTCGATAGGCCTGCGAGGAAAAGCAACTTGTTCTCGGTGTGTGGTGACCCCAGGAAGATGGGGTCACCACCATTTGTTGGGAAAAGGTGCAGGGGAAGCTGCAGGAGCAACGCAGACTCCCCCAGAACAAAAGAGGAAAGTTCCCCCCCTAAGTCTCTCTGGACTTAAAAGGAAACAACCTCTCAAGAGTTCAGCAATATATTAAGGCTTACAATGGGGCATATTATCAAGAAACGGCGTTAAAATTATCGCCTCTTTAGCAGCAGAAAACTGCCGTTAAAGCGGCGATAATGGGCTTGATAATATGACCTTGAAATTTCCCATAGAAGCCATGTTCTGGTGTCAACAGGGGCTTATATTGAAATTCTCTGCGGCATATTATCAAGCCCATTATCGTCGCTTTAGCTGCAGTTTTCTGCCGCTAAAGCGGCGATAATTTTAACGCGGTGCTTGATAATATGCCACCCAGTGTTTAATTTGAGTCGATTCTTTCCGGTGCTGAGCACAGGCACCTAATTGGTTTTCGGTGCTCGGCACCGGCACCTAATTGTCAACACTACACTTAGGGCAGTCTGCCACATGGTGGCGCTGCTCATGTAATTTAAAGATGAGCAGTATAAAAGTTTTTTAGGAGAACAATATATATAAAATAAGTTGCTAATCCCTGCCTCCCGAGCCATTCCTTTAGCTTTGGGGACATCGAATAATCTGAACTGTTGCATTTACATGCGAGAGACATGGTTAGTAGTTGTTTTGGCAGGAATGACAGGGCGATGGGTGGTGCAAGCTGCAGAGGACTCCTGGTCAGAGCCCTGGCACCTAATATTTTACAAATTAAGCACTGGCTTACCTAATGCTGGAACTTTAGTTTTACAGCTTGGTGCTGATGTTTAAGACTGTACAGTGGTATGAAAGGCTGAACATGGATTATCTTCGAGGAGACATCCACTAGAGGCGCAAAGGTGTAATTGCACAGGTGGTGCATTTATGAATGGTGTTCTTTATGGGGACTGGAAGTCACATGGAATTTGTGAAACAATAAGTAATTTGGATATATGCTGCTAGGTATACTTGCCAGGGTGCCTGATTGTAATTGCACAGTTCCGTGATTATAAATGTGATGTCTTTTATGGGCTGTGATTGACTTGCATTTTACCTGTTATCAGATATGATAAGTACCAGTCATTCTAAGTGCGCCTGATTGTAATTGCATAATTCTGTGATTATAAATGTGATGCCTTTTAGGCTGTGATTGACTTGCATTATACCTGCTATCAGATATGATAAGTACCAGTCAGTCTAAGTGATGCCTAGACATGTATTCTTGCTACTGGGTTAGTTGAACAACCAGACTGTCAGCCACTGTGATTTAAGTGGGTATACTGTATGGTCAGTATGAGATGCTCAGGTAGGGTTAATTTATGTGTCACTATGGCAGGGGTTCCCATTATAAATGCTTGTTGAGGTAATGTGGTGGGCCGCCACTGGGGTGGTGCCAGTGGGAAAGGCCCTTACTCCAGGTTATGGTCAACCCACTGCATTTGGGGACAAGATGATGTTCATACATGTAAATGGGGGCATTTGACCCCCCATGGGGGGTCAAATGTTACATGTATGAACATCATCAAATGTCAAGAGGTACTTCCAACAGCCTATGTATATTTATAAATTGATGCATAGTATTGAGTAGTGTGTGTGTTATAAATGTACTGTTCCTTTTTATAAAGAAAAGAACAGACTCGACAATCAATTATTGAGTGTTATTTCTGCATAGCTGTAAATGGTGATTACCAGCCCACACCACCTCCCTTGAGTAAGCCTTGGACTGCTTTGCAAAGCGACCCTCTGAGAGTCAAGCACTGCAATGGGGTGTTTGGTTCCCAGTGAAGGACAAATGTAAACATATTGTTTGTGCAGGCCTCACAAATAATGCCTTATTTTCCAACAGTTAGTGTAGGGATAGATTAATGCTTTTGATAACGCCGGATTCTTATCTTATCTTATCTTATCTTATCTTACCACTCTTAAGAATCCTCGGCCGACTGGACCTTTTTACCTGCTGTGAAGTGCAAAGGGGAGGAAACCACTTCATTCAAAGCTAGATCAATGGACCAATCAATTTAGACTCGAAAGTACCACTAACTCTGATCTAAAGTTTAGGAAATGTATTACAAAGCCAAAAATAATTGAACATACAAGCACCTCATGACGAGGTCAAAGAAATACATTGACACGGATACAAAGTTCATTCTACAAACCAATATAATCCTGTGAAGCATAATAAGAATAAGTATCTCCAGAAATATTAAACAAGCGATAACTGCTCCAACATCCAAATCAGTCATCATTGATATCTGTGAAGAAATCCATTAATCTGACCCTACACTACCACTAAGGTGACATCCCTACTTAGCATTTCCCAAGGCAAAAACAAGAAAAGGTGTCAGCTCGTGAAAACTTCCTAAGAAGTACACTCATGTTGTAAGGGTCAGTAGCCGAAGCTAAAATTTAATTCTAAGTCTCCTTCCACAGTATCGATCCTTTCCTTCTACCCCCTAACGGCTCTCCGCTCCATCTACTCTCTCCTCCCTCGGAGCACTATCCCTAATACAAAATGCACAATATAGAGGACACACCTCTAGAACATCTCCTCTGGCTAAGCACCTCTCGGAGGTAATTTTCCACCAAAACGTGTACTTCGTCCAACAAAGGTTGATATTTCCTTGGGTCCCAGGCTTCTTCCAATTATCGGCATTCCTGGATACAGTGTTTCAGCTCTCCTCCATACCTAACTCCTAAAACAAAAGGCATCTGTCTAACTAATGAAGACGGTGTCCTTTCACCTGCAACAGCAGCATGAAAACAGAATATTCTTGCAAACACATGAATTTCGCTGACAACCTCCAAATGAGAGCCTTTCCAGAGAAAGTACACTTCAGGCCTACATAATTCAGCTAACATAAGAAAAATAAAGAGGCCTTTCATAGCAAAACGTGAACATTCAGTTAGGCCTTTACACATTAAACATTACACTTCAATAAACGTTGCATCGGTAAGCACTATATTTCATTACATTCAGTATATAAGTAGCCATTCCTACACGTGCAGACTTTAATATTGTGTACGTTTAAATCTAATGCATTGCATTACACATGAGCTAATTCACTAAGCATTTGCAATAAACAGATACATTTTAAATGTCGTTTTCCTTTCTCAACTAACACAAACTAGTATTCTACCAATAATTATACACATCTTGTTATTACCTTGACATTTCTATTGAGCGTTTTTTTATTCAACACAAAAATATATGCGGGTGCGGACTATTCACGATTATGATGCACCCCTACAATTTTCAAAACTTTATGACGCTCTATCACTTTCCATTCGTCAGCCCTCGATGCAGGGAAATTTAGACTCATGCTTTCTGAAACTCTCAGTTTCTTGAACTAATTGTTTTGTTTATGCGACATCGTCTCAATTGGATCCACAGATTTTGGCTTTATGCTGATTCCAGTGTATTTCTACACTCTCATATTGGGGTGTCTCTATGTTCAGTTATTTTTGGCTTTGTAATAAATCAAACTTATCCTACGTAATTGACTGTGGTTACTATGAGTCCACTGGGACTATTGTTTAATTGATTGACAGTAATAACGATCTTTCTTCCCTCTACGCCTTCATTCTGTGAAAAAGAACCATCAGGTTGTGACTCTGGAACAGGTCTAGAACTTATGGATTTTCTGGGGTGCACTGTAGATGTACTGGCGACTGTGCAAAAAATGTGTCTCTGTCCCTATTGCTCTCTAAGTGGCTTGTGCTTGGGACCGTGCTCCAACAGTGAACATGTGAATAGAGGACTTAGACTTTTGTAGCGAGCGGCTGGAACTTTATTGCACCTCCCCCCCACTGCCCCAGAGACCTAAGTACTTATGGACCCCGCTGCAGGTTTGTTTATATTATACACCCATGAACATAGTGGGGCGGCGAAGTATTCTATTCCAAAAGGTTGCTACTAATGTAGTCAATAGCTTCCGGACATTAATATTAAAAGCTGAGATCCGTTGTAAGTGAGTTTGTGTATCCCCAGGGCTTTAAGTGGCTGAGTCTTGCCAGTGTAAAAGCAGGTGTTAAAAAGGGTCACTATAGGGCTCTCCATTTTTGCCCTCACCCCCAGGGTGAAAAATAAAAATGAACTCAGCAGCAGTGCCACTCTTCACTGCCTCTGATGTATCATCAAAGAGACTCGTTATAGTTCTTTCACTCTCATCATTTCAGAAATAAAACATTTTCAATATTCAATACAATGAAGCCATGGTTGTTGCTTATTTGTAATAGTCGGGGCAGGTTGTAGGTGTAATGTTACTTCTTATATTATGTATCTGGATGCAATGACAGAAGAAGCAAATTACCAGTCGGGCAGCACACTATGTGAAGCACAGATTTTTAGCGCACGAGTTTTTAAGTCACGCCCTTAATTACATTGGCCACGCCCCTTTGAGACACCCCCATCAATTTTTTTCACCCTGCTTAAAGCCCTGATTATCCCTTTTGTTTGGGGCCTAGTGAGATGCAGTTGGTGGTGTCAAAGGTGCCAATTGATCCAGCAGGAGCAAAGCAGCAACACCGCCGCCATCAGCCTGAGAACCCCAGTCATCCGCGGCAACAATCACCGCAGAACCAGGACCCATTTTAAGCAAAGCTGCATGGCATTTTTGCAATGGGCTAGTTGCTTCGACAGAGCCCTGAAGTAGTCCAAGACCCGCCTTTTACATTGATGCTGGCAAGAATGGCGAGTGGGGAATGGATCATAGCTTGGAGTACGATGGTATCTGTGTTGGGTTTTTTCTGGAGTGGAATGAGTGCCTCCTTCCAGGGGGTCGGTCTACCTTGACATAAAGGAGGCATTGATCAGGTTACAGAGTTCAGAGGGCCCGTCTGGTGATGGCACTACATCATTTTATTTGTACAAATGTCATGCAAAGAACCCCAGGGGCTGATATTATCAATCATCCTAAAAAAGATCTGCCAATCAATAAAAATAAAATGGTCCAAAACCAAGGATGGATGACATGGTGAAGGACCTCTTCTCCCAAGGAGGGGGGGATACTTTTTGTAGTGTACCACTGTAGCATGGAGGGAAACAGGCCACTTAGTCCTCAGCTGGGCACTCATGGACATCTGCCTAAAAAATGTGTTTTCTCTGTCTGCTCAGCTACCAGTTGCAACAACCTGTATAAAACAAAGCGATGGGAGGCCCCTGCAGAATGTACCGAGTAGCCCCTGAGTCTTCCCTATTTCAAAGATATTCATTGACGTTGGACTGAATTGGGACCTCTGGATGGTTGGGCCCTCCCTTTACTGCAGGGACCAGAGTTACCCCTCAGCGTGTGCCGAGGGAGGGGAAGCACTTCTAGCAGCGAGGCCGCAACAGGCACCGCTTCCAGAAACACCCTCTCAAGCACTGGACCACCAGGACACATGGAACTGGAAGGCCATCCTACTTTAGTTTAGTGTGTTTGGCAACTAGTGCTTTTTACACACCGAAAAGGGAGCCCCAAAAGTTAAAAATGGGCATCAAAATGAAAACTGGGGAATACATTGGGGTAAGAGATGTCCTACCCTATTTAAGGTGGGCCTTCAACACCGTGTCAGTCATATGTTCGCTGTGTTGTGGCAGTCCTAGGCAAGACAACACGAGCAATCGCCCCATGCACTGGGAGAGCATCCCATTATGGGCAATGGTTTTAATCTTTTCCAAAAACAAACTTCTGCTTTGGGGTTTGTCTTTGGAAAATCAAAACGAACTCCAACCTTCCAGTTGTGACTCACAGCATTGCAGCCAACTGACTTTTTTGTCCAAACTGCTCCCACCTTGCTAATTAGAGCAGTTTGAAAGGACAATCTGCTACTACTTACCAAAGTGTCCTGCAGTGTCAGGGCCACTGGAATTATGCAGCTGGAGAGGGCCAAGATATGCTGCAGGGTTGAGCAAATTATGCAGCCAGAAAAGGCAAATTATGTATCATAATGCGGCACATTTTGTAATTGTATTAAGTTTGTACTTTGTAACACTGTCTGGGCATTGGCTGCACCTACTTAGTACCAGTTTAACACCCAAACATAGTAAAAAAGCACTGGGAACTGAAACCAGCCCTGGCACACTGCTCGGCCACCCCCCAGATCCCCAGAGGGGAGGAGGGGGGGCGGGTACATCCAAGCTGTTTACTAGGGCCGGTTTCAGACGTTTTTGTTACAGGGGGCTGATATTGCCGGCCCCCGGTAACAAAAACGGCCACAAAGGCCCTAAAAACGGCCCCCACCCTGGTAGCCCACCGGGATAACACCCGGTGCCCACTACGGCCAGTCTGGCCCTGAATAAGCAACAGATAGGTAACAAGTCCAGCTTTGCAAAAGGCCTTCCACTGGTTTTTAACGCATGTTGCTGCATTTTTAGTAACTTTGAGCTTGAAACTGTTTTTTGTGTTAAAATCTGCAGATTATGCGGCAGATGATGGATTATGTGGCAAATGCGGCAAAACTTCAATTATGCAAAAATAGCCATGGCTGCACAAACTCATAATTCCAGTGGCCCTGCCTATAATCAATGATTAAATTGTCCTATTACCTAGGGGTGGGCGTATCTAGCATAATTTTCTGTACCGTAAATACTCGTAATTAAATCAAAATTACTCATAATTATGCATAAAAACACGTGAAGCATAATCCAGCATTTAGCGCTATTTTCTTAGACAAAATTAACCCTCACATCCAAAAAGGGTCAGAGGATGGAAATAGCACTAAATGCTGCAGGACACGGACAGGAGTAGCCAGAAGCCATTCGCTCTATCTTTGTTCCTTATTCATGTGCTCGTACAATAGGATTTTTGCCCCAAATTACTCTTAATTACTTGAATTTGCATAATCGCGTAATTTCGTATCACAAGAGTAATGCATAATATCTGAAATTGCTCCAATTACTCAGTTGTATTTACATTTTTTCCCAAGCCTACTATTAACTCACATTCATTAATTCTCTCTCCTCCTCCCACCCAGAGGCTGACATTCTAACCCTTGCTCTTCTGCCTTTTTCTTTCTTTGTCAGTAATGGTTCCTGTTTCTTGCCTTCCCCTGAGAGAGAGAGAGAGAGGGGAGCGAGAGAGAGAGAGAGAGAAGAGAGAGAGGAGAGAGAGAGAGAGAGAGAGAGAGGGGGGAGCGAGAGAGAGAGAGAGAGAAGAGAGAGAGGAGAGAGAGAGAGAGAGAGAGAGAGAGAAGATAGACGAGAGAAAAAGAGAAGAGAGAGAGGGAGGGAGAGAGAGAGGGGGGAGCGAGAGAGAGAGAGAGAGAAGAGAGAGAGGAGAGAGAGAGAGAGAGAGAGAGAGAGAGAGAGAGAGAGAAGATAGACGAGAGAAAGAGAGAAGAGAGAGAGAGAGAGGGAGGGAGAGAGAGAGAAAGAGAGCTGTTTATTTACTAGTGATATATTTCCTTCCATATTTCTTTCACCTGCTATGCATTTCTCTCGTCCCATTTAGCCATTCATCCAATTTTTGTCTTATCCATTCATGCACCTTAAGAGCACAGACTCACACACCACGGAAGGCATCTTGTCGCTATTGAGGAGAGGCATAAAGAAAATGAATGAAAAGCAACAGGAGCAGGATCTCTCGCTGTGAAATAGAAATTTAACATTTTAATTTCCTACGAATAATCGCGATTTTGATAAACTGGGGAGAGACTGTCACAGCTGAGAAGCCTGTCTGTATTTTTGTTTATTACACGTTATCTATTCCCATCATTCTTTCGTTGAGTTTTAGTCTTTCTTCCCCTCTCTCTTTGGCTGCAACGATTCCTCTGTCCCTCGGTGTTATTCCCTTTCTCTCTCCCGTACAACCTATGATTTTCATGCACACTGACCCCCGCCTCCCCCACGCAGGGTAATGAGACGGCTCTACAGGGGAAGCTGCAGGGTTAGCAGGCCTCGAGGCGAGGAGGGTTCGCGATTTCCCCTTCTAACTAGGGGGAGATTTACAAGCCCCTTTTGCGTCACTTTTCCCATGTTAAAATTGACGCAAAAGTGGCGCAAGGGGTTTGTAAATCTGCCCGTAGGTATTTACTGAAACAGATGCAGGCGTCCTTGGGCACGTGCCTGATGAGGCCCTGTGTAAAGTGCGCTACCGTCCCCACTCCACACGCACCCAGACACATAAATACATACGTGCTTGTGCATCACTCGAGGTGAGGACCACATAGGAAAACACCGGGGGCTTAATTTATAAAGAATTGGGGTACGGCTGGGCCGCAAGTCATTATTATGCACAGCTCTACCCCAATCCGAAAGGGCAGGAATGCACCATATATTTAGAAGATATGAGTGTGCGTGCTCTCTCCCCTTCCACAGTAAATCTCGCAGCAGTGCTACTCCTCGGAACTGCCCTATTTGCCCCCCATGTTCTAATGCTTTGTGGGGGTTGGAGGGCCAGGAGACACCGGTCAGTCTGCTCAGTCTCAGAAACCTTCGATTGTCCGTCGTCCTCTCATGGCTCCCGGTTTGGCACAGGTTTCAGTCTCGGTGACTGCTGCATCTTACCTCGGGGGAGTGGTAAAAGGATGTCCCTGCCTTCCAGAACCCGGTTCCGGATACCCCTACATGGCACAGGCATCTACACCTTTCACAGGCTGCCTGAAGGTGCAGACTCCAGCAGGAACATATTAAGGAGAAGGGATTGCAGGCACAGAAGACAGGTAAGCTATCTGAGTAGGCTAATGCACCTGCTACGGAAAGCATGTGTAACCAGGAGGCTGAGTGTTCCATGGAGCTGACCATGGCATTCACACGTCTGCTGCAAAGATTGGCATGTAAGGTGCAGCTCACATGTTCCAGTCCCATTCAGACAGACCCTGTGTAAATGTTCGTGCTGCAGACTGCAGCCTACAGGTCGAGGGTTCCAATCTCAAAAGAGCGTGGGGATGAATGCACCTGTTGCGAAGAGTCCTGTACAATCAACTCACAATAAATCCCAATCCCAGCTACATTGCTCAAATGGTTAAAAGAAAAGCACGTGGTGCATAAATTGATGTGTAACTAACTATGGAGGCACACTGTCCAACCTCAATGAGATATCTCAGTGGGTTAAAGCACACCTTCAGAGAATGATATATAGACTGTGGATCACAGGTTCCAATACCAGGAAAGTACCTCAGATGATTAACGCCCTGCCATTCTTCTTTCGTTGCATAAAGATTTAATGAATGAAAGATGCATGTATCGGTTTTTGGGACAAAGGTCAGGTCATCCTGGAAATCCGAACGGAAAGGTATGTTCTCCTTTCGCGAGTGCCTTGGAAGTGTGAAACAATGTAAGTAACTTATCTGTAACTACGAGGCAGCACAGGAGGAGGTCTGTTGCTTGCTCCCAGCAGGGAGACTGAGTGGGGAGGGGGCAGGGCGGCGGTCGTGCTCCTGCATAGGTAATGGGATCCCTCGCTCTCTTTCTCTCTGCTATGCACAAACGTGACCGGCAGAGATATAGAAGTAGAACTCAAGGCTACTTTTATGTATGGGGAAGGGGCGAGTGGAGAGGAGGGGGGATTTGGTTAAAAACATTTTTTTACCACCCAGCCGTTTTGGCAGGCCGCTGCCACCCCCCCCCACCCCTGCGTCCTCTTCCTAGCTTCTTGTGAAAAACAGGAAGCACCATTGCTCCCACGCTTCCTGCAAACAAATCAAAATCAACAGGGGTATACCCAATCACCCTTATATACCTGGGTAAGGGACGTAATTTTATTCAATAATTAATTGTATAAAGGAAAAGATACACAATAAATTCTGAGTAGAGTACATTTAATTACCCTCTCTTCAAATAATTACTTCTTGATGAATTGAATCAATACATGTTTTATATATAATCTACATTAACGATAGTTCCTGATCCAAGAAAGGCAAAAACATAAAAATGACATATCACAACAATTATATACAAAATCATAAAGACATGAATGTATAATACAATAACCCTACAAACATTATTTACAATGGTGTCCTCCTTACAGTTCTGGACGGACCACTCAGAGGTAGTCCGGATGACACACAAACAAATAGTATCTCTCATTTTAGTGTGACATCCTGAAATTCAAAACCGATACTATAGTTCCATCGGCTCCTCCATAGCAGTGTATACGTGACCACGTTTCAGCCTTAAAATTCCTTAGGCCTCCTCAGGACAGGGTCAATACATTAATATCTTTCGTCAATGGCTAGACCACAAGTTATACGGTATGCGGTGTCTAAATCACAAAATACACAGTATGCAGCAATCCAAAACTTCCTCTGCAGGTTGGTCGCACAGCACCTCCCAGCGCGCGCGCTGGCATTCCTTCCTTGGAAATTCAATAACCTGCGCACCAATCTATATCACGTACGTCTGGGGAAATAATCACCGTCGCTTCACAGTTAGTCTCTTGGGAGTCTATCACCTCTCTTCCTCTTCCGCACCCAGGAAGAGGTAGTTCTGTGGCTTAATGCACCTGCGGTTGAGAGACGTGTAGGCATTTACCTGTGAATGACATACTTTCACATCCAGAAATATTCCAGGTATGCAGCTAATGCGAAGTGGAATGGGGAATAGACGACGCAGGGTGGGTGAGCATGTCATTTTAAATAAACTATTTACTACCATCTTTTCTTAAGACACGAAAAGGTGGCTCTACCGCAAACAACAATTAGTAAAAAAAAAAGTCTATTGATCAAAATCTACGCAGAAACCACCAAAAACTGCTTTGTGGCACATATTAATATGTGTTATTATTAGTTTATTATTCAGCTCAAAGTGATGAAAAGCTGAGTGAGGCATTCGGGGAGTTGTGGGAAATATAGACATCCCAACAGCAGGCGCAGTATCCCACTGAAATCTCATGTAAGGTAGAGCCCTAATCTATGCAAAGGTTGCATTTATTTTCAGAGATGCCCAAAGACATTTTAAAATAATAAAGAAACAGTATTACCATTTCACAGACTCAACATTCTGTCTTAAGTGGCATCAACCCCATTAGTTTATTTCATCGGCGTGGTTTGTGTAGCACTACCTACAAAAGGAATCGTCACAAGGCGTTTAGCTCAGCCTTCACATCCGGGTCGAAGATTAGTGGGAGGATGGGGCGACCACTGGCAGAATTGCCAGTCTCAATGGTCGAATAAAGCCATGTCCGGTGCGCCCACCAGCCAAATCTTTTCTGCCAACCAACCGTTGCATTTTGGGACTTGTAGTCAGGACAGCCATTGTATATGCGAGCCAGGCCCAGGGTGACGACCTCCAAAGGGGTGCAGGAGCTGCCTTTAAGAAGCCTCACTTCGATTTGGGACACAGAGACAGTTTAATAATATGGGGGGTGGGGGAGCCGGTGTGATTTCGCCCAGGGCGCTACCTGACCAAAGGCTGCTCTGGCGCTATTCCAGATTTCATCTGCACTGCTGGCTAAAATGCCTTGACGGTCTGATGGTGGCGCACATTACATTGTACCATTTGGGAGCCCTGGCTGGCGGATGAGGGTTGTGATAACTCTGTCTCATTACTTGTCTTACTTTGCTGCATGGGGGATAAGCAGCTCATCTGTTTGTTTCCGCTGGGGGTACGAGGCCTGAGGGGGTGGATGGTTGGGGGGTGTTAGCTAAACTAGTGTATCACCTCACCAGCCGTAATCTGGAATGGTTACTAGATGATTGAGTCCTTTTCACTGGAATATAATGTCTGAGACATGGGATTTCATGTCCCCATCTGTTGGATTCTGGGAGTTGTAGTTTCATACTTGCCAGGAGGGTCACAGGTGACGCCGTCAGTCAGTTCTAGCTATGTACTAAACGACTTTGCATTCTGGGTTGTGTAGTTTGATTCCTTCTACTGGGCGTGTGGGCTAAATATCAGCATTGGCTGAGTGTCACTCAGGACACGGGACTATTTAACAGCTGTTGGATTTTGTTTAATTTGAAGTGTAACTAGAATATGTAAAATGTTGCTGTAGTTCGTAAAATGCCAACGACCCAGGACTGAAACACAGTTGCCCTGGTGACATAGAGGCATCAGGCAGACACATGAGGGAAGGAGGGTGGGTGGTGGGGAGAGCTCACTCATCTGCTTTCCAGACTGGTTTTAGACCAGAGGCAAGCACAACACGGCAAAGATCTTTATCCCATCCTCCTTTAGTTTCTACCGTTATACAGTGCAGGACTACACATACCAAAATGCATAGGAAGAGATTCGAAAACGCAGAAAGAAATGTGCTGCTGGCTGAAATGTGAGGCTTGGATGAAAGTTTCACACTGGCTCAGGTCACTTGACCCTGCGTATAATCCGGGGTGGCTCCTCCGCTAAGGTCATGCGCACTTTACATGTTACCCACCAGGCTGCATTACACAGCCTGATGGGAAATATGCACAGGCGCCCAGATCCCACCATTGGTAACACTGCATTACAGCATTGTGATTGTCTTAGGGGAGCCAATCACAACGCTGCATTGCAGCATTTTGATTGACTGTGGGGAGCCTGGGTGCTTCCTGGTTTTGGGACGGAGAAGCAGAGGAAAGACTCCAAAAAGGTAAGTGGTATTTATTTATTTTTTAGCTTGTACCTCCCTTCACACTTATTCCCTGTCAGCTGCTACAGCATGTAATTCACAAGAAGTAAAGACACTTAAAAGTAGCAGATGAAAAATCCCACAGAAAGTGAGGTTTTCTGGAGAATTTTTTTTTGCACTGGAATTCTCACAAGAAAAAATCAGCACCTAAGAATTTTTTTCCAGGGAATATTTTTCCCGGAGGCGAAATACTTGCAATGTGACAAAGTGCGATTTCGTAATGTTATAAAGTTTATCAACTTTGTAGAACTGCCCTTCCATAATTGCAGTTTCAGGCAGCCCTTGTTTACGAACATTCTTTTCTCAACAATCAGTTTTCTTCAGCTGATTACGGTCAAATGTGGAGCTTTTGTGCACCTCAGAAACATCATTTGAATTAATCATGCTGTGATTTGTTATGAGATACATATAGGATAGATTTAAAAAAAGAAATGATAACAGGGTGATGCAGTTAAGGAATAAATGGACATTGCCATGCTGCCAAGGGCATCGCCAGCTCCCGAGAGGCCTACTTAGCTCATGAATGTAAAAGGCACTTCTCAAGGGACAGCCAGTTCTGAGCGACAGCGCCCATGAAACATAGCCAACTGCAGAAGGCCATAGCTACGTCCTGATCTGATTTGACTTTTATAATGTTTGACTGGTGTGATGGATAAGCACCAGAATGGGAAGGAGAAGTTCAGTTGAAATAACCATGTTTTCCGTTTTTTATGTCTCGCCTGTCTGGTGGCGAAGAGACCTATGTCCACCTCACAGTAGGCTCAGGAGCTGCTCATTGCTTACCATTGGTTGGCTTTACTATCACTCTCATTAACTTGCTTTTGATTTGTTAGCTTGTGAGGACTTTCTTTCCTCTTCTTCTGTTTGCCCCTCCTCTTAAGCATGTATATTTTACTTGTGTCCTTCAACTGCCTGCTATTCAATCACTACTTTTTAGATCTCAGCTCTAGACTGCAAGTATGCACTGTCTCGAAGAGGCATGCTGTATCTGCTTTGTGGGCTTCAGCCTGCCGTTAGTCTTTGCCAGTTTCTGGCTCCCAAGTCGCTCCATCATTCCTTCTCCCCATTTGTCCATGGCATGCATGTGTCATGCCTATTCCAAGGGTTAGCCCTCCCCGAGAGCAGCGACCAACTTCTCATAAACATAAGCAGAGGCCATTCAAGGGCATTGTTTCAGAACTACTTTTTTATTTCTTTAAGAGCACTTTTTACGAGAGCTCCTTCTCTAGAAACAGATTTGATGCGGAAGAAATCTCCAGCCGAAACGCAAAAGGGACAAAACATCTTTCCCCCTCCTCCTCAGACTTCATCTACTTGGTATTACATAACACATTGGGCACGTGCATTGTTCATTGTGTGTCTGCACTGCAACTACAGGCTAGTTAATTGCTGCGTATTTTCAGTGGAGCTTTACGCCTTTAAACTGTCCCTGACCAAACACGTTCTCCCCTCCATCGCTTAACCTGAGGAGGAAACTTTCATATACTAACTGCAGTGCATCGTTAGTGTATGCAGTACTGCACCCTTTAACTGCACCCGCTCTAAGTGACCCTACAAATGCATTTCCTTCCTTATGAGGTGTGACTCTAGTTAGAAAGCACACCGCTCGGCAGCAAGGATGTGCCATACTACAGGTTGGGTTATTTTTGGTCTTGGTAATTTTCAAATTAATCCCTTCATCCGAAGAACACCATAGCATTATGTTTTATTTTATCTGGAATCAACATTTACTCCATTATCTATAGGACAGGGTCATGGGTGCTCGACCACAGTGTTCACAGAAGAGTCAAGGCAGCCATAAACCTGTGTAACCATCACAGGAATAGTCCACAGCATAGCTGTCAGTTGTGCACAGATACAATCTCGCCTTTAAAATGAGGGTGGCCAACTTTTTATCATAACCAATTTCAATGCTCGAAGATAGTTTGCATGAATTGAGCCATTTTGCACGTACAGGCACATCACAGGATGCTACAAACACGTATTTGGATATACCTCTTTTTAAACTGTATTCTGTAATTTTTAGTGCAAATCAAATCTTGAATATGTATACCTTACACCTCATTTCTTTCCTCTTCATTATGGTCTGGATACCTTCATTTGACCCACAGACAGGCATTGAGAAAAACTCTCACTGCCTTCAGACTCAGCAACACAATTTACTATTGAGCCCCAATATAAGCACCCACCCCCAACCCTAATACCTGTACCAACACACGCTCCTATGCAACCTACACCATTGTCAAAGTTAATAGCTCGGTCATTGCAGTGACCTAATGGCTTTGCCAATGCTTGTTTATGACTTGTGCCCCGGGGCTAGCCTAGAACACCGCCTGTGGGACACAGCCGGGCCATCCTTGGTGCCTGGCATAGTTCGACATAATCCAGACATCCTGAGCTACACTGGGACAGTGGAAGGGGACCTCTGAGGGGAGAAGGGTGGAGGGTGCGGCGAACTTTTTCACTAGCATATGAAACATGCCATGCAGAGCCCCTTGGAATGTGGGAAGAGTATGGTGAAGGAACACATTGGGATATTGGTGGATAACCTATAGGGGGTGCTCATACCATGCATTAACAATATTTACTGGCATGTGACAAAATACGCGGTGCAGAGTCCTCTGGAGCGGGTATTTCGGTACCACAGCTCGAGGTCACTACTAACCGTTCCCCAGTCACAACAGGCTTGAGGGTCGCGAACTGGAAGAGTGGTGGGTCCAGGAGGGCGGGACAGATGAGTGTCTGGGCTCCATGTACCTGAATAACAGAACCTGCCGGTGCTCAGGATTGAAGTGCTTCCTAGAGCTGTGCATAAGCCCCAGTTGAACAGAAGCGGTCAGTAGAGAGTAGCAGGTCCAAGAAGCGGTCAGTAGAGAGTAGCAGGTCCAGAGGTGCACGGAAAGAACAATTTATAACTCAGGGGCTTCTAAGGGTCAGGACCAGGGCACAAGTCGCGGGTAAACGGACTCCACCCACTCTTTTCCCAGGGTGGATGCCGTCCCCCCTGCCAAGAAGTTGGGCCCCACAGAAATATGCTGAACGTGTCCCGGTGTAATTTTCAGATACCAGGACACTTTCAGCAGTGCCTGCACGTTGTCTGCTTTCGATTCCCAGTAGCAAGGTGCAGGCGGTGAGAGGGCTTTTTTTCACCCCCAGCTGGGCCGAAGTTCAGGGGCCATCAGGCCTCCTTTTGTTTGAATATCCTGACTGGGGGCGGCCTGGAGCCTCACACTTAAATGGAAATACCAGCAGGGGAAACAAAGGCACCCAGCTTGTAGCTCTTCACAGATACATAAGAGAGGCAGCTTTTGCCTTTGTTCAGTGCCTGTATATAAGAGATGCATGCACTTTAAGAATGTCAGGTGTGTTTGTCTGTCCCAGTAGTTACACAAATAACAATTCCAATAGCACTATTTTATTTCTTTTATGGCACTATGCAACCCAATGTAGGGCGTCAGAGCTCTTTACGCAACATACACAGTATACATTGACAATAAATCATGTACATGAGTAAATCAATGTACAAAATAAGTTACATGAGACAGTGAGGGTTACAAGTTGTAGGAGTCACATGTACTTCTTACCTCCTCACTGTGGTCTTTTAGAAGGATTACAATTTATGACCTGCAGATAACAAAAGGATCTCTGTGTTAAAAGCAGTGACCCACTTTACTATCTACATAAAATAAATATCTGTCATCTGCGTGTTAGATGATGTGCTTTGCAGGAGACACATTGGCCTTCTCTACTACTTTGATTCAAATCTGGAACTTTACAAAACACAGATCTTTCCAGTAAGTGCATTAACCGCCAGAGTTATCTCACCATTATTACTATTCCCTGAGATTTACTGGGCACCTTCACAGCAGATGCCTTAACCCAATCAAATATTTTAAAATGTAGACTTTTCAACCAATTAAGCATAACAGATCTACTGCCATGCTTCTCCTTGTTGCCAATTTCTTTGTACCAGGGTTTAAAAAAATAAATGTATTAGTTGGGTCCCAGATATTGCATCGGGTTTGCGCCACTTTTTTGGCACACCCAAATGCCAAATCTTATTTGTTAAATATCATAATGCGCTTACAAGTACTCATGATATACCTGATAAACATATGTGTGTTAATATCTGATGTCACTTCTTGTGATTTTACTTCCAGTGATGTCACTTCCTGTGATGTCACATGCAATGTCACGCGTTGTGACAGCATGCGTTGTGATGGCACGCGTCATGATTTCACTTGCATACTGCCTAACCTGGTTAGTCCCCCCACTTCTTTTTTAGGTCGAGGACTACCGGTCTGCCGAAGGCAGAACCGGAAGTCGGAAGATTTAATGTTTCCTAGAGTGGCTATTTAGCCCGCCTCTCTTTTTGCTTCTCCTCCATTGGCTGGCTTCCTAAACGGAGGCCCGCCATTGGAGGAGAGAGCCGTCCCTCCAAATAGGCTCCGTCTTTTTCAGATTCGGGGGCGTGTTCGTTGCTGTTCTTTCCACTTTTTAGCCACGCCCTTTTAGAACAGCAGGAACACGCCCCCGAATCCGAAAAAGTTTGGAAGCTCCCATCCGCCATTTTTTATCCATCGTCTGGCCGTGAGGATCTGATTGCTGTTGCTCTCTCGCGCTGCCCGCCTAGTTGGTTTGTTGACTCCTCTCACGTCTACTGCGACATTCAGGTAAGTTCTTTCATAAACAAATATAACCTCGTGGTTTACGGATCTTAGTCACGTTAAACCACACTGTGTTCAGGGGTGACAGAGGGTGAACAAACAGCGTCGTGGCGACTCTGCTTTGTCGCCTTTGTACACCGATGTTTGGTAAGTGTTTATATTCCTGAGACGTGACTAAAAGAGGGTCGGTGAGTCGACACCCGAGTACAGAGCTTAGAGTTTATTTTTGTCTTGTTATGTTTCTCACCTGGTTCCCGGAAGAGGGCGAATTGGAGGTTTGACCGGTGTTCGAGGAAAGAGCCGTTTAGGCGAGTTTAATTTGAACAAAAGACATGCCATTTGCTCCAATAACTATTGGGTTATAAAGTGATGAAGTGGAGGTGGTGACAGCGAGAGTGCACCGAAGACTTGTGCTTTACCGCGCATCCTTGACGTAACGTCTCCCTCTCGCACCCATCAATTGCTGATAATTGCAATCAATTAGTTGCCGCCATTGCTCCCAGGGCGGGGGATGGGCACTGCCTTCTATGTAGTACTCTCGGGTGAAGGGGGCTGCTAGGTGCTTCCCTTGGAGCCTCGCCGGGTGGAGGGGCAGATCCCTAGAGGTCTGAGCCTCCTGCTGGACCGCATGCGAGCAGCCCAGCCCAGCAGAGGGCATCTCTGCCTTGTCCTCGCTCTAAGGTGGCCATTGTATGTGTCGAGCAGTGCCCTGGGTACGCAGCGGCCCTCGCGCTTTTGTTCATTTCAGATACAATCGAAACCGATGCCTGGCAGCTACAGCCAATCCCTAGGACACGCTCTGCTCAAGTTACAGAAGAAAAACGAAGGGGAATAAAAAAGTTACGCAATACATTATTTAATTTTATCCTTGTGTACACGATTATTGAAACAACCCAACAGGACCAGTAACTTGACAATAAATATGGCTTTCGGGGGAGTAGTAAATACTTATCGAGTTACTTCTGAAGAGTACGAGCTAACAGCCATTGTGAGTTATTTTGTTTTTGAGAGGGTAGTGTTAGTTGTAGTCTCGTGTGTAGTGTTGCGCTTTCATTTCCAATGCGCACGTTAACCTTGCGAGTTGCAGCCGAGAACTCGGGAGCCCAGTGCGTGGTCCACAACCACCCCCCTCCCCCGAACACACTCACACAATTCTGCGGGGCCCGGTGCGTCCTCGAACCCTGCAGGCACAGACAACAGGGCCCTGGTGCTTCGTGGGGCAGGGTGAGCTGCCAGCCGTTCACGGGCAGCGCAGAGTATGCTGACAGGTGGATCTCAGGTCTGTTGCGCACGCGGGCTGCACAACCCTTGACCATGGGCACACACTTGGAGATGCTTGGAATGATCATGAAACAGCAGCAGTAGCGGTGCATTGAATGTTGATTGCTTCGTGAGTGAATGCGTATGATTATATAGTAGTGGGCTGTGTTGCACTACGAACACGAAATGGTGCGGTTCATCCCCTGCCTAGAAATGCAGACGGGCCATTCAAATGTCGCGATCAGTGGACGCGGGAAGGTAGGGTCTAGGGAGGCACAATTTTATTAGCAAAAACAAACGACCGGTTGAATTGCTATACCTGCTACCCCTTCAAAAGCCTACACGAGACAGGAGTCCCTCCTTCATGCAAAGCGTCCCCCCCCCTCTCGCAACAGCACGTTAAAAGAAGGGCAGCATGCTCAAACTAGTACGGCAGCCCAGGTGGTCCGTCTCCCTGCTGCTTCTGTGGGTTGGGACCCTGCAGGTTAAACATACGAAAGTCACGGAGCTCTTGCTCCGACTTTCATCTCTTTGTGGTGGATAAAGAAACTAGTGTCGTTTAGTTGGGGTAATACTAGTCACTTAAAGCTCTGTAGAATATTTTCTGTTAGGTAACAGTTTACAGCGCATTTCAGAAGTTCTTGTCCGTACGCCAGGCTCCTTCCGCTAGGCATCACATTGCTGGTGTGAACCGGGTTGTTTTACAATATCTAAAAACTCAACTTTCTTTCTTTGGCGTAACAACGATCGGTATTGACCAGTCCACGCTTTTCTTGTTAAATTGTGTTTTTGTTTGTTTGGTTTTTATTTTATTTTCAGAAGGGCACCGCTTCACCTGAACGTCAGGAGAAGTGTTAACAATAAACTCACAAAAATACGATGTGATGCTGCTTTTGTGAAGGGTTCAAAAACGTCTACAGTTAATAAATTAAATTAATCGGGGTTTCTTTGCACATAAATATGTTTTGCTAGGGTAACTATGATATCTACAACACAGCAGGTGATACAGGAGACAGGTTTACAACGCTACACAGAGTGCAATCTTTTTTAAACATTTCAAATATACAAAGCTCTGTTCTTTACAACAACAGTATTTACATAGTTAAACTATCACAGTTTATTGACTCGAACAGTCCATATTCTAGCCGTGTAATTTCCCTTTGGTTTGATATAAAAACCTTGGTTGGTCTATTGACAAAGAAGGTAGTAAAAATAACTTTAAAAAACAAGGTACACGCTTTGCTTTAAGTGCATTGGTTACCTTTAAGCCTCAACTGAACTTTCCCTCCTGCAACCGACAACCCCCTTTGCCCCCAGACGATATGCAAATTGCTGAATCAAAAATTTAAAAATACCATCCGGGGCTCCCGAAGGATCAACATAGCGTACCTACCAGGAAGGCGAACATTCGTAAACTTAAACAAAATCAGTGAGAGTAGGAATGAGCACTTCAGCCAAAAAAAGTGATGTTCTCGGCTAATCGCCGCCTCAAAGGAACATTTGACATCATTTTGCAAATTATTTAAAAATATACTTTGTATGTTTTTTTGTACTCATGAGGATGCTGTTAATGAGGCTGGGCAGAGATTACGTTTCCTAAAAGTAGCAGCTATGGGCTGGCAGTCCCGGCGGCCTCGCCACTGTCCATGTGATCGCTCGTGTCTGGCTGCAGTCAAGCTGCTTGTCCGCGCTCGGTGTCCTCCCGCAGGGCTTTCTTCTCGCTGTTTGTCCATTTCCTGTTTGGTCTCTGGTTGCGTCCCCGGGTCAGTCTCTAACACACCTCCTTCCCGCGCCGGGCCCAGGCAGGGGGCTGAGCTGTGTGAGCTGGGCGGCGTGCTCCATGGCCATATGCAAATCAGTCTTGACCCTGTGCCTCATGGGAACAGTCCAGCCCGAACTCCCAAGCCAGGTCCTCCCTGGACCAGAAACAAGCATCCTAGGACCGGTTTTGGGGTTTCACCCCTCTTCAGCCAGGATAGCTTGATTCCAGTGGCACAGTGAGCCCAGGACCCATGTCTGGGCATACCTGGCGCACTTAGGGCGAGAAAGCAAAAGACACACAATTAATGGATGGAATGCAGAACAAATCAAAACATTCACCCCCAGGCAAGAGATCTGGGTTAAATCCATCATTCTTTTGCTCACCCTGCCACCCCAGTTTAGACCCAGCCATATGCAAATCAGTCTTGACCCTGTGTCTCATGGGAATAGGCCAGCCTGAACTGCCAAGTCCTCCCTAGACCAGAAACAAGCATCCTAGGACAGGTTTCGGGGTTTCACCCCTCATCAGCCAGTGTGTCTGTTGCAATATACATTATCAGCCATGGTTTTCTGTTCATCTGAACTTCTACGCTTAGATGTGGTCAAAATATATATTATTTTAACATTGTGGTAACTGTTGTGTTGACTGTGTCATTGGGGTTTCTTATAGACCACTACTATTTTAGAACTCAATAAGAAAGAATTTTTTTTTTTTTAAAGTCCATCTGCCTAAATGAGTTTGACAAGCTAACAGAAGAAAAACCTAGAGTGTAAGGATTTTCTGAGGTTCTGGTGATTGTCATGGTTATCATAAGTTTCCCTGCCAGGTGATGGGTTTAGCAGCTGACATGAGTATGGCTACCCAGAAACCTGCTGTTTTGGTTTGAGTGGCTAGCAGAGATACAGATTTGAAGCCCCTCATGAGAAGTTACGGTAAACATTTTCCAGGTGGGAAGCTGATAAAGGCTTACTATTGTGTCGAAACCTCCAACTCCACCTCTGGCTGTCCTGATGATATCGTGGTCACTAAAACTGAGAGCAAGAAAGTTGTGAAAGGTAGTATGGTACATCTGTCTAGACAGTGCTGTAACATCGGCCGTCGCCATACCTTGCCCCTGAGGTCCTGATTCTTTCAAAATTAGTTTGGAGGGTCCAGTCCAGTTTGCAGTTCTCTCTGGTGCCATAAAAAGTTAAGTGCCAATAGAAATGACAATGCCATTTATTTAGTGATACAAAAATAATAAAAAAATAATGAGCAATACCAATAGCTCTACCTATAATATTGCCGAGACCATTGCATTGTAAATGCTTGTTTAGGACTTGCGCCCTGGTCAGGACTGAGGTGCCCTAGCTTGTATAGATGTGTATAAATCGCAGAGATGGAAGCGCTGCAGGTGCTTCAGGGGAGGGTACAGATGCCCTGGCAGAGCTGTGTGTAAGGCCCAATATTTGAACAAAGAGTGCTGCGGGTCAGGTTTGAAGTGCACTAGCTGGTAGAGCTGTGAGGAGGTCCCACAGATGGAGTAGGGGTGGGCGCTGTAGATCGGACTTGAGGTGTATTGGTAGACTTGTGTTCAAGTTCTAGTAACTGAGTAACAGAGTGTGATGCTTGTCAGCACATAAAAATACCTAGTGATGGGGAGCAGGGTGAGCACAGCTTTGCAGGATGGCCCCCAGAGCATAGGTGCTTGAAGTAGGGCGTGACAGTGGTTAATTTGTAAAACGGTAAGTGTCATGCCCCTCCGGAGGCCACAGAATATTGTACCACCCCATGCCCCCGCCGGCACAGCTAATGACAGAACCAGCACTATGAGTAACTAACAAACTCCTGCAAGTGTGGCAATTCAGACTATTTCAGGCCATTTAATGCAACATGACTGGAATAGGCCACATTTTAAACATATATTGACTTATTAAACACTGTGCTCATCTCAAAATTAGACACTGTGTGGTGGACTGTCATACGTGCCGATGTTAAGAATTAAGTGCTGGTGCCAAGCACCAGAAACCACTAGCTCAAATTAAGCCCCGGGTATGGGACTTTATAGCACCCTCAAAATAACCATGCTGAAGTTCAGAAGGCGATTGAGCAATATATATGCTTTTAAATGTTGTTTTTATCTAGCCACATTTGCTGTGTGCTCAAACACAGAGCTCCAATGTCAGTCAGGCTGCGTCTTCTGACAAATTGCAGCTTATGTTGATTAGCATGGAGATTTGTGTTTCTTTCTCTGAATGCAAAGTGGGAGGATTTTGCAAAATGAACTATGTGACAATCATGCTAGGGTACAGGGAGTGTAAAAGAAAAGGCTTTAGGATGTTTTTTTCTAACAGCAACACAATTTAAATGTAAATGAACTGTACAAAAATTTCATAACTGAAGCATACATTTTTTAAAATTCTGAAATGTGATGGAAACAAATATTTTAAAAGGATCAAAACAATCAGACTTTATAGTTCATTATGTGCAATTAATAAATATTCGGTGGAACTCGATTTCCACACATTATTGTTTGTGTTCTCTCTATACCATTTGATCAGTATTCAATTTCAATAAATCTTTATTTGATCTTAAAAAGATCATAAAAGCACAGAGTAAAATGGAACAATAAAATTCATATACAGTTTGTTACCACAGATACCGAACTCAGTGTATTACAAATATTAAAAACATTAGAATTACAACAATTAATCAGATACTAATAAAAGAAATGCCAACACAAGCAGCTAAAACAACTAATAGATGCCCTAATGCCACCCCCCCATTGATTTTCTACTGCGGACAGCTATCGTAAAAAACATAACAAACGCTAAAACAAATTTGTAGGCTTTTTAACATTAGAAGAAAAGTTAATGCCACCCTACATTTTCAAAAAGGCAAATTTTTTCAATGTTCAATGGGTAGGTTTAAGACATAACTGAAAAAAACTACGATAAAAGCCACAGAAAAACATAAAATGTAACAGAGATTGTTCCTCCCGGCCATTGCAAGGGCACGGGGGAAGCTCTTTATTCCATGTGCCTTCCTGTTCATAGAAATAAACCAGACGCCAGACTGACCCTGATCTAAATCTAGATAGGAGTGACCTCTCCCAACGAGTTACCTATAACATAAGGTACAGTGGGATGTCACCCATAGCAAACATGGTGTAATAGTAACAAACAGTATGCTTTTTCGCAATCTCCTGGAACCGTAATGAAGAAACCTGGTCAATGAATCACCGGCTTAAATTAAGCCCTGGGTATGGGACTTTACAGCACCCCAAAATAACCATGCTGGAGTTCAGAAGATGATTGAGCAATAAATATGCTTTTAAATGTTGTTTTTATCGAGCCACATTTGCTGTGTGCTCAAACACAGAGGTCCAATATCAGGCAGACTATGCCTTCTGACAAATTGCAGCTTATTTTTTTAGCATGGAGATTGGTGTTTTCTTTCTCTGAATGCAAAGTGAGAGGATTCTGTAAAATGAACTATGTGACACGTTTGCTGTGGTACAGGGAGTGTAAAAGAAAAGGCTTTAGTATTTTTTTTCTAACATCAACACAATTTAAATGTGAATGAACTGTACAAAAATGTCTTAAATGAAGCATATATTTTTTAAATTCTGAAATGAGATGGAAACAAATATTTTAATAGGATCAAAACAATTAGACTTTATAGTTGATTATGTGCAATTAATAAATATTCGGTGGAACTCGATTTCCACACATTATCGTTTAAGTTCTCTCTATACCATTTGATCAGTATTTAATTTCAATGAATCTTTATTTGATCTGAAAAAGATCATAAAAGCACAGAGTAAAATGGAACAATAAAATTCATATATAGTTTGTTACAACAAATACCAAACTCAGTGCATTGCAAATATTAAAAACATTAGAATTACAAAAAATTATCAGATACTAATAAAAGAAATGCCAACACAAACAGCTAAAACAACTAATAGATGCCCAAATGTCCCCCCCCCCCCCAGTGATTTTCTACTGTGGACAGCTATCTTAAAAAAATAACACATTTCTGGGCTTTTTAACATTAGAAGAAAAGTTAATGCCACCCTACATTTTCAAAAAGGCTATTTTTTCAATGAGGGTATAAGACATAACTAAAAAAAACTACGCTAAAAGCCACAGAAAAACATAAAATTAACAGAGATTGTTCCTCCCGGCTATTGCAAAGGCACGGGGGAAGCTCTTTTTTCCATGTGCTTTCCTGTTCATAGAAATAAACCAGATGCCAGACTGACCCTGATCTAAATCTAGATGGGAGTGACCTCTCCCAACGAGTTAGCTATAACGTAAGGTACAGTGGGATGTCACCCATAGCAAACATGGTGTAATAGTAACAAACAGTATGCTTTTTCGCAATCTCCTGGAACCGAAATGAAGAAACCTGGTCAATGAATCACCAGCCTAAATTAATCCCTGGGTATGGGACTTTACAGCACCCCAAAATAACCATGCTGGAGTTCAGAAGCTGATTGAGCAATATATATGCTTTTAAATGTTGTTTTTATCTAGCCAAATTTGCTGTGTGCTCAAACACAGAGGTCCAATATCGGCAGACTATGTCTTCTGACAAATTGCTGCTTATTTTTTTTAGCATGGAGATTGGTGTTTTCTTTCTCTGAATGCAAAGTGAGAGGATTCTGTAAAATGAACTATGTGACAAGATTGCTAAGGTGGAACTCGATTTCCACACATTATCGTTAGTGTTCTCTCTAAACAGAGCGACTCTGGAGAAGTGGTTACCGCAAGACCAACAAAGAGGCCTCTAAAGAAAGCCTCTCCCTTTACAAGAGACTCCTTCAGGACACTAAAAAGAGGTTCTTTTCGGAGCAGATAAATTTGGCTAAATCCTCCTCCAAAGAACTCTTTAGAACAATCTATAAACTTACAGTCCCCCAAACGCCTAAAACTCAGAGCATCTCTGAATTGTGCAAAAATCTTGCCTCCGCTTTTCAGCTAAAGGTCGAAGCCATATTTTCATCTTTTGCCCTCATACAAGCTAATGATAATCGACAATCCGCCATGATGGACCCCAATGAGTCAAAGGCAACATCAACGCTAGACAGCTTCTCTCCCCTGGATACACAAGATTTGATTAAACTCCTTATGTCTACTCAATCAGGTTCTCCGTTGGATCCATGCCCGGCCGACGGGATAAAGCTAATTCTTTAAACCATTGCGACAGCTCTTACTCCCTTGTTCAACCACATTTTCAAAATGGGACATTTCCCAAAGAAATGGAAAATGGCATCCAACCTACTTTTGCTCAAAAAACAGAACCTTGACCCTAAAGACCCGAATAACTTCAGACCTATCTCTCGCCTCCCACTACCTGCAAAAATGATAGAGAAAGCCTTGAATGTGCAACTCAGTCGGTTCTTGCAGACCAACAACATCTGAGACTCAACTCAGTTTGGTTTCAGAGCGGAACACAGCACTGAACTGGCTTTGATCAAGTCCACCAAGGAGGTTAGAGAGGCCTTGGACTAAGGAGGCGCCGCGATTCTGGTCATGTTAGATCTCTCGGCAGCCTTCGATACGGTCCATCATAAAGTCTTGATGGACCGGTTATTTGAAAATGGAGTTCAAGGCATGGCCTGGAACCTCCTTAAATCATTCCTTACTGACAGATTACAATCAGTGGGTCTGGACAAGACTAGGTCCAAGCCTTTCTCCTTGCCGTGTGGTGTACCTTAGGGGTCCTCCCTGAGTCCCACACTCTTCGATGTATACGTGTCACCGATGGGAGCCCTGATAAGAACATTCGGGTTCCAACTGATGTCCTTTGCGGATGACACGCAAATAGTTCTGTCTCCTCAGCGGGGCCAGGAATTGGAAACCGGTAGGAAATGTCATGACTGTATGAAAGCTATCTCGGGTTGGAAGGCGTCCAACTGCCTGAGACGGAATTCCGGGAAAACTGAAGTCATCATTTTCGGGTATAACATTAATATCTGGACACTGGAATGGTGGCCCAGTGAACTGGGAACGTTTCCAGAACCACCTGAAAAGGTGAAGAACTTGGGGGTGATTGTTGACAAGAAACTCACTTTTGAAGGCAAGATCAACAGGGTTGTCTCTTCATGTCTTTCTCCTCAGAACTCTGAGGAAAATAAAGTTTCTTCTTTCTGAAGATAGCCTGAGGACTGCAATTACAGCACTTATTATGGCACGATTGGACTATTGTAATGGTCTCTATCTGAACATACAAAGGCGACTCATGAACAAAGTCCAAGTAGTGCAAAACGCGGCAGCCAGGCTACTGACGGGCACACCTAGGTTTGTCTCAGTTCAGAAGGAACTGAGACAGCTCCATTGGCTCCCTGTGAAACAGTGAGCTCAGTTCAAAGCCCTTTGTACAGTTTTCAAGGCACTAAATGGTAACGGCCCTGACTATTTGAAACAACGGTTTCAATGGTACATCCCTAGTAGAACCTTGCGCTCTTTGACAGCAAAACAAGTGATCAATCCTTTAGTCAAAAGAGCCTGATGGGGTGGTAGGAGTTTCATTACCTCCGCCTCTAAGGCCTGGAATGACCTACCGTTTCACCTCAGAAATGCAACCGGGCTCCTCTCCTTCAGACAGGATCTGAAAACATGGCTCTCCACAGTATAGACACCGCACTTCGCGGGAACCTTTTGTGCAGCACTCAGCGCCAGGACACCTTAGGGTAACAGCCACGCTCTAGAAATTTGACTAACATAACATAACATACCATTTTATCAGTAAAAGAGTACCTCTGTGCAAATCTAAAGAACATTTCAATGGAAAGTTTGTTGTCTGTAATTGACAGTTCACTCCCGCACCATGCGTTAGTAATGTTTTTGAGACTGTGTGGTCCAAAACGCACCACCAGTTACATACTACACCCTTACCACTCTCTTTTGATTGAGTACATGTGCTAAAATTGTTCTTTGTGTGATGTGTGGGTTTTTTATAAGTCTTGTGAATTCAATGATGTAACATTGATGGCAGCACCCCACTCTGAAAACTGTCCCAGCATCACTGGGGCAGAGGAAGGCCAGGAAGACTGCGCACTCACTGAGCGTCTCATCCCTAAACTCCATAAATACAGTTCGACAAGACGTCTGCGGCCTGCAGAGACCCGCCCCTCTTTAAACGGCTTACAACTTACAATGATTATTAAGACGCTGTAGAGTATAAGGTCCTCATGCCATGCAACCCTCTTCACTTGTCTACAAAGCAGGAACAGCGCCATCTGCCGATTAGAGACAATGAAACAGTATCTAGTCTCCCAACGAGTCAGTCAGGGATGGTGAGGACTATAGGTGATTGCTGGGCAGCGCCCAGACGCGGTGTAACCTCTAGCAGTGAGCTCTAGATCGAGTTAGGATGGGGGAGATCAGAGGCAGTCTGTCTTTCACACCATCAGGTTCCTATCCGGCCTCATCCTGAGCCTCGGGCATCCTGCCCAGCTGGCGCAGCCCGTGCTTGGGGAGGCAGAGAGAGAGAGCGGTGGAGGACGTCTTCCTGCCTGACCTTCCTGCTGGCATCGATTGTGTCTGCGGCAGCCTCGGACGGCTGCTGACAGGAAGCACTTGTGATGCAGGCGCCCACCTTCCCCACGCACACCCGGATTGACTCATACCAGGAGACGTCCATAGCGCGGTGACTCGAGAGGCAATAGACTCCGGGAGGCTGGTGCGATCTCTCCTTTAAACGCTGATGTCTTTGGAGTTTAGCGAGGCCCTTAATTTCCCTAAACCCTCTTCCAATATTTACTATCATTTTAAAAGCTGCACAGCGTAATGGCCCTCCAGGGATACAAGGTAGTCGATAAAGGATGGAACTGTGTTCTTTTACATGACATTTCAAGGGCACTGGAGGTCAGGGGCTGGGCCTGCGTGTCATGGTGAGGGTGCTACAGCTCTGGACTGAGGTGCATTGGGAGAGTTGCACGTGGTAGCGCACACTGGGAAACTCGACCCTTTAAATGTGAGGATTTTCTTCATCTTGAAAGTGCAAGGGTGCATCGGGCGAGCCCAAAGGTGCTTCATCAGAGCTGCGCCCTGCGCCTCATACTGAAGGCAAAGCTGGATTAATGAGGAATGAATGATGCTGCTGATCAGCGGGGCGGGGTCCCCCAAAATGAGTGCCGATGGGCCCCACCTACCACCCCAGCTCAAATTAAGCACAGGTATCAGCAGTGCAAGCTTCCCTCACACAGAAAATGCACAGAAGGGCCAGCAGTAGTGCAAAAAGTTACACAATGAGGATCAGAGTTACAGGCTAACATGTTACATTTGTTAAAAGCAATCGAAAGCAATCAAAACTTAGTAAAATTCGTCACGGGAGGGGTAGGGAAGGGAGAAACAGGGAGACGGAGAGAAACTGTGCCCAATGTCCGGCTGGGTAGGTGACGGCCGAGGTGATGGACCAGGGCCAATCTCCTCAATAGCTGAAGCAAGCAGTTCCACCGGGTGTCGGACATAATACTCGGACTCCGCTGTCAATATAGTGCACAGGTGTGCTCAGGGAGTGTCAGAGTAGCGCGGGGGAGGGTGAGAAACCATGGAACAGGAACACAGGGAACGGATGAAAGCTTAATTATTACAGAAGAAAGCATTATTAGTAGGTGGCGTGAACGGAGAAATAAAACAACAAAAGGGGTAGAGAGAGCTGGGGGGGGAACCAGAGTCAGAAGCTGAGATAGGTGAGAGGAGAAAGGAGGACCTGAGGGGGAGCTAGAGTTAAGGCATTCCAGAAAAAGAGAAATGTTTGAAGGTCGACAGGATGGGGTCCAGTGGAACGAAGGAGGACAACGTTCAACAAGATGGCTGATCCGGTTCATGGGTATCGAAGGGAACCATCTCAAAATGGCAGGAGACATACAAGGCATGATCACAAAAAGAGCCAAGAGAGCAGCGTTCCGTCAAGTAGGGTTAGTGGGGGGACATAGCCACAGTACCAGGGAAGGGCGGAGGGCAGTAGAATGTCGGCTGTATGTGTGCAGAGGCACAACCTCTATTTTGGGTATGGTTTATTATATGGAATGGCTGCCCTCCCCATAAGTACCGGCATTGCGGAGTTTACTGCTGCCGCTGGGAAGCTGTTTCACGGCTTTCACGGGTGGTATTCATCAAACCCAGTTGTGTGGTGCTCGTCCAGTATCAATCTTCTCACACTCAACAGACCGTGGAGCTAATCCTGCTGCTCACCTTCCACCAGTAGAGGACAGCTCCGAGTGTGGGTCTTTTCTTGGTGGGTGCCTGGCTGCTAGGTCTCTGGATCATGGGTTCAGCCTTTTTAGGGCTTGTACGGGTCACCGGCTGTGTCTGCCGCTTCTCGATCGGCAATCCGCTAATCGGCTGCCGTCTGGCTACTTCTGGATGATGTGGCTCGCCTCAGTACCATCCGCCACCGTTGCCGCCGATCCCCAAGTACAGTTCAATGTTTTTTGGCGTGAAAAGCGCGATGAATCCTCTCCAGACGTAAGGGTCCCCACCAAGGCAAACAGGCAATCACGGCCTCTGAGGAGCACCGCCGGTTCCTCTGTCCCTCCCATCGGAAGGTCGCACAACTTTTGGCGTTTCATTGGCCTGCTATACTGCACCCCGGTACTCGATTCTTGGACCGGGGGTGCTCCGTATTGGGAAGATGTGTGGGATGTGGTTGGTGCTTCAGTACCACCGCAGGAAGATGTTGGATGCTACCGCTCTGGGACGGAGGCAGCGGCTCGGACCGAAAGGTTCCGGGAACGGGGAGCCAGCAACAAGGAGCAGCCCCAGTGGTGTGGCACTCGGGCCAGAGCACCAGTCTGGGCAGTCATCAGCATCAGCGCAGATGGGGGATTAGCATTAGCATATAGCATTAGCACTTTGTTTGACAGGAGGGCATAAGGGGAGGACATCTGCCCACCCAGGCGTAATTCTGATCAGATATAACATTGCCCGAAGTAGTGTGCGTGTGCGCACACATGCACGGTGTAGCTGCACTGTACAAGTTTGCTTCACAACATGCATCCAAACATGCATCACAAACATGCACCCACCCAAAACACTTCAGCATATCTACCTGTGGCTCAGTGGTCCTACCTGCAAACATCAGGAGCACATGTAAAAAGGCTAAATTCTAAGTTCAACAGGGACGGCTTCCCCGCTGAAGCAGAGGAGCATCGCCCCACTTAAAATACCCCCAAAGCCCTAAAGATGAAAAAAAAATGGCAATTCATTACCATTTTATTTTTCATCCCTCATCCCGAACAGAGTGTCAGGACAGGGGAGGGGCTGGTGCTAAGTGAAAGCAGCTGGGAGGATGATGGGCGGTGTGAGCACTGTTTAAAGTGCGTGTGTCTCTTTGGCCAGTCATCTTGCAACGGCCAGCGACACATGCTCACTTTAAACATCTCTAACTTAGCTGTCTAAAGACAGCTGGGTTAGAGAAATGCAGGCTTCCAGAGCACTGTGTAGCGCCGAGTGAGGCAGCTTCCACCAATCCTGGCACTGCTCTCCTGGCATGAGAGCAGCACCAGGATTGGTCAAGAGAGTTTCCTGGTGGCAGGGCTGCAGTTCCATAAAGAAGAGGTCCGGTCGAGGCTAGGTAAGAATTTATTTAATTTTTTTTAAATGTATTTTATTTGCTCCTATGCGCACCTGCTTCCCTGTAAATGCCAGCCGTTTATTTTTTATTTTGTTTGCACTTGCGCACCCCCCATAGATGCCAGCTGCCACTGTTTAACTCTGCAGATCGCTTTGGCTTTTGAAGTGTGAAAATGTTTTTATTAGCTTCAGTCAGACAGAGAAAAGATAACACATGGAGATCATAAGTCCAAGCTTCCCTTGCACACTCAAACAGGTACAGCATAGGCAGAAGCAGTGAAACAGACATACACATTCACGCGCACACCAACAACATAATGGAGGCCGCACCCTCAGCATGGATCAACCTAGTCCCACAGACAACCTTGATAAGGACATAAAAAGATTCACCAACTGTTGGAAATTCCTCTGGCCATCTCGGATCCCCACGGTGTCAAACAGCCCAGCCATGGCAACTACATTTGCAGTCCCTCCTGGCTGTGGGGTTTTTAGGCCTCGATCGACAAGAGGTGTGTCTCTGGGCTCGCGGGGTGGTGACTGCCTCTCCGGAGGCTCAACAGCTGTGGTAACTTCCTGGTCGGAGCCCTCACACTCCAGGGGATGGGCGGGGCTAAACTCTGCTCAAGTTAGTTGCCCGTCAACCTTTTCCCAGCCCAGGGCCTGGTCCGGAAGACACTGATGCAGCTCCTTCTCTGCAGGGCTCCTCGCCCTGAGTGGGCACATGAGCTAGAAACTGGAGAGGGGGGAGAGCACCTTCACACTTATTCTTTCACCTCTCCAGGACCCAAAACCTGTGGGGTAGCTTGCAGCACATGCCTGGCCTGTTCTGCTGTCGCCCGGGTCAATCAGAGGCACCCAAACATGATGGTAGTGTAAGGGGTCTGCCCCATAAAAGGTCTCGCTACGTGCTTCCTAGCAAATGGAGCAGATTTCCTGTCCACCAGATAAGGAAGTACAGAACGTGCTGGATGGTCAGATACAGCACTCTCCTCACGCTTAAACATAAAAGGAGGAAGAATAGTCCAGTACTTTGCCTGCTCCAGATAGGAACAGCAATTGCAGGCTGTCCCACACCACACATATCAGAGGCAGCGCTCCTCACACAGTGTCTCTAGCTCCCCTCCCCAGGCAGGTATTTGCTTGTAAGATATAACCTGGATCTTTCCTTGAAGTCTTTTATCTCCCTGAGACTTCCAACAGAAGTCAAGCACACACAAGCCCTTGGAGATTCCCTTCACAAGCAGGATACCACAGCAGGGCAAAAAGAGTCAGTTTCCTCCACCACCGACAGAAGCAGCAACTGCAGGCCAACCCACCCTTCACACAGAAAAGGCAGTGCTCCTCACACAGTCCTCCCGCTCTTCTTCTTGGCAGGGTCCTCTTGTTCTTTGAAGTAATCTAAAGTCCTGGGGTTTTTCAGGTGCAATACTTATAACCCAAATTATCATTGTTCTCTTTGTTTTAAGGGTCTCTGAATCCAGTCCAAACCAGTCCTGTCCTCCCTGGTGCAGCATGACAACAGGGGGTGGAGAAAGCATTGTGAAATAGGAGACACATGCCTCTTCAGGCACAAGCGAAACTCCTCCCACCACTCTAAATGCAGACTAGGTCTATTCAGCACTGTGGAAAGTCACCCAGGCAAGGCAGGGCACACCTCACCCTCCAGTGACTGTCTGGAGTGAATGCACACCCCATCTCCTATCACTCAAAAACCAGACGCTGAATACACAAACAGCCAGAGGGACACAGAATGGTAAAGTAAGAAAATGCCCACTTTCTAAAAGTGGCATTTTCAAACACAGAATTTAAAAAACACCTTTACCAAAAGGTGTGTTACTAAATTCTGAGTTCAGAGAGAAAAAACTCAATTTTTCTATCTTGTCCCTATTGCAAGTTAATCATATAAAAATGTTAAAGTGCAACCCCAATGATTAGCCTGTTGGACAGATAGCCTTTCAATAGTGAAAAATGAATTACACAATGTATTCCACTATCAGGACATGTCACACACACCAGTACATGTTGTACCTTTCACATACACTGCACGCTCCCCATGGGGGTACTTTGAGCCTTCCTTAGGGGTGCCTTAAATATAAAGAAAGGGAAGGTTTGGGCCTGGAAAGTGGGTGCAGTTGCCAGGACAACATGGCAGTTTACAACTGCATGCACAGACACTACAGTGGTAGGTCTGAGACACATTTACAGGACCATTCATGTGGTTGGCACAATCAGTGCTGCAGGCCCACTAGTAGCATTTGCTTTACAGGCCCTGGCACACACCATGCACTTTACTAGGAACTTACCAGTAAATCAAATATGCCAGTCATGGATAACCAATAATATCATAATTTATACAAAGAGCATATGCACTTTAGTACTGAACAGCAGTGGAAAAGTGCCCAGAATCCTATAGCCAATGAAAACAGGGTCAGAAAAATAGGATGAAAAAGGCAAAATGTTTGGGGTAAGTGTGTCAAAAGGGCCAGGTCTGACATCCTGCATCTGCTGTTTAGCATATCCATGTGCCTGTTTGTTAATGGAATCAGAAATGTTACATTGGCCTGTTTTAACTTGTACTGTAGACCCTGTCTTTATTTTCTGTGGCTCCATTTCTCTACTATATCTCTCAACGTTATATGGGCGTGTATCACTGCTTTTTTATTTATTTTTTATTTGTATTATTTCTTAGCCATAAATACAATGCATCAATACCAAAACACATGAAAGCACAGAGGATTAAACATAAATTGCATGAAAGAAACAGAGAATGGGAGAGAAGCACAAAGCATCACTAATTACAGTTGCCACACGTAAAACAAAAAAAGCTAATTACATAAATGTAAACACAAACACAGATATCGTGGGTGCAGCAAATTATTAATCCCACTGGAAACTATACCACACCCTTTTAAATTTTAAACAAGAGCGCAGGCCTCTAGCTTTAGCTAGTGCTAATTCTATTTAATCAATTTCTCTCATTAAGACCCAAAATTAATGAAAAGTCGGGCTCGCCCTTTGAATCCATGCTCGGGCAATACATAAACGGTCACACACTATAATAATTGAAACAATTGCTCTTGAAAGAATACCCCGATCTATCATTAACCATAATACTATTTCCTTCTCTGTGATCTGGTTATCATGACTGACCTATGTTGTAAGCACCTGGATTATAACAATCCAAAATCGGCTTAACCTAGGGCAGGTGACAAACATATGACGCAGGTCAGCAGCATATTCTTGACATTTCGGGCAGTATGACCTAACACATGATTGAATCATAGCCCACTTAGAAATAACCTCTGGAGTGTAGTAAAGCTTAAACATAAACCTATATTGCAGAAGTTTCAGATTAACTGACGTCACTGCAACGTCTATAGTTTCCAAAGAATCCTGTACATGCTCCTTTGTTACGTCAATTTAAAAAATCCGGCTTAGTTTAACTGCTATCTGTATGCCATCGTCGCAACAGCAGCTAAAAGTTTCTGATATGCAATACCGATTGTTCTACGACCAGAGGTTTGAAAAAAACTGATAGTACCTCAGAGGGACTCAGCATTTCTAATCATGACCACATATGAAATAGTCCCTTAATTGCAAATTCTTAAAAAACATTTTCTGTAAAAGCCCAAACTCTTCTTTCAGGGCTTGAAATGATCGAAATCCTTGTCCATCACTGCTTTAAATGCATCTCATACAATTTCCAGGGTAGCAGTACTATCATTAAGTTTGAAATAGATAACTATCTCATTTTCAATTCCTGTAATCCAAGATTCATCAACTAATTTTACTTTGTTAAAAAACGATCTGCATGTTGGACGATGATTCTTAATCCCAGTCACGTGCCTCTCGATAAACGAGTGATCTGAAAAACCATTTGCTATGTGACTGTTCTTATGGAGACCAAAGCTTAAAGACGATAAAAATAATCCAACCGTGTGGCCGGTTTATACCTCTCTGATCCACAGTTATATTTTTGCTGGGTTGGATATTTATTTATCCATAAATCAATTAGGTTCAGAACTTCCAGATACTCTGCTAATATCTTTGCCATTTTAGGCTTACTTTGCTTCCTCGTATTCGTTGAGGAATCTAGACCTGGGCTCTGAAGAAAATAAAAATCCCCTCCTAGAATCAATTCACCATCAACTGCCATCAATTACTGAAATAATTTTATCAGGGGAATCGGATAGTCTGTGATAGGGGTGTAGAAGATTGCTATTGTAATCTTTTCATCTTTTATGTAACCATTGACCCACGCCCATCTACCCTCTTGGTCTATCTGAAAGGTACAAATATCAGACTTGAGATGTTTATTAATGTAAATCGCCACAACTCTCTGCACTGCCTTTGTGCTGGAAACGCATTCAAACCAAGCCCAGCTTTTAAATGTTGCAACATTTTGTCTTAAATCCATTTTAAAGTTTCTTGAATCTGAGCTATATCTGGCAAATTACCTTTTATCCAATTTTCAATAGCTTTGTCTTTCTGTTTGTTGTTCAGGCTGTTGATGTTAAACAATATAACTTTCAAAATCTCAGTTTATGGAAAGACCTTTTATTATCTTTTGCAGATCTCCACACCACATTGTGATGACCTAGCCGGTCTAGATAATCTAGGGTTTGAAAACAATATTGAGTCCTGGAATATCGGCTAACTCAAATACAATACAGATATCGTAAGCAACTAAAGTACATAATATCATAAAAGGCGCTAAAAGACAGGCCAATGCTAAAGTCTCAAGAAGTACTCCATTCATTGTATAATACCGACCTATAGTGCAAAAGGCTAAAACACAATGTGTCTTTTCAGATCTATAAACCGTAAGACCTAAAATTATGTAATACAAATATATAAAACACGGAAAAACATAACATTTCACAACATTCCAAAAAATGCCAAAAATTAAGCTATGCCAAAATCTCAACAAAAAAATATCAGTTATTATATAATAATCATATAACTAAGAGCTAAATAAAGTGCAATGTGTCTTTTCACATCTATACACGATCTAACCTAAATGCATAAATATTTACTGATTCACAATATATCCCACATGGTGAATCTCTGTGGAGCAAGAACCGTGAGCTGGCTCAGAGGACTGGCGGTGGCCCTCCCATTCCACAAAAACCGTTCACACAATGGGAGGAGAAGGTGCTTGCCATACTGCATCCAGAGAGTCTCACCAGTGTAGCCGGGGAGTGGAGGCTGGTAAGTACAAACAAATGACTACCGCCACTCTGCAATGTACTGCCTTGCACAACTAGCAAAGCTACACCACCTAGGACACATACCATCCATCTGCACCACACACTCACAAAAACATGGCTCACAGATCCAACGTTCACCCACTCCCATTCACCCCAAACATAGCTAACAACATAACCATGGGGGCCTGTGTACAGGCAGACAGCACTACGACTCACACCAGACCCCCGGCCCACACCTGAGCAGGATGGAGCCCTCCCCCACCCCACCCAGGAGCAGTTGGAAGCCATTGCAGTAAACCAAACAAACTTAGAGGTAGGTAGCCGTCTTCACAATGAGGGTGTCTGGGGTGGGGGCCCTGCACCACTACTCCCACCATGCCCCCTTTCCCACAGCCTAGCAAGATGGATCCCTCCCACCACCCCACCCAGAAGCATGTGTCAGCCATTACACCACCCTCATCAAACTTACAGGTAGGTAGCCATCTTCACAATGAGGGTGTTTGGGGGTGGGAGGCCTGTACCACCACTCCCAACATTCCCTCTGTCCCACACCTGAGCAGAAAGGAGCCCTCCCCCACCCCACCCAGGAGCAGTTGGAAGCCATTGCAGTACACCAAACAAACTTACAGGTAGGTAGCCATCTTCACAATGAGGGTGTCTCGGGGTGGGGGGGGCTGCACCACTACTCCCACCAAGCCCCCTGTTCCACAGCCTAGCAAGATGGATCCCTCCCACCACCCCATCCAGAAGCATGTGTCAGCCATTACACAACCCTCATCAAACTTACAGGTAGGTAGCCATCTTCACAATGAGGGTGTTTGGGGGTGGGAGGCCTGTACCACCGCTCCCAACATTCCCTCTGTCTCACACCTGAGCAGGATGGAGCCCTCCCCCACCCCACCAAGGAGCAGTTGGAAGCCATTGCAGTACACCAAACAAACTTACAGGTAGGTAGCCATCTTTACAATGAGGGTGTCTGGGGGTGGGGGGCCTGCACCACTACTCCCACCATGCCCCCTGTCCCACACCCTAGCAAGATGGATCCCTCCGACCACCACACTCAGAAGCATGAATCAGCCATTACACAACCCTCATCAAACTTACAGGTAGGTAGTCATCTTCACAATGAGGGTGTCTGGGGGTGGGGGTCCTGTACCACCACTCCCACCGTGCTCCCTCTCCCACACCTGAGCAGGTTGGAGCCCTCCCCCACCCCACCCAGGAGCAGTTGGAAGCCTTTGCAGTACACCAAACAAACTTACAGGTAGGTATCCATCTTCACAATGAGGGTGTGTGGGGGTGGGGGGCCTCTTCCATTACTCCCACCATGCCCCCTGTCCCACACCTGAGCAGGATGGAGCCCTCCCCCACCCCACCCAGGAGCAGTTGGAAACCATTGCAGTACACTAAACAAACTTACAGGTAGGTAGCCATCTTCACAATGAGAGTGTCTGGGGGTGGGGGGCCTATACAACCACTCCCGCCTTGCCCCCTGTCCCACAGCCTAGCAAGATGGATCCCTCCCACCACCCCACCCAGTAGCATGTGTCAGCCATTACACAACCCTCATCAAACTTAGCGATCTTCCCTGGGAAGGTGTTTGGGGGTGGGAGGCCTGCACTACTACTCCCAACATTCCCTCTGTGCCACACCTCAGCAGGATGGAGCCCTCCCCAACCCCACCCAGAAGCAGTTTGAAGCCATTGCAGTACACCAAACAAACTTACAGGTAGGTAGCCAGTACGTGCACCCACCCATTTGTCACAAATTAAATGGTGCCATATGACAACACCAGCCCTCTAATTGCACAAAGAAGCATACTTACCCCACCAAAGTGTGACACAACAATGCTCAAGTAGAAGAAAGTCAGGGCACAATCATGCACAGCAACTAGTTACATGTGCATCACCATGGGGCAAGTGCAACAAGGACCATTCGAAAAATATGAAAGCATGTGTGGTGGCACAATTCAAGATATGCACATGGCAGGACAAAGTGATGCAGGAGATGACAAAGGCCAGTCCATGGCCAGATGTGACATCTGCTAGGTCAGACAAATAAACTATGATTCCTCAATCAAACAATTGTTGTGCCAGGCCCTAGATGGCAACAGGTCCCTGTAAACCTCAATTGTGCACGGTTCGCATGGTATGCCTTGTCACCTCACACCATGGACAAGGTAATGCTTGTATCACTGCATCATGCCAGGAAGCACAGTACTGCACAGTCAACAATGTGACGATATGTCAATTGTGCAGTGTACAAAAATTGAATGATACACAGCTACCACAAAGCTTGCCGGATACACTGCAATGACCATTTCACATGACCCACAGGTGACCAAGAACTCACTGCTGAGGACAACACCAGCAACCTGCAGAGCCAGTCTCCACCCCCAGTACAAGGACTCTCGGATTTTGACTCCCAGGATTCCATGGACGATGAGCTTGAGGTCGGCCCATCTGGTGTGCCAGGGAGCAACGGGTCCCAGGACCCCATCGTGCCCCCCACCACATCTGTGCCAACAACAACTCCACAGCAGACCCCTGCTGTCATGGCCTGTGCGGCCACCACCACCACTACCACTACCACCACCACCACCACCAGTGCTGCCTGCAACACCCTCCCTGTCCCAGAGGATGCCCAGCACACACCACCTACGGAGGAGGGCAGGGAGAGGATGCGGGTGCCCACAGTGGTGAGGCAACAGGTCTGTGGCAGCAGGGCAGGTGGGAGGGGCAGGGTCGCCCAGGGACACCAGGAGGCTGGGACCCAATCCCTGGAAAACATCACCAGAGTCCTTGGCGCATATGAAGAGTCCCAGGGACAAACGGACCAGTCAGACGAACTGTTACACGAGCTCATCCTGCTGATGAGGTCCATCGACACCCGCATGGGACAAATCTTGGACCTCTTGGGCCAGCAAGTGGCGGTACTGAGGGACAGGCATGCGCCACAGACAACATCTCCACCTCTCTCTGGTGGGCAGCACAATGACACTTCACCATCCTCCCCTGTGCCCACAGAGAGGGGTGAGTCCTCAGACCCCACTGGCCCTACAGCAGACCCCCCCTGCCAAACGAAAAAGGGGCTGTCCCAAGAAGACCCTGGGAGTATCTGGAGGCCAAGCACCTGCCAGATGCCAGTCACGGAGCCAGCCATGATGGCAACCCTCTTAACTACTGCATTGGCTCTTTGGACTGTCCTTCCCCACACTGCCTTGTGAATGGCATCTGTCTGTTGGACTGGGTCACCACATCAATGTGGTGACTACTCGACTATCTCATCTACCACGACTGTCAACTCACTGCTCCACCCCACCCCCCCATGGAAATGTACACCCCCCTCGCATCTCACCATAGTAAATAAAATATCCTCACACACATGTTGTTGTGTCTGCTCCATCTTTATTGCAGGGTGTACAGTCTTCAACATGATCACTTTGTACCAGGAGCATGGTCTGTATGTAGGCAAGGAGAAGTCAAAGGCACCTAGGGAAACACAACAGAACAACTGTCACTGGTCTGGGTGTGGCATCACAGACATCACACAAGCCCTAACACCAGGATAACCCAACATGCACATGTCACAATGGCCACCAAGTGTCAACATGCACGTCCTGTTGATGTTCCCAAATGACATGTCCTAGAAACATTTCCAACCACCACTGAGTCTACAACTGGCTGATGCTACAATTCTCACATGCCCCTTCACGACAACAGCAATATCATCAGACAATGGGTATGTTGCACATTGAGACCCACCGTCAAGTGAAGTAGCGGGTGATGAGCTGTTCACACAGGTCAACACCTTCCTCCTCTCCACTGTCCTCATCACTGGACACGGCTTGGTTTGCAGGCTGGGGACTTGGGTCCTCACCATCATCAAGGAGCAGGGGAATATCCTTGCTAATGGCTAGGTTGTGGAGCATGCAACATGCTACAACAATCTGACACACCTTCCTGGGCGAGTATACCAGTGCACCTCCGGTCTTGTCCAGGCACCGGAAATGTGACTTGAGGAGGCCAATATTACGCTCCACCACACGACGTGTCCTCCCGTGGGCCTCATTGTAGTGGACTTCAGCCGGGGACCTGGGATTCCGCAGTGAGCTCAGCAACCAGGGACGGTTGGGATATGCAGAGTCACCTAGGTTAGACAAACACAAATAGACATTGCAACGTCGCAGAGGCTCAGGGCAGCAGGTCACACACACAGCACGCCACATGACTAGGCATACTCACCCACAATCCATGCACGCCTGGGAAGAAGATTAGCCATCAGCTGGGGCACTATGCTGTTCCACAGGATGTAGGAGTCGTGGGCCGAGCCTGGGAATTTGGCACACACCTGCGAGATGGTCATATCTGCCAGGCACACCACCTGCACATTGATGGAGTGGTAATGCTTGCGATTGCGGTAAATGTGCTCACTTGCCTGTGGTGGCACAAGACTGACATGGGTGCAATCAATGGACCCAACAACATTGGGGATGGGTCCAAGGGGATAGAAGTCTCCCTTCACAGCTGGCTATTCAGCACCCCTGGGGAAATGGGTGTATCTGTCCTTGTATAGCATCACGGTGGACAGTACATCACGCAGCACCATGCTGAACATCGGTTGTGACATCCCACCAGCGCTGGCCACAGTCTCCTGGAACGATCCAGTGGTAAAGAAACAGAGGACTGCCATCACCTTATAAGTAGGGGTGAAAGCTGTTGGATATGTCCACAGATCACAAAGGGTTTTCAGTATGGCTCTTTCTAGGCGGCAGTTCCGTATGATCGCAACATCCTCCATGTCCACCAGCACCGTCAAGTGACAAGTCAAATTAGGCCTCCTCCTATTGGAGATGATAGTGGACACATGTCAATGCAATACATCATGAGATGTGCACAGTATATCACGCACTGGATGACACAACGACAACAGTGACTGACATCTATAGAGACTAACAGACCAGCTTACATGGAGGGACACCTTCAGCTGCACAAAGGGCACACGTGTCAACTTACACAAGACAAGTACCTCAAACACCACCTTGGGCAATGTGAATGCACATAGGGATATGGCCACAGTACACATGTGCACACCTGGGAGTCTAGCATCCAGCACATGTGTAAATAATCAAAACCACTGTCTCATACCTAGCTGCTGTACCGGTCACACCTTAATGCGTCATTACATCCTGGCACACATCCACCACACAATGACCACAGTCGGCGCTGGAATGACGAATGTGTTCATGAGCAGACATGAGAGGCAATTTCTAAATAGATCATCATTCATCGAGACAAGCATTGCTGTGATTGTCACTGGACCTCAACACATTGACATGTGTACACATTGTACAGTCCAGGACTACACTGTCCTGCCTACACCAACATCAAATCCTTCAGTGACATGTGAGTGGGTAGGGGCAAATCTATGTTACACACACACAAACATGGCATGTGTAGCCATCAGTGGAGTAAATTGAACATTGGCATCGTGTGCACAATGATGTGCCATTGAACATGTTGGCACTGTGCACTGGTGAGGTTTGACAGATGGCCATCGCCATTGTATGGCACCCATATTGCGGTATCTACCGCCTGGCCCCGGCGGTGTGTCACCAGCACCCCCATTCACACAAGTGCGGTAGTCATAGGCATGGAGACATGCCCATATGGCCGTTGCCATGCTCCGCCACCCAAATCGCGGTGCCTTGTATCAATGCATGGCACCCATAGCGTGGTAGCTACCGCCTGGCCCTGGCGGTGTGTCACCAGCACCCCCATTCACACAAGTGAGGTAGTCATAGGCATGGAATCATGCCCGTATGGCGGTTGGCATGCTCTGCCACCCAAATCATGGTGCCTCGTGTCAATACATGGCACCCATATCACGGTAGCTACCGCAGGCCCCGGTGGTGTGTCACCAGCACCCCCATTCACACAAGTGCGGCAGTCATAGGCATGGAAACATGCCCATATGGCGGTTGGCATGCTCTGCCACCCAAATCGCGGTGCCTTGTGTCAATGCATGGCACCCATATCGCAGTAGCTACCGCCTGGCCCCGGCGGTGTGTTACCAGCAGCCCCATTCACGCAAGTGCGGTAGTCATAGGCATGGAGACATGTGGAAATGGCGGTTGGCATGCTCTGCCACTAAAAGCGCGGAAGCGCACACCGGGTGTTTCACCGCCATGGAGCTCGCCCTAGAGCCAATGCGAAGATCGATAGCGGTGGCATGATGCATTTTTGAAGATCGCAGTAGGTGTGCTCCGCCACCGCGTAGGCGGACATTGGCTGGATTTGAAAGATGCACCATCGCGGTAGCGCACCCCGGGCCCCAGCGTTGTATCACCGCCATGGAGCATTCCCTTCAGCCAATGGGAGCCATGATTGTGGTGACATGATGCAATATTGAAGATGGCGGTAGGTGTGCTCCGCCACCGCGGAGGCAGACATTGGCTGGATTTGAAAGATGCACCATCACGGTAGCGCACCCCGGGCCCCAGCGTTGCATCACCGCCATGGAGCATGCCCTTACAACCAATGGGAGGCATGATTGTGGTGACATGATGCAATTTTGAAGATCGCGATGGCCGTGCTCCGCAGCCCGCGGAGGCGGTCATTGGATGCATTTGAAAGAGGCAGACCTGGACCACCAATTGCTGCATCTTGGCACCTTTGAAACGACCCCAGGGGGCTATATATGTGGGAGTGAGCCTCACATTGCCACTGCTCACAGACCCTGCTGCCTGAGACCCCTTACCTGCTGCTGCCTCCAGGGACTGCTGCCAGAGACCCCTCACCTGCTGCTGCCTACAGGGACTGCTGCCAGAGACCCCTCACCTGCTGCTGCCACCAGGGACTGCTGCCTGGGATCCCTCGCCTGCTGGTGCCTCCAGGGACTGCTGCCTGAGACCCCTCACCTGCTGCTGCCTCCAGGGACTGCTGCCTGGGATCCCTTGCCTGCTGCTGCTTCCAGGGACTGCAGCCTGAGACCCCTCACCTGCTGCTGCCTCCAGGGACAGCTGCCTGGGATCCCTTGCCTGCTGCTGCCTCCAGGGACTGCTGCCTGAGACCCCTCACCTGCTGCTGCATCCAGGGACTGCTGTCTGAGACCCCTCACCTGCTGCTGCCTCCAGGGACTGCTGCATGAGACCCCTTGCCACCAAAATCCCTGCTGTTGTCTCATGTCCACAGTGATGGCAAGGACAGAGAAGATCGGTGCCAGTCCCTTCACGAGTGAGGAGCTGGAGGTCCTGGTGGACAAGGTGCTCACACAGTACCCAAGGCTATATGGTGCCCCAAATGTTGTGGTAAGTCTTTAACAGTGGTGGGGCAGGTGGGCCACACATGTAGTTGGACTGATGCAGTATGTGCCTGGGAGTGTAGAGTAGTGTCATGCACTGCCTGACATGCTGTCTCCAGTGGGAGGGTGTGTGCACCCAATGCCACAGCTTTCCCTCTCTGCACATGTATGCATGAGTAACCGGTGTTGTGTTGTCAGCCATACAGTGACACAGAGGCTTGTTCATGCTGTAGTCAGGACAGTGATTGCTTGGCTGGATGGCTGTGTGTGCCCCTGTAATCCATCTCAGGGTGAGCCCAGCTGGGCAGCTCAGTCCCCGCCTACAAAGACAAGGACAACTCACTGAACTTACAGAGTATGACATCAGTCTTGTCACATTGCACTCCAGCTATGGTCCATCTCAGCAATGTGGTTTGCACACAACTGCCCTTGTGATTTGCATTTTGTATTTGTGATATCATGTCCATCCATGTGACCACCATGACACATTCAAATATTCACAGGACAGGGACATTGATGGCTGCGCAGTCTTGGACACAGTGAGTCCACCCCCAAACACAGGTTGACATGTGATGTATGTGTTGCTCAAGCCAACAATGGACTGGATATGTGGGCAGGCTATATGGGTGTTTCAGTGCCTGCATCCTGCATGTGTGTGAGATGTGCAGGGACTGTGTTCCCCCTCACATCTGCATGCTTTAACATCAGCTTTTCCCATACGGGGGTCCCATGTGGGCTGTACTATAGTCTCTGATTGGCCTATTGTTGGATATGTGATGATTTTGTATCTTGCTGATATGCTAATAGATGTCGGTACATGACACTGTGTCCCTGATCATTTTTCCCTCTTGTCTCCCATGCCTGCAGCTCAAGGTACACCAGCGTAAGGCCGTGTGTAGGGCCATTGCAGCGGAGGTGCGAGCCCTGGGGTCTCAAACCGACGGCGCACCCACTGCCACAAGAGATGGGACGACATCCGCCGGCTGGCAAAGAATGTGTCGGAGATGACCCTGGGGCTGCCTCCTCGCACTGGGCGTCTGGCACGGTGCAGTATGACACCACTAATGGGGCGCATCTTGGCGGTGACACAGCCTGTGCTGGATGCACGTTTGAAGGAGCATCAGCAGCAAGCCAGGGGTGAGCATTTGGGGAGTCTGAGTTTGGCTGGGAGTGGCGGCATGTGTACAGAGCCTGTGCCAGCGCTGGCCTCTGTGATGTTGGTAGTGTGATGCTGTGGCATGTAAGTGGCTGCTGGCTGGGGTGCCTGTGGCATGCATTTGCACTACTTGTACTTACAAATGTGATTCGGATGCTGTGCCTTCACATTACATTCTGAGTTGTGCTCTTCAGGTTTCTTCTGCATTGGGGTAGTCTTGGGAATCCCATTGGAGGGAACGGCAGTGAGCCCAATCTGACTGTACGTACATCAATGCGTCCATTGCATGCACCCATATTGGGGAGGGCTAGACATCTTACAACAATGTTCAGCATTCTATTGCCCCAAAGTACGACATTGTGGGTGGCATGGGCTAATGTCTATTGTGGACTGTCTTGTTGTAGTCTGGGTCTGTGTTGTCCCCTCCTGTTCCATCCAGTTCTGTCATTGGCAACAAGTAGTGTGCCCCATCATGTCCCTAGGTGTGCTCAAAACTAGTTGTGTGTCTGTTTGAACAGAGCCACAAGCAGGGTGTTGTGCTGTGTGGTCATCACATGGCTCACTCATGCCTGAGTTTCCAGTTTCCACGCACTGCTTACGTCTATGTAGTGAATTGGTACGATGTGATTGCACAGGGTGTGCAACATGTAGATTTGCTCAACTTTTGTCATGCATTGCTTGCATATGTTTGTTCTGTTTTTGCCACTGACCTGACCCTACATCTCTCTCTCCCATGCAGCATCACCTGTGGTTACGGAGGGACAGGAAACGGACACCAGTGGGGGTGAAACTAGCACCACAGCTGCCCAGGAGTCCAGTGACACAGATGTCACCAGCGCCTCAGAGGGGGCAGGAGTCTGCTGCAGAAGTCCCAGCCTGAGACTCAAAGCACCACATCATCCGATGCCAGCGGGGCTGCATCCATGTCGGAGGGCACAGGGATCGGGTACTCTGCTTGGACTTCCACCACACAGAGGCTAGTGCCCACCCTCCCAGCCACTTCCTCTGGTGCTGCCCGTGTCTGCCTCAGTAAGAGGGGAAGAGTGTCCTTCACCCCTGGCACTGCTGCCCCTGCCCCTGTCTCCCTGCTTCCATCAGTGCTGAGTCTGTGGACCTTTTGTGCCAGCTGTGTGTAGGCCAGACAGCTCTCCTCAATGCCTTCATTGACCACGACAAGAAATTGGCCCAGGTGTTTGCTTTCATGGAGGGCATACATTCCGACGTGGGTGGGCTGCACCAGACAGTCCAGGTTTTGTCATCAACAGTGACATCTGCCCTGCAACTGGCAAATTCTCACAGTCCAGTCCCAGTCCCTTTGTCCACACCGTGGGCAGTGGCCACGTCTGACGATAGTGACCCACGGTCCACATACATCAAAGTCACGATACAGCACACGGAGCACACAGCAGCAGCAACCCAAGCGGTCCCGGGCGCAGACACCATCCCGACAGAAGACCAAAGGCACCCCAGAGCACAGGGATAAAAAGCCTGTCAGGCGAGACCAGTGGACAATTAGCAAAGCAGCAGACCTCAGGCACACATAACTCAGTGGCATCCCCATCCAAGGACTCTCCTGCCCCTAAATGATTAGTGCAAAGATAATCGTACAGTGTCTGTACCCACCAAGAAGGTGGTGCATGCCAAGGGTACACCTAGGAAGGGCTCCAAGGCAGTATCGCCAACCACCTCGACTCCCATTCCAAGCCCAGGGAAGCAGGGGCCGGAGGGCACTGTAGGGGTAACACCTAATAAACAGGGGAGGGAGGGGCAGAGGCGAAGCATGGCAAAGCGTTCTGCTGAGTCCAGCACATCAGCTGAGGGGCTGCCAGCACCTGCTGCAGCAGTGGTGGTGAGTGTGCCTGTTGTGCCCACACCCCTTCCCATTGATCCACAGTCAGTCAAGCCATTTAGGATCCCCAAGAAGTGGAAGGGCACCCCTCCACAATCTCCCAGCCACACCTTGTCTCCCGTCTGCATGACTCCACCTCCACGTGCCACTACACCAACTGGTCCAAACAGCCCTCCAGCTTGCCAAGCCACTGATAGCTCTACCTCAGCTGTTCCACTCTCTCCCCATCAAGTGACCTGGCAGTCCCTAAAAACACAGCCAGCTCCCAATCCGCCTGACAGCCAAGTCTGAGTAGTAGTCACCCTCACACCCCTGTGTCTCACACAGGTGGGCCTGTACTACACATTGTCACCCCCTGACTGTGTTGCTGACCATGGAAAGGTACAGTCGCACACATTTCCTGTGCAGCTTCTCATGGACTCAGTCTGCAGTTTGTCATGCCCACTGGCCTTGTCGTTCACTGCTGTTTTGCCCTTGCCTGTGCAGCTTCTCATGGACATACTCTGCACTCTGTCCTGGCCACTGGCCTTACTGTTTTGCCCATGCCTGTGCAGCTTCTCATGGACATACTCTGCACTCTGCCCTGGCCACTGGCCTTGTTGTTCACTGCTGTTTTGCCCTTGCCTGTGCAGCTTCTCATGGACATACTCTGCACTCTGCCCTGGCCACTGGCCTTGTTGTTCACTGCTGTTTTGCCCTTGCATGTGCCGCTTCTCATGGACATACTCTGCACTCTGCCCTGGCCACTGGACTTGTTGTTTTGCCCTTGCAGCTTCTCATGGACATTCTCTGCACTCTGCCCTGGCTACTGGCCTTGGTGTTAACTGCTGTTTTGCCCTTGCCTTTGCAGCTTCTCATGGACATACTCTGCACTCTGCCCTGGCCACTGGCCTTATTGTTTTGCCCTTGCCTGTGCAGCTTCTCATGGACATACTCTGCACTCTGCCCTGGCCACTGGCCTTATTGTTCACTGCTATTTTGCCCTTGCCTGTGCAGCTTCTCATGGACATGCTTTGCATTTTGTGCCTTACTCTTCTCTTCTATTTGGTGCCTATCTGTGCAATGTGTGAATAAAGACAGTTGCTCCAGTTGTCTATTTTGTCAGTGTCCTTACTGAATAAAGTTCTTTTGCTGTGTGTAAATGGTTTACTGTGCCACATGGTCTGTGTGGCACTTCAACATGGTCAATGTTTGGGCTCACTTGCTCTCTTTTTGTCAGGGGTGACAGGGACTTCAGTTCTTCTTGGCCCAGATACTTGTGGTGGCAATGGTGTAAATTTCGAATGGTTAGCAGTAGTCATTTACTTGATTAATTCATGTTGTCTCTATTGTACACATCGGGTTTGGGGGCACTGCCAGCACAGGGTGGGTTTCTGCACACAGTATTGCAGGCAGGCTGTCCAGGGTCATCATGTGTGTGTTCTTCCTATTTGTGTGCCCAGTAGTGTATGTGTGCGGTCATCTTGTGATGGCCAGTCATCCTAGTCCCATGGCTTACTTTCCATTTGTGCTCTTGGATGGCCAGGTAGTGTGCAGTGTGAAGGGGGTTAGTTTGTGGGGAGTGTTGATGTGTGCATGCCTATGCAATGTCAGCTACACACATGTGTCACCCAGGAGTTGTGTGCCTGTTGTTTTGATTGTTCATCCCTGTGGATGTGGTTGCATGCCCATGTGTGAGTTGTATGTTGTGCACTGTGCAGTATGTTGGTGTGTCCTTGCAGTTCTGTCTGACTCCTACTTGTTGTTTTGTCACTTGTGAGTATGCAGAGGGTGTTACTGGCAATTCAGTGTTGTGTTTTGTTGCACATCCATGTGCCTGGTGGCTGTTTGTGGGGTCTGTGCAGACCTGCTGCTCCACACTGCCATTTTGGTTGTGTTTTCTCATGCCTTGCTGCCCCATGGTGCCTTCTTGCCTCCAGTGTGGCATGTTGTGTGTTTTGTCATGCCATCCCCTATCTGTGCTTCAGCTGCCTACCCATTGTGGGTCTGCACTCCCTCTCTTTGTGTATGTTACACTCCTGCCATGTCCCCTACTGACATGCAGTACACTTCAATTTGGTGTGAGCTGTCCCCTTGGTTTGTATGTGTGTGTGCCTCCCCATGACTTCATTTGTGCCACTGTGCTTTGTGGTGCAGTTCCTTGCCCAGTGTCAATGTGTCACTCAGTGCATTTCCCCAATGGGTCATGTGTGATGTTCTGGTGCTGTTTGTCAGTTATGGTTGCTGATATGCAGTTCAACTGTGTGTGCTGCCCAGTCCTGTGGTCAAATTGTTTCCACCTTTGTGTCCCAGACTTGTGCATCTAATGGGTGTTGTGTTGGATGTATGTGTGTTGTTTGTGTTATTGCTTCACTTCCTGGGTGTGCTGTTGTCTTTATGCTGTGCTGTATGGTGTTGTGTGGGTGCTGTTCTGTCACTGATGTCTGTGTCTGTCTGGTATGCTTGATGTGCACACACAGCTTGTTGTGCATGCAGTGCTGCGTGTGTATGTTGCCTGGTGTGCATCCCATGATGTCATGCTATGTGATTTTTCTGCCTGTGCATCTGTTGTTTGTTTGCTGTGGCTGTGTTGTTCTGTGATGGTGCACTTCTTGTGTGTGTTGTGATATGTGCATTGTTCCTGAGTGATGAGGTTGTGCACTCCTGTTGTGTCTGTGCTCCCATTGCCTTTCCCCAGTTTAGCTACACAGGGCATGACGGTTGTTGTTGTTGTGGCTCTGTGTGTGTTTCTGTTGGGTTATGTGTTTGTCTGTTGTATTTGTTTCCACATTTGTGGTGGCATCCCTGTGTGTGTGTGTGTGTGTTTGTGTGATGTTTGTGGCTGAGCCCAGGGTGTGTGGTTGTTTGTGTGTGTATTGCCTCTCAAGTATTGCCAGCCTTCAGTGTGTTTGGCACTGGTGTTGTATGCTGCTGGTGTGTGTGTGTAGATTCTTACTGGTGTTTTTCAGTCCTGAGGTGTGTAGATGGTCCCTGTGTGTAGTGCCGCTGGTATACTCCTGTGAAATAGTTGTATGGATGTGTGGCTGTTCCCACTTTGACTTCAGGGCCTTCCTTTCATCCTTTCATCCTTGTGCCTATACATGGTTTTCCTTGCTGTCTCCCTGTGTTGTTGCATTGAGCTGTCTGTGGTTTGATTTCACTGACTGTGCCAGCCATGTGTGCTTTGATGGTGTGAGGGTGTTGTGCTCTGTTCCTTGTGTTGATGTGATGTATACATGCTTGTTGTGTGTCTCCGTGGCCTTCCAGTTGTGTGCAGCCCACTTTGGTTTCCCTATTTTTTGTGCTCCATTGCTGTTGGCATGTGGGGTGTGTATGTGTGTGTGTGTCAGTCTGAGATATGTATGTGTGACTGTGCGGGCTGTGTGCCCATTTGGATGTTGATTCCTTGTGTGTGTTCATTTGTTGCTTGTTCTCATTGCTTTTTCCCTGAGTGTGGTGTTGTGTGTGTTTCCCTGGCCCTGTGCTAATGTGCTGTGTGTTGTGTGTTCCTGTGCAGCCACTCCTGCATTGTGTGTCTCCATGATTGTTTGTTGTGTGGTGCAGGGTGTGTATTGCCCTGGCTTATTGTTGTGCATGGGCTGCACAGGGGGGGCACATGGCATATACCTTCATGGGGTGTGCTAGTGTGTGGTGGGAGTGGGTGTGGTCCTGTGGTATTTGTGCCCTGCCCATGCCTGGCACTGGCCCTGCCTTATGCATTGTGCGCATGTATTTGCTTGTGTTCGCCGCTGCGGTGACGTGACCGGGACATTGCTTCATGGTGGCGGTAGCTGTGTGTCCAGGATGCAGCAGGGTGACTTTGTGGCAGGTGGGTGATGTGAGGGTGCCCTTGTGGATGTGTCCCTCTCCCCCCTAGGGTGTCTGATGTGAATTTGGACCCTGTGTCAGGCCGTGGGTGGTGTGTTGTGTAATTGCGTACCTGCGGCATTGTCCGCAGCGGTCCATGAGTTCCTGGTGATGTAGCAGGTACAGCACCGGAAAAACGTGTAGAGCTGGGTCCATGGCGGTCGTGACCAGGACTCTGGTTGGGCGGTGTCTCCGCTGCGGTGCGTCTGCTTGCTTGAGTCATCCTAATTTCTGGAGCGGGGTGGACGTCATTCTGCATGGCGGAGGGTCTCCATTGGCTCCCACCGCTTTGGTGGCGGGCGCACTTTGATGGCGGTGCGCGTCGCACTGCGGTGGTCAGCAATTGGCCTATGTTTGACCATACTAATATGGCAGGCGTGATGTCCGCTGCTGGCGGGCGGAAAAAGGCATTTTTCCGCACCGCCAGCTTGAGGTGCCTGCCACTGGGTACAGGGATCAACAGGGGGAACCATAGGTGCTGCTAGTCCGCCATCCGGAGGCCTTGCACCCATGGGTCCCTGCTGGGGGCACCCAAAGTCAAATTCCCACAGCCTTTCTGTGTCGGAAAGGTCGGCACAGAAAGGCTGTGGGAATCTGCCATCATAAACCCTCTGGCGGAAAGAGCCGCCCTAGGGATTGCAGGCCCCTTTCCAAATGGAGAGCCCATCGTAAGCCGTTTGGAAATCCTGTTTTGGGTTAATTTCTGACCGACTCCATCCAAATGGGTCGGCCGGAAATTAATCTAAACAGGCGATTACGATGCCGTAGGAAAGGCTCCGACCGAGGGTTGGAGACATTTCCTATGGCATCATAATCGGCCCCTTAGAGTCCTTGCATTGATGAGCAGAGTTGATTGTCATGTCAGAAAAAATTCTGTTGGAAAATTCCATACTTATTTCAAAAGTTTTTCCTGAATTGCTTTGCTCAATATGTTTTCCGTAGTACAAAAATCCGAAAAGTTAACCAGTAATTTTCGGTGATATTTAGCATTAGTGGAGGTGTGGAAAGGCACTCGATGTGCTCAAACACTAGTTAAGTCTTGCATGTGTTCAGGAAGGACATCTTTTTTGATCTACGTCATTCATGTAAGTGATAGATTCTACAGTGTTTTCTTTATGTTCATGGACTCCGGTGATCCTTAAATTGGACCTTCTGGAGTAGTTTTTCAACTCCTCCTTCTTATTTCATAACACCCTCACATTTTTTTCAAATGTTTCCACCACCAGAGTGGTCTCTGTAAATTTAGCTTTCCAATTTAGAATTTGTTGCTCCATTTCCTCCACTCTGTCCAGTACATGGGTGATTTTTTCATCTAATTTGGTTAAACGACCTGACATCTGCTTTGCTATTTCTTTCTGTGCAGCTTTGATCTGCTTCATTTCCCCTAATACCTGACACAGTATCTTTTGTAAAGCACTAGGGATTTCATTTTTTACTACAGCATTCCCTTTAGTCTCCCTTGTCTCCCTCTCCTGGCTGTGCAAATCGAAAAAGTATTTTACTGCCTCGAAACCTTTCCCTGCTCCCAATGTCATGTTTGTTGAAGCTGTATTTTTTGTGTGCGATGTCTTGTCTTGTTTTCACCGGTAGATCTATTTCTAATCTGGTGTCCTCCGCAGTATTAGTATTATTTGATTTATTAAGAATGAGGGGTAACAATTCTAAGGATTTATCAATTTCAGATGAACAATGTATCGCTTGGACCTTATCTTGTAGCCCTGTTAAATCATAATGTACAATATTTCTAGCACGTGAAATACAAGAGGAGGCCCCATTGCCTTTCTCTACTTTGTAAGCACTTTCCTGTGAGCTGTCTGCCCAACAAGTTTTTTCCTCCTTTCTAAAAGTGTTGTTTTCTTCGCTGCATTGTATTTAGCATTTGTCCTTATTTCTTCCTGTACTACATTCATTGGTTGCATTATTGGTTGCATTATTTCCCCCTCCACACATCCTTGTATTTCTGCTTTGGAGAATACACCTGTTTTTGAGCCTGGTACCACTTCTTGCAAGATTTACATATATTTCTCTTTTAAATGAGCTTCACAACCAATACTGCTCCCCTGAGGATTGCTTGCATATAATTGTGATTTTGTTCACGGTTAAACCAGCTTTACGAACTTTAGTTTTCCCTTTAAACAACTTTGAAGGTATAGCTCAGCCCTGTTTTAGGTACTTGCTAGCATGTGTGCAGGATATATAGAGTGCTTTTTGGCCCCAGTCTCTATATGTAGCCTAGTAGTTATAGTTTAAAGGAGCTGAAAAACAGTTCCACTCTGCGATGAATCAGCACATCAAGCAGAAAGCGCAGATTCTGAGTCACAGAGTCAAACTCAAAATCTTTTGCCTCTGTGGTGCACACCACACCTAATAATTTGACCACCCCTGACTTTCCTACTTCCTTCTGACTCGCTACAGCCACTCTAAAGGAGCATCGAGGGAGCCCCGCTCTTATTGCGGCTTGATATGGCTGCAATATTACTCCGGAGCCCCAGGCTAGCGCTGCTTTGATCCTGCCTCTCACCACCCCGATATCACCAGCGTTCTCGGCGTCTGCTTTGGGATTCTCCCGACCTGCTTTGAAGCCGCTTCTCAGGCAGGTGTGGAGAGAGGAAACAGGACAGGGTCTGAAACCTACGTGCGGCGCATTGAGGGTAGCGTATTCAAGAAGTTTCCCGAGCGAGAGTATATCTTTGTATGGATCATAAAACTGCAACCAGATTACTTCACAATATGTCTCACGTCTCTTACTATAGCGTTGCTGGGCTGTGATAGGAGAGTTTATGGCCAAGTGGCCCCATCACACAGGTTGTTGTCATCCTGACTTGGGAACAAGTCTACTTTCCAACACCAATCCTAGACTTGTGGGACATGGGGACCCTAAGCCTGCCTCTTGCAGAGACACCAGCTCACTCAGTACAAGTAGAGACACAAATCCAGAAAATATTTACATGTCTGTGCTCTCTTAACTGGAGCCCAACCACGGGCAAGAGGAGGAAATGTGTATCATCTAAAAACGTGTGGGGCATATTTACAAGCCGCTATCGCCACAGGAATGTAACTTTTTCCTGTGGCGATAGGGGCTTTGCCTTATTCAAAAGGCAGCATTAAGCCCCTTAAGGTGGCATAGCACCGCTTGTGAATAAGGCCCCCTTTCACGCTACACTTAGAGGCCAATTATGATTTCAGTCGGAATTTCTTCTGACCGAATCAGTTTCTGAATCGTTTCCAACGGAATCAGGTTCTGCGAGTCCGACCAACCAATTACGATGCTTCCCAACATCGTTTGTTCGGACTCACATCGACTTCAACGGGAACCTGTGTTCCGACCGAATACGCAGGCTCCCATTGAAGAAATGGGTGGGTGGGGAAAATCTTGCAGCCTGTGGCAGTCACCCCATGGTGCCTGCCACACTGTGCATGGTTGCAAAGAGGGGTCCCTTGTGTACCCCCAGGAGCCCCATTCGGAAGGCTCCGGGTGAAGGGAAGCCTGCTATGGATCCCTAAGTGAGATTCGGACAGCTGATCCATGTCGGAACACCCAATTCAGAAAGACTGTCCGAATCTGACATCGTAATCGCTTGGTCAGAAACACAGACCATTGACCTGTATGAGAAGGTTCAGAATGACTCGGTTCCTCCGAATGCCATTCGGAACGGACTCGGAAAGTCTGAAAGCATACCGAACATCGTAATCGCTCATTCGGAAAGCTTTACAAATCGATCAGAAAGATGGGTTCCGAATTGGATTTGGCAGACCCAAACACAATTCAGAGCATTTCCGAATGACATTGTAATCGACCCATTAGCATGAAAGGGGTGGGCAATGGGTGTTGTGGTGGACATTCCACCGCAACACCCATTGATTTTGACACTGCCCCATATTTACAAGGGTGGCGTAAATATGGGTCAGCACCAAAATTACGACCAGGAAAAACCTGGTCTTCATCTGGCGAAACGAGGAGAAATGGTTTACTTCTCCTTGTTTTGCTGTTTCTATGTGTGTTGAATTGTGCAGCACACAGACACAGCAAAACACCATGTATGATTGTTTATGTGCAGGAAGGTGTCCCTTCCTGCACATAAACAATCATCTTAAAAATGGCGAGTTGCAACAAGCAGTACATATAGAAGTTACAAATCGCCATTTTTGATTGCTTATGAGCAGGAAAGTGTCCCACCTGCCAGCACATAAACAATCATTTGCCACACCGCATAGTACAATGGTACCTGCATTGGCGTTAGGCAGCTAAATTTAGCACCAGCGCAGGAGAAACACAGGGCTGCACCGTATTGTTGTAAACACGGTGCAGCCCTGCGTTTCTAAATTGACGGCGCGGCGTTAGCCTTCTTGGCTTAACACTGCGCTCCGTCACTTTAGTTGTAAATAAGCCCCCAGGTCTTAACATGGCAAAAGAAGGAGGAATGCTTTATTTTCTCGCCTTTGTTCTGTTTCTATGTGTGCTGCATTGTGCAGCAGACATGGAAACAGTAAAATGCCATGAATTATTATTTATGCGCAGGAAGGTGTCCCTTTCTGCACATGAATAATATTTCCCTGCAACGAAGGCACCCTTGCACAATGGTGCAAGAGTGGCTGCGTTGGCGCTAGACAACTACATTTAGTGCCAGCACTAAGGGCAGAAGCGGCCGTCATTATTCACGGTTGGTGGGCCAGGTGCGGCCTTGCAGCATTGTGATTGTTTTTGAGCATCCTGGTTTGACGCTCAGCCAGGGAATGGGGGCCTGGGCTTGTTCTCCATGCAGGCTGTAATGCAGCCTGTATGGGGAAAGTACACATGACTGGTTTTGGCGGTCTGAGATGGCCGACCAAACAGTCATTGCACACATAGGAGTGGGCAAACCACTCCTCCTCTGCCCTGCACTGAGAGCAGAGAAGCCCCGCCCACCTGCCTGCAAAGGAACCATAAAATGATAATAACTCATGGGCCTATTAGGATGGCAGTCGGAAATTCTCCCCATCCGCCATGGTAGTGGGAAAAGAATGCCCGCAAGGACCGCGGCATAACCGCCGGTCGAATTAGGATGCTCCGCAGTCGAAATCCGACCGCGGCGGTCAGATTCTGGCAATTAACATTGTGCCGGTTACTGCTGCCAGCAGCACTGTCGCGGTGTGAAAAGGAGTATGTCATGCATGTCACTGCACTGCGTGGCAGGCACTGCACAGTGCTTGCCACCTGGTACAGGGACATGTAGGAGGGTACCATGGGTACCCCCCCAGTGCACCCACACCCCCCCAACACATTGGGGGCCCGCAATGGGCCCCCAGAGACATTCTCCGCATGCCTTTCCATGGCGGTTCCAATGTCGCAGAAAGGCTGGCTACTGCCGGTATCATAATCATGCCGGCAAAGCCTGGCCCTGCACTGGCATCATTGTAGCGGTCCAGTTCCGCCCGCTAGGCATGCATGCGGACTGGTACCGGCAAAAAAGTGGCGGGCGGAGATTCTCACCACCGCGGTCATCGCCGCCATGATAATGGGACTGGCGGTTTTCAGGGTTGCCATCGCGGGCGGATGTCCGTCGCTGGTCCGGCCGTTGCCACCACTGGCCTGGCGGCGGCCATCCGTGAGCCATCCTAATGGACCCCTTAGTTATTGTAATTTTACATTTCCTTTACTGCACTGCTCAAAAGCAGTGGGGCGGCACTCCTCCGCCATAGCAGAGGAGCCACCCCTGGCTAAGGGAAAGGCAGGGGTGCGCAGTATTCTCGTGAATATGGCGCATCCCTGCATTTGGAAACTGTCGGAGCAAGGCGTTAGCCTTCTTGGCTTAAGGCCACGCTCCGACAGTCTGGTAAATGTGCACACTACTTCTGTACAGCCACTGAACAACTGTCTAGAGGTCCAAGCAGCAGTAGTGTGGCCCCGTAGTTAAAGGAGTAATAATGGACAATAAGTAGATGTGGGCCTCAAATAACATCCAGGTAAATTCTGAACATGACACACAGGAGGAAGGCATGGATAGGGGAGGAGGTCGGGCATTGATGAGGTTCTGAAGTCGGGTGAGCTGTAGAAAAGCTGCAAATGGATAAATAGGAGGCTTTGTTTCACGGTCCTAGCTGGGATTGTACGTTCCCGCTTTCAAGATGCTGAGGTGCTGATTTGCATAAGAAGGATCCACGAGGCTTGTGTGTACCGTCAGGGAAGCAATGCAAGGATTATCGTTATTCCAGGCAGAATAAAATATTTCCAGTTTGAGCTCCCCTCGCGCAATGAAAAAAATAATGCCATTTAGCGGGCCCTTTTCAGTAATCTGTCCCCGCCACTAGGCGACATTTGAAGGCTATTACTACCTTGCTTTATGGAAGCGTTGGCCTTGACCATCCGGTGCTCAGTGCTTCATTTGTACAAAGAATCAGTGCTAGGGCCAAAATTATTTCCTTTGGGGATGGCTCGAGCCTGCACCACCTATTGTCCTTACAGCGATGCGAGCGCACCTGCTGCCCAAGAACTATCACACTCCAAGAAATGTGACAATTTGTCTTGTCTATGTCATTCAAAGCTGTAAGAATAGCATGGATGAGCTGGTTTTATTATTTTCAAATGTATTTTTCATTTTAAACACTCGGCTGATATGTTTTACTTAAAAATAGACAGACAGTGCCACCATGTGCTGGCCTGTCAGAATATTTTTTTTGGGGGGGGGGGGGGGGGGGAGTTTTATATAGTATGAACTCGACCCGAAGGTATCAGAGCGCTTTACATGAGCACCAGTTGCATTACCAACGAACACATTCATTTTTTTTAGGCACGGTGAGATTAAGGACCTAACTACAATAACAGTCGGAAAGCCTCTGACCATTGGTCCAAGGCTTTCCGACCGAAATTGTAGGTTTAATGTCTGCCCTCTGTATTATGATGATGGCAGTCGGAGTTTAAAACGGCTGGGGAATCCGATGCGATTCCCAGAAAGGCCTCATAATCCCTTAAGGATGGCGTTTTCTCCGTCGGGATTATGATGTTGGTGTCCAATAGCCAATCCATGCTGGCTTTTTCCGACAAGGATTGGCTTTCAGAAACTGACTTTGGGGGCCCTAGCAGGGCCCCCTTTACCCCTGGACCTGCGTATTTGGTCCTGGGGGCACCTATGGAGCCCCCCTAAACATCCCTGCCCCGTTTGGCAAGCTTCAAGGTGCCTGCTACACAGTGCAGGTATGTTAGGCAACATCAATTTTTCAATGGGGGCTCCTGCTGCGTGTATTTCTGTCCCAAGCCCAAGCTACCATAGAAAAATGGATCTTTCTGACCGCACTGTGGGACCGATTATGATGGCGGACGGACTGGAGTCCGTCCGCCATCGTGGTTGGAACCGGGACCGTCCTCAATACATGCGGCGGTCCCGCACACCAAATTAGGATGCGACCGCCACAATGGTGCTCGCATTTTGCATTTTAACATTGCACCGCGAAGTTAAAATGTCATGTTGTGCATTTCACTGCACTACGTGGCAGGCACCACACAGTGCCTGCCACTTGGTGCAGTGAAATGACCAGTGCAACCACACCTCCCCCAACACCAGGGGGCCCGCAACGGGCCCCCAAACCCAATCTCCACCAGCCTTTCAATGGCGGTTTATCTGCCACAGAAAGGCTGGTGGAGACAGCATTGTGATCTGGCGGACGGTGCCTGCTACTCACCGCCCCCATTTCATTTATGCAGACCGTTCCACCAGGCCTGTGGTGGTTCCGTGGCAGACGGTCTTTGCGTCTGCCACGGTCCGAGTGTGATTCCCTCCGCCATCGTAATGTGGCAGGGGAAAATCGCGGTCCGATTGCGGAAGGACCGCCACCTCATGGCTGGCAGTGACGGGCCTTCCGCAATCATAATCGGCCCCTGTGTGTGGTCACATCCAAATGATGTGGCCAGAACCACCGAACTGAGGTTGGTGGGTTCCCATTCCGCAACAATGTCAGGTCCGCCTGACATCGTAATCAGGGCCCAAGTGATTTGCCCAGAATCACAGAGTGTTGAGCGTCCCTGCTGAGACACAAACCCGGTTCCCCAGCCTCGAGGTCGACTGCTCTAGCCGTTAGGCCACATCTTAAGTGGCCACAGCCTAAGTGCTGGTGTTTAGAAATAAGTGCGGGTGCCAAGCACCGATAACAACCGGCACAAATTAAACACTGCAATTTCTGTAGCTCGGTATATTGCAGTGAAATCTGTATGTTGAGAAGGTTATTTTTGCAGAATGTTTGGGATCCATGTCGCGACTGATGTGATATGTTATCCTAAAGGGAGTACTGTGCCCCTACTCTAAAATCAGCCCTGACTAAAATGTTCAAATCACGTCCGCACTGCAAATGGTCTTGACTAGAATGGTGCCATGGAAGCACGGTTCCGTCATGGCTGCCCATCCTGATCAGGGATGGATAAAATTGTATTATTTCCATCTGTGGTAAGCGGGTGCAAAATCTGCTTGTCCCGAATTGGGAAAAGGGGGCGAGGGGATGCGGGCAAAATGTCCTGCAATACAAGAATTCCTCATTTCGGGCTTTATGAATTAAGATGATGTATTAAGATGATGTAAGAGGAAAGCAGAGGCTGACCATTGTATTTAGCTTAAGGTAATCAAACTATGGGGCATATTAACAAGCCAGGCGATAACATTATCGCCGCTTTAGCGGCAGAAAACTGCCGCTAAAACGGCGATAATGGGCTTGATAATATGCTCTATTGAATTCCAATTGAAGCCCATGTTAGATGTAAAGGACATCTAACATGGGCTTCAATTGGAATTCCATAGGGCATATTATCAAGCCCATTATCGCCGTTTTAGCGGCAGTTTTCTGCCGCTAAAGCGGCGATAATTTTATCGCCTGGCTTGTTAATATGCCCCAAAGTTAATTACAATGGACGGGCTCTTGACACTGTTTTTCAAAACAACTTTCCCAGCAGGGGATCTTGAGTGTGGCACCTGCCTGCCAGAAGGACCCTGCAGGCCGGCACTGCACACTGACGGCAATGATGGAAGTTGTTGCTTTGAAATACTCTGCCAGGAGTCCGGGCAATGTATTTACCTTAATGCAGTCACAATTAAAATATATACATTGCCCAGACCCTTCACAGTGCATCAAAAAGCAACTGTTCTTTGTTTCATCTCAAAGGACAGCAGCTCATGTCTAATTCTTTTTTGTGGCTAAAAAGACAGGCAAATTCTCATGTTTCGCTTTCCATAGGGGCATTTCAGCCACTGGTCTTGCTCTAAAAGCAGCAGCTAGCCTGTAGCCCACTGGGGAAATGCCAGAGTGACCAGTGTGAGTTTCCCCATTTTAACGTAGCTAAGCATATTTATGTTTATGTCTAATGTGCCATCTGGTGGAATAATAAAAAACTGCACACCAGCATTGTCAAATGTGCTTTCTACAGATGGGGTGGCCTATGGGAGATGCTTATGCGGATGAAACTGCTAAAAGAGCTGCATTGTCTCCAAACCAATTGCCCTGCATGTTGAATGGATTTTCTGTACGTATACAACGTGTCTCTATTTCAGAAGCAGGCATTTGAGAATGAATAACAGTCTTGGATCGAAGAGAATTGTAAAAGGGGCTGTAATGAGGTGTGGAAGAATTGATCATGGAGAGTGTTAGCCGTGAAATTCTTGCTCCCTAACCTTGCCCATTTGTACCATGGTCATGCACATGTCAAAAGGAATGATATGATTTGTGCTGCAGCAACCCACTAGTTTACTCTCTTCTTCCCTTCTGTAAAAGGAAGTCAGTGCTTCCACACTCTGGCACCTTGGCACCTGTTATGTCTCTTGCCACTGTCCGGTCTATCCCTTCCTGCCTAACGGCTCCACTGAGCCAGTGGGAGCCACAACTGTTGGGTGGGCCTCCCGCTTCAGAGTCTGTGCGCCTTTATTGCCTTAGGATGCAGCCCCTTATTCTCACTGCTATCAACTCTAAAAACGGTCTTGGGGAGACCTGAAATGGACCACCACTGCGTACACTTCCACGTCGACAAATCCACTGCCCCCAACCCTGCACCTCGCCCTCCATGAAGGAACTGGAGTAAGGTCACAGAGGAGCACCTCAACTCCACCCTCATCCGTGATGCCCCCCACCTCGACCAATGCCAACCCTGCAGCCAAAGAACTTCACAGATGGATCACCATCTACGCAGACAAGATTGCCCCAACGCAACTCCGACAGACAGCGCCCCAGGAAGGTCACCTGGTTCACCGTCGACCTCCAAGAATCCAGACGCACCTGCAGACGTCTCGAGAAGAATTGGAGAAACAGCAAAACTCTAGAAGTCCACACCACATACAAGAATGCCAAAACAGAATACTACCAACCCATCAGATCCACCAAAATAACCTTCATCCGAAACAAAATCAACGCCAACAACAGCAACTCCAAGGAACTCTACAGCATCATCCAGGAATTCACCAAGGCCCCCAGCAAAGCCACGGAAGTCACACCATCCCAGGACCTCTGCAATAAACTCGGCTCCTTCTAAAAGATCCCGCTATGAAAACTTCAACGAACAGACTCCGGACACCGAATCCACTCTTCCTCCCAGCAACGACTTCCAGCCCACCATCTCCCCCTGGGCCCCAGTCACCACCAAAGACACCTCATCGACCATAAAAGGCATTCATTCAGGAGCCCTCATGGACCCCTGCCCTCCACACATCTTCTACAGAGCCTCCACCGCCATCGCACCTGAGCTACGAAGCACCATCAATGCCACCTTTGAAGCTGGCACATTCCCTGATGATTGGAAATGTGTAAAAGTCAAACCCCTCCTCAAGAAGCCTCCAGCAGACCCGACGGACCTCAAGAACTACCGACCCATCTCTCTCCTGCCTTTCATGGCCAAAGTCACCGAGAAGATCGTCAACGTCCAACTAATGAAATTCATCGAAGAGAACTCCATCCTCGACCCCTGCCAATCTGGATTCCGCAGCAACCACAGCACCGAGACCACCCTACTCGCCGCCACAGATGACATTCGCACCCTCTTCGACCAAGGCCACACCGCCGCCCTGATCCTACTCTACCTCTTTGCAGCCTTTTACACCATCTCTCAACACCAGACTCCATGACGCCGGTATACAGGGAACCGCCCTCACCTGGCTCCGCTCCTTCCTCACCGGCAGAACCCAAAGAATCAGACTTCCGCCCTTCCTCTCTGAACCCATAGAGATCAACTGCGGAGTACCCCAAGGATCATCGCTCAGCCCCACGCTCTTCAACATCTACATGGCCCACCTCACCACCATCATCAGACAGCATGGACTCAGCATAATATCCTATGCTTATGAAACCCAGCTCATCCTCTCCCTCACTAAGGACCCCCTCACCACCAGGCTCAGCTTCCAGGAAGGAATGAAGTACGTCGCATCATGGATGAGCAGCAGCTGCCTGAAGCTTAACTCGGAGAAGACAGAAGTCCTTGTCCTCGGCCCCTCCCCCTCTGCATGGGACAACACCTGGTGGCCCACTCCCCTTGGCAGGCCCTCCACCCCCAAATACCATGCCCGGTACCTCTGCATCATACTCGACTCCTCCCTCAACATGACCCGACAGATCAACGCGGTCGCCTCAACCTGCTTCAACACCCTCTGCATTCCTCGCAAGACCTTCAAATGGACCCCCCCCCCCCCGAATCAATAAAGACTGTCACCCATGCACTCATAACCAGCAGACTGGACTTAAGAAATACCCTCTTCCCCTGGATCAACAAATCTCTGTTCTGCAAGCTCCAGACTATATATAACACCGCAGCTGTACTCATCCTCGGTATCCCTCAACATAAACACATCAACCAACACCTGCGAGACATCGACTGGCTCCACGTTGAGAAGAGAGTAACCTTCAAGATACTCACCCATGCCTACAAATGCCTCCACAACACAGGACCCCAATATCTCAACAAAAGAATCTCCTTCCTCACACCCAAGAGCAACCACCGATCTGCCAACCTCGCCAAAACCCCATACATCCACAGAGCCAGAATGGGTGGAAGAGCCTCCTCCTACATCGCTGCAAAGACCCGGAATGAGCTCCTGATCAACATCAGATGTGCCCCCACTCTGCACATCTTCAGGAAGACCCTCAAGACCTGGCTCTTTGACTGACCAGAGCTGCACACCCTACCCCCCCCCCGCCCCCCAGCGCCTTGAGACTCTTATGGGTGAGTAGCCCTATAACTCCATGATTGATTAAATGATTGATTGGAAAAGCATGGAGGGGGCCCTTAACAGGGACCCCGGGTAAATGGGCCCATGGGGGCGGGTGCAATTGCACTTTTGTGCATGCTCTTTGTGTCATGCACGACATGGTGCATGCTACACAGTGCACGTACGTGCAGCAGGCTCTCATGAAGCGGCGGCCTGCTTGTGAGGCTCTCCTATGCGCCTAACAGACTACCACCATCAGACAGCCGCTGCACCGCCCGCCCACCCTGGATTCAACTCGGAATGGAGGTCTTCCTAGGACTGCGGTAGTGGCGGCCCCTGCCAAAGACCACCAAACTCAGAATTTGGCCCTTAATCTGTTCTTTCAGAACCTTCAACCTGATGAACTGTTACCTATATACAACAATGGCTTCTGTTTTCGATGTCAGGGCATCACACCTGCCACTTTTCACCTCGCTAATACTATTCGAGACTCGACATATGAAACTGGGGTATTTGGCCAAATATCGAATAAAAAATATTGTGAAACAAAAATATTATGTCGAGAACAGTGGGATGTCAAAAAAATTGTTGAAAGGAATATCGAAGGTAAGAATATTGTTTTAAGTGCTGTTTTTAATATTGTAAAAAATATCGAATTAGAAAATATGGTTGTATATAATATTGTTTGTAAGTGTTATTGTGTATGTATTTTATTGTAATGGTTTTGATTTGATATGTTTAATAATGTTTATTATTTAAGTGTTTAGTAAGATAATGTAATAATAATGACAATTTTGACTGTTTTATTTTCAGTTGTATTCATGTGTAAAAACAATGGTGCCGATCACGATCCTGTAAAAACCGGGTACGAACCGTCGGACGGAGCATATTCTCCGTCCGACGCGTACCCGGCCGTCAAAATATACAAACATGGAATTACGATTCGCACGGAAACACCATTTCCGTACGAATCGTACAAAACCCCGACCGATGAAAATAAACATACAAACGCGATCCGGGAAAGCGCCGACGTGACGTCGGGATGCACGCAGCCTGCCATTCACGAACCAGGAATTACGATTCGCACCGACGTCATCCCGCACGGACAATATTTTCCGGCTGCCAAAAACTGCCGGGAAATCAGGACGACGCGAACAAGGAGTACCTGTACGCGACGGAAAGACATGGACCCGAACCTACGTGTCATCCCGGCCCTCATAGCAGTCGACCTCCTCTACAGGTTCGGACGCAGACGCAGCAGAAGGTCAGAACAATTAAGGGAGGGGGGAAAGGGGGGGGGGCAGGACCAGGGGCAGGCCACAAAACCCCCACCAAAGTCACACAGCACACATGCCCTGGACATACCTGACCCCCAGGCCCTGGTCACTACGAGGGGGTGGGGGCGTGTCCAGCAAAGCCAGCGTCCGCCACAACAGAAGTGCCTGACGACGCGAACCGGCAGCACAACAATACAGGTACGTCCCGTACCCACGCCTTAAGAGCGTGGGTACGAGTCGTACCACGCCCACACCTACGTCACCCCAACAATGGCGGGACGGCTGTACCCACGTGGCAAAGGCCTGGGTACGGCCCGCACAAGCATTCCACAGCGTGGGTACGGATATGTACGGACCGTACCCCCACCCGCGTATGCATGGAGCATACCCCCCACCCCAACCGTGTATGTATGACCCGTACCCCCACCCCGTATGCATGGAGCGTACCCCCACCCCAACCGTGTATGTACGTACCGTACCCCCACCCCAACAGTGTAAGTACGACCCGTACCCCCACCCGCGTATGCATGGAGCGTACCCCCACCCCAACCGTGTATGTACGACACGTACCCCCACCTCGTATGCATGGAGCGTACACCAACCCCAACAGTGTAAGTACGACCCGTACCCCCACCTCGTATGCATGGAGCGTACCCCAACCCCAACAGTGTAAGTACGACCCGTACCCCCACCTCGTATGCATGGAGCGTACCCCAACCCCAACAGTGTAAGTACGACCCGTACCCCACCCGTGTACATATGGAGCGTACTCCCACCCAAACAGTGTAAGTACGGCCCGTACCCCCATGGAGCGAACCCACACACGTGTATGTTCTAAGCGTACATATTGTTAAATAGGAGGGGTGTGTGCAGAGTCCTCCCAGCAGTGCCCAGAGACAGGAGGGGTGGGTGCAGAGTCCTCCCAGCAGTGCCCAGAGACAGGAGGGGTGGGTGCAGAGTCCTCCCAGCAGTGCCCAGAGACAGGAGGGGTGTGTGCAGAGTCCTCCCAGCAGTGCCCAGACACAGGAGGGGTGGGTGCCTATCACTCACAGCAGTGCCCAGAGACAGGAGGGGTGGGTGCAGAGTCCTCCCAGCAGTGCCCAGAGACAGGAGGGGTGGGTGCAGAGTCCTCCCAGCAGTGCCCAGAGACAGGAGGGGTGGGTGCAGAGTCCTCCCAGCAGTGCCCAGAGACAGGAGGGGTGTGTGCCTATCACTCCCAGCAGTGCCCAGACAGAGGAGGGGTGGGTGCAGAGTCCTCCCAGCAGTGCCCAGAGACAGGAGGGGTGGGTGCAGAGTCCTCCCAGCAGTGCCCAGAGACAGGAGGGGTGGGTGCAGAGTCCTCCCAGCAGTGCCCAGACACAGGAGGGGTGTGTGCCTATCAATCCCAGCAGTGCCCAGACACAGGAGGGGTGGGTGCAGAGTCCTCCCAGCAGTGCCCAGAGACAGGAGGGGTGTGTGCCTATCACTCCCAGCAGTGCCCAGACACAGGAGGGGTGGGTGCAGAGTCATCCCAGCATTGCCCAGACGCAGGAGGGGTGTGTGCCTAACACTCCCAGCAGTGCCCAGAGACAGGAGGGGTGTGTGCAGAGTCCTCCCAGCAGTGCCCAGAGACAGGAGGGGTGGGTGCAGAGTCCTCCCAGCAGTCCCAGGGACAGGAGGGGTGGGTGCAGAGTCCTCCCAGCAGTGCCCAGACACAGGAGGGGTGTGTGCCTATCACTCCCAGCAGTGCCCAGACACAGGAGGGGTGGGTGCAGAGTCCTCCCAGCAGTGCCCAGACGCAGGAGGGGTGGGTGCAGAGTCCTCCCAGCAGTGCCCAGAGACAGGAGGGGTGGGTGCAGAGTCCTCCCAGCAGTGCCCAGACACAGGAGGGGTGTGTGCCTATCACTCCCAGCAGTGCCCAGACACAGGAGGGGTGGGTGCAGAGTCCTCCCAGCAGTGCCCAGACGCAGGAGGGGTGGGTGCAGAGTCCTCCCAGCAGTGCCCAGACACAGGAGGGGTGTGTGCCTATCACTCCCAGCAGTGCCCAGACAGAGGAGGGGTGTGTGCAGAGTCCTCCCAGCAGTGCCCAGAGACAGGAGGGGTGGGTGCAGAGTCCTCCCAGCAGTGCCCAGACACAGGAGGGGTGGGTGCAGAGTCCTCCCAGCAGTGCCCAGAGACAGGAGGGGTGTGTGCCTATCACTCCCAGCAGTGCCCAGACAGAGGAGGGGTGGGTGCAGAGTCCTCCCAGCAGTGCCCAGAGACAGGAGGGGTGGGTGCAGAGTCCTCCCAGCAGTGCCCAGACACAGGAGGGGTGGGTGCAGAGTCCTCCCAGCAGTGCCCAGAGACAGGAGGGATGTGTGCCTATCACTCCCAGCAGTGCCCATGGAACGCAAAGGGTGGAGTAGCCACAGATACCATGCCCACAAATTTCAGTCAGGTGCACAAAGACCCTGCAGTACATGTACCACATGTGTGCGAGGCTGGGAGTATACGCATGCATAGCACAGAAAAGAAAACATGTCCACATGAAGTCATGTCAATAGTCCACATACACAAGTACAATGACTACCAAGGATGCCACGAATGATGCAGGTGGAGACATTGCTCAGCATGCATGTGCAAAGTTGAAGGAGTCCGTCACACACCCAGCTAATGTACACACAGCTCAGCGCTAAATATTGGGAACACCCTGCAGGGAAGATGTCAGGGTACACAGAGCAAGGAATACACCTTTGGACAATTTCACCATGCAGCAACTGCTTACATGAACAGAGAAACCTAGCTAACACCGTGTGATGGCACACAGAACCCAGGGTCCCCCCTATGACCAGCACACTACTACATTTCCCACACACCCAACACATGAACACCACCCAAAACCATGTAGCAGCCCCACCAACAGCAATACCAGCAAAGCAGTAGTGTTCCAAGGGGAAAAAAATAAATTGCTTTATTCAGCATGAACCAAAAAAGTCTTGTTTGTAGGAGGTTCAATATTTACAAAGCCCATAGGGCAGTCCAGAAGTCACAGCTGGATGGAGGACACAGTGGGATGCGTGTCCCCTAGCTTGCCTGCACAGTTACATTCCTTCGTCTTCCACAGGGGTGAGGGCATCATGTGGGGGGGAAGAACCAGGCACCGCAGGGACAGGAGGGCGAAGGGTAGGTGTCGTGGGTGCAGGGATGGAGGACTCCACCACAGGGGGTGGGGCAGGGCCAAAGGCGGAGGCCAGGATGGCACTACACACCTTTGCAATCCCCTGCACCCGAAGGAACCATAGGCCCCAAGGAGGGGGATGGGGTCAGAGGGATGGGTCGCAGCGCCACTGGGGGAGGGTGTAGACAGGGGGGGGGAATCAACCACCCTGACCGGGGACTCCCTTGACCGCTTGCGGGGTGGTGTCAATGTGGGGCTCAGGGACAGAGCGGCCATGAAGGAGTCTTTGTGTGATATGTGGCCAGGAGAGCTGAGGGGAGGGGATTTGGAGGGAGTGGATTTGGTGGAATGCGGACTCCCACTCTGGCCGCGTGTCTTACGTTTGCCCCCCGACCCAGTGGGTGTGCCTACTTCACCCTGTGTGTGCGTGCTAGGAGGTGTGCGGGTGACCTTCCCTGTTGGTGTGGTGCCTGTGTCCGTCGTGGTGGGTGCATGCTGACGTCTGGGTGTACGTGGGACAGGCATGGGAGTGGGAGGTGTGGATGGGGTAGGGGTAGGGGGTTGGACGTAGCGCTGCAGGAGACCCACTGCTGCAGTCAGTGTCGAGTCTATCGACCTCAGCAAGCTGCGTTGGTCAGCCTGCGATGTGTGAATGCACTCCAAGTATGCCTCCATGTTGTTGAGGACCTGGCTGTGGCCATGGAGGACATTAAGGATCGCAGCCTGACTAATCTGCAACTGCCGCTGGATGTCCACAGACTCGACATTGGCGGCAGCAGTGGAGACAGGGGCAGGGGGTGCGGTGCCTGGCAGGAAGGAGACATGTGGTGACCGGGCACGTTGGGAAGGGACACGAGCAAGTGGGAGGCGGCTGATGGCAATGGCGGGGCGGGGTGCAATGTTGTGCCGCTGTCAGCTGGTGGTGCAGCCTCCGCCCACTCGGAGAGATCATCCTCGGACCCGTCGGCTTCATATTCGGTGGTGCCAGTGGACAGGTGTCCTCGCGTATGCGTACTCGTAGTGGTACGGCCCGTACACACGCCTGTACTCTCACTATCACTACGAGTACGCATAAGCGAGGACACCCATAGTGATAGTGAACGTACAGGCGTGTGTACGGGCCGTACCACTACGAGTACGCATACGCGAGGACACCCATAGTGATAGTGAACGTACAGGCGTGTGTACGGGCCGTACCACTATGAGTACGCATACGCGAGGACACCCATAGTGATAGTGAACGTACAGGCATGTGTACGGGCCGTACCACTACGAGTACGCATACGCGAGGACACCCATAGTGATAGTGAACGTACAGGCGTGTGTACGGGCCGTACCACTACGAGTACGCATACGCGAGGACACCCATAGTGATAGTGAACGTACGCACGCATGTACGGGCCGTACCACCATGGGTGTTCTCGCGTATGTGTACTCATGGTGGTACGGACCGTACACACACCTGTACGCTCACCATCACTATGGGTACACATACGGCAGCACTCCCATAGTGATACGGGAACGTACACAGGCCCTCTTAGCAAAAGTACGGTGGTTTTCACACATCACAGTGGTGACAGACAGCACACAGGAAGGAATAGGGCTGACATACTTGTCCATGGATGGACATCAAGGCATTGTCTGGGCAGTACTACATGTGTGGGGCACAGGTGTGAAGGGCTGTGATGTGGCACATTACTCCTGAGTCGAGAAGGCACCAGATGTATGATGAGATGTGTACACATGTAATGTGTGACGGTGCAATGTGTGCCAGGCATGCCCTTGACTCCTTTGACATGTGTGCATGTCGTACTGCACACTTGGGATGAGCGTCACTGGCATGGCACGGACACCAACACACGGAAGTGTCCCCTGAGGCCCGGTACAGGGGTTACCACACCTGACATGTCACTACCCACGGTGCACGATGTGACTATGTCATGTATGTGTGGGGGATTCGCATTAGCTTGATGTTGGAGCTCCCTCAAAAGCTGCAGCTGTTGCAGCAACCAACATGTGTCTGTGTGTAGATTGACATTGCACACTGTTCCGCACACCATGCCACATGTGGTATCGGATGTGAGGTGCGTATGTATGCATGGGACACGGAGTAGCGTAACAAGGACATGTCTGCATCCTCTCTATGAATGTGTGGTGAGTCATCACATGTACACCTTCATGGCAAGGTGTGTGGGCTGTCCTAGTGTAATGTCATGTGACCTGTGGCTCTAGTGTTCCGCTACCAGTCTCTAAAATTGACATCCTACTTCTGCTGATGTGTGGATGTATGTCACTCCTGTCTTGCGTCTGGCTGTTCACTTACACTGGGACACAGCTAATCCCATGCCATGGCATGTGGAGGTTCACAATCTCCGTGTGTAGCTGGGTCTTGGTAGGAGTGTCACCTGGCAGCCATACGTATCCAGGGCATGTGGCACATACCTGACTCCGTATGTAGCATATGTGTATAGACAGATTAACATGTGCTCAGTACAAATAAATTGTTGTTGTGGTGCACTCACTCTTCCTTGTCACTTCCAAATTACTGCAGAGCGCCGCCTCTTCCCCGACCAATTCCGGACTTGGCTGCCATGCGGGAGAATGACTGTATCCGGTGCTGCCGCTTCCCCCAACAGTTGATTCTGGAGTTGACGGCGAGACTGGCACCACACCTGCAACCGCTGCACAGGTATCCTACGGCACTGACACCCAAGCTGAAGGTAATGGCAGCCCTACATTTTCTTGCCACGGGTACCTTTCAAAATACCATAGCTCATGTTGGTGGCATGTCCCAGAGCATGTTCTGCCGTGTGCTGCATAATTTCTTAGAGGCCATGTTGATTCACCTGGATGACTTCATCCATTTCCCAACCCCTGAAATGTTGACTGGGGTCAAGCGTGGATTCTATGCCCTGGGAGGGATGCCCCATGTCATTGGGTCCATAGATGGGACACATGTGGCTTTGGTACCACCACAGGCACAGGAGGTAGCGTACAGGAATCGCAAACACTACCACTCCATCAATGCCCTTGTGGTGTGTCTGTCCAACATGGTGATTTCACATGTCTGTGCTCGTTTTCCAGGATCAGCACACGATGCCTACATCATGAGGCGTAGCAGGGTGCCTGAAATGATGACGCAGCTGCGCAACGAATGAGCATGTGTTGTTGGTGTGTACAGTCTGTCTGTCCTGTATTTTGCGTAGACTTCCAGCACGACCGCTTCTCCTGTCCTACTTATGTCCATGTGCTTTCCATGTAGGGGACGCTGGCTATCCCAACATGCAATGGCTGATCACACCTCTCCGCAACCCCATCACGCCGGTCCAGCTCCGCTACAACACCGCCCATGGCCGGACAAGGCGAGTGATAGAGAGGACGTTTGGCCTCCTGAAGAGCCGATTCCGATGCCTCCACAAGACCGGCGGCGCCCTCCCATATGCCCCGGCGAAGGTCTGCAAAATCTTCATGGTCTGCTGCATGCTGCACAACATGGCAGTTGAGAAAGCTGTGCCACTCATCCTGGATCAAGATGACCAGGACCATCCACCCGTGGAGGACGAAGGGCTTGGCAATGGGGCTAGTGATGTGGAGGATGTGGAGCCGCAAGAGGACATCCGGACTCGGCTCATACGCGACTTCTTTGCTTAGTGGTGAGTACCAGTGTCTGAGTGTGCACGCATTGGTCCCCGTGTGGCATGTGTTGCGATGTGTGTCTCCATCTGCATGTATGGCACGTGAGTCAGAGGTGTGTGTGGATGTGTCACTGGAGTGATGGTGCCAGTGATGAGTGTATTTCCCCAGTCATAATTGTGACCTAGCATGTTGTCATCCATACATGTGTCGAGTACATGCACATGCAAGTGGCTGTGCTTTTTGTGGCTGACTTCTTGTGTGTCTCTCTTCCCCAGGTACTTGCGCATGCCGTCTGCTGCTTGCATTGTTGTGGCACTGCTATTCCTCATGGACACGTCATCGTGTGCTGACTCAGCGTTACACGCACGGACAAGTTTGGAAGTCTCCTTAGGGTAAGGGATGCATCAGGGGTGTATTGGGTGTGGCAGTAGTTCACGATGTATGCACACTGCCCCTGTCGATGTTTGTTTCCTCTGCAGACATGTTGCATCACCATGGTACACATGACATGCAGATGGGTACACCTGAATAGATGGGCAGACTTGTTGACAGTCATCAGTGATGGGATTGTGGAATGTGATGATGGCATCAATGTGTGTAACACAGCCCTCGGACACATACGGTTTGCATTGTCTTGACATGGTGTGGGACTTCCACATCAGAGGATCAATGGTGTATGGCAGTCTCTCCGTGAGCAGCAGGGGGTGTTTAGCTGTTAGCCGACACTTGTGTGCCAGTTCCATGGATATCACGCATTTGTGCTGCAGAAGGGGGGTGCCAGTGTTGGACCCACATGTTACTCCACATGACCTGTTCATGTGTACTCCGACTTGCCTCTGCAATCCCAAATACATGACTAATAAAGGTGTCCCTATGCCTCCAAGGTGCCTCTTCTCTGTCAATGCTGGTGTGTTGCCACGGTGCATCCGGCATGTCTGGCATGGTTTTCCGTGATAGTGGCTATGTGTCTATGTGTAGAGTAGCAAGATGCAAGCTGTTTGTGTGGGATTAGACCGTGTATTGTGCATGATGTCCATGACTGTGTGGGTATTGTGACATGTGCCATCCCCATGCATCCAACGTTGGCCAGGCCACCATTCTCTGCATCCACCTGACTCAAGCTTGCAGGACATGGTTCTGCCACCTGTCTACACATACCTGGGTGCCCTCCAGGACACTCGACATGATCCCTGACCTCTGCGCATGACTGTTGCTGTACTCAATATGTCTGTCGGCACGGTTGTGCGGCCACCCCCTCAGCTGGTTGGGCCCATCACGGGTGTGTATGGTGCTCCATGTCTGTCTTGCCTAATACACTGTGACCCGTGTGTCCTGTGCCAGACTCAGGCCCCAGGGTGTGGATGGTTGAAGTCAAATGAGAACTCAGGCATGGTTAGACTTTACAAGACACATGTAAGGTAATAATGCAACCAGCAGGCATCTTCTCTTCATGGTGTGACTTTTTATTTTAGTGGGGGGGGGGGTTGACATGAGGGGCTTTCCGGGTGTGTGGAATCCAGAGTTCACTAGGGGAGTTGGTGTCCTTGCCATTAGAAATCCTCAGAGTCCATGCCACAGTCTTTGTCAACATTGGTCAGACAGTGACCAGCAAGGCCATGTGGCAGAGAATGTCTTTTGATGCTGTGCTGCTGTTGCTCCAGTGGGCCAGGTGCCAGGCCAGGTGTCCTGGGAGATGGTGCTGTTGCGCCGACCCTCACGGTCTTTTACGTGGACGACCCGCCCTCCTGCTTGGACCCTCAGAAGCAGGCCGCGACGATGTTTGGGATGCTCCATCGGATGTTTCCTCCTCCTCCTCCTGATCCCTTCCTGTGGGTGGTGATGTTGTACGCCTTCTGGCACAGGGAGGGTAGCCCATGTTGTCGGCCATCCGATGGAGTGTAGTGTGAATTCCCGTGAACACCGTCACGAGCTCAGCCTGTCTGTCCTCCATCCTCCGTTGGTGTTGCAGTAGACAGGGTTGTTGCTCCGCATGTTGCTGGGCCTGCTGGGTCTTGATCCCCTCGAGGATGGACACAACCTGGGCCATGCCCGTGGTGTCCTGCCGGTATGTGTCCAGGATGTTTCGGACATGGGAATATACCGGTTCCCCAGCCAACTGGTCAGGCTGGCGCCTCCGCCGTCCTCCACTCCCACCACCCCTGCCCACTTGCACCTGGCATGCCCTTGTGGGCACATCGGGTCTCCGGGACCCCTGAGGGGTGGCATTGGCGTTGTCGCCTGCCTCCTCCTGGGTGCCCGGGACACCGTGTCCCTCCTGGCCAGCCTGGCTGCTTTGTGGTGGTTGGGCAGGGATCCTGGGTGTCTCCTGGGATGTGGCAGGAGTGGGGGTGGTGGTTGGCCCCTTTGTACCTGACGCAGGTGCTGCAGGTCGTTGGACACCAGAGGGGCCAGGTTGGTCGGGGTCGGGTTGGTCCACAGAGTGGTGAGAGTCGTCGCTGCCGGTGGCTCCTTCATCCCGCCGAGCCGGGTCCTGTGAGTCTTCCCCCCCAGTGTTGGGGGGTGATCCACGACGTTTACCTGTGTGTGAGAGAGACAATGTTAATTTTGTTCCATGCAACATTGATGTTTCATTAGTTTCAAAGTTGGAACATTTCCTCTGGGAATTTGGATATGTCTTGCATTCCAATCACAGTGCACTTGTGCATGGGTATGTCCCTTGGGCACAGCTTTGGCGACTTTACCTATGTGTGGCACAGTCTTACTTGCTGCGTCAAGTGTGACTGCAGTCAGCAGTGGAGTGGGCAGGTGTGGCGAGCCATGCATTGGCGCCTTCCGTGTAGCACTGTACGTGGGCACATGAAGTTGTTCCACACACTTATGTGATGCAGGTAGCTGTCGTTGTGCTCGTGCACAGGTTGTGACATGGCCCTGTGTTTTGCCATGGAGGAGGGGGGGGGTGCTGGCACTGGCCACCCTTGTCTACATGCACGCAGTCCACCTGCTGACGAGCAGACATTCCCACACACCACAAGGCTGATTTGCTCTCCCTGTGTCTCCCTCCCTCTCTGTCCCCCTCTCCCTCCCTCTGTGTGTCGGCCTCCTCCCTCTGTCCGTCTCCCTGTGTCTCCCTCCCTCTCTGTCCCCCTCTCCCTCCCTCTGTGTGTCGGCCTCCTCCCTCTGTCCATCTTCCTGTGTCTCCCTCCCTCTCTGTCCCCCTCTCCCTCCCTCTGTGTGTCAGCCTCCTCCCTCTGTCCATCTCCCTGTGTCTCCCTCCCTCTCTGTCCTCCTCTCCCTCCCTCTGTGTGTCACCCTCTGTCACCTCAGCCCAGCTTACTGTGCACAGACTGTTAGCAGATCTTTGAATGGCCCTTGGATTGTTGATGTGAGTTTGTTTCTGATCTCCAGGCACCCATTGGGTGTAGTGTGTGTGTCTGCACTGCTGCTGTGGTGGTGTGTGCTGCCACTCTTTCACAGTGTTGGCTGTTCATTAGCTGCTGTCATGTGCAAGAACGTGCCGTCACCCCCATGTGTTGATGCAAGGCGTCCGCCATTTGCTGGCAAGTCTTTCCTGTGTGGGGACACACTGTTTGTCTGGCTGTGACCTAGGCCATATGGGCAGGGGGCATTGTTGTCTGCTTCTGAGTTGCACTATGTGATTTTTGGGGCCCACCCTCCCGCCATCCGGCTTACCGTGTCATGTGTTGGTGTCTTCTGTGGCCTGTGACTTGACATTGTCCAGCTGGGTGCATGGGGCATGGTGGCGCCAGTGGCATGTGCGTGTTCATGGAGTGTGGTTGAGTCATGCGATAGCTTGGGGCGGTTGCGTGCCTGTTTGTGAGTTTGGTTGTGAATGACGTTCCCCCCATGTGAGGTGAGTTGTTTGTGTACTCACCCGGGTCTCGGAGTCCTTCTAATCCGTCCACTGCCTCCACCGGCAGTATGGCCATCCCCCTCTCCTCCCAGGGATGGTAGTGTACGGGTCTGCGGGACGGCCCTCCTCCAGTGACGTTGGCCTGGTTGTGTTCATCCGTCATCTTGGCTCGGACCCTCCTCCGCAGATCGTACCACATGGCTTGGCATTCCTGCTTGTTCCTTCTGGTGTCCGCAACAGCATTCACAGCATCGACGATGGTCTGCCACATGGCTGTTTTTGCAGAAGAGGTGTGGCTCGACTCTGAGGATTTCATCGACAAGGACCTCCAACTCTCGGCTAGTGAACTTTGGATTCTTGTTAGTGGGCATGGTGAGGGGTGTGGGTGTGGATGGTGAGGGGGGTGTGTGTGGATGGTTGTGGGTGTGTGGGTGTGGTTGTGCAGGTGTGTGTGTGAATGTGATGAGGGGGTGTTTGTGAAGGTGTGTGTGTGAAGGTGTGCAAGTGTAAGGTGTGGTAAAGCTTCTAGTATGGTGCTGTAGGTTGTCTGTGGGGTCTGGCAGCAGTGAGTCTGTTGCAAAGGCTCATGGTTTGTGTGTGTGGGCCCTTTTTCTTGGTCCATTGGTGGGTGTGGCTGTGTTTGAACTTTGGGTGGGTGTGTTATAAGGAGTGGTGGTGTTTTGGGCCTCTGTTTGTTTTTGGCAGTTGCAGGTCAGTGAATGTGTTGTTTTAGTGGTTGTTGGACATGTTTTGTGGCTTTGTGCCATTCGAATGGTGTATTCTTGTGTCGTTTTGGTTTGTCCTGGTTGTGTACGTGCGTTTTTTGCGTGTGTACGGTGTGTACATGGGCCATTTTGTTGTACAGTGCTGTCCTTGTGTGTGGCTTGGTACGACTCGTACATGCGGTTGTGATGTTGGGGCCTGGGGTGCGCTCCATACTTAGAATGTTGTGGTGGGGGTACGCTCCATGCATACGCGGGTGGGGGTACGACTCTAACGTACACGGGTGTAGATACACGGGGGTACGACATGAACGTAGAGGGGGGGTACGACACGTACACGGGTGTACATACATGGGGGGGTACGACACGTACAGGGGTGTACATACACGGGGGGGTACGACACGTACACGGGTGTACATACACGGGGGTACGACACGTACACGGGTGTACATACACGGGGGTACGACACGTACATGGGTGTACATACACGGGGGTACGACACGTACACAGGTGTACATACACGGGGGGTACGACACGTACACGGGTGTACATACACGGGGGTACGGCACGTACACAGGTGTACATACATGGGTGGTACCACACGTACACGGCTGTCCATACCCGGGTGTATGACACGTACGTACAAGGGTGTAAATACGGGGGGGTACGACACGAACGTACACGGGGGGTACGACACGTACACGGGTGTACATACACGGGTGGGGGTGTACATACACGGGGGGTAGGACTCAAACGTACGGGGGCTGGGGGGAGTGTTGGGCGCGTATGCGGGCACATGTCTCCATGGTTGCTATGGGAGTTCGGTGCGGACGGTGTTTTTTCCATACAGTTGTAACATCGGACGCACGGGATGGATCGTGATTCTGCGGTCGGACTTCACTTTTCACATTTGTACGGTAAATCGTCCGTGGACGTGTCGGACACATTTTCCGACCCGAGGACGTGTGGGGAATACTTCCCAATGCGATTCGTATGGACTTTTTACCATGCGAATCGTAATTGGCAGTTTGTACGGCACTTGTATGATTCGTACGGTAAAAAGACCGGATACGAGTCGTACGGGCTATTTTTTTACCGGATCGTGATCGGCACCAATGTATATATAATTTGTTTCAGTAGCAGGATGTAGGTTTTTAGGAGATAATGGTTGGGAGAGTTTTAAAAAGTGAATAGTTTCATTTAAATATGATTTTAGTTACTTTACTGAAATGTAAATTAATATTGTAAAATATGTACATTCATTTTCTAACAATAATTTATCAAAACAATAATTAATTATTATTTTGAATGCGTATATTAATTATATTAAATGTAAAAAATGTATTTTATTGTAAATATTACAATCACTATTTAAATTATAAAAAGCTTAGTAACATTTAAAATAAATAAAAAATAAATACAATAATGTAACATATTTGAATTCTTTTATAAACTATTTTAAATTCAATATTTATTTTAAATCATTTTTATATTTCCTTTCATTTTAAAAGTCTTTTAAATTTTGTCTAATTAAATTATGAAAATAGAATACATGTATATTAATTATCATTTATAAATATATATTTTGTTGCATATCTATATTTTATAGTTTATTTGTGAAAATATGTGGAAACAAAATTTCAGCAATGTAATTTTTAATATGTTTAATATTGGAATATGTTCTGATGGGAATATATTTTCTGAAATCTATTAATTTAAAGTTTTCTAAAGAAAGATTTTTTTTCATTTGGAAATTAGTTTTATATATTTGTTATGATTTTTATTTTTGGAGTATGATTCTTTATACATGTTTCAAAGTTTAGCAATATAAGTAAATATTAATACAAATATATTAATTATTAGTGATAAAATATTTTATATGTTAATGTGTAAAAATTAATGTTAAAAATATATGTGTTTAGTGTTGGTCACCGTGTTTTTTAGTCATTTATATTTTATTTTAAAGATCAAAAAATGTATGTGAGTATGGAGTACTGATTGTGTGAATTAAATTTTAGTGTGCAGTACTTTGCATCAGACGGTTTAGATTGTGGTGGAAACAGTAAATTTCACCCCTGTAGTTGCCCATCACTTTCTTCAAAATGGTTTATATTGTAGTGGGCATAGTAAACTTCACCCTGATAGTGTCCAACATCTTCCTCAAATTGGTATAGATTGGAGTGAGAATAGTAATTGCCACCCCTTTAATGTCCAATACTTTCTTAGAAATTGTATCCGTTGGAGTGTCATTATTTAATTTAATCATTTTAGTGTGTAATACATTTTTTTAAAAATTGCATTTCTATGTAGTAGAAGTAGTTTGTGTTATTTAATAAGTATTGTTGGTGTTTAGAAAGATAATTAAAAAAGTGGTTAGTTAAATATTTCAAAGTTTATTTAATTTATAGTTTAAAATGTTTTTTAGACATTTATTTGTACTTTTAAAAACATTTATATATAGATAAATAAAATAATTGTGAATACATTTTTTATTATTATTTAAACAATGTAAATCGCATTTAAATAATATTGTATGTTGGACATTTTCCAGTTTTTTTTACATTTTTTAAATTGTTTCATATACATATTTTCAACATATTTTAACATATGTTTTATATATATTCAATAATTGTACATTTTTATACTATTATTTAATTTATATATTACAATTTTAATATTTTTTGCAAACTTTTGGACATTTTGACATGTTTAATAATTTTAATAGATTTATTGAACTTTTTTAAACTTATTTTTCCTTTCATTTCTATGGGGAGATAGACTTTTTTTTGTTTCATTTAGCAACCATGTTTTGCCGCTACCATCTATTTTGTAGTCTATTTGTGTCATTTTTTATCTATTTTCTGGGATCCTGGTTGCAGTAAGGTACTGTTGTTCATTGAAACAGGTAAGTCCTTTTTAAAGGTTGTTTTTAGGGTTTGAGGGTAAGAGGAATGTAGTAGTAGGAGGAGGAGGTCTAGAGGTTAGCCATGTTTGTGTGTTTTTTGTATATTTACTTGTCTTAATTGTAGTGTTTTCGTACTGTTTTAGTAAAGTATCGATATGTTATGTTATATTCTGTATTGTAATGTACTATGGGCCTCATTACGATGGCGGTCGGATGAGCGTCCGACTACCATAGTTTTAGCACGGGACCGTGCAACAAGGATACAGCGGTCCCGACAACCCAATTACAATATGACCGCTGTGCCGAGGGTCGTAAATATGCCTTTTTCTATTGCAGCACAGGTCCTAATAGGTAAAATTATGCTTTCAAACATCCATGCAACATGTGCCAGGCACCATGTGATGCCTGGCACACAGTGCATAGATGTTTGTGGGGCACTGGCCACTTAGCAGAGGCCCACTGGGACCCTGCTAGGGGACCCAAAGTCCCTTTCTGTTTGGCTTTACATGGCGGTTGGACTGCCATGTAAAGGCAGAGGGAAAGGCACACCCTAATCCGTATGGCGGGTGCCTCCTCAGGCACCGCCCCCATTGTAGGGATTAGGCTGTGACCACCGCCCGATGAGCTTCTTGAGCCTGTCGGTGGCGGCGTTTTGTCCCCCAGGCCAAATCACTCTGACGCCGGCATTGTAATCTGCGGTCTGTTGGTGGCAGTCCTCCTGACGTCCTAATCGGGCCCTTTATGATGATTAAGTGTAATGTATATGTACTTTTGGAAATGTAATGTTTTTTTAGGGTTGGTTTTCCGTTTTACATTGCAGGTGTTGACCTATGGGCATTGGTATTTATCCTTACTTGTTTGTTTGAAAATAAATCTCTTGGTTTTGATGGTTTTTATGGTTTGTAGCTACTTTGGATTGCTTTGAGTGATGTCTATTGGATTGGTTTTATTTTTGCATTTGGGCTTTTTGGATAATACCTTTCTCATATTAGATGGATTATACTTTTTGACTACATGGATACAGAGGATGAGGTGCAGCTATAGAACAGTAAGTCATATTTAGGTGCCGATTCCGATCCTGTAAAACCCGCATACAAATGGTCGTATGGAGCGTTTTCTCCGTACGACTCGTACCCGGGAAATCCACCGTACAAACCAGCAAGTACGATTCGTATAGAAATACCATTTCCGTACGAATCGCAAAAACACTGTGCGGCTAAAAAATACATACAATTCCGATGCTGGACAGCGCGTACGCGGCGTCCGCATGGAGTCAGGCAGCGTTTTACGGACCAGCAAGTACGATTCGTACCCACAGCACTCCGCACGGCTATATTTTTACGGGAGCCAAAAAGTGCCAGAAAAGCTTAGTACGCCGCGATGCACGAGGAAAAGGGGGCCCGGTACGCACCGTACCCCCACCCCTGTATGTACGTGCCGTACCCCCAGCCCCCCCGTATGTATGCACCGTACCCCCACCCCCTTATGTACGCGCCATACCCCCAGGCCCCCCGTATGTACGCACCGTACCCCCACCCCCGTATGTACGCGCCGTACCCCCAGCCCCCTGTATGTACGCACCGTACCCCCACCCCCGTATGTACGCGCCGTACCCCCAGCCCCCCCGTATGTACGCAGCGCACCCCCACCCCCATATGTACGCGTCGTACCCCCAGTCCCCCGTATGTACGCACTGTACCCCCACCCCCGTATGTACGCGCCGTACCCCCAGCCCCCCCGTATGTACGCACCGTACCCCCACATCCCTAGGCTCCCCCTCCCGGCTAAAATCTTGGAAAAAATAATGAACACCCAACTCAGCAGGTTAGTACTGTGGTGGATTCTTGTTGAGGGCGTCGGGGCTCAGACCCTTTACTTTTGCCCGATTACTAAAATAAAAGCAAAGACTAAGGGGTCTATTAGGATGGCGGTTGGATGGCCGCTGCCGGGCCGGCGGTGGCAACTGTTGGGCCAGCGGCAGTTATCCGCCCGCGATCACAAATTAGCATGACGGTGACGACTGCGTGGTGAGATTTCCCACCCACCACCTTTCCGCCGGTAGCAGTCTGCACGCTTGCCTGGCGGGAGGAGCTGGACTGCTAAAATGGGGCCGGTGATTATGATGCCGGCGGTAGCCAGCCTTTCCGCGGCGGTGGAACCGCCATGGAAAGGCATGCGGAGAATGACTCTGAGGGCCCATTGTGGCCTCCCAATGTGTTTTGGGGGTGTAAGTGCATTGGGGGGGTTTACCCATGGTACCCCATCCCTGTACCAGGTGGCAGGCACTGTGCAGTGCCTGCCAAGCAGTGCAGGGATATGCTGGACATGCATTTTTGGACATCACAATGATGCTGCTGGCAGCAGCAACCGCCGCAATGTTAAATGCCGCGATTGTACCGCCACGGTCGGATTTCGACTGCGGAGCATACTAATTGGACCAGCGGTTATGCCGCGGTCCTAGCGGGTGGTGTTTTCCCGCAACCATGGCAGTCGGAGTGATTTTCTGACCGCTATCCTAATAGACTCCTAAATGTGTTTGCTATTTTAATTGATAACAGCATACATACTTCTTACACATTGTTAAACTTTCTTATAGCTGGGGTTAGAGGCTGCCACTCACGGTGTAATGTGACTGCAGTCTGTAGTGACGTTGCTGTAAAGTGATGCATTACACTTGCTGCCCAGGGCATGGGCCGACTTAAGACTGCAGTATTTGCAGGGCTGACGATCTCACAGCCCTGAGGCCTGTGAGGTCATTAGCTCGGCAAAGACATAGCCTCAAGGCCCAGTCTCCATCCCCTGATGGCGTGAGGTTGAAATTAGTTCTGGGTGTTTTAGACTGAAGACCTGTAATGCTGGGGCTTCACGTAAATCAGGGATTGGAGAGCATGGTCACGCCACCCTTTACCAACTCATCACAGGGGGTGGGTTGTGAGTCCCACCCTGTGACGAGTTGGGAAACGGTGGGAAAGAGGCTGCAGGCAGGAGGGAAGTCAAGAAAGCAAGTCTCCATCTATACTAAAACTAGCACCTGAACAAGTTACAATAACTTTGACGGCCATCATTAATGCTATGTTTTTAGAAGGCTATTTTCCTAAAGTCTGGAAATTAGCATCTATACTTCCTCTGCTTAAAAAAGCCAATCTTTACCCAAGTGACACCAATAATTTTAGACCCATCCCTAGGCTCCCACTCCCGGCTAAAATCTTGGAAAAAATAATGAACACCCAACTCAGCCGGTTTTTGGAGGAGGGACAGGTGCTTGACCCTTCCCAGTATGGATTCCGGGGGGAACACAGTACGGAGTCCACTCTCCTCAAGTCCACTGAAGAAATCAGGACGACTCTGGATCAGGGAGGAAATGCTGCCATGATTATGTTGGATCTCTCTGCGGCATTTGATACGATCCATCATGTCTTACTGATGGACCGGATGCAGGAGATTGGAGTAAATGGAGTGGCCTGGAAATTGATTGAATTATTCCTAGCCAACAGAGTTCAGACAGTCACACTTGGAGATATTTCTGCAAAATCCTTTTCCCCCCCTTGCGGAGCCCCTCAGGGGTCGTCCATGAGTCCTACTCTTTTTAATATATATGTCTTGCAGCTTGCCCCCCTTATTGAATCCTTTGGGTTTAATCTGACCTCCTAGGCAGATGATACTCAGATTGTAGTATCACTGCTTCCTGATGGAACTCAGGAGTAGCACCCCGCTTTCATAACTGTATGACAGCGGTGGCAGCTGGATGGCCCAAAACTGCCTCAAACTAAATTCTAATAACACGGAGGTGATACTTTTTGGCAATGATCCTAATTTCTGGACACCGGCATGGTGGTCGGACTCACTTGGTCCTCTCCCAACTCCTAATAGAAAGGTAAAAAACCTAGGAGTTTTAATAGATAACAAACTTTCCTTTAAGTTTCAAGTTAATGCAGTGGTCTCGGCCACTTTATACACACTGAAATCATGCAAAACAAATTGCTTTTTCTTCCTAAAGACTGCCAAAAAACGGTTATTACTGCTTTAGCCATGTCAAGACTTGATTATTGCAACAGCTTATATCTAAATATTCAGGATGGCCTTATGAAAAGCTCCAACTCTTACAGAATGCAGCTGCTAGACTGCTTTCTGGTATCTCAAAATATGCTTCAATCTCGGAGGAGATTAAAAGGCTCCACTGGCTACCTGTCAGAAAGCGAGTTCTGTTCAAGGCTCTGTGTGTGGTCCATAAGCCACTTCATGGAAACGGACCTTATCACCTGATTCAGCGCTTCCGCTGGTATGTACCCAGAAGATCTTTGCGTTCTTCGGAAGCAAAATTAGTTTCTATACCCTTCCTAAAAAAAGCTAATTGGGGTGGCAGAAGCTTTTTGGTTGGTGCAGCCAAAGCTTGGAATGACCTTCCTCTGTCTCTCAGATCCATGACAAAACTACTGGACTTTAGGAAGGCCTTGAAAACATGGTTGTTCAATGCCTAATTACTAATTGGATCCTCTCCGTGCTCAGGCCTGCAGTATGACATCAATCATAGCGCCAGGAATCCTTCGGGTAACAGTGCGCTCTATAAATGTCATTAACATTAACATTATCGGGCCTCCTGAAGTGTTGGCTTCCTGCTCTGCACTTTATGAGGGAGGCCATTTGAGGCGTGTTTGACTTTCAGAGTCACTGTCTGGCACCCAGGAGTAGGCTTGTGGACCTGAAGGCATGGAGCGAAGGTGGTGCACACTGCAGGTACATGTGTACTGTCAGCTATTCAATACATTTGTTATAGAGTTATTTATAACACATACTTTTGTAGGAAATACTTTTTTGTAAGAGGACTGATGCTTCGGTAAATTTAACACTTTTTTGCAAAAGCACATATTAACCATATTGGTCAACTGACAACCCGGTATTCTATTTCTGCGCCAGCATATACAGAATAGAGATTCCACCGTGAGTGTTTCAGGGAGTGTGTAAGGGTGGAGCCACTAGAATTGTGTAGGAGGATCAGTGTGGGGGTAACTGAGTTCTTACTGCGAGGTCAGCGAGGGGATTTGTTTGTAATGTATGGGCCGAGACAGGTCAGTGGGGGGAAAAAACTGCAAAGCAGCAAGACTCCTGAGGTCTCTGAAAGAAAAAACAACTAACAGGGCTACTCACATCCTCTTTGTAGGTGGAAGGCAGGTGAGAGCTCAGTCAGAGAGGTTGAGAGCCGGCGCCTGTCACACTGTGGCTGTTTGCATGATAGTGAAGCCCCGTTAGTTGGCTTTTCTTCCTGACACTCCAAGAGTTACTCAGTACCACATGTAGAAGACTGAGTAACCGTGTACAAGTCTTAGCGCAGGTCGCTCAACATCGTGTTATTCTGGGCAGATCACTTAGGGGCATATTATCAAGAAAAGGCGTTAACGTTATCACTGCTTTAGCGGCAGAAGCGGCAACAGTGGGCTTGATAATATGCCCTTGAGAATTCCAGTAGGAGCCCATGTTCTGGTGTCGACATGGGCTTCTATGGGAATTCTCTGTGGCATATTATCAAGCCCATTATCGCTGCTTTAGCGGCAGTTTTCTGCCGCTAAAGCAGCGATAATTTTAACGGCTGTCTTGATAATATGCCCCTTAATCTCCCGTGGGTAAAATCAAAAATGAAAGTGTCCTTGTGTAATGTAAAGTGCGCTCATGTAAAGTGCTCCAAAACCTTGGGGTCGAGTTCATGAAACATAAATACACAAAAAAAGACAATGCACACTTCTGGCAGGGCAGACAGCACAGAGGATTACAAGCAGGCATTCAATTAAAGACGAGTCCGTGGCTGGGCAGGGTGTAGGACAGGAACCTGTGTTGTAGGTGACTGTATGGCCCTGACTTATGGTCCCCAGCAATCAGAGGGCAGCCACTGCCTTACAGGGATTTGTGGGGTTGGACTCAGAGAAAGGAATCCACGCATACCTTTTAGCTACCACTTTCAATAGACGCATCGCCACCTTCCCATCCAGCTAAATCGCTCTGACGTTTTTGGAATCACTCTAGCAAGGAGACCCATTGTCCCAGAAAAGCTCCCTTACACTTACTTAAAAGGGGTTTCCACCGCGGTTCATCCAGTGACACTTCAGCATGAACCGAGAATCTGGTCACCAGTCACTGAATCGGGTGTTTGCTTTTACCTAATTTTTATGATGATTGGAGAAGGCAATAAACAATGGGGCAGATTTATGAGCCCCTTGCGCCACTTTTGCGTCACTTTTCCCATGTTAAAAGTGACGCAAAAGTGGCGCAAGGGGCTCATAAATCTGCCCCAATGTGTTTAGTGGCAGACGGTGCTCCAAGGCTCCGACCATGTGGACCACCAGGTGAGAAGTTTTGTTCAGTGTCATTTGACCTGATTAACGAGTATGTATGTCCTTTGATCTTTTGCAGAGACTTCAAGTCATGCTTATTTACAGTCGTGTGCACCTGAAGGCAGTATCAGTAACTACCATTACAGCCAGTACACAAAGCCCTCTTTTCAAGCGTGAAGCTTTCATTGTTCAACTGCATGCTTTGTCATGTGTGTGGTGAAATACAACCTCTGGTTATTTTAATTATACTACAGACAATTCTCGCACACCTCAACTGTCATAGTTTTGGATTACAAACTGAATTTGTGCATCTTTACTGAAAACAGGAAAGTCCCAAGTAAAGTGTCTCACAATCTGCACCTCTGTACATAGGAAGGATGAGCTCTACCTGTGCCTCCCTTAGTCCCCCACCCTGAGGAGCAGCATTATTCTGCAATCTAATTCCAGTATCAGCAGGCATCGGGCCTGCCCTGATCTGATCAGCCTCACATCACAGCTCCGAGCACCAGCTCCATAGGAATAGGATTGGACAAACAGTAACTGAAGGCCTGCCGCCATGACCGACAACAAGCCTCTGCGTCTAATACACCTAGATGTTATTCAGGCACAAATCCCTTTAGGTAGCCTGCGGGTGCATGTAGACAATACAAAGGGGTTGCTGGGTTAACTTACTAAGGGCTGTCAGACTTCTGGAGATCTGTGTAGTATAGGAAGAGAAAGTAGTCCGAACTCCTGTTGGAAATCTCCGGCCGCTAAAGGAACAGACATCAATGCAAGCCTTCCTTGAAGCAGGATGAGCTCTAAATTTTACACTCTGCCCTGTAATTTTGTAAACACACATATCCATCCATTTCATGTGAACTGAGGAGGCTGTTCAGACTGGAACAATAGCATTTCATTCCAGGACAACAGTTGGAATAAAGGAAAACGTAAACAGTCACTACATCAGGACAGTGTGTTTTGCATGGCTTACACTGTCCTCTCTTTCTCTTTTAAAATCCAAGGAGAGGCAACTAGTTGCTTCTTTTATATTCAACGTCTTCATAAAATTATATGTTTGCATCCGACTAACTGGTAGAGATCCATCATTTTGGTGCCTACTGTAGCACGCCTGGACTATGGTAACTCGGCCACATCAGCACTCAAAACCCTCCACTGGCTGCCCATACATAAAAGGATTTTCTTCAAAATCCTAGTAATAATTTTCCGAAACCTCAATAACACAGGACCCACATACCTAATCCCGATCGAAACCAGGAAGACGGTCACTCAGGCCCTCGTCACCAGCCGGCTGGACTACGGAAACACCCTCTACGCCGGAACCACAGCCAAGCTACAGAAAAGACTACAACGCATCCAGAACACCTCCGCCCGACTCATCCTGGACATCCCTCGACGCAGCCACATCTCCGGCCACCTGAGGAACCTGCACTGGCTCCCCGTCAACAAGAGGATCACGTTCAGGCTCCTCACCCACGCACACAAGTCTCTCCACAACCTGGGACCCAAGAACCTCAACGACCGCCTGACCTTCCACACGCCCACCCGCCAGCTACGGTTCGCTAGCCTCGCCCTCGCCGCCGTACCACACATCCGAAGAGCCACCGCCGGAGGCAGATCCTTCTCCTACCTGGCGGCCAAGACATGGAACTCCCTCCCCATCCACCTTCGGCTGACCCAGGACCACCTCGCCTTCAGGAGACAACTCAAGACCTGGCTGTTCGAGCAGTAGCGGCCCCCCTCCCCCAAGCGCCTTGAGACCCTTCCGGGTGAGTAGCGCGCTATACAAATGCTACGATCGATTGATTGATTGACCTAAGAACCAGAATCAAACCATATATTACCCAAAGGCTTCTGCTATCATCCTCGGAAAATCTACTGGCACCCCCCGCCTTCCACCTCTCATCTAGAGGAGGAAAGTCAATGGCACTCCTGGGAACAAAAGCATGGAATGCCTTGCCCACCCATTTGAGACTGGCGCAGTCTGAACCCTTGTTCAAGAAACTCCTAAAAACCTGGATCTTTGCGGCCCCAGACCAAGTTAGTGCTATAATTTATCTGACCCTTCTACCTGTCGGTCCTTACTAATTCCTCACCACTGCCCCTGACCAATTTTCTGATAGCACCAAAATGCTTCCTGGAGTGAACGTTATGCTCTATACATATCATTATTCATTCTTTATTTGGGGCACCATCTTATGTTGCTTTTAATTCTTATTTTAAAACATTGTGCTGGAAATGCATCATTTTATCCCTTTAAAAAAAAAAATTGCACAGAAAACTCTGACTGGCTTTCACTGGTTCAGTATTTATTTTATAATATGCTTTTGGCTATTATTGCTAAACAATCTACTCCTTTGTTTAGGTGCAAATCGGGTTACAAATTGCTCCATTCGTAGTGGTTGGTCGCTTTGCTCTTTTTGTAATGCTTCTATAAATTTACAGGGTGTAATTTGGGTTCTGCCTATTGTGGATTGGAAGGCATTTTGACATACGTTTACTGTGTTGTTTGTTTTGACTTCATGTGCTAAGGTGCCAAGGTGCTGTCATGAACATTCCACCATGGTATATGGAATTTGGGTTGCCATCTGTTACCAGAACAATGCTGTCTGCAAACCAAAGTATCTTTAAAATAATCAGTTTTGGGGCTTAGTTTGTGTTCGTTATGTTGGTAGAAAGAGCTTTAAACTAGTAACTTGTAGTGGTTATTTCAAATGCAAATTTACTGTTTGCAGCATATTCTACACTTAGGGCCTGATTGTGAGATGCGCCAGTGAACCGCCAGCCTGCAGAGGTGGCGGTTGGAGAATGCAGCCAAGACGCCGGCATCACGACCACCACATTACAAGGTTACTGCAGGGCTGGCGGTGTTGGAGTGGCAGTGCCACGGCAGCAGCATGCTTTGGCTCATAGAGAGAGCCTGAAGCATGACGCTGCCGAGCAACGCAAATTGCACGTCGGGTGCACTGTTGCCTTGCACCATGTCGTGTGCACTTACGACAGTGTAAACATAGGGGGGCACAACATGTGCCCCCAGCCACACTCCCCATGGGCTAAATCACCCTGGGACCCTGTTTGTGGCCCCTTACCAGCCTTTCCGCTGACCTTTTCATGGCGGTGTCCCCGCCATGGAAAGTCAGCGGAAAGGTAGATCGTAAATACCATGGCGGTGCCGATGCCAGCACCACCTCCATTGACTGCTGCTGTCCACACCACTCCTGCCGTGGGAGTTATGATCCTGTCAGTGGCAGCGGTCTGGAGGCGGTCGTGTGGTGGTCCAACCACACACCTCGTAATTGGGTGGTCGGGCTGCCAAGGAGGTGACAGTCGGACTGTCAACAACGGTACAGTCGTCCCAAGACTGCTGCACTCGTAATTGGGCCCATAGTGCAGATTGTTGGAGGTGTCTCCATATGCTTTTATTGAAATGGTTGAAATAGCCTTGTATGGCTGAATAGAGGTACATTTTAAAAATGGCTTGAATCATGGTTTGTTCAAAGTCAAAGGGCCTGATTATGAATTTGGCAGTGCAGGAGCAGGACTGTCACGAAAGCATCCCGCTCTTGCTGGAGCAGAGTTTTCAGTTTGAAAATTCAGTGGTTTTTGAAGCTCTGGCATGTCTATTCGTTGTACTGATTTATTAATAATTAATAATTAATAATTTGTCTTGTGCAAGTGTGTTTATATTAATCAATCCGTTTGTCCTAACAAGAGAGAGTTACACGTGGGTGCGCATAAATGTGCTGTTTAAAAATAACGTGCGTGTTTTCATGTTTAAACGTTGCTATGTGCTGTTTATTTTTGAGCACAAAACGCTTTCCGAATTAATGCTTTTCTATGTTGCAAGAGCTAGATAAATACATACACATAAGGGTATTAGTGGGGTTAACACTGTTTAATCACTATGCTGTAGTAACGATTGTTTTTGTCTCTTTAATTAAGATGGTCTATTGAGGCCTATGATGGCCTAGAAAAGATGGCCGATTTGTAAGCCTGGCTGTGATTTATAATATGAAAACTGTGACGAGGGAGACCCCTGCTGGAAATGGTCCTGAAGCTAACTGACCATGGTCCTTGCTTGCTTGTTTGAAAACTTTCCATGAGGACAGCAGCAGTTTTGGGAGATCTCCAAGTGAAATGAAAATGTCCTTGGCAGCCTTGGGAAACAAAGGAGCCTTAGAGAAAAACTCTGAACTGTGGCTCGATTGCCGAGGAGAAGTAGAACTAATAAGATACATGTTTTATTTCTTGGTTCCTGTTCCGTAGTCATTATTATGTGAACTTTTCCTGAGCGGAGATTTTCAAATGTAGCGATGTTACATCCTTTCCTTCTCGCTCTGCTCAGCAGGTCCGGCGGACATTACAGCTTTTTCTATGTTTCCAATGTATCTTTCCATTGTTTTAGAAACTATAAGAAATGTTAGCCTAGAGAGGGTTTTTGCCACTTGCCATTTTGCCTTTGCCACGTACCGAATCTGCGTTGCTGAGGATTGATGCTGAAGGGACTTCGTCTTGAGAGACATTTACCGAGAGACTTGTCCTGACCCGTTCTGACATTTAGCTAGAATAGGTGACTATGAGAAATGATTTACTCTGATTGATTTCCTTTGACTAATTTTAGATAAAGCAATATAATTTTAAACATGGTGTTGGATATTCTTTCTTGTCAATTATTGGGTTTACATTTTTGATTATTGCTGTATATGTTGTATAGATTATGTTTAAGGACAGTCACAAAAACCAGGTCTTATCGACCTCGATACAGATGCAGGGTGATTAGGGGTTTTTCTTTCCACAGGTTCTTTGCTGGTAGAGTATTTGAGCGTATGTTAGTGTAGTGAAATGGGCCCTAGCGTATGATGTATGCATGTGCGTGTAACTGTGAGATTACTCTATCCGTGGTAGTGGAAATATTATACACACCCTGATCTCTATCAATTTCCTGGTAGCAGAGGATGGTTTTTGATGATTGTCTTGATCTGATAAGATTGCTTGTACATTAGTTTATTGATTATTGATTATTGGTTCATGTTGGTATATGTACTAATACTATATGTTGGAGTCGTAATGTTGAGTTATATGTAGTGCTTCTGGAACTTGGAAGCTGTAGCAGTTCCGTAGTAGGGCAGAGGGAAGTATATGCTGCTCTCGGGAAAGACGGAATTGTAAGGAATAACGTGTGACAATTGAAGTTGCGCGTCACATTGTCTGGGTTCGGAATCAGTGACATCGTCGTATGTTACTATTAGATATTTCTGGTATATAAGGAGTGTGTATGATAGTGAAGGTTATCTGTGAAACTCTGGTCTTAAGTCCCAGGGATCTGTAAGGATTTCCGTTAAAGCTTATCGCGGGAGGAGTAATAGGTATTCTCTGAGCTTGTTTGAAGAACTGGGCAAAGAAAGCTTGCTTAGTTGGTGTATGTTATAATTCTGTAGTGAAGCAGATTGTCTGTTCTCGGGAAGCAGGATTCTGTGCGTATGTACTATATTTCCTTGTATGAATGTGCGTGAATGTTTGTACATTTAGTTGATTGTAAAACTCTTTGGACAAGTCCTAGAGGAAACAGTTAATGAATGTATGTTAGTAGGGCAGAGTAGAGGAAGTGCTACTGTGTCAATGAAAGGTCTCTTATGAAATAGACTCTCTTTTACTATTCTGTGGTTAGCGAAGCAGACAATGGAGATGTTTTTTATGTTGTAACTAATAGATTTTGTAGAAATTTTGACACGAAGTCTACTGAGAGATTTTGTAAAGGAGGGGTAGACGAGTGACAGAAGACAGGAGACAAGCGACTGCAGCGACTGTTGACGTCAGAAAGACCGCGCTCTGATTGGATGGTAGATCAGAATAGTGCTCGCGCTAGGATTGGTGCGTTAGTGTGAGCCGCGCAAGGATTGGAAGAGCTATTTAGTGACGTAGACGTTCCAGGATTGGTGCGTTAGTGTGAATCGCGCTGCAATTGGTTGAAAAATTCGTATTGTATATTTATAATACGGAAAGAGTAGAGAGTTTTTTTTTTTGGTAAACGCTAAAATGTATTACCAAGAAGAGAAAAAGAAGAAAACTTTTTTGGTAAAATTAAAAAGTGGTTTAGCAAGGATAAAGATGTTAAAACAAGAGAGGGTGAGTTGTTACCTCCACCGAAAACACCTGCATCCTTCATGGCTGCAAGACATGGGTTTCATACCTGTATATGGTTGGAGAATTGGGTTAGGTATACTAAAGAAGATGGTGTTCTAGCATTTCCAGAACATGGTTCATTTAATCTAGCCGTGTTGAGAAATTTACGGGAAAAGATGCTATGTCTAGACCCGAAACCGAGACCTACACAGTTCGAGGCTTTAGTGGAATGGGAAGAGGAAGTACATGAGAGAGAAAAACAGAGATCTGGAGGGTACTATAGGTACATGTTTGGGAGGAGACATGATCGTGAGACTCATCATGATCGAATGAAAAGGTGGCGAGATGTTAGTATGTCAGAGGGATTATATCCGATGAGAACAGTTGAAGGAGGAGCAGAAAGGGTTCCTGAGTCAGAAATAAGAAAATATGGAGTTAATGAGTATGAGGATGAGGTCATGAATGACATGATTTACAAGAGACCACCTCCATATAGACCAGAACCGGATAAAAGTACACCAGTTGTTTCTCCGATAAGAGATACAGTGTGTGTTAGTGAGACGGAAAATGAGACATCTGAGGTAAGAAGTGATCATTACCTTGATGAGAATGCCAAACAATTAGCCAGAACTACAACAGAGTTGACAGAGAAGATTAGGGAGTTAACAAAGAATCTAGAAGCTGTTACGGTGCCTGTAACAATAGGTCCGGTTATGCCTGTGTTTGACAAACAGAGGACAGGTGAGAATGGACTGGTGATTCCATATGTTGGGAATAATCTGACAAATTCAGTTGGTCCTTCAGGAGATTCAGGCAAAAGAGCAGAAAGAAGTGACCTGAGACAATCAAGACATGACACATGTAGTGAAATATTGGATGCTAGTGAAGCTAGTTGTTCAGGGATGCCAATTTTAGAACCGCAAAAGAGAGTGGTTCCAGTGAGAAAAACTGCTGAAATAACAGTTGATGATTTGAATGATTGGATGAAGGTTCTACAGAAAAAGGATAAAGATTCACAAGTAATTGACGTGGCTAGGTTGCGTGTAGAACTAGAAGAGCTTGTTACAGGAACAGTTCCAACAGAGATTCTGAAGAGTCATCATGATGGTGAACTAATGTTTATGTGCAAGAATATTACCTGGAGAGCAAGAAATACACATGACAGGCTAAGAGCAATAGCAAATGAACAGGGAGTTGACATTGATAAAGTGAAAGCTTTACAAAGAACTTACAGGATGGATTTTACAGAGAAGGATATTGAGAATTTGAATGCTACTGGTAGAACAGGACAGATTAAGGAAATGGTAGCATTATTGCGAAGATGGCGTGATGTAGAAAAGTGGAAGGATAGGTGGTACAAGAAAAGAGATGAGGCTGAAGATAGAATAACTTATTCAGCATTTCCAGTGAGAGAAAAGGAGAAACCAGTGGATAATTATCCTATGAGAGAAATACCTGGAGGAGGATATGTACATGTTCCATGGACCAGACAGGATATTTTATCATTCACGAATGATTTCCCTCGATTGAGAGAAAAGCCCGTCGAGTGGTATAGGCAGGTAGATAGGTTTGTGAAATTGTCAAAAGTGCTGTGGGTTGACCTGAATAGTCTGTTTGATATAATTGTTCCAGCAGACTTGTGGACTGAGTGTAAAATAGTTGTGAGTTGGCCTACTGAGGAATATCCAAGAGACCCAAGAACAGGGGCACCAGATCCAGAGGTAATGAGAAAGTATGATCAGGTGATGGTATACCTGAAGAGTAAAGTTCCTGCAAAAGAGACAGACTGGGTAAAGATAGATCGAACACAACAGGAAGCGAAAGAATCAGTTCATGCTTTTTACGAGAGGCTGATACTGGCATTTAAACAATTCAGTGGAGATGAACACCTGGGTGACAAAGATTTGAGTCATTTTGTATACAGATTTGTATATGGCCTTAGACCTGAAATTGGTGAGAGAATTCGTGAGCACACAGTGGATTGGCAGAGTAAGAAAGTAGATGAGATCCTGAGGCATGCAAAATACTTTAGTGATGAAATTGAAGCAAAACAAAGAAAGCTGAAAGAGAAAGCAATGTGGGCACAAGTGAAAGTTGCGGAAAGACAGGAAGCACAGTTAGTGGAACAAGCGAATAATCCAGGAAATAATGCAGGGAACAGACCTAGATATGCAGGGAAAGGAAAGGGAAGTCTTGAGGAAGCGAAAAAAAAGTTTCCTTGTCACAACTGTGGCCAATTGGGGCATTGGAGATCGGAGTGTCCTAATCCACCATTAGTAAGTAATGAGAATAAATCCTTAAATCAACAGGTGCAGAACGAAGGAAATAATCAACAGCAGCAACAACAGAAAGTTGTGAGACAGCAGAGTCAAGAGCCAAAACCGCCCTTGCCGCAGAATAGAGGGTTACAAAAGTATAATCAGGATTCAGGATTCTACAATGATGAGCAGGTAAACAAACCAAGACGTTCTAACAAAGTACAACAGTACTTGTTAAAGAGTGAAGGGAGTGAGTCTGAGGGTGATTATTGACGGTGCCGAAGAGAGGAAGAAGAGTGCATACTTGGTGCAACTCTAGAAATAGACCAGGCAGGACCATTTGTGGATGGGAAAATAAATGAGGAGAGTGTTACTTTTTTGGTAGACACAGGTGCGACAAGATCAACTGTCAGGTCAACAGATGTTAGAAATCTTCCTCTCTCGGATGAAGCAATCCAAGTAGTTGGTGTAGCCAATACGCAAATCAGAACACGTCTTACTGAACCAGTAAGGGTAAAGATAGGGACATTTTCAGACATGCACAGATTCATTGTCTGTGACACCAGTCCAGTGAACTTATTGGGTAGGGACTTGTTATGCAAAATGAACTGTACAATTTTTTGTACACCGGATGGAATAGCCTTTGAGACACCAGATGAAGATGTTTTGTACCGAGTGACTCTAGAGAATAGAGAAAGTGAGTTAATTGGTGCATTTGCTGTGTTTAATCCGGAGGATTTGCCTCGAGAGCTGAGAGACACAGTGAAAAGGACAGTTTGGGATTTTACTGGAGAGGATGTGGGATTGATGAATAATGTAGATCCAGTGAAAATTGCAGTGAAAGAGGGAATTACATATCCTAACATTCCTCAATACAAAATGACACCAGAAATAATTGAAGGGATAACTCCTATAATTGAGAAAATGATTCAGCAAGGAGTCCTGAGAGAACTACTGAGTAGTCCGTGTAATTCACCGATAATGGGACTAAAAAAGCCCAATGGGAAATTTAGGATTGTACAGGATTTGAGAAAAGTTAATCAAATTGTGGTGGCATGTTGTCCTATTGTGCCAAATCCATCAGTGATCCTGTATCAAATTCCACATGATGCTGAGTGGTATACAGTGATTGATTTGTGTCATGCGTTCTTTTCAATTCCATTGCATCATGATAGCCAACCGATTTTTGCATTTAGGTTTGGCCAGCGTATCTTAGCATGGTGTCGTATCCCACAGGGGTATACGGAGAGTCCTTCGATATTCAATCAGTTATTGAAGAAATCGTTGGAAAGTTTGATCATGCCCGAGAATTCAGTGCTAGTGCAGTATATTGATGACCTACTGGTGGCATCAAAGACACGTGAAGCTTGTGAAGTAGATACCATAGCTTTACTGAATCATCTGGCAGATGGAGGGTTAAAGGTATCTCCAGCCAAATTGCAATTTTGCAAGAAAGAGGTGCATTATCTTGGACACAATATTGAAAAGGGTCTGAGAAAAGTGACTGATGACAGGATCAGAATAATCAGAGAAATGAAAGCTCCAAAAACCCAGAGAGAAGTGAGAATGTTCCTGGGTATGGTGGGTTATTGTCGTCAGTGGATAATTAATTTTTCCTTGATAGCAAAGCCACTGATTAAACTGACAAAAAGTGAGATGACAGATCCATTGGATCTAGATGCAGAACAAATGGCAGCATTTGAAGAGCTCAAAAGTAAAATGTGTGAGGCTCCAGCTTTGGGTATGCCTGACTACGAAAAGGAATTTGAATTGTACTGCAGTGAAAGAAATGGATGTGCACTTTCAGTGTTAATTCAGAAGCATGGATTACTGAGAAGGCCTATTGCGTACTTCTCATCGACACTTGACCCTGTAGCTGTGGGTTTACCAGGTTGTCTGAAATCTGTGGCAGCAACATGCAGAAGCCTGGAACAGAGTGAGGGAATCATAATGGGATATCCTGTAAGGGTATTCGTACCTCACAATGTGGCAATTCTTTTGACAAGAAGCAGAACTCAGTACATGTCACATAGTCGGTTGACTAAATATGAAAAAGTGATTCTGGGAGCATCAAATGTGACTCTCGAGAGATGTGTAAATGTGAATCCAGCGACACTTTTGCCAGATATTGAAAATGTGGGTGTGAAGATGGAAGATGATCATGATTGTTTGGATGTGCTTGAGTACTGTACAAAACCGAGACCAGACATAAGGGATCTACCCTTGAATGAGAGTGATCATGTGTTGTTTGTGGATGGATCATGCCTGAGAAATGATGATGGTGTGCTATGTGCAGCATATGCGGTATGCAAAGTTTCAGAGGTCATGGAAGCATCACCATTGAAAGGAGTGAAAGCTGCGCAAGTTGCTGAATTGGTGGCATTGACAAAAGCTTGCGAAATTGGGAAAGATTTGAGGACAACTGTAATGACTGATAGTCAGTATGGATTTGGAGTGGTGCATGATTTTGGCCAGCTTTGGCTACAAAGAGGTTTCTTGACATCGGGTGGAACTCCGATAAAGAATGCTGAAATGATTGGTAAATTGCTTGAGGCGATACAGCTGCCTAAGGAGTTAGCAGTTGTAAAATGTGCTGCCCATGGACAAGGGGAGGATTTTATAACGGTCGGAAACCGTTATGCCAACGATGTTGCGCAATACTGTGCCAAAACAAATCAGTCCATCAATAGGGACAGAGAGGGGGAAATGTCTTTACTCTCTGTGATGTTTACTAATGTCTTAGAAACCTGGGATGAAGTGAAACAGTTGCAAGATGAGGCAGGAGACGAAAAGAGAAAAAAGATTGGATTAAGGCAGGATGTGCTCCAAGAGAAACAGACCATGTTTGGGTCTACAGAGATGGCAGACCAGTAATGCCCAACTCCATCTTGTCGTCAATGGCAAGGATGTATCATGGCCAGGGACATTTGGGGAGGGATGCGATGGTTAGGTCGTTCAAGCAGACCTGGTACAATGCAAAGTTCAGGACAATTGCAGAAAGCATCTGTCAAAGGTGTTTAGTTTGTCAGCAATTTAACACTGGGAAAAAGACAGTGGTGAGTCTGGGGACAATAGGCAGAGAAGGAGGTCCTTTTACAAGAATGCAGATTGATTTAATTGAAATGCCCCAAGTAAACAGACTGAGGTATGTTTTAGTGGTAGTCTGTTTGTTTTCAAGGTGGGTGGAAGCTTACCCGACTAGAAGAAATGATGGATTAACAGTGGCAAAGTTACTGTTAAGGGAGTTGATTCCTAGGTACGGGTTTCCAGTAACAATTGAGTCTGATAGAGGTGGACACTTTCAAAATGAGCTTATGGGTTTGATTTGTGAAGCATTGAAAATACAGCAGAAGCTACATTGTGCATACCGACCAGAGGCTTCTGGTGTGGTTGAGCAGATTAATGGCACAATCAAGAATAGGATTGGAAAAATGTGCTTAGCCACTGGCATGAAATGGCAAGACGTTTTACCTCTAGTTCTGATGACTATGAGATCTACTCCAGATAGAACTACTGGTTTGAGTCCGCACGAAATAATCATGGGACGTGCAATGCGCCATGCATTCGTGCCTGTCAATAAGTTGGTGACAATAACTGATGACATGATTTTGGATTACTGTAAAGGCCTGGCTGACGCAGTAAATTCTGTGTTTCACCAGGTTGGAGAAGAAGCTACCACACTTGAGAAGAAGCAAGCCCATGATCTGAGTCCAGGAGACTGGGTGAGGATAAAAGTTCACAGAAGAAGAAATTGCTTGATTCCAAGGTGGGGAAGGCCAAGACAAGTTATTCTGACTACGACGACTGCAGTAAAGTGTGCTGGAGTGAAGCACTGGGTACATGCAAGTCATACCCAAACCCAAAAGAAGGGACTGGTAAAGAGTATTTTGAAGAGTCAGATTCCAGTGATGATGAAGATACAGAATCAGTGGGGAAAGAAGTAGGAAGAGCTTCGAATGAACCACTGCGAGTATCAGAGAAGAGATCAGATTCTGTAAGAGAGCCTGAAGTTTCAAACAGCAGTGAAGGGAAAAGAAAAGAAAAGAGAAATCACACAGAGACTACTCCTGAATCAGAAGAGGAGGAGATTGAAGAACCACTTGAGATTATACTTGAAGAAGTAGGGTCCGAAGAAGATAGAGAGGGACAGATTGCGGAAGACCCCCGAGGAGGTGTAGGGAACATTCTTGATGAGCCAGGTGAAGGGACAAGTAGACAGCAAGAAGATTGCGTGTCGGAGACCCAAGGAGGGACAGAAGTAGGGAAATCTCAAACAGTGGTGAAAAAATCTGTGGAAAAGAAGAAAGCTGCTGGAAAACGGAAACAAGAGGCACTTGAAACAGATGATGAGAATGAACAAACAGAGGGTCGAGTTCTGAGAAAGAGAACTTGGATTGGAGAAAGAAGTAATAAAGAAATAAAGCCGAAAAAAGGTGTTAAGAGGAGATCGTTGGCCTAACAACAGAGTTAAGAGGCTGAGATACAGAATAATAAGAGCAAGTACATCGAAAGCTGAACAAGTGAATGAAGTTTCGAGTCAAAGTTCAAAAGCTGAAGGAGAAGAATCAAAGGAGTCAAACGAACCAGTAGAAATAAAAAGAGTAAGAAGACCCAACCAAAAGTACAGATCACCGGAATGGTCTTATGTGGCACTGTCTGAAGGAGGAAAAGAAGAAACAGTGACTCGAGATAATCCGGAAGGGATCTTGAGAGAAGTGGTTGAGGAAGATACTGGTGAAATTCTGAAAGTACTCTTGACTGACATTGGAGAAGAGTCGAGTACTGAGGATTTTGATGTCGGAGATCTAATACAATTTGATGTTGAAGAAATTGAAGTGAAGAATGACAAGTATCCAAACTGAATAAAGGAAGGATTCACTTGGATTAAGTGAACGAAAAAGATCATTTGGAAAAATTGGAAGCTGAAGAATTGCTGAAGAATTGAAGAAGTTCCAACAGTAGTGGAGTAGTAGAGGCTAAACTAAAGTAGTAAAATGGCTAACATAGAGGATAATAGAAATAGATGTGCCTTCTTTAAGAGGTGGTGTAGAATGTGCTGCTGCTGTACTGGATTATTAATGCTTCTATGGGGTGTTTTAGTTTTATTAGTTACTTTTAAAGTAGAGTTTGAGATGCATACAGAGAATGTGACTAATGTAGAGAAGAATTCGCAAAAAATAGTTCCAATTAGAATTAGTAATACTTACATACACAAAGATAGGTCAATTAATAACTTTTCTAGTAATGTTTTTTCAAAATTGTTATATGAATATGTGAAAACAATGGGAGTAAGGGATTGCTACGTCTGTATGCAATTACCTGCATCCGTTTCAGAGGGTGTTACTTATCATCATTTACCAGCTACATATGGTATTTCCTGTAGTATTTTAAGCAGTGTTTTTTATTTGTTAGGGAAAGTAGATTATAAGATGTCTAACAGAGATAGTATTTTTGGGCACTTGCCAATGAACAAAGAGCTGAATCCAGCTAAAGAAGCTAACACTTTTGGTGAGATTTTTATTGAAGAAAAAGGATTAACATTAGATTACATTTTTAAGAATAATTTAACTTGCAGTTTGAAAGGAGAGGAGAAAGCTTTCCTGGATATGGTAGAAGAAAGGAGATTGAACATGCAGGAAAAAGCAGGAAAATATAAAGTGAGTGAGACAATTTGGGACATTGAGATGGGAAAAGAGTTGAAGAATGGGGCTAGTCCAACTTTAGCTTTAGATGCACCACAGAAGGGTAAACTTTGTATTACAAGAAGGAAATCCCAATATGATACATATTTTGTTGGGACTAGTGAGTGCCATGATACATACTTCATTGCAACAGGTTGGGGTTTCAGAGGTGGAGAAGATACAATTTTTCCAGGAGTATATTATGTTTGTGGGAATAAGGCTTATTACAAGTTGCCTGACCATTGGTATGGCGCGTGTTATGTGGGTCTGGTTTTTCCAAAGATTTTTCATATAGATAAAATAACAGATGTAGAACATATTAATTTACTAATGCGTTTTAAGAGAGAAACTTGGTCTGAAATAGTGGGTGACATTTTTGGGGTTTTGATTCCAGCAGTGGGAATTTCTTTGAATGCTTATGGAATTCGGAAACTGTCCACAGTGGTTGATCGCTTATCGACAAATACCGCTGGAGGGTTTCTTTTGGTGAATACGGAATTAAGTGCCGTACGTGCCATGTCTATGCAAAATCGACTTGCCCTTGATATTCTATTGGCCAAGGAGGGTGGAGTCTGTGGAATGCTGAAAGTTCAACATTGTTGCACTTACATTCCAGACGAAAGCAAAGACCTGAAGGTCTATATCAAAAATATTACTGATTTGCATGAAGAATTAGTACCACTTGAAGCTGAGAATTTATGGACTAAAATAGCTAATAAAATGATAGCTGTTAAGGATTTTATTGCAAAAATAGGTAGTACTATTATAGGTAGAATATTGTTTCCTTTAACTTGTATAATTGTTGCTTTATTGATAATAAGATTGGTGTGTGTGTGTTGTAAAAACAGGGGAGGGAGGAAGAAATTGAATAAAGGAAAGAAAAACAAGAGGTTGAAAAGAGAACCGCAAGAAATTGAATTAGAAGAATTGAGGGAGAGTGTTTACTTAGAGACAAAAAGGGATGATGAAAGAGTGACAGGTGTGTAATGTTGTGTAGGGGGAAAAGACATTTCCGATTTCTCCTAAAATGGGACTAAATTTTCACAAATTTTTTTTTTTTGGGTTTATTTGGTGATAAAATCACCAAAGGGGGATTGCTGGAGCAGAGTTTTCAGTTTGAAAATTCAGTGGTTTTTGAAGCTCTGGCATGTCTATTCGTTGTACTAATTTATTAATAATTAATAATTAATTATTTGTCTTGTGCAAGTGTGTTTATATTAATCAATCCGTTTGTCCTAACAAGAGAGAGTTACACGTGGGTGCGCATAAATGTGCTGTTTAAAAATAACGTGCGTGTTTTCATGTTTAAACGTTGCTATGTGCTGTTTATTTTTGAGCACAAAACGCTTTCCGAATTAATGCTTTTCTATGTTGCAAGAGCTAGATAAATACATACACATAAGGGTATTAGTGGGGTTAACACTGTTTAATCACTATGCTGTAGTAACGATTGTTTTTGTCTCTTTAATTAAGATGGTCTATTGAGGCCTATGATGGCCTAGAAAAGATGGCCGATTTGTAAGCCTGGCTGTGATTTATAATATGAAAACTGTGACGAGGGAGACCCCTGCTGGAAATGGTCCTGAAGCTAACTGACCATGGTCCTTGCTTGCTTGTTTGAAAACTTTCCATGAGGACAGCAGCAGTTTTGGGAGATCTCCAAGTGAAATGAAAATGTCCTTGGCAGCCTTGGGAAACAAAGGAGCCTTAGAGAAAAACTCTGAACTGTGGCTCGATTGCCGAGGAGAAGTAGAACTAATAAGATACATGTTTTATTTCTTGGTTCCTGTTCCGTAGTCATTATTATGTGAACTTTTCCTGAGCGGAGATTTTCAAATGTAGCGATGTTACATCCTTTCCTTCTCGCTCTGCTCAGCAGGTCCGGCGGACATTACAGCTTTTTCTATGTTTCCAATGTATCTTTCCATTGTTTTAGAAACTATAAGAAATGTTAGCCTAGAGAGGGTTTTTGCCACTTGCCATTTTGCCTTTGCCGCGTACTGAATCTGCGTTGCTGAGGATTGATGCTGAAGGGACTTCGTCTTGAGAGACATTTACCGAGAGACTTGTCCTGACCCGTTCTGACATTTAGCTAGAATAGGTAACTATGAGAAATGATTTACTCTGATTGATTTCCTTTGACTAATTTTAGATAAAGCAATATAATTTTAAACATGGTGTTGGATATTCTTTCTTGTCAATTATTGGGTTTACATTTTTGATTATTGCTGTATATGTTGTATAGATTATGTTTAAGGACAGTCACAAAAACCAGGTCTTATCGACCTCGATACAGATGCAGGGTGATTAGGGGTTTTTCTTTCCACAGGTTCTTTGCTGGTAGAGTATTTGAGCGTATGTTAGTGTAGTGAAATGGGCCCTAGCGTATGATGTATGCATGTGCGTGTAACTGTGAGATTACTCTATCCGTGGTAGTGGAAATATTATACACACCCTGATCTCTATCACTCTCGCACCACCAACCCTACCACCCACCGGATTATGACTGTTTTAGTCACTGGCGGGCGGTTCGTTGGCGTTCATAGGCACTGTAATGGGAACGTGAAAGGCAGTACCTGCACGGCATGAAAACTGTGGCTGAGAGGAAACTCATAATATGCTTGGCAAGACCGCAGTGGTCCTGCCAAGCTTATTGCGGCCTCAAGACCGCCGCGCTGCTTCCAAACCCAAGGGCACCCCTTCCAAACCCAAGGACACCCTTTCCAATACCCCTCCCAAAACCAAGGACACCCCTCCTTACCCCTAACCACCTCTTCCATGTAAAATCTCAAAGGTGCATGCTCTTCCCACTAGATACCTCTTCCTGAGGAGGTCCCCTTTGGAATTTATGTAGGAGATAAGCTGAGTGCCATAATGCAACAGTCCCCAGGACTTATGACACCAGGAATGGACTGCCATTTCAATTGCTTTGATTCTTAATAGACTAATTGGTATGAATAAATACCTATTTTTTGTTTCACCAAGTTTATCCTGGTATCATTTTTCCTCAGCAATTGCTTTATTCCTAGCAATGTTTCTGAGTAAAATGTGAAGTAGTTATGTGTCTTTCCCATGATGGCAGGTGATACAACTGATTTGGTTAATGTTAATTTGTTAAGTGCATACACTGCTTAACATTGTATGTGATGGTTATTTGAATTTAGATGTAGGAATTCATCATAGTAATTGCCAATTGCACCAACTATTTGATATAGGAAGATTTTTAGGGATTATGTAGCTAGAATTTGGGTTTGGGATTACTTGGGATTCTCTTCAGAACATCCACAACAATGTTTCTGGCAGTTAATGGAGTTCAAATGAACCGTTTTCTTTTCCCAGACTATCTCAGGGTTGTGCTCCGTTAAACAGGGTAATCTCAAAATTAGCTGGATTTGGGGAGCCTCTATGAGATTGAATTGTATCTTTTCATGATGTTGATAGGCTCAGTCTCATCAGTGATTGGACCGGAAGACAAGTTTGTGCCATCCACTGCAGTGCACACACTGATTCTGTGATCTCCTTTTTAACAAAACGTATTCCCATCCTCTTCACGTATTTGATATCACCAAAATGTCCTGTAGCATCTGAGTCGAATCATAACAGAGACTTCTTGAAATTTATTATTTCTGAAGTTCACTTCAAATGAGACAGTAATATGAGGGGAAGCTGACTATAAGGTGTTAGCTACTTGCTGCTTATCTGGGTTTGGCATCTGTTGAACATTCATCAGGCAATCCTTTTTACAAATGGGTTTTCTTTTTTCCTGAATTACTTATTTTTGGCTTCTTAAGACGTTCTTTAAAAAAATATCTACCTTGACCACAATATAAACCACATTTCCAGATCTTCGTTTTTCCTTTTCTTCTGTTGATAGTGGACCTCTCACACTGCCAATCTGCATGGGTTCTTCAGAAGAGATTGACTCAGTAAATTTGGTGACTTCCACTTTGCTTCTATCAAAGCATGGCGGGACTAGAAGAAATTCTCACCTTTGTTCAGTCCTTCTTTCAAAAAGGCATCAATCAATTTGAAAGATTGAGGGGACGATTATGATGCGGCTTGGAAGGGCATCCGAGAGCCTTTCGGAGTTGGACCTGTCGACCTTTTCGTACTCGGAATCGGTTTTCCCGACCGAGGCATTATGATGCCCAAAACCCATTGCTCACACTGAATCCGACTGGAAATTACGAACGAGAAGCCTTCGGAAACGCCGAATGGAGCAGTTCGGAGCCACTTCGAGTCCGAATCAGCCTACCCTATTACGATGCATACTTCTGACGCGCCGAATCGGTCTGACCAACCAACGCGTCAGAGCAGTCAGAAGGGGAGTATTTCTGCTCCGAATCTAGTCACAACACGATTCATGTGACCTAGACTGTGCACCTGTGCATTCCATCGCACATGTCATCCCTCTACTGTACATCTACGATGAATACTGCAACTTCAATCGACGTGGTCGTAGCAGACGGTAAGTTAGACACCTACCGCTACAGAATAACGAAACTACCCTGCGAAAGACAATACAAGAGAAAGCAGGGGCTCAACTACAGCCAAATTTGGGGGCAGAACACTTCCAGCAATGTAGTGTCAAAAGTCAGGGGGGGCTAATAATTCCAGTAACGTAGAGCCAAATGGGGGATGTGGGAGGGGCTAATACTCCCAGCAATGTAGAGCCAATTGGCCGGTGTGGGGGGGGGCTAACACTCCCAGCAATGTAGAGCCAATTGTGAGGGAGTGGGGGGCTAATACCCCCAGCAATGTTGAGTCAATTTAGGGGGCAGGGGGCTAACACTCCTAGAAATGTAGAGCCAATTTGGGGTGTGGGGGGGCTAATACTCCCAGCAATGTAGAGTTAAAAGGGGGGTGGGCAGCTAAGACTTCCAGCAATATAGAGCCAATTGGGGGGGTGCAGAGCTAATACTCCCAGCAATGTTGAGCCAATTTGGGGGGTGGAGGGCTAATACTCCCAGCAATGTTGAGCCAGTGGGGGGCTATACTTCCAGCAATGTAGAGCCAATATGGGGGTTTGGGAGCTGAACACTTCCAGCAATGTAGAGCCAATTGGGGGGTGCGGGACTAATACTCCCAGCAATGTTGAGCCAATTTGGGGGTGCAGGGCTAATACTCCCAGCAATGTTGAGCCAATTTGGGGGGTGGAGGGCTAATACTCCCAGCAATGTAGAGCCAATCGGGGGGTGGGGGCTAATACTCCCAGCAATGTAGAGCTAATTGTGGGGTGGGGGTTTAATACTCCCAGCAATGTTGAGCCAATTGGGGTGGGGGTGGGGGAGGGGCTTATATTCCTAGCAATTTGTCCTCGAATAATGTAACTGGTGCTCATGTAAAGTGCCTAAATACCTCCTGGTGGAGTACAAGCTGCAGAAAACTGCAACAAAATAAAGCCTAAGGTTACTTGGTAGGAAAATGCCTTCTAACACTGTGGCAGCAGAAGTAATTGGCAACTTTAAGAAATGGGCAGAGTGGCGATGCTGGTGCTCTAGCGACTGATGAAAAACCAACAAAGCCTCATCATCTAGTAAATGGTCCCTTAAAACCTGTGAAATACTCGGGTGCTGCTGCACAAAGATGACAGACCAGCCACCCACAGCAGCTCTAGAACTGTTTGTGTGTGTGTGGGGGGGGGGGGAAGCTGTCCCAGCCAAGGCTGACACACATGACAGGGTGGCTGAAGCCCATTGAGTTCTATCAGAAAGTGTTCTGTACAGGCTTGGATTGGGAATGCGGGCAATAGGTCATTGTTCTATGGGTCGGTACTCCAGGGTCACCTGTGGACCATTTTTTGGGGGCCTCTATAAACCACCCCAAAAGACACTTCCATAGTCCCCACCAGGCCACTGCAATGTGGTGCCAGTATCTTGTCTGCTCCCCAGCTGTGCTGTAAAGTGAGGCTGGGGCCAGCCTTTGGAGCATACTCACCCTGGCACCCTGCCTCGCGTGCCCTGCCAGAAGCAGTGTTATCTCCCCCATCCGCCCATCACTTTTAGGTCATGGCAGGTGCAGGGGGGTTGCGGTGTATGTAGGGGCCTCGCAGGGAGGCAAGTTTCATTTGGCAATTCTAAAATGCACCTCACCCCCTTGATCAGCAGCAGTGTGCTTTTTAAAACCCCCATTGCCAGGTAAATGCACAGAGGCTACAATGAAAGGGATGTTCATGGATAGTGGGCCAACTATTGTTAGAATGCCTGAGCATCATTGTGATCCCAATCCGACCCTAGTTCCATAACATGTTGTGTATGCCAAATATGGGTATCTCATCATCAGGCAGGTACAGTCAGACCACTAAATTCTAGGAGAAACACACATTTGACACTGGAACAGGAATGCCCATAGCCACATATATGTATGTATCACAAAGTGAATGCATGAGTCCACCACAACACATAATGAAACATCGCAGGCCAACAGAACTCCAATGTACTCATAAAAGTATGTCCACAGAAACATATTCACTGGCACCATGCCTGCACCTACATGCATCTGTTACACAGGCCAAATCCTAACATCTGAAATGCCTACAAAGATCACTACATCTCATGTTATAGGAAGTCACATTGCAGGAAGTGACATTATTTATCCATATCACCTTGACATTTCCCAAACACCATAGAAGAAGTACATGGTTTACTCTGGATAGCTGCCAAAGAAAATACAACATGTATAAATCACATAGGAAAGTGAAGTCAAAATCAATGTCTGATCTACCAAGTAGCAAGACAATACATCCACCCAATGTGATGGATAACCTAGGCCTAGCTTATTTGCTATCTCACACCTCACTTTACCGGATGCACAAATTGTTCACAGATGAATACATGTCTACAAACAGCAAATTGACTACTACAGTCCAAACTGGACCTCCACTCCCCCATCAAAACAATCAAACAATACCACATCCTGTGTCATGATGAGTACAGCAGTGTCAGAACAGGTCATCTGGAGTGGCGAAGTGAGCTAAAGAACGATGATGGATTCAACCCAGATCTGTGACTGGGGGTGAGTGTCTGAAAAGTTTCAGCGCTCCGTCCATCATCTCCTTGTGTAAGAAATTAACCCCTTCAATGTTAAGATCTTACTGCAAATGGACAAAGGTAATGTGCTCCAGGACCCTGATTAGGTCCCACACTGAGCTCAATCTTGTGTCTTTCCGTGCGGTCGGTCCTTCCCAACAATTCTTCTATGGAAAAGAGCCAAGACATGCAGAATTAGAGACGAGAGTACAGTATCATGTCCCTCAGTAACCCTAGGCCCAATACCCCAAATAGACTCTTTCACCAGGCTGTCAGGTCCACAGGGGAGCAACATTGAACCCGCAATATCATGTGCAGTGCATTTTGAGAACACGTTCACTTTTTACAACTGCCTACCAAACAAACTTAACATTGGCCATTGAGGTGGTCCTGCCACATAACATTACTTTTAAAATGCACAGCCTTGACAGCGTTTGCTTTGGCTGATGCAGGCTACACTGAGCCACACTTATCATGACACTATTGCAGATCAACACTTGCAGCACAGTGTCAAACTCCCTGGAGTTAGCACCAGTCACAGCCACTGCTAGGTGATGGCAAAAACACAAGATGCAGGGGAGCATTATCTCCTCACGAAGTGAAACACAGCTGTGCCCTGTAACTGGAAGATTGATCATAAAAAACATCTGTGTACGTAATGAGGATATGGCCCTGCTAAGATTTACACAATGAGATACTTTGCATCATCACAGTTACAGATACATAAGTACCAAAACACATCAAGGTCACGCATCATACTATTCTCATCCGCCCTCAGCTAATATATGATGTTACATCGCGGTGATTACACCGCGATGCCTTTACAACGCAGGCATTACAACGCTAGTCGTTACAACAACTTGCGCTGGACGGCGCTGAATTTAAGAATAGTATGATTTACTATTCCAACTCCAGTCTACGTACAGTAGGGAAGGTGTTGGAATAGTAAATCATACTATTCCTTAGGTTAGAGCGCCATCCAGCGCAAGTCATTGTAATGACTCGTGTTGTAATACCCATGTTGTAAAGGTATTGCAGTGTAAACACTGCGATGTAAACGATGTTTCCCGCCCTCAGCTCTAGTGGAGGATAATCCACACAGAGGTCAAAATCTCACTAATTGGCCCAGTTAATACACAAACTCTACACACCCTTCACATCTGATTGTCTCACACAAATATCTGGAATGACCCTGCAGATAGACTGAATATAGAGCAGCATGGTGTCTGCATCAATGGATACTACATGTACCTCTTTGCCCAGTGGAACTCACCATCATTAATATCCCAGAAAAAGTTGCTGTGCTACCGGATACATTGTCAGGGCAAAGAGAAGTAGGGAAAGGGGACAGCCCCAAAGAGTTGCCCTGCACAATATAAAATAGGGTGACAATTGACTTGGGTAGTTGGCTTGGCATCCAAAACACATATGTGTCGTTGCAGCCACCCTGCCATGCCCACGTTTAACAGAGTGGCAAACAGGTACACACAATCAACATGATTGTATGCTTTTACCATTACTAACACCAAGCAGGCTGCGTAGGGACACCTCACATGGACCAGCTACAGCACACTATTTTGCATGAGAACATTAAGCATCGTGGGTACAAGCACAATCCACTCCAGACCGTCTCGTGACAACTCCTAATCCATATGTAGCTAGTTCACATGTGTGTCACATAACTGATAATAGTATCACAGCATTTGGCACATACAAACTGTGTTGCCATCTTAGGGACAATGTTAGGCGTTTCATTTTCCATCTCTGAATCAAATGTCTGAAACAGCAACATTTGGAACTTGTGCACATCAGAGATGGACTGGCAAGTTGCTCAGTTGGGTTGAAAAGCTAGACACATACTCATGACACATATCCCTATGACGACACACAAACCAACCCTTGACAAACCAGGATACACAGTAGGATTATTGGAATCAACATAAAGTTTATCACAATGCAAGAAACCCGTTGACAAACAACCAAACCACAAGCCTGAATTAACATGCATTTTGTCTTGGTTACAGTTAGCTTATCACCGGGTCTAGTTCACACTATATAAAACTCCAAAACAAAACAAAACCCTCAAAAACACATCCTCTGTAGCCATGGAGACACAGGCAAATGCACTTATTGCACAAATACTCATTGTAAAGCTTTGCCAACATATTGAAAGTAACATCAGCCTGGGATAGACAATACATCTCCATGGAGCTGCTTACCACAGTCTGGTGCATCATTTTCTGGTTGTATAAGCAAAAGCACTGCATTGTGTATCCCAATGCAGATTCTAATTGAATATTACAGGAGCATGATGTTGCCTATGTCCACTTCACAGAATTGGGAAATGCCCACACTCTTACACCATAAGTGTGGCATGAGGCCCAAATGAGCTGTACATTGTAACACCAGCTACTGCACAACTTTTCAATCACAGCATGTCATCACTATAATTCCAATTGTGTGACAAACATTCATGTATCTAAGATGCTGTGTATACATTCAACTAACACATACACCAACTGTGTCCCTGTAAAGACAGTAAAACACTGTAACTTACTTAGACATGTCCTGGACACACACACCATCCACATTATATTCACATACAAAACCAGAATGGAATAATTGACATCTACATTTAAAGGCAATGAACAATAAGGAATATCTACAGAAAGTGGAGTCCTTGGAGGCAACAGGGTGGTAACACTGTCAATAATGCTTACCTTACACACACAGGAAAGGTATCAGATAAGTACGCAGCCTTGAAGGGTATTGGCCTACAGTGACATGCCACTTGTGGCAAGGTTGTCAGTGCCACTGGTCTACCAGATCTATAGAAGTCACAGACATGAGTCCACCACCATCAAGTGAATGAATGAAAAACAATTTATAACGCGCAGACTAAGCCCAAAGGCATCAAGGCGCCTAACAAACAAAATCAAAAGACACAGAGCCCAATTCACGGATATGCCTTAGCAAAGAGCCAAGTCTTTAATGCCTTCCTAAAAAGGGGGACAGAAGGTTGAGCTTTAATTTCCATGGGGAGAGCATTCCACAACTTAGGAGCTAAATGGGAAAAAGACCTTCCTCCCCACCTAGCTCTCCTAAATCGAGGCACAGATAGCAGGCTCTTTCCTGAAGAGCGGAGATTTCTACAAGGGACATAGGGTACTAAGAGGTCCTTGACCCCTCCAGCTCCCCGGCCAGATATTGCCCCGTGCGTAAGGCTGAGGATCTTAAAAATAATCCTGGCACAGATAGGGAGCCAATGCAGGCTCTTCCTAACAGCAGTGGCCGAGGATAGCCTCGGGGCATCAGACACAAATTTGGCAGCCGCGTTCTGGACAATTTGTAGCCGCTGCACCAAACCCTTGTCTATACCAGCGTAAAGGGCATTACAATAGTCAAGCCGTGAGACCACCAGGGCAACCACAATTTGTTTGCGCGCCAGAGGAGCAAGGTAGGGTTTTATTTTCCTTAGAATTTTAATAATGCCCCAACAGGTAGCAACCGTCCTGTTTACCAGTTGATTCAAGGAAAGAGAGGGGTCAATCAGGACTCCCAGATTTCAGGCTGAGTCAGTGGGGGTGAGACACATTCCCAAAGTGGGAGGCCACCCCTCAGCGGACCATAGGTCACTCTTACCACCAAAGACAAGAAGTCACATGAAAGATTGTTACCATTACTTTGTGTACATTGGTGTGTCCAAAATCACTATCTTTTAGTCAAAGTCCATATATCTCAATGTGTATTGATGAGACAGTGGTCTTCCAGCACATTTCAAACATATGCAGCCTGCCTATCTTAAACTGTTGCACTTTGAGACACTTGCACTATGTTGACATCTGAAAGCATGACCTATGTGCAATTGTGATTTTAAAATGAAAATGTTTGTGACTTTATGTCACACTGTTTGCCAAAACTGATGTGGACCATGACACCCAGCAAATGTAGACACCCAAAATCTTGACTACATACTGTCAAAGTGCTCATACTCCATACTCCATGGACCATATGCAATCCATGACATACTAACATCATTGGATACTTGCACTACTAATTGTATATGATTTACAGTTAACTAAAAACCAATTTGGTGGACACAGAAATCTGAAAACAAAAATATAAACATGCTTTATTATGCATGAAAATGAAGATAAATTATCAACAAAAGGCCAATGGGCAGTCCAAAAATGTACATGGGCTTTATGGGCCCAAACATTTTGCCCATCTAGTCTTGTCTGCACAAATTCTGCTAGGGGTAACCTCCCCTGGGAGGGGCTTCAAAGGGGCATGACAGACACCAAATGTATAAAACTAGGGAGGACTGGGCTTGGTTTTGAGACAGATGGGATCGGGGGGGGTTCACTGCTGTGGTTGGGTCAGATTGAGGGGGGAGTGGGTCCACTACAGTGGTAGGCTCAGATTGAGGAGGCGGGGACAGCTGTAGTGGGAGACGGGGTAGATGGAGGGGGGATGGGCTAGGCTTAACTATTTGTGGTATTTTGAAATCTATGATTTTGTGAACAGGAATAGGTAGCTCTTCTGACTTTTTGGGAAGGGTTCTTTTGGGTCCGGAGGTACTGGGATGGACTGAGGAAGTATGGGTACCTGGAGGTGTTTTTGATTTCTGAGACCGGGGTGCTTTTTCTTCTCAGGGGGGACTTTGGGGGGGGCAGATGTAGATGGCAGGTCCGGGTGGTGGGTTTCCACTTCTTGGGAGGGACTTGAAAGGTTTGGATCGGGAAGAGTTTTACAGGAATGATTTTGAGTCCATGGGCTGTGGGGGGAACAGGAGAGGCAAGGGTAGGGGGGTGGAGGCAGAGGGTTCTGAGGTCTGCGGAGTGTCTGTTGATGCATGTGTGTTTGGTGGTATGCCTATGGGGGTGGGGGTGCTGTCTGTCTTTGGAGTGTGCATGCGTGTGTGTTTGTCCTTGTGTATGTGTGTTTGTGTGATGCGTGTGGCTGTTGAGGTGGATGCATGCAATTGTTTACGTGTGCTTAGGTCAGGGAGGGTAGTTGGGACTGTGGATTGGGAAGAGGCAGGAGGGGGGTAGGACAGCTGGAGCTGGGACACTGCTGCCGTCAGGGTGGAGGCCAGAACCTGATTCGATCTCTGTAGGACAGACATGTCAGAGGGAATTCCCTCCAGGAATTATATCATTTGTGTAAGATGGGTGGTATGCACCTGGAAGACATTCAGCACTGCTGTCTGCTTCAAAGAGATCTACCTCAGGATGTCGATAGGCTCCACACTGAGGGCAGCAGGGAAGACAGGGGCAGGGGTTGAGGTGCCTGGCATGAAGGGGACGAGTCCCCTTCTAGGGGACCTGCCACAGACAGTGGGATGTGGAGCAGCTGGGAGGGTGGAGATGGTAGGGGTGGTGGTGGACTGGGATGTAGATGAGTCTGTTCTTGGCTCATCCACCACCACTAGGGAGTACTCATTGGAGCTTGAGCTGGCTGGTGATACAGCTGATTTGATGTTAGAAGTGCCCTCAACGAGGCTTCCCTCACCCTCCATGCCACTGGTTCCCTCCTGCTCAGATTCAGCACTGGAACCAGTCTGGCGAGCTGCTTCTCCATGGTCCGTGGCACTGCCTCCTCCACTGGCTGGTGCTGATGCTGTGAACAAGAAGGAAAAAGAATCATATGAGTAATTCATGTGTACTTGACACAAAAGTATCATCACAAATCTTCACAGATCAACCAAATACATCAGTTGGACTTGTGCTATTACATCTAAAAAATGTCCATACATGTCAGTATGCCAGTTAACCATTGCTCCCTCACACATGATGTAATCTGCTACATTGGGTGTATCAATACCAAAAACAACAACCACAATGTCAAGTAATTCACTATTTAGCAGGTGATATATTGTATTTTGCTCCTGAAGGGCTGGTGTCATGACATACCTGTCTCATCTAATGCAAGGGAGTTTAGACCTCACAATAGAAATAGGATTCACACTTGATTTGAGGCATGGGACCCATTCTGCAAACCCTAGTCATCAATTTGGGAAACATTGGCTCTGATGTTACCGATCATATAACTGTATTGCCATGCATCAAGCAGGCATATTCATTGCATAAGTCATATCACGCAGATAACAGTGATTGTGCTAATTTGTCCTGTTACTTAGGTTCTTTCCTTTCACGTCACACATCTAACTCTTATTGTGGAGACACCAAGGTAGTAGGCATGGCTAGAGTGAGAGGCCTGTGGGCCACAGTCTTGTGTCATCTATGCACAGTGTTATGAAGAAGAATCAAAGTGTTGTGCACATTGGAAACAGCTCAGCAGTTTCAGATGTGAACAATGCTAAACACACTTCCAAGTCCATTGACTGCATCTTCACATAGCCTCAGGTGGGTCACTATGCTACTGGGCCATCTGGGGGCATCGTCTGTACAGACTATTACCAATGAACCTCTAATCTATAAGAGTTCAGTCAACACTGTGTACCAACCCTGTCTACACTGCAGTAGTCTCCATTTGTAGAGCCCGGACCTGAATGTCCCTCACTTCTTTTTGCCATTGTGCACACTTTACACACCTTAAATTGCTCTGTTTGCCCATCTCAATTTGTGAACTTACTAAAAAATGATGCACAACTGACATCTCGGAATATGACAGTGATGCATTGAAGACATGGTTTCCAAAGCTATCAATTAAGAATAGACAATCGCGTTTACACACATGCGAAGCATTGTGAATGTGTATCTAGCATCATACTTTACAGTTGCAGCCATGTTTCCACCAGTGACCACCTGTGTTTGCCACTGAATGACATGTGTTGTCACTGTTACAGAGTCAGACACATGTACTCACTCTTTGGAAAGGAGAAAATGGAATCTTACACCCAATCATGTGACAGACGAGTGTGACTGGTGACCTGAGTTAGCAAACCTGTAATTAGCCCATGGGATACATTTGAATGCACTGAGCACCACAGCTGGGACCTAAGATCAGCACACCGATCAAGCAAAACTCTCCAAGGCCTCAACATAGACGTCACATGTGGCCAGGATGTATAGCATGGGCTTTTCACACTTGAGTGCTCCAATAACAACATACTTCACAGATTTTTTGAACCCACACTGAGAACTCTTCAGACATTACTCAAAGTGCTGATACATGTTTGGCAATCACATCATTTCTGAAGGTTATGTCCATGCACATGTTGTTGAAATTTGTTCAGCTCACATGAGCATGGCACTACTGTCAATATACCCTGAACATATCTTCTTCACATGTTCCTTATGAAAGGGGCATAACCAGGCATCTAATTATCCTTGTGCATATGCATATTTTATCACTGAACTTAGGTTTTGGGTGGCATACAACCTGTAAAAGGCCCAGCAGGATAAGATAATGCAACATGCGTGGTTAAACAAGATGTGCAACAAGCCACATAATCACCCCCTCCTTTCTGCTGTGTGGCTTTCAACTTCCCATCCAGATCAGGGTAGACCACTGCTAGGATCCGGAGCATGTGGGGGGTCAGTGTTCGTCACCCCTCTTGCCTGGAGGTGACAGGCCCAGCTGGACTTCTGAAATCTTCTTGGTCCAGCCACGAAGGTCCTGCCACAGTTTGCGGCAATGATGGACATGCTGATTTGTGACCCCCACAGTGCTAGGCTGACCAACTGGCATGTGTGCAAATACAGGACAGTGAGTGTAAAAATTCAGGATAAAAATTCAGGACAGGAGGTCAAAATTCAGGACACAACTTCGGGACAAAAGGTAAGTTTTCCAGACACATCAGAGGAGGTCGCGCAATAGTATATAAGTAAGTAAATAGACAACCACCTAAGTACAAGTCTAAAAAAGTGTATATTAGGTTGAGTCAATCGTGAACTTCAAGTTTTTTCAGTATGCGCCCAGCTTTGAGCAACTGTGCAGGTCTTTTTGTGATATTTCATATGATAATAATCTATTTATATGGTTACTGCACTGGGTTGTCCAGTTTTGTTTACAATTGATGGTCCTGAGCAGGCATATTTGGAGAGAGAAATGGTCGGGAAGATCTGCTGGATAGACATTGTGAGATGTAAAGCGGCACGCATACGATGCAGCTAATTGGGACCTGTAGTTCTGGACTAGAGTTCAGTCCTTTGAGCAACCGGCTTAATGTGACAGATCACTTGAAACATTCCATTTTTGTTCAGCGGGTGAGGACTGGTATAGGGGCTGGTATAGTACTGAGTGATGGATAAGACCCATGGAGGAGAGCAGGAAAAGGGAGTTATTAACCAGCCTGCATGAGCTATAATTGGCTGCACACTGCTGAGTATTATGGAATTATTGTGGGTCAGAGCGGTTAGATAGGACTTGACATTACTATATCATGCCCTGGCTAGCCATGTATCAGCCCGCCTTATTTTAGCTGTATATTGGAAATGGTATACTGATTGGGCTGTTTCATTTCTGCAAGCTTTAAACTGCAGATTCTCATTGATGCACAGAAGTGTGCTACAGACTAGAAACTGTATACGTTGTTGAGGCATTATTGTAGGGCAGAAGGAGGCACTGTCTTTTACATACAGAACATTTTCTATTGAAATGGAAGCAAAATGCCATCATGCAGTTTTACTGATAAATCTATAAAGTGCACAGATACCAATGTGTGGATATGTGGTTTCAGCAACTATGTATCATTTGAACATCACTAAGTAAAGTGTCTTGTTTGTTTTGATCCTATTAAAACTCTGCTTCCAGCACACTTCTGAATTACAAACAAGTGGTCCAGTTGTGGTTTCCTAACTGCTGATATGTTTTGAAATATTTGCACAGTTTATTTAAAAGTTGTTGTGTGTTGCAAACAAACTGACAGCTCACACCCCTAAGAAAATATGGGAAAACATGGTGCATTCTATAACACATTTGTCATTATCAATTGTATTAGCTTCTAAAGCACAGTAAATGATGACCTTACAGTGCACCAGGATACGACAATCTTTGATGGGGCTCTTCAATGTTTCCCTCACTTTCACCCTCCAACAGTGCCTCTCGTCTCCCCAGATCCCCTCTCTCACATGTGTTTCATTTGTTATAGCCCTTCTTGTACCAGTATAAGATGTCAGAGCACTTTACATCACACACACATACAGACACAATGAATCATAAGTTTGAAAATCAGGGCATTGAGCATGTTACATAAGGCAAAGAGTGCTTGGTCTGAAGAAGCACAAACTCAGGATTCAGAACATAACACCCTGGTTAGGGTTAACTTTAATGATAAAAATGTATTCCTACCCTAGCAAACCTTTTTTAGCAACACCAGGATAATGAAAGACTTTGAAGGAAACATAACGTTGTAACCTGTACCACATAGCTTGCATGCAGCTCTTTGATGGCAGTCCATAGCTCACTGTGCTAGATTACGTATGTAACTTATGAACTACACAGTAACATAATAATCTCAGTGACAATAGCAGTAACCCACTGAGCTCTGCACATAAAATACTGTTCTTTGATATGCATGTTACACATTCTTTGCAGCAGGCATATTAACCCTCTGTGCTACCTTAGATGATTCAAAACTCCCATCTCGCTCCAGCAGGTACATTAGTCACCAGATACTGGTGAACCACACCTGAATATAAGTAAGGCCACTTTTATTATTGCCTGAAAACTGCTGGATATTCAAGGAACTTTGCAGTGCCAGCCCCAGTAACAATACCCCCCACCTTTCCAGTCCGACCTTGCTACCACCCTCCAATGGTGCCCCTCATCTTCACATAGACCCTCTCTCATGTGCAGTTTTATAGTGCTACTAATCCCAAGTATGTAGGGCAGGGTGTCAGAGTGTGTTATATCACACACATATTATATAGAGACAATGACTGATATAAATGTGAAAGTCTATATATAGGAAATGTCACTTAAGATCATGGGGGCTACAAGGTGTAATTATTCTTTCATCCATCATTCAGTCTTTCATCATTCATTCTTTCCTTCCATCTGTGTGATCATCCATATCCAAACATATTCAACCATTTGCAAACCTCTCCATCATGTATCCTTCCATCCACCATTTCACTCATCCATCCCTCCCTCCACCCTTTCACTCATCAATCCATTATCCATTCATCCACCCTTTCACCCTATTCATCCGTACACTCATGCACCCACTCTTCCACCCATCCATCCAGCCATTTACTCTTTCACCCATCCAGCTATCCTTTCCCTTACTCATCCATCCACCCAGTCACTCATCCTTCTACCCATTCACCCTTTCAGTCTTCCACCCATCTTCCATTTCTCTCTCCATCAACCCTTTCACTTAGCCATCCATCCGTCCTTCCACCCACCCACCCATCCGTCTACTCATCCACTCATGAATCCATCCATTGACCCAATCACTCATCCGTCCTTTCACTCATCCATCCATTTTTCTCTAATTCATCCACCCTTTCACTCCTTCACTCATCTATACTTACTTTTGTCTCTCTGCCCTCCCTTTCACTCACTCATCTATCCTTACATCCACCCTTTCACACATCCGTCCATCCATTCACACTTTCAGTTATCAATTCATCAATCAATCCATCATTTCACTCATTAATCCACCCATTCACTCACCCATCATCCACCCTTTCACTCATCCATCCATCCTTTCACTCATCCATCCACCCTTTTACCCATCCATCTACCCTTCCACCCATATATCCATACCTTTTCTCTCCTCCATCCTTCCACTCACTCACTCATCCATCCTTTCTCTCATTATCCAGCCCTTCACCCTTTCATTCATCCATTCACCCTTTTACTAATCCATCCAGCCATCCACCCATCCCTTCACTTACTCACTCACCCACCTTTTCATATTAATTATGAGCTTGAGCCTTTGTTTGCAGAGTTGCAGACAGAAGAGGCCCATCAAGAATTTCAACCTTGCTGTATTTCTTGAAGCAAGGGGTGGGGGCAGGGTTCACCATGCCCCTATACATAGGGAATCTGAAAAAGTAGAAGTCATGAGTCATGCATGATGCACAGTGCCAGGACATGAGGTGACTGTGACCTGGTGCTGTTTCCAGGGCTTTTAAGTGGGATGAAAATCTGTGTTTAGCATAGTGTGCCGCCCGACTAGTATTTTGCTTCTTCTGTCATTGCATCCAGATATATAACACAACAAGTAACGTTAGACCTACAACAAGACAGAACTTTTGGCTTTGTCAATGGTCGTTAGTTGCATATAATAAATAAGCAGCAACCATGGCTTCGTGGAATATAATATTGAAAATGCTCAGTTCTAAAATGAGGAGACTGTGAAAGAACTATAGCCCTTTCTTTTAACTGGATTCTCACATAGCAGCATTGGTGTTTTTGTACATTTCTTCCATCTGACTGAATATAATGCCCTAGACCGAGGCTGGAAGAGGCCCACCACATGCTTTAACAGCCCAGACTGGTTCATTGTCATTCGTATATGGCAATAAGTCGCATACAGAATGACACTGGGCGGGGTGGGGCTGCTCTTGTGCTCAGAGGATTAGTGCGAGGCGGCCCCACCAGGGTGTTGAGGCTTCTCGCAGGGGAACAGTGCTGCTCCCCAGTACCCAAAATTACAGAGAGAAGGCATCCGTAAAAGGGATCATTACAGACCACGGATGTGAGATCCAAATTACAGACGATCTGTGAAATTTACGGACAGTTAGTCACCCTACACGGAGCGCACCTTCCGGGTGATGGTCCTTCACAGCTTAGCCTTCTGATGGGATTTGACCTGTAAGGATGACATGGTGACAGACCTTTAGTGCACATGCAACATGTTTCTGAATCAAACACTTGCACACATAGGTCATGGTCAGATTGGCAATCAAGTCTAAGGGGAGGGCAATTGGCATTATGTGCTGTGCTGTTGTCCTGTGTTCAATGATGACTCCATCCCATGAGAACAGTGCTGAGTATTTTATCCCAATACACACACTTCTACAGCAGTGTAACTGCCCAGGACAGTTATCTACACAGTTTAAAACTTACAAAAACAGTTTCCATGCTTGCCTATGATATTTCGAATGCTAGTACTGCATGATAATTGCACATGTCCAATGAAAATGCAGTGTAATCATCACTCACCTGCTCCTCTGGTTTACCATAGAGCTGGCTGTTCAGAGGCAGGAGGGTGTCCAGCAGAACCTGGTTCTCATCCTGGGTGAAAGCTGGGGCACTGCCATCTGTACGTCCCATAGCAGCTCGCAGAGGATGTGGACACAGCAGCAGATAGATGGGGAGGTGCAAGTATGATGCAGGTAGTGCAGGCAAATTAAGTCTCTAGGGAACAGGTAGGCTTGTATCTAAACCGCAGAGGCGGTCTTCTTTCCATCCGGCCAAAGCAATAGGTTCGCGTCGGTCACATTTTCCGTCCAATGCATTACATTGCTTGCAGACGACACGCCTACCGTGCAGTCAGAATGGATATCATCAGACAGCGAGTAACTTGTATACATTGGCAATGGGACGTTACTTAGTTGGTTTCCACGCGATGCAGACACAATAACAACCACCAATGGGTGGTCCGAATCGGTCATGTTGTGCTGAGCGCGTCCTTTGAATAGAAACCCGCATCTGTCACCATAATAACTGACAGACAATGGATGCTCACAAATCTGTTATGATGAGCCTACTGCTTCCTTTAAATATACACCTGCGTCTGTCACCATAACAACTTGCAGCCTATGGCTCTGTCCGAATCAGTTAGGATGTGGCTACCGCGTCCTTTGAATATACACCCGCGTCTTTCACCATGACAACTTGCAGCCTATGGCTCTGTCCGAATCGGTTAGGATGCGCCTACTGCGTCCTTTGAATAATCGGTCGGCAGGGCAGAAACTTCTGTTATTGATGTATTTTTGTGCATTACATGGCTGCAGGCAGATTTTTCATGATGAAATAGACATCTAACTGAATAGCTCACACTCCCATGAGGACCTTACCTCGAGGGGCACATGACACACTGATTGTGAGGCTAATACCAACATGTAACCAAACTACTCCATTTAGCCTCTTAAGCTTGGTCAAAGTCTTAATGAGTTTTTGGGGATATACAAGTACATTATGGACATTTTCACCGCATTCGAGGACTGTGTGACCCAGTGTGCAATCCGTGTGATTTATGTCTATAAATGTTTTTTTATTAAAGTCATGGATAATGCATTGCCATTTACCTTGGAATGAGTAGACCGTGACATTAAGCAGCCACATCAGCTTGTGTTTGTTATGTGATTTACTAGTGTATCTTTGTGTCACAGACTTAAGTGGATGACGGCATTATATACAACTCCTACATAGTTAATGGTTTGTGTATGTGATTGTATGTGTATTGCAGACATGACAACATGACAGTGTCCAACCTGTGACAGTAGTGTGCATAATTTACATTGTGAGACACTGTGTGTATTTGGTGTCCCCCATATCTGGCATTACATGGTCCTATTGTGGGTACATTTTAACCATGGATTGTTCTCACAAACCTATATCTCGGCATATTTGGTGGTGAGTTGTTGAGTATGTGATGTTTGATTAACATGAACGGTGACAGACACAAGTGAATTTTACAGTATGGGACTCTAATTGCTGTGTCCCTATACCTTTGTAACATGTCTGACAAGGGTCATAATACAGTGATGTGTATCTAAGGTCAGCCTTATTCATTGAAATGTGTATTTCCATTGTTATCTAGTTTTAGTTGTGGTCATATTTAATGTTCTGGTTGTCTAAATGCATGTTGCTTTGTACATTGTGAACTAACTCCAACTGTGTTTACACTCTACACATAGGTATCGCAGACGACCTCCAGTGTACAGGCCCTTTCCAGACCTACAGACCATGGAAGAACGGGATAGCATAAGGAAATACCATTTCGCAAGGGCAATAATTGAAGAGTGGTCAGAGAAGATATCACCGCATTTGCAGCCTGGTCGCACGTATCCAACTGCACTGATGGTGATGGCAGCATTACATTTCTTTGCCATGGGTTCATTCCAGTACACGGTTCAACACTCCGTCCATCATTTCCTTTGGTTTTTGCTTTGTACGCCATAAGTTGGCAGGGTATGCTCAGACGTGAGTCCCTTGCTCACTTTGCCACTGGATTCAAGCAAGCCTGGCTGAAGACGGCTGAAATGCCAGAAACTGGTCCTAGGAAGCTTGTTTCCGGTCCAGGGAAGACATGGCTTGGCAGTTCGGGCTGGACTGTTCCCATGAGGCACAGGGTCAGACTGATTTGCATATGGCCATGTCTGAACTGGGGTGGCAGAGTGGGCTAAAGAACGGTGATGGATTAAACCCAGATCAGTTGACTGGGGGTGAGTGCTTGCAATGTTCAACACTCCGTCCATCATTTCCTTTGGTTTTTGCTTTGTACGCCATAAGTTGGCAGGGTATGCTCAGACGTGAGTCCCTTGCTCACTTTGCCACTGGATTCAAGCAAGCCTGGCTGAAGACGGCTGAAATGGCAGAAACTGGTCCTAGGAAGCTTGTTTCCGGTCCAGGGAAGACATGGCTTGGCAGTTCGGGCTGGACTGTTCCCATGAGGCACAGGGTCAGACTGATTTGCATATGGCCATGTCTGAACTGGGGTGGCAGAGTGGGCTAAAGAACGGTGATGGATTAAACCCAGATCAGTTGACTGGGGGTGAGTGCTTGCAATGTTCAACACTCCGTCCATCATTTCCTTTGGTTTTTGCTTTGTACGCCATAAGTTGGCAGGGTATGCTCAGACGTGAGTCCCTTGCTCACTTTGCCACTGGATTCAAGCAAGCCTGGCTGAAGACGGCTGAAATGCCAGAAACTGGTCCTAGGAAGCTTGTTTCCGGTCCAGGGAAGACATGGCTTGGCAGTTCGGGCTGGACTGTTCCCATGAGGCACAGGGTCAGACTGATTTGCATATGGCCATGTCTGAACTGGGGTGGCAGAGTGGGCTAAAGAACGGTGATGGATTAAACCCAGATCAGTTGACTGGGGGTGAGTGCTTGCAATGTTCAACACTCCGTCCATCATTTCCTTTGGTTTTTGCTTTGTACGCCATAAGTTGGCAGGGTATGCTCAGACGTGAGTCCCTTGCTCACTTTGCCACTGGATTCAAGCAAGCCTGGCTGAAGACGGCTGAAATGCCAGAAACTGGTCCTAGGAAGCTTGTTTCCGGTCCAGGGAAGACATGGCTTGGCAGTTCGGGCTGGACTGTTCCCATGAGGCACAGGGTCAGACTGATTTGCATATGGCCATGTCTGAACTGGGGTGGCAGAGTGGGCTAAAGAACGGTGATGGATTAAACCCAGATCAGTTGACTGGGGGTGAGTGCTTGCAATGTTCAACACTCCGTCCATCATTTCCTTTGGTTTTTGCTTTGTACGCCATAAGTTGGCAGGGTATGCTCAGACGTGAGTCCCTTGCTCACTTTGCCACTGGATTCAAGCAAGCCTGGCTGAAGACGGCTGAAATGCCAGAAACTGGTCCTAGGAAGCTTGTTTCCGGTCCAGGGAAGACATGGCTTGGCAGTTCAGGCTGGACTGTTCCCATGAGGCACAGGGTCAGACTGATTTGCATATGGCCATGTCTGAACTGGGGTGGCAGAGTGGGCTAAAGAACGGTGATGGATTAAACCCAGATCAGTTGACTGGGGGTGAGTGCTTGCAATGTTCAACACTCCGTCCATCATTTCCTTTGGTTTTTGCTTTGTACGCCATAAGTTGGCAGGGTATGCTCAGACGTGAGTCCCTTGCTCACTTTGCCACTGGATTCAAGCAAGCCTGGCTGAAGACGGCTGAAATGCCAGAAACTGGTCCTAGGAAGCTTGTTTCCGGTCCAGGGAAGACATGGCTTGGCAGTTCGGGCTGGACTGTTCCCATGAGGCACAGGGTCAGACTGATTTGCATATGGCCATGTCTGAACTGGGGTGGCAGAGTGGGCTAAAGAACGGTGATGGATTAAACCCAGATCAGTTGACTGGGGGTGAGTGCTTGCAATGTTCAACACTCCGTCCATCATTTCCTTTGGTTTTTGCTTTGTACGCCATAAGTTGGCAGGGTATGCTCAGACGTGAGTCCCTTGCTCACTTTGCCACTGGATTCAAGCAAGCCTGGCTGAAGACGGCTGAAATGCCAGAAACTGGTCCTAGGAAGCTTGTTTCCGGTCCAGGGAAGACATGGCTTGGCAGTTCGGGCTGGACTGTTCCCATGAGGCACAGGGTCAGACTGATTTGCATATGGCCATGTCTGAACTGGGGTGGCAGAGTGGGCTAAAGAACGGTGATGGATTAAACCCAGATCAGTTGACTGGGGGTGAGTGCTTGCAATGTTCAACACTCCGTCCATCATTTCCTTTGGTTTTTGCTGATGGTGATGGCAGCATTACATTTCTTTGCCATGGGTTCATTCCAGTACACGGTGGCAACCTCAGGTGGAATGTCCCAAGCAATGTTCAACCATGTCCTTCGGGATGTGTTGCAGGCATTGCTCCATTACCTGGACCAGTACATAAAGTTCCCGACATATGAAGAGTTGTCAGACATCAAGGAGAAATTCTATACCATGGGACGGATACCCCATGTCATTGACTCTATTGATGCACGCACGTTGCATTGATCCCACCACAGGCAAATGAGCAGGTGTATCGGAACAGAAAACATTACTACTCTATCAATGTCCAGGTGGTATGTTTGACTGACATGTCCATCTCCCACGTCTGCGCCCATTTCACTGGCTCAGCACATGATGCATATATGCTGCGAAACAGCGGCATCCCCCATTTGATGTCTCAGCTGCAACGTGACTGGGTCTGGCTTGTTGGTAGGTGATGTTTTACGTGTATGTTGCGGTGTGTGTTGATTGTATGTCAGATAGTGCTCTGTTGTCAGACAACTAAAGTCTTTTCTGTGTTCAATGTAGGAGACTCGGGCTACCCCAACTAGCCCTCGTTACTGACACCACTGCTTAACTTTGTCACCCAAACAGAAATGCAGTTTAATGAGGCCCATGGTAGGACCAGGAGAGTTGTGGAGTGGACTTTTGGGCTACTGAAGACCAGATTCCGCTGACTTGATCGCACAGGAGGAACCCTCCAAAATGCTCCATTAAAGGTGTGCCATATCATCACAGCTTGCTGCCTGTTCGACAACATGGCAATATGGAAGGTAATACCTCTCATACTGGATGACGGAGACCAGCAGCCACCAGCAATTGAGGATCCAGGACTGGCACATGATGACAGTGGTGATGAGGAGGAGGGATTGGATTTGAGACAGCAGCTTATCCACAACTTTTTCACATGAGTGTAAGTATGAAATGAGTGGAGGTGACAAACCCCAATTTCTTTTTGTGTGTTGCTGGTGTACAATGTGTATGTATGCCTGTGAGTCTATGATAACTGTCCTAAGGTTTTTACTGAAATGGTCAAATAAAATTTCCAGTTAACATGTGCAGTGCTACTGTGAATCCTAGCTAGTGTTAACACAGACATTTGTGTGCTTTAGATGACATTGTTAGCAAAATTGAGCTACCTCCTTCTTGAGCTCCTGACTCTGATCTATGTTTCTCCTTACCAGGGTACTTTGCCATGTCATCTGCAGAGTTGTGACCTCACCAGACCCATGATGCTGTGACATACACCGATATGGAACTGTTGCTGAACTCCGTGGCATGCTCTTCCTTCAGACCTGTTTGTCAGTTGATTTTGTTATTAGATCCTTTCAGTACTGTGTGATTTGATCTGATGTTGTGTTAAGGTACCAGGTTGTATTTGGAGAATAAACCTGTATTTCGCTTTAAGGTGTGCCTTGTCTGTTATCACACATCCAAACATTTTTTGTAACAAAAATGGACCATGATGAGCTGCTTTGCTGACAATGAGTGTTGATTGTGCTGGAAAATGGTGATAGTTTTGTAGACACTAGACTTCCATTGAATCAGAACCATGTACTACTGGTTGTGTGATAACCTGGTTGTGTCTTTCTATAATGCTGTGCCACGGTAAATTGTCTCACAACCCATTAGTTAACTTTTTGGAAGTGATTTGTTACTAATGTTGTTGACACTTTCTCCTTTGTGATTTTGCAGGTCATTACAATCTGTACATTTGGAATTTAAAGTCACAACATGAGCAAGTACTTTGGTGAAAGTGATTTATTTTTGTGCATAAAGTGATCAGATTCAACAACACAGTGGTGGTGTGCTCAGAAAGCAAAAAATCTGAACGTGCAGATAAGAGTTGATAGTCGTTGTAGATGATATTCCACAAGGTAAAGCCAAAGTTATTTTACTCCAAAGTCCTACTTTGACCCTCCATCCAATGTAGGACAGTTCGGTAACAGTCAACAAAGTTGAATGTTTGTCACACAAAGTAGGATATCAAGGGCACATTGTCACTTTCTGGGGGTGATGCACTGCCATCTGTCTCTAAGGGATTCTTCTTCGGACGACCCTTCCACATTTTGCAGGGGGACCCTCGTTGCAGGCGCCACGTCCCTCCCTGTGCATAAAATTGTCCAGCCGTTTATTTTGGCTTGCCTGCAGCTGCTCGATGTTCCTGAGGATCCCTATGACCTGGCCCATTTCTCCCTCGTAACCCTCATATTCATTGATTATCCGGGAGAGGGATGGGTGCTCCTCATCGGCAGCACCAGCTGCTTGACGGTGTAGATCACCCCGGCACCTCCCACTACCCCTACCCACCTGAGCAGGCACAGTTAATGGTGGCACAGTCAACACTGCACCTCCTTTCTCGTTGACAGGGGTGTTGTTGTCTGCCGACTCCAGAGTGCCCTGTGTTGTAGTGCTGTTGGTAGTGTCCCGGGCTGGTGTGTCAGTCAGGGTAGGGGTCAGCTGAGGTGGGAGTGGTTGCAGAGGATCCTTCTGCATCTGCTGCTGGTGCTGTGGGACGACCCAAACCTTATGGGCCAGGTTGGGCCTCTTCGTCCGAGGATGGTTGAGAGACATCAACGCCGGAGAGCTCCTGTTCGGCCAGAGTCTGGGAGTAGCTGTCCTGATTAGTTCCAGGGGTGTTCCCAGTTTGCCTTGTGGGTACATAAATAACACAATGATTGATGTGAATGTCCACTGCACTTCAATCATACCCATTACATAGATTACTGAACCCAATGATGAGTTAATGTAGATAGATTGACCTCCTTCATCCATGATGCTGGCCTATGTTTCTAGAGAACAATGTAATTCGGACAAGATGGGGATTGATGAACATGTCCACCTATGTGCATAAATGGGCATGTTGTGTTTAGTTCACAGTACATGTCCAAAGACATTGACTGGTTCCTGACACCCTGTGAATGACACAGGTGGATTTGTGTTGGCCACATCTGTACTTTCACTGTGACATACGTACTTTTTGGCTCCCAATATTGGTATTTTTCAGGCCTGTGTACTGGGCTTAGCCCATGTCTTTAGCAGTCACATAGGTGTGGCTGCCTACACACACACAGTCTGTTTATTTACCCTGAAATTTGTGGGAATGGTGTGAGTGAGGTGCTTATTGTTCTCAACTCATTACACACAAGTGGAATGTCTGACAGAATATCGACGACATAAAATCGACCTACAAAAATATCGACACAAAAATATCGATGTAAAAAATATTGAAGTCCTATCTACATAATGGTAAGTACAAAAATATCGGAAAAAATATCGTTGTCAAAAATATCGATGTGAAAGATATCTGTTTTTTTAATGTTTTAATAATAATGTAAAATTAAGTAAATAATACATATAAATAAAAGAAACATAGTTAAAAATATTATAACATGTTTACAAAATAATAACTAACACATATAGGTGCCGATTCCGATCCGTTAAAAAAATTTACCGTCCGACTCGTATCCGTATTTTTTTACGTACGAATCGTACAAGTCCCGTACAAACGGTGAAGTACGATTCGTACGCGAAAAATACATACGAATGACCTCAGGAAACGTCTACGAGACGTCCCCGGACAGTTTTACGTACGAGTCATAAAACTGAAGTCCGAGCGCACAAGTCCGATCCTTACCGGCATTCCGAATCCCCAAGCGTATGGAAAACGTCCCGTACGGAGCGAACTGTGCACGACCCCTACCCCGGGTACACTTGTGCCCGGGGTATGAGTCGTACGCCCCCCCCCGCCTCCCACCACTCCCGTGTACGTCCTCACCGTACCCCCAGCCCCCCGTATGCAGGCACCATCCCCCCAGCCCCCGTATGTACTCACCGTACCCCCCAGCCCCCCGTATGTACGTGCCGTACCCCCACCCCCGTATGTACGCGCTGTACCCCCAGCCGGGAGTGGGGGTATGGCGCTTACATACGGGGGGGAGCTGGGGGTACGGCGCGTACATACGGGGGGCTGGGGGTACGGTGCGTACATACGGGGGTGGGGGTATGGCGCATACATACAGGGGGGTACTGCGCGTACATACGGGGGTGGGGGTACAGCACGTACATATGGGGGGGCTGGGGGTATGGTGCGTACATATGGGGGGGTTGGGGGTACGGCGCGTATATACGCTTCCATTATGAAACAACTTGATCCCGTCCACCTCCAGGTTATCATGGAAGTTCTTAATTCTTCCCTTACATCCTCTATTGTTCCTCCTATCTGGAAGCACTCCATGGTAGTCCCTCTGTTAAAAGCCTACTGCTGATTCTAAAGTCCTGTCTAATTTTCGTCCCATATCTCTTATTTCCATTTTTTCTAAACTTTTAGAAAAACATATTCACATTCACCTTGCCAAATTTGTTGATACTAATAATCTCCTTCACCATTCTCAGTCTGGCTTTCGTGCCGGTTTCTCGACTGAGACCACACTTTTAGGCGTGACTGAAAGACTGCGCCACCTATTGGATTCTGGTGAGACAGTAGCGCTCATATTATTAGATCTGAGCGTGGCTTTTGATAATATCTCTCACCCAATCCTAATTAACACTCTTGAATCCTTTGGCATTTGTGGTTCAGCCTTGGACTGGCTATCTTCTTTTCTTACTGACCGCACTTTTCAAGTGTTTTCTGCCTCAGACAGCTCTAACATCTTTCCCTCACCATTTGGAGTCCCTCAGGGCTCCATTTTGAGTCCTTTGCTTTTTAATCTGTATGTTAGGCCTCTTGCGGACATTGCTGTTAATGCAGGACTTTCCCTTTTCACCTACGCAGATGATTCCCAAATTATTTTCTCACTTTCTAATTCTGATCCCTCTTCCTCTGCTTCTGTTCTCCAGTCGGGCCTACGTCAAATTGCTGTTTGGATGAATAACAACTATCTAAAGCTAAACGCAAACAAAACGGAGGTCCTTATTATGGGTAAGCAGAAGGATCTGTGGGGTGCTTGTCACTGGCTGATCGAGTTGGGTACTCTCCCCCGTCCTGTTGACCATGTCCGAAACCTAGGATTTTTCATTGATGACTCCTTGAAAATGCACCATCATGCTATCAAAGTTTCGGGCACCTGTTTTACTATTTTGAAGTGGTTGCGTAAAATCATTTGGATGCTGCCTAAAGACTCCCAAAAAAACGTACTCCATGCTCTTATTATGTCACGTTTGGACTATGGTAACGTTCTGCTTCTGGGTGCAAACAAGGCGGTATCCCGTAGGTTGCAACTTGTGCAAAACTCCGCTGCTCGACTCCTATGCGGAGTTCCCAGATGTTCTTCTATCTCTCTCCATCTACGGGACCTACACTGGCTCCGTATTGACAAACGTGTGGAGTTCAAAGCTCTTTCCTTTATGCATAAAATCAAGTGGGGCCTAGCACCTGACTACTTACAGACTCTTGTCTGTCAGTATGTTCCAACTCGCCCTCTTCGCTCTGCCTCACTTCAAAAATTCTATGTGCCCAGGTTCAAACTTTCAAGAATGGGAGGTAAATCCTTCTCTGTCTTGGGCCCTTCTCTTTGGAACTCGATTACTCTTGCTTTACGCAGTGAGCCGTCTTATTCCCACTTTCGTTGTGCTCTTAAGACTTGGCTTTTCAATCAATAAATTTCTTTCCTCTTCAGTAGGTTCGTCCAGGCGCCGGGAAACCCTTGCTGGGTAGCTGTTGCGCCATATAAGTTAAATAAATAAATAAATAATAAATAAGGGGGGTGGGAGTATGGCGCGTCCATACGGGGGGTATGGCGCGTACATACGGGGTGGGGGTATGGCACGTACATACAGGGGGGGTACTGTGCGTACCGGGCCCCCTTTTCCCCATGCATTGCGGCGTACTTAGCTTTTCCGGCACTTTTTGGCTCCCGTAAAAATATAGCCGTGCGGAGTGCTGTGGGTACGAATCGTACTTGCTGGTCCGTAAAACACTGCCTGACTCCGTGCGGACGTCGCGTACGCGCTGTCCAGGATTGGAATTTTATGTATTTTTCAGCCGCTCGGTGTTTTTTACGATTTGTACGGAAATGTTATTTCTGTACGAATCGTACTTGCTGGTTTGTACGGTGGTATTCCCGGGTACGAGTCGTACGGAGAAAAGGCTCCGTACGATCATTTGTACCCGGGTTTTACAGGATTGGAATCGGCACCATAATGTTAATATAAATTAAAAATATACATATAAATTAATATATATACTTACTCCACATAGTGCAACAGTAGGGAAATCGTTGGATAGCGTAGAGGTAAAAATTACTATTCCCACTCCAGTGAGTGCAACAGTAGGGACAGCGTTGGATAGCGTAGGGGTAACAATTACCATTCCCACTCCAGTACAGTATGAAAAGTGTTGGATAGCGTAGGGGTTAAAATTACGATACCCACTCCAGTGAGTGCAGCAGTAGGGAAAGCGTTGGATAGTGTAGGGGTTAAAATTACTATTCCCACTCCAGTGAGTGCAACAATAGAGACAGCGTTGGATAGTGTAGGGGTAACAATTACTATTCCCACTCCAGGGAGTGCAACAGTAGGGAAAGCGTTGGATAGCGTAGGGGTAAAAATTACTATTCCCACTCCAGTGAGTGCAACAGTAGGGAAAGCGTTGGATAGCGTAGGGGTTAAAATTACCATTTCCACTCCAGTGAGTGCAACAGTAGGGAAAGCGTTGGATAGTGTAGGGGTTAAAATTACTATTTCCACTTCAGTCAGTGCAACAGTAGGGAAAAGATGGATAGCGTAGGGGTTAAATTAACATACTTAATAATTAAATGAATTTGGTAAAATAAATAACATATTAATAATTAATTAACAAAAAAATTAATAATAAATACCAATATTATTTATTTAATATTTAGTTAAATAACATTAAATTACTTCCTACCCTATTCCCCCATAAATACACAACCCACAACACGTAAAAAATAAAACAATTAATATATATATCAATTGATCAATTAATGAAAAAGTATTACCAATTACTAATAAATTAACAGTAAATTAATTGACAATAACGATAAATGAAAAAAATAAATAATTAATGTCATTATAAATTAATCAATTAATAAAAATAATCACCAATTAATAATTATTTAACAATAACTCAATAATCAATAACAATAAATAAAAACATAATAATTAATTAATTATTATTAAATTACTTCCCACCCTATTCTTCTATAAACCCACAACCCGCTACACATACAAATTAACACAATTATTTTAAATATCAATTAATCAATTAATAAAAAATAATTACCAATTAATAATTAATTGTCAATACTTTAATTAACAATAACAATAAATAAAAAATAATTATGAATTAATTATAATTAATATAATAATAAATTAAAACATTAATAAAAATGAATTACCAATTAATAATTAATTAACAATAAATTAATAATCACTAACAATAAATAAAAACATATTAATTAATTAATTATAATTACATTACTTCCCACCCTATCCCCCTATAAACCCACAACCCGCTCTGATACTAAAACACAAAATTTGCTTTTAAAAAATGACTAATTTCTAAATATTTATTACATATATTTAAAAATACATCACAAAAAATGTTAAACATACATATAAAATACATACTAAAATACATAACACTAATATAAATATCGATATTATTAACAACAATATTTTTGCTAATGATATTAGTTACTTCGATATTACTTACTTCGATATGAAATTAAACAATATTACTTACCTTAAGGTCGATATTCTGGTCACCGATATTCTTGACATCGATATTCTGTCCCTACGATATTAAAAACTCGATATTATTGTGGGTCGATATTAAAAAATCGATGTTTTGACTGCGTACCACACAAGTGAATGGCTGTGAGGAGCTAAATGTGTGACTGCTTACCTTTGTTCCTACACAGATAATGTATTTTGTGCAATTACTCCATAGTCAGATGAGATCACAAACTCTGCTTTCTGCCATTTTCTGGCAAACTAATTTAATAAGCTGAGGTTTGAGTGTTTATAGTGTATTTGTGAAACGTACACTCCTCCTCCCATCCAGCTCAACCAGGCCACCAGGAAGAGTGATGTCCCTCAGCACCAAAAGCCTACCTGGAACTCTGCTTCCTTGACAGTGAGTGGGAATGTACTTGCAAGATGTCTGACACTGATGACTGGTGTCTGATTTTTCCACAACTCCCAACAGGCCCTTGTGGTCCAAACACCAGTCCCCGGTGTCAAACATCTTGTCAGTACATTGCCATTCACTGTCAGGTAACCAGAGTGTTATCACGTGGCACAGCGGGGAAAAAGGGTTTCGGGTAACCAAAGCAGAGCGTATAATCATTGAAACCACGCACTATGAAACAGTTTACTTACTTATTTATACTATATTTTCCTTTCTATTTATATGACTACATTCTGGCCCATATTACATTAGATCCTCCGACGGATCGGAGAATTTGACAGGGATTTGGCAAAAGATTTAGATGAAATATTCCCCTTATGAGGACCTAGAACAAAAGAAATATTTATTTTTACACCTTTCTATGTGCATGTATATATCTCTTCATCATTTACAATAATGAATAACGACAGACTCAATTTTTCTGTTATTTTGCTTTATCTATGTTGTCTTTGTAAGCAAAACACAGTGTTGAATGTGGATTCCCACATGAATACAAATAAGTAAATTACAGTAACATCTCAATTAAGGAACATGAGTTGAGTGGATAGTGTAAGAGACAAAAGAGCATTTTCAATAAGATTAATGTAAATACAGAATTTCATACAAACCTAGAAAACTTTAGCACAGCATGCTAATACCTGGAAATGCTAGCCCTCCAGCCGCAAGGGAAAGCTGGGGCTATCCTCCTCATAAGGTATGAGAAGCAAAGTTAAGGAGTCAGCTCACAGACAGCATCAGCAAAAGAATCCTGAGGAAAAAAGGCTCACACGAACGCAAACCCTCTCTAACTGAACCACCTGAACTCCACAAGAATCTATCACTAATAGTTATACCCTAATGTTAATCAGTTCAGGCTTATTCTTGTAATAAAATCCAGAAAATCCTTTCCTCTGATTGGTCCATAGGCTTAGGGTGTTAATTCACACCACTTCTGTCACTCTTTCCTTTTAAACGTCCATTGTTTTAGTTTCATGCTGTCATCATCGTCTTTCAGCAGAGGCAATCAAATCTTCTCCTTCCTTGACACACGCATATGCATTTTGAAACAGTTGCTAGCACAGTTATCCAGTAAAGTATATTCTCCTCGGACATTAGGAAGTGTTGTAGATACACTGAACATGTAGCAGCCATTCGACAACAAAAAATACAAAAGTCGTCTATGAAGAATAAAACACATTTTCTGCATTTCTACATTTTAAACCAAAATTAACCGTGACATCAGTGTTGAGGCCTTCTTGTGAAACATTAAGTTATCTAGGAGAAATGAACAGTTTTTAGTTATCGGTTTTAAAATAAATTCCATTACATTAATTCTTATTAAATGTTTCATTAGTCTAAGATAAACACAACCATTTAAAACTATTATTCTGTAATTAATATTTGCTTAGTTATGTTGATTCACAATACACATTCTTTTCCATATTTTTGCTCATGGTGCAGATATCGTTCGTGGCCTACTTGTGGAAGAGGTGTGGCGCAGCGAACAGGGCAGCTAAATCTGGAGCATGGAGCTCACGGTTCAATCCTTGGCACAGGTGGCAGGTTGACCCAGCATCATGTGACTCTGCGCAATAGCACACTTAAGGGCATATTATCAACAAACTGCGATAAACATCGCAGAGTGCGCTTAGTGCGTTTTTTTCTATCGCTGGATTTCATCGCTGAGTTAGCGCATTATTATCAACGCTTATCTCAGAGGCGATGCAAAATCCAGCTATAGCGGCGTAAACCCGCAATAGCGCGAGAAAACCAGCGCTATTTTCACTGCGCTTTTGTAAAGCTTGCTGATAGGCAAGTCGGACTCAGCCTGACAATCCACCTCCCATTTACAAGATGGGTAAGTCAGGTTTTAATCAGGCGTTAGAAACCAACGATAATCGCGGTTAGCGCGACTTTTATTATCGTTTCGCGGGTCGGGCAGCATTGGTAATAGAGAGAAGTTGAGTTTGCGACTGTTTCCATGTTATTGTTGTGAGGAATGCCTACTTTGCATATCATTAGCGATAAATATCGCTGACATGCAAAGCGGCAAAAAAATGGCTGCTATCGCAAGGAAACAAGCACTAACGCATGTTAGCGAGTCCTTTTTGATTGTGCGATAGGAAAATCACCGCTTTTCCGGCGATATATGCCTGAAAAGCGGCGATAATGCTCCGGTTAATATGCCCCTTAATCTTCCCGACAGCCCCCAGCTCCTTGACACCCTTTGGGGTAATTGTTTGTGCTTTACAAATATCGGTATTTTTTAATTTATTTTACTTAAGCACAGTGTCATTTCTTCCGCACCTTTCTTATTTTTTTTCCCAAACCATATGTTAATTATTTACGATTAATTTCAAACTTTGTTAATGAATTCACACCATGGAAGGACTAATTCGAGCAGCTTTTATTTATGGAAAACCCTGCTCAATCACGGAGTTTCTGGTAGGTTAGTTGGGCTGGGTGAGAAGAGTATGTGTAGGACAAGGCCTGATGTGAGTCATAGCCAAATACTCCTCCTCCCACTCAGCCACGCTAACTCCTCTGTGGCTCTGCTTACCTCACAGTGAGGAGAAGTGGACTAGCAAGATGGCTGACACTGGTACTCAGTGTTGAACTTGAAGCCAACTGTACTAAACACACCATCCCACCAAGCACAAACAGACCGCCTGGGTCTCTGGTTTCCTGACATTGAGGTAAAATGTGCTGGCAAGATGGCTGACACTGGGGACCGGTGATCAAAACACAAGGTCATGATGGGAGTTGTTGTCAACTCAGACAACAGGCATCACTGTCAGACATCTTGAGAGTACACGTCGCCTCATTGTCAGGTAAGCATAGTTCCAGGTGGCCTTGTTGTGCTGATTGCAATGAGTAGTGTTTGCGCTGACTACATCTCCCATCAGGCCCTGTCCTACACACACCTTCCCAGCCAGCACAAACAGACCACCTGGAACTCTGCATAACTCACAGTGATTGGCAATGTACTGCCAAGATGGCTGACACTGGGGACTGCTGGGCAAACCACAAAGCTGATGGGCGTTGTGGTAAACTCAGACAACTGTCTTCACTGTCAGACATCTTACCAGTTCACTTTCCCTCATTGTCAGGACATCACTCTTCCGGGTGGGCTGTTTGAGCTGGGTGGGAAGCTGTGTGTGGCCCCAGGTCTGATGGGAGTTGTAGTGACAGCAAACACTCCTCCTCACACCCATCACAACAAGCCCAACCAGAACTGTGTTTCCCTGACAGTGATTGGGAATGTACTGTCAAGATGTCTGACACTGGTGACTGGTTTTGGAAGCACAAGGCCTTGATTGGAGTTGGCTTCAAGTTCAACACCATGCACCAGTGTCCGCCATTTTGCTAGTCCACTTCCCCCCACTGTGAGTAAGGCATAGGCCTAGAGGAATTTTCTGGTCCGGGTGGGAGGCGGAGTATTTGCAATGGCTACAACTTACATTGGGCCTTGTCCTACACACACCTTACCAACCAGCACCAATAGCCTACCTGGAACTCTGCTTCCCTGACAGTAGGTGGGAATGTCTGACACTGATGACTGGTGTCCAACAGGGCCTTGTGGTCCAAACACCAGTCCCTAGTGTCAAGCATCTTGTCAGTAGTTTGCCACTCACTGTTATGTAAGCAGAGTTCCAGGTGTGATCTTTGGGCTTGGTGGGAAGAGTGTGTGTAGAACAGGGCCGGATGGGAGATGTAGTGAGAGCAAACACTCCTCCTCCCAACCAGCACAAACAGCCCACCGGGAACCATGCTTACCTGACAGTGAGTGGATATGCACTGATAAAATGGCTGACACTGTGGACTGGTGTCTGGACCACAAGGCCCCGTTGAGAGTTATGGACAAATCAGACACCAGTCATCAGTGCCAGACATCTTGCAAGTATATTCCCATTTACTGTCAGGGAAGCAGAGTTCCAGGTAGGCTTATGGTGCTGGGTGGGAAGGTGTGTGTGGGACAAGGCCTGATATGAGTAGCATCCATTGCAAATACTCCTCCTCTCACCCAGCCCTGCTAACTCCTCTGAGCCAATGCTTACCTCACAGTGAGGGGGAAGAGTACTGGCAAGGTTGCTGACACTGGTGCATGGTGTTGAACTTGAAGCCAACTCAAATCAAGGCCCTGTGCTCCAAACACCAAGCGCCAGTGTCAGCCATCTTGCTAGTACACTTTCATGCACTGTCAGGTAGCCATAGGCCCAGATGAGCTGTTTGTGCTGGTTGGGAGGAAGATTGTCTACCCTGACTACATCTCCCATTAGGCTCTGTCCTCCACACACCTTCCTACCCATCCAAACAAGCTTACCTGGTACTCTGCTTTCCTGACAGTGAGTGCCAATTTGCTGGCAAGATGACTGACACTGTTAACTGGTGTCTATTTTGTCCACAATTCCCAACAGTGCATTGAGCTCTAAACACCTGTCTATGATAACGGTTCCCTAATGGAAACAATTCAATTCTGTACTATGATATTGTAATTGCCTGCACACTAAATAATAGTACGCCCACTTGTTCTTCATATGGATGAGTTCCAGCCCAGCCAACACATTTTGACCATGTAACTTCGTCATACTAAGTAAGGATTAGATCCTTAGCAATGCAGGTTGAGATGCAGTTGCATTCCATAACAAATAGTCACAGTTCACTGCTTTAATATCTAAATGTCGGGTTCTCTTTTGCCTGTGAGAAGTGGTATCCTCTTATCCCACTGTGTTCAAGGTCAGGCTAGTGACTCAGTAAGGATAGGACCCATAGCGATGTGGATTGACATACAATTTCATTCCATAGCATTCCATAACAAGCATTTGCAATGCAATAAGTTTGAACAATTGGCATTATAAATTGCAATGCATTTTATTTATGTGTTTTGAAAACCTGCAAGTGGTACGTAAACATGCACTTTGTACTCACAGTTGTTGCTTATGAGAAGCAAGGCTGGTAGTAACTGTGCCTCTTTTACTGCCAGCCTTGCTTCTCGTAAGCAAGGACTATAAGTATAAAGTGGGGGTTATGCACCGCTTGCAGATTTTCAAAACACATAAATAAAATGCATTGCAATTTACAATGCCAATTGCTCAAACTTTCACAAATGCGAGACCTATTCCATTGCAAATGCTTGTTTTGCTTGACATGCCATTCCAGTTTAGACCCAACCATATGCAAATCAGTCTTGACCCTGCTCCCCATGGGAACAGTCCAGCCTGAACTGCCAGGCCAGATCCTACGTTCTAAACCGGTGTGGACTATTGACGTGGTGTTTTCATTGTGTTACTGTGTGTGTGATGCACAAGGAGTTTATACATTGCCTCATTTTGATATGCCTGACTGCTCTGTGCCAAGCTACCAGCTGGTGAGCACTGGTAATCTTTTACTGTGTATCTAGCTTACCCTGACTAGGATTGTGGTCCCTACTTGGACAGGATACATACCTCTGCCAACTAGAGACCCAATTTCTAACAGCAACCAGCAGCTCTCTTCCCCTAGCACTCACTGTAAGTGGGTGGACCTTATTCATATGATATTTACTTATAATCTCCTTTCTCTTTTGACCCATTTCTGACTACCGGTTATATATAGTGCAGAAAGAAGTGGCAAACAATTAGCAATTTGTTGATCTCTGGATGAAGGGATCTTTCATCAAAACAGTTCACAAATTTCTTCCCATGAGTAACTGTGTAACATTGAGGAGGCATAAAACACGATTCATCTTTTCAACATGTAAATAAGATTGCAGACTGGAAGAGAAAAGCTGCCTGTATTAGGCATGTTCCAATTGGTTATTCACAATGATATCACAAAATACAATTTGTAATAACATTCTTGTCCGCCTTCTCCACCATGATTATTATAATACATTGATTGAAATTCTTTTTCTGAGGAAGAACGGCTCAGTGTCCTAGGCACTGTTGCTATTTACATTTTCTGAGGTCATGTGGGGATGTGTCAGGGGCCCGGCTTGTGCTGTGGAGATGTCCTGGTTGAGGGTAAAGCTGATCAGCTTTATAGCTAATGAGGCAAAAGCAGGCCTTCCACATCTGTTTTCTCTCCAAGGTACAGAAGGGAATCAACTGACATCTGATCAATGTTTGCCCGAGATAGGTGTCTACGCTGCCTGTCAAGGATTGCAAAGGTGTGTCTCCGGAACACAAATCCTCCTCCTCTGTAGTGTCATCATTTCCAGGATGCTTGGCCCAATAAATGTGATTTGCTTGAAGTTTCCTGAGGTGTCAAGAGTTACCATACATTTGTGAGTATTCATGCTGGTTATAGCAAATAGGAATGGATAACAATGAGGACAGTACAGCGATATAAAATTACAGAGATGGGGCCAGGACAGCGTGTCAAGGGAATAATGCAAGGGATTTACATTGGGAAAGTGTCGCACAGCAGTACTATGACAACATAAGGAGTAACAGTGTGTATCAGATGAGCACCAAATGCCATGGGCCAAAGGGTAGCAGGATGGTCAAATTGGGGGATTTTGCAATTCTGCCCAAGAGTTTGTCTTCCAGAACTGTGAGCATTAGTAATTTGTCAAATTACATATGAAAGCCTCATTTTGAATCCTATATTATTCCCGATTTGGGTGCAAAGCGGAGTTTATGCCCTAATCTCGATTACTAATGGCGCAGTAGTACCACACGTTTCTCCACATGAATTACAGTATGTAAAACCAGGCAGAAATGTGTTAAGAAAACCCCACACGCTCCCAGTTCCAAATCTGCAGCTTGGTTTAGGGAAAACCAGGCTTTGTTAGTGAGTTATTCCACAAACCGAGGCGTGAAACTCGAACTATGCAGAAATACCACATCAGGTAAATACCACATCTAAACGGGGTTTAGAAACGAAGCCTGGAATCGCACGAGCGTGTGCGATTCCAGTGTCTGTTTTAAAACCCTGGACAAAGGGCTCTCGCCTGCCCCGAAATTAAAATAAAGACACACGTGCCTTGAAGCAGTCTGATCTCACCGCGCAGCGCTGTAAAAGCACCTCATTACATAATACTGTGGGACAAAAGCGGATTCAGCTCCTCTTCCTTTCTTTTCCTAATCATATTCGGCTGCCCCCACCACCCCCTCCTCCGAAGAAACATGTTTTAATAGTTGATGATTTTACAAATAAGCTCCCCTCGTTTGGTGGGCATTATAGTTTGTTTAGATAAAACAAGCGCTGAGACATTAGAGCATCGCGGAAACACTTGTGTGTTCACTAGTGCCTGGTGATGTTCGCACTTTAGAAATATGGGCCACTTTCACAAAACTTTCTGCCCACTTAAGGGTCACTCACTGCATGAAACCCGAAGTACCGACCGGAAAGCAGGAATACTGGTTCATTTCTGGGTTATTCCAACAACAGTTCACATTGCGACTGTTTAAAATCCGCAAACGTTGCAAACTGAATCTAGACGCAAATGTAAAGCTGGGGCATGCACAAGGGTGGGGGGGGGTCACGCACTGTCTTTCCCAATTACCGCCTACACGGGCTGCCAAAGGCAGGCGGAAAAGTGCAAAAGTGTGCAAACTGGACCCTATAATTTTTGGGTGTGTGGAAAATTATTTAATCTCTCGAGGGCCTTCAGTAGGAAATGACTCGCACATATTCTTGAAAAAGTCAGAAACTTTAAGAATAATGGGCTTCCTACTGTAATGTGTGCATATTTGCCACTTTCAGGGGCTCGCAGAAGGGTGATGGGCTGAATCCACTTCTCACGTTGTCAGTAGGGTGCACGAGCCGCGAATGCCAAATGGAACTTCTTTCTCATATTCTAATCTCTAGCTGGAATCTATTTTTTCAAAAGGGGGAACTGTTCCATCCAAAGTCTCATAAAACGGGGTCTCTGGTGCGGTCTTTCTCACCATTGGCCACTCCCACGCCAGGCTTTTTGCACTTGGGGCGGAAACCGAGTGTGAAAACTGACCGAAAACATTTGGGAAGACCAACATTCAAATATTTTAGGGGCTTTTACTAATTTCAGAATGCTCAAAATGGCACCGCCCCCACACTGGCTCTGGTCCTAACTCTTATTTTACAACTGCGGAAAAACACAACTACGTTTGAATCTTTCCCGGGAGAAAGAGGAAATGGAGTTGTTCTTTTCAGAGACACTGAATGATGTCATCTATGACTGCCAGATCCGTGACCATGAAGAGTGACAGCATGAGCATTTAAACAAGCGGCACTGAGCGATCGCGGGTTTGTAAAAGGGAAAAACACGCCTGCAAGTGGTGCGCGCGCACGCACCACAGCGAACGTGTTTTCAATTATCGTGCCCGTGTCTGGGCACGATAATTGAAACCACATGGCCTTTGGTGCGCGTAATAGACACCAATAGGCCATGGGCAGAGCAATGCGTCCGCCTTTGGCCTATTGAGTGCCGTCTTTGAGAAAAACACGCACTCAAAGGCCAATTGCGGATGCCAAAAGGAAAAGCACACGCACAAGTGTGTGCGATTCCAGGCTCCATTTCTAAACCCCCCACAAAAGGGCTCTCGCCTGTGCGAGCACTGCTACGTACTGCAACACAGGGCGCGAGCCCTAAAAACAGCCAAAGCATATTCGTAAAGTAGGTAAATGTCAGTTTCTCGCCTGTCCATGAGAAATGGTATCCTCCTGGCTCCTGCTGACTTCAAAAGTCGGTCTTGCATCTGCAAGAAGTGGTATCCTTCTGGTTTGTGTCATGTCCATTCTTGTCTGTTTCCTGGCATCCATTTCTCCATACCAAACCTCATCACACTACACTACAGCACACTTGGGACACCATTCAACATCATTCACTCTGTACCACTCTACACCACGGAAAATTGCACTTTACATCCCCTCATCGCATCACACCAATATGCCCCACACTATCCCACTATCTGCTACCACATTACTCCTTACCAAGCGATATCACACATAATCTCACGCAACACCATTCCTCTCCATTCTCACCGCTAACACTACAAGTATCACCATACTACATCACGCCATACTGCAGACCATCACTTCTCAGTGTCGTATGTTATGCCTTATTTATGCCTCTGAGTCCCTTTAAAAACATATCTTTTCAGTGTTTGTTAATGCTTTTTAAGTTCATTTGTCGGTTGACAGGTTAATTGTTTTTTTATAGTGGTTTTTTTTAGTTCATATGGTATATGTTGTGACATCTGAAGAAATGCATGGTGGCTTTGGATAAATATGCACACTTCTATTAATACCTCATATCACAGAACATGGGATTGCATTTTTGCAAAATGAGGTTGAAAATAATATATAAGGCATGTTTACAAACCTCATTAGGAGGGAGGATATGCACACTTTCCAGAGAGAGCATCTACGACAGTCTATCAAGCTTGTGCTTTTACACCTACTAGATTGCTGTTTCTGGAACCTCGATATGATAGAGATAAAACCCAAATATGTGTAATGAGAAGGTATGCATGTGCTGCCTAAGTGAAGCTCTGATTGTAGGTAAGATTTTGGTGCTAATATAGATGTTACCAAGTCCTATGAATAAAGGGATTCCATCAAAGAGTCTTCAATAGTAAGCTGTCAATTCCCATCTAATTTACATGTTGTACCTTCATAGTAATCACCGTAATTTGTATATCTACAATTACTCTTTTACATATATTCCGCACTAAAACAGGACTTTACTATTTAATAAAGCCTTTAAAAAATATGACAATGTGGATTTTAGTGGTGGACAAAAAATTCGGCTCCACTGCTAGAGTTCATGGAGTTTTGCAAACTCCGCCAACTTCCAAGTGACAGAGTTTTTTCTTGTGTGCGGCTCGCCAACGAGTACGACCGCGAATTTGCATCCACTAGCACAATTTTCGGGCTCTAGAACACATCCGGGTGAGATTTCTCAATACGGGTGATCGCGGCCGGTCGCTACCATTTGCGTTGAGAAAGCTGCCACTTGAGGAGAAAATCTACTCAAGCGTCAGAAAGAAACAGCACCCTCTCGCACACTGAGTGGTGCCTTTCACACTGATTTTAGCCCTTCATCAGCAGAGAGCAGAAGTAGCAAAGAGCAGAGAAAAGTGATCTGGAGTTTGCTGAAATGCTGTCCATGTCTTCACGGTTCACAGTACCACTCCACAGACATAAGGTGCACCACAGGTGAGCTCGTCAGCTCATTGCCTCAAGGAAGCCTTTCAAACACAAGGGGGAGGGAGCTCACTGTCTCTTATGCCAGCACAGGTCATCCCATTGCATTCTGGTAAATGCAGTATGCCTACTTCAACGTTTCTGTAGTTTCTCACTAAAGATTGTGCAGGTTGTGCTTTTATCTCTAGACACGTGTTTCGAGGTTTAGCAGTTCATCGGTAGAGATTAGAAGTAGTAGGGAGCAGAGAAAAGTAATCTGGGGTTGCTGAAATGCTGTCCATCTCTTCATAGGTCACAGTACCACTCCACAGGCACACAGATGCCTCCCAGGTGAACTTGTCAGCTCGTTGACTCAAGGGAGCCTTGCAAACACAAGGGGGAAGGGAGCACCCGGCCTCTCATGCCAACACTGTTTCAAAGATCAGTGGCAGTACCATGCTCTGTAGCAATGCACACTATCAGAGAGCACTGTTGGGTTGTGTCTTATAATAATATACACTATCAGAGAGCGGTGGCAGTTCTGTGCTCTACAGCAATGGGCACTATCAGAGATCACTGGGCAGGATTGTGTCCTGTATGAATTCATACTATCAGAGATCAGTGGCAGTGCAGTGCCCTGCATTAATGCACACTACTAGAGGAGAACAGTGGAAAGGCAGTGTTTACAGCAATGCACACTATAAGACCATTGGCAGGATTGTGTCGTAGCACACTACCAGAGAGTGGTGGAAGGACCATGACCTGCATTAATGCCTACTAAAAGAAAGTAGTGGCAGGGCTGTGCCCTGCTTCTATGCACACTATCAGAGACCACTGGCAGGATTGTGTCCTAGCATCACCCAGAGAGTTGTGGCAGGATGGTGCCTGCAGCAATGCTAGCCCCAGCAAGCACCCACTAACCACTCTTCCTCTGCTATCCGGTGACTCGTTTTATCCACTCCTTGCCAACTTCATTTCCAGTGGCAGTGGGTGCTGGATGCGCTACAGAAATGGAGCCAGTCCCAACTTCTGTTTCTGTCCCCACTATAGTCTAACTCCTGCTCGGTCCCCTGTCTGATGCTTCAGTTCTTTCTTGTTAATGTTGGATGTAGTGTCAGGGGTCACAAGTTTTTTTTCCGAACCCCCACCCTCAGACGCACCTCATCACGTCCCTGTCAGCAGCACCGCGTTATAGGCTACCTCTGCCCCGTACTGGCTGCAACCGTCACCATGTCCTGTTGTTAATTGCAGGACACTTTTTTCTCTGTGGTCAATGTTCTCGTGTCGCTCTTCATCTGCCCCCACCTCCACCACATACAAAATTCACAGACTGTCACTTGGTCTTCCTGCTCCAGCCGCCATGTTGCTTCAGTGGTCACAGATTGTTTTTATTCTTTGTCAGGTCCCTTCCCACAATGCCCTAGCTCCTTTAACTCTGCTCTCACTTCTATCCAGAGGCATTTGAACTAAAGCAATCGTAGCCAATAGGTGCTATTTCCTGTCCTGGACATCACATCCTGCTGCATGGCACTGTTAAAGTCAATGGGAACTTTGAGAATGCTCTCATTTGCCTTCTGCTCCGCTCCATGAGCTCCCCCTCTGCTTTCTCTTTGTCGCTGGTGATCCCTGTCCTGCGTGCTCTCTCCTAGTGCTTACTCCATGTTTTGGTCTGTGAACATGTCATGTGCCCCCCGGCAGCACTCCGTGCTGCCTGGCTAAGGATGCTTCTAGCTGTGGCGGACTTCTGCTTCCAGAGGCAGGACTAAAGAGCTCCAGAAATATGACACAATCATAACAGGAACTTAAAATAATAGATATGGCTAGAACTCTAACCCACGTCTTTAGTTTGAGGTGATCTAGGGCTATGAATCATAGAATCCATTGGGTTGTTACCTAAATGTCAGGGCTGGAACTTGGCGTCCTTATGATGTGGACTGATCTTGTATCCTTTACATCACGCATTGGCAGAGAGCACTACTGGGCTGTACTCTGTGCTCAGTCGCCTTTTTTCAGGAATATCACTAGTTTAATTCTGGGGACCACCTCGACAGTGACCACAGACCCCGACAAGTCCAACTGTCCATTTGTGCCACCAAATTGGAGGCTGCGCCAGTAACTAGCACCAATGTGCACACCGAAAACCTTCAAAGACTGAAATGGAACAAAACGAAAAGCATGGAGGCGACAATTTGGATTCAAACCCAGCAAAGAGCAATTGCGTTAACAAACCGCTCCCCTATTGTGTGATGGGACCTTCTTATGGACTAAATATTGCAAAACTTCCAACCCGTGCAGCGCTGATGCACAAAAACATCAGAACCTAATGCCAAACTCAAACTGACCAGAAATCAAAAAGCCCTAAAAAGAGATGTGAACCTCAACATCCACAATTTTATAGAAAACATCATCTTCTCTGACTGCGAAATTAAACTTAAAAACATCAAGGGAAAATTTCAGAAGATCAGTCTGGTTGTCAAAGCCAAAAAAGGGTTGGTGTGGGGGGTGCTTGAAAGCAGCCACAGGGGCCAATGTTACACCCAGGACCAGTGCTTTAAATGGGAAAAAAATAGTGCAGGTACTCATTTAAATGTGCGATTGGGCGGGGTTAGGGGCGGGACTAAGAGCAAGACATACTGTTACTTATTGACTTTAGTATTAGTTGCAGCACGTATCAAAAAAGATGAGAAATGCGTTTCTATGAACAAAATGGGTTAACTCCTAACAAAAGCCAAACGCAGTGATGTTTTAACATTTCTTGTTTAATAATATTAGAAGTTTCCATACTGTTATTTGGTGTTGCTTGGCACAATACTATATATTCTCGAGTGTGCACGCACATACACATACACACATATGCACACACACACGCACACACACAGAAACAAGCAGACGTACACACACCATTCCACACATTTCCTTTAATATGCCTCCCAAGAGTGTCTCGAATCTCCACCCCTTTCTCTCGCGTTTTTCCTCACACAAAACCGCCCACAGGCAAACAGACAAACATACGCAGTTACTCAAGCAAAAGAATCAGGAAAGATGAAAGCCCTTTTAACCTCGTTACCTTCTTTGGATTTCTTAATTGCGCTGCCTCAATCCTGTGTTTGCAACACAGCAGGATGGTGAACACCGGACGCTATGCAAATGAGCCCCCCGCTGAATAGTTCAGCTGGGGCTCAGCTCACCAGTCACTGCTACAGAAGTGCCTTGGCTGTCAGCACTAACAGACAAGGCGCCTACCGTTTATGAGTACCGGTACGCTCCTTGGCAGCAGGGAAGTGCCGGTACTCAGAGTGGTAAAAATAAGAAGTGCCGGTACTCAGTACCTGTGAGTACCGGCCCATTTAAAGCACTGCCCAGGACCCTGGCAAAGTGCTCGGCTGGCCCCGCAAGGGGTGTGGGGTGCGGCCGAGCTGTTTGCCACGTCCGGTTTCGGCCGATTTCATTTCAGCAGTGGGTATTGCAGCTATGCTGCAAAAACGGCCTTGTAACAAAATCGGCCCCCAAGGGCCCAAAACTGACCCCCAACCCTGGCGGCTCACCGGGAAAATGCCGGGTGCCTGCTAGGGCCAGTCCGGCCCTGGTTACCCCCCTGCCTTGGAAGTTTGCCTTTCGGTATGCCAGGCTTTTTCTCCATATCTAGAAACCTGCGGTCTGCAGTGGACAGCGGCCAGAGGACAGGACGGATCAGAGATGGACCCCCTCGTCTTCCTGCCAGCCTGCGGTTCTGGATCCAGGGGCTGTACTAGTCAGAGCCTTGATATCATGCGTAAGGATCTGATTTGTGATCTTATCACATTTTGTCACTGAATTTGAGGCAAAAAATGTTGATTGCGAGGAAGCTCAAGCATTAGATCCTAATGTGTACAGATGAAATGAAGTGTGTAAGTGAATTGGTGCCTAGGTGGGAAGTCTTTTTCTGTCTTCTGTGTATTATCCAGCCATGCAGCTGTGCCTACTCATAGGTGTAGGAGAAGGTGTGAGAAGGGATGCAGTCATGCACACATGTTGTGTGCTCTGTGGAGTGGTCTGTGATATACAGTTTAACCACATTTACTATGGAGACTGAGGTGGTGCTGAGAGGGGAAGGGTGTGACCTCTGAAGATGCAGTCTAGGAACAACTATAGTATCTGCTCTCGAGTCCACACTGGTGCAGTTAACGAGGACCCTATAGAACCGGGAATTATATCATTAATCATAGCATATGCTCTGATAGGTCCATAAGGAAGCAACAAGAAGTAACCATTGGAAGGTCACCCATATTATATGCTTTGGAGAATCCACCCAGCTAGAGCAGGGAGCATCCCATAGTACCAGGCACTTTGCACCCGTACATTGGTGATGCCCGCGGAGTCCACCGAGTGTGGTAGGCCCAGAGAGATACAGGGCCCGATTCACAGAACTAACTTAAGACAAAATCCTAAACTTACTACCATTTTCGTATTCACAGAAGGTACTTACTCATTTTGGTATTCACAGAAGACACTTACTCATTTCGGTATTCACAGAAGTTAGGAGTCCTAAGTTTAGGACTCCTAAATGCCTTCTGTGAATACCGAAAGTCTTAAAATTAGGATTTTTCTCAGTTTAGGAGCCCTAAATTTAGGAGTCCTAACTATACTATTACTAAACTGAGAAAAATCCTAATTTTAAGGCTTTCGGTATTCACAGAAGGCATTTAGGAGTCCTAAAGTTAGGAGTCCTAACTTTACTACTACTAAATTGAGAAAAATCCTTATTTTATGACTTTCGGTATTCACAGAAGGCATTTAGGAGTCCTAAACTTAGGAGTCCTAACTATACTACTACTAAACTGAGAAAAATCCTTATTTTAAGACTTTCGGTATTCACAGAAGGCATCTAGGAGTCCTAACGTTAGGACTCCTAACTTCTGTGAATACTGAAGTGAGTAAGTGCCTTCTGTGAATACCAAAATGAGTAAGTGCCTTCTGTGAATACCAAAATGGTAGTAAGTTTAGAATTTTGTCTTAAGTTAGTTCTGTGAATCGGGCCAACAGAGTTTACAACGGTGTTTACATACTCTGTAGGCCTGCTGACATATGGCTGTGAAAGCAGCGCGGTCGGTTTTGCTGCTCTGCGGTGCAAGAGTACAATGGACCCTAATAAATGCAAGGAAAACACCCCCCTCCCCCTCTCATTTCCAAGGGTTTTCATGGTTGGTTTGCATACCCATTTCCAACACACCTACAGGCCCTGGTACCACTACACCTGTTGCACTACTGGTGTCTACTCCTCTGTTGCTGCTGTTTTTCTTGCTTGCATGTGGACTATCCGAGCGCCTCAGTGTTAATAAATCAAATTATTTTCCGGATCAAATTACATCTGATTACAGCTGGGTGTTGAGATTAATAACAGATACTTACAGAAACGAAACGTTTTAAACGAGGCTGCAGCAGGGATCTGATGTGACAGCCAGGTGAAGCTAAACTCATCACAAAGTTATTAAATCTTAAACCATTGAACGTTCCAAGGACCGACAGATGTTTCTGCGTGAGTTCGTAGGAACATCTCAGGGAGGCTATAGAAGACCGGTAAAGATTGTACTGCAATCAGATGCCAATTAGTAATATGAGCGGGTAATGACTACAAGGCATGAGCGAGCAGGGAATAAGTGTTTGGTATTAATTTCCACAGAAATATATCAGGCGACAACATTAGTCTGATGTTACCTTTTAGACAGAAGTGAGAAACGGTAAAATGGGACAAGCTCGCCACCTAGAGAGCGACATGAGTATTGCAATAATTAAAAAGTAAAGACGAGAAATGTTCATGAGAAACACTTGAGGCCCATCCTGAAAACCTCTCCAGTTAAACTCCCTGCGAGGGTCATCTCCCTGGGCGCGTTACTTTACAGGTTGCAGACTTCCCAGAATAGTTTTCATGTGTAAAACCTGAAATGGAAAATGCGTTACTACCCTTTCCTTTCTACGGGTCTCCACTGTATTTTGGACACTGTAGTCCTTTTGCTTAAAACACCTATAAATTAGGATATGTTTATCAGTATATTCCTGGAGTAACAGCCTGTTCAATTTAGTACAACGCAAGCACTGACACGTGCACCTTAGCATTCCCACCTCTAGCCCACATAACCACATATATCGTTATAGGGATCCTAACTTGTACAAAACACAGTTATACAGTTCCATTATCAATAACAAAACACACCAACATCTTTTCTTGCGAATAAAGTGTTGCAAGTTTATTTGCATTCTTGCTATTCATATATATACAAAGGTAGGGTTATCTTACGGGTGATCATTAGAGTGCAGCGCTGGTAAGGACTAACTGCTGACACCCCTCCTGAAACAATCTCCAGCCACCCGGCATTACGTTGCCATCTCATTCTTTAACCGGTGCTGTATCTTACGTATTGGGGCTCCGGCTCAATGCTTTTTGAAGTGTTTGCTGCACCCGTGCCACTATGGAGCACGGTAAGGCCAACCCCCAGCTGTCAGGATACCAACTGTCTATCACGGGATGAAGGGGTCACCATCGCGTTCTTCTTATGGCCCCCATGACCTGAAGATCTCATTAGGTGGAGCCTAACGCAGCGCGCATGTTTTGCTCGAGGAGAGGGCCTCTTGAAATCACTTCAGACTTCCCAGAGACTTCTCCGTGTGGGTCGGATTCCTCCCACACATTCCATTGGCCTTTGCGTGTGGCTTTCAAAAATGAAAGCACGCAATTGGCCAAAGGCGGGTGCATGTCCCACATTGTCTGTAAATGTTCCCTCCCACGAACTACAGCTGTCAGGAGCGAGCAGCGGTGCGCAGGGTGTGATCTGTTGTGTATCATGTTACAAATTAGCGTGGTCGCTTTCACTTTCGCCTGCCGCGCGGCCGTGCTTGTTTTTAGGTCTCGGCTGAGACAGCGCTTTAGCGCTGCTCTGGCGAGACTTATAGTAAGCGAGCTTTGGAAGTGCAAACAGTGGCTTTTCAGGCCTCCAAATACAGTGCATGTGCGCCAGGCACGCGCACCATTTGGCAGCCTGAAAAGCACTTGCTTTGATGTCCTGAGTGAGCCGCGCGGCCACTGAGGACATCAAAGTGCACACCATTTGCAACCCCCTTCTTTTCCTTTGATCCCTATCTTTCCCTTTCTCAATCTCAACCTCTCCCTGCCTTTTACAACTGCGGCCCGCACCACTGTGCCCGCCCCTACTCCCCCCTCCCACTCCCTCCTCGTCAGCTTCAGTGCGCTCTTGTTTGGGCTTACACTCTCCATGCCCTCTGGCTCCTTCGTGCTGCTTTACCCTTCCCTCTGCTTGTTACTCTGCCTGCTCTGTGTTGCGCTCCCCTCCGACTATGTTTGTCTTTGTTACTTTCAAAACGCAAGCTAGGCTTGGCTTCGTGTTAAATTATTTAATTAGGTTTGTTGCATGGTTCAAGCACAGTCACAGGTCCTCTGTCGTAGGACTCAAATAAAAAAGGCTATTTTTTCAGAATGTGTCATTCTTTGTGTGTTTGTGATCGAAATAATAAAATTCACCTTCTTAAAAATACAAAATCCATACGTTCTTTATGTGTTGCAGAACAGCAGTTTAAATTCTGAATATACAGAATCCTTTTTGCTATATGAAATAAAAAAATACCCTGGGAACATATTTGTGTGGCTGATAATCACATTTCAGAAAACATTTAGTCAGGTTGAATCTGACCTTCCATCAGACTCAGCCTCGGGAATGAGGCTTCTCTCACGCAACATGGCGTTTGCTGTTCATAAACGATGCGAACGTTTCAGGCTCTGGCGAAAGCCCTGCAAGGGGGCAGATGGCGTATTTAGCATGAGACGGAGCTGCTTCCATAAATTATGATCCGTACACATGTCAGGCGATGGCTGAGGGCCTTTCGCGCGCATCCAGCCTTGAAGCCACTCGTTTGCTCGATTCCTGGGTGTGGATAACAGACAGCCTCGCCAGAAGCCCGTGGGATGCAGTTACTCGAGTCCGTGCTGGCAGCCGTGCTCGGAGCAGGACTAAACTCAATCTACAGCGCGTGGTCTGGAGGATTATAAAAACCTCTCCTCCTCCCTTGCAGAAGTGCCACTAAATGGTTACAGATTATGAGGCGCTAGATGGGAGGGAGGATGCTTACTGGAGTACCCTTAGTTCCTTTCACTTCTTGTGAAAACCGAAATCTTCAGGCCAAATACATGTTAACAAAGTTGTAATTGGTCTGCTGCTCCCAGAGGCTTTTGACAAGGAAATTGTACCTACGTGCAGAAAACGACACATGCTGCCAGCCTGCTTAAGCCTAACATGGTTTTCAGAGAGAATGTTTGCATTCCAGCTGCAAAATGTTCACGTACATTGACACGACAAGAACTTTGATAAATCAGTCTTTTGTGTTCTGGCCTAAAATCACTCACCAACCTCATGTTTTTTTTAAAAACAAAATAATTCTTGCATATATGCTTACAGTGGATTTAGGTCAGCTTTTGCACAATTTGCTTCAGGTCTGTACATCATACAAATTGGAGCACAGGCAGTGTTGGTTTGGGATCACAATTAGGCCCGGGCACTCCCAAAAGAGCGGCCCAATCCCATATCGTCCCTTTAATGGGCCACTATGTTATTAGTCTCATTAGGCTCATTGTTGAAGAAATGTTTGTTAATTTAAGCATTTTAAAGCTTATAGAGCCATAATATTGGTGAAAAGTAAAAGCTGAAGGGTGAAAACAATGTCCCAAGGGACACAACACCTGATCTGGCTTGGGTTACCACCTGGCCGTCTTCTTACCAGCTTGACCGGTATTTTAATGTCCTGGCTGGTACAAAGATTAGCATTGAAGCTGACATAATGTTTATATTTATCAAGTATATTTTTTTATATTTTTGTTCACTTAAAAAAACCTTGTTTTTCTTTTTAAAGGTTTCCCTTCCATTGTGACTAAGTCAAGTATGGAGGTATAATTGCACTTTCAGACGCTTTCCTACTTTTCTATTTTGTGCTTGTAGGACTAAGGTATACTATACTGTCCCACTTACACCAGAGCCCTTAGAAATGCAAGGAAGCCCCTTAAAGGTATAGTCTTTTCTATGAAAAAAAGACTCTAGATATTCACATAATTTTCATGAACCATCCGCCTGACACTCCCTGGGTTAACACCTACTGGACATGCTTTATGATTATTGAATTGTTATAATCATGTGGTAAATTCTGCAGTCATAAGTCATAGCTCTACCCCTACATTTTTTTATTTGTGCATGCCGATGTTGGAATAGCATACACAGATGTCATTTTTCTCAAACAAAGTTGAAACTTGCCAGAGAAACAGTTTTGTGAATTTGGCTTTGAATGTGTTGCGAGCCATTCCATGTGCTCCTGAAGCATGTTGTATAGTATTAAGTTGTGATTGCATTTATATAGCACTTTCAACCCCTAATGTGACTATTTATGTAGTGCAAACTACAAGCAACTATGATGTAGCATTTTAGAAAATGTACTTTTGTTTCCTGAAAATATACCCCAAGTACAGTTTATCTGAGTAGGAACCACAGATACAAAAGGTAGAAATCGCTTACAACAAACATACAGAACACTGTCTGTATGTAATACTAGGATCCAAAACACACAACCAAGGGTAGAGACCGGGGGTCATGAAGGCTTTTCACGGTGCTATATCTTTCACTGCTGTCAGCTCATTTTTAGGTCCCACAAACAGACAGCTTTCAGCTGTTTGTCTGCATAACCCCTTTTGTGGACCATGGCAAAAACCTTACAGTGGGCTTAGAGTTTGCCCATTGCTTACCATTGGTTGGCTTTGCTGTCACTCTCATTTGCTTACTTCTCTTTAGATGACCTACTGTCCTGATCTTCTATTTGTCCCTCCCCTGGAAATTAGCCTCTTTACCATCCTTTTGATTGGAATAGTTGAACCATTCCACTGTTCACATTAGGGGAGCTGCATTTTTATTGAGAACTCTCTGAGTGCATGTCGTTTCTTGCTCTCTCCCTCATGTTTTGTTGTCACTCAAACACCTGCCCCACCTGATGTGCTACCTAATCACCCCTCCTCTCTCGTCCACGTCCATTGCTTCCCAATACCTCATGCCCTTGTCATACTTTCTTAAGTCTCCATTTCATTAAAAGCCATCCCTGGAACGACGTGAAAATATATTTGCTATTAGCCATTTTCAAGTCTTCTCTACATTCCGGAAACAATACAATCTCCTAACTATTTTAGCACTTTTCACACCAGAGTTAAATTTAAAAACATTATTGTACAGTTTTATTCCATTTTTGTGATACAGCTTCAAAATGATTTCTTAAAATATAGAGCTATAACAATTTTTTATATACCCACCTAATGTTAAGAGGTTGCCCCCTATGGTTGTATGACAGACCCCGCATGCATTTCCCTCGCATGACTTTACACCGCAGTCAGTACCCATAAAAGTGTGAGCAGTTGGCATTGCTAATAATAATGCAACACTAGCTATTGGCATTTTAAATGATAATGGCATTTATTTATGTGTTTGTTTTATAAAATAGATAAAAAAGGCATTGTCATGAACAATGCCAATAGCTTAAACTTTTGTAAATGCGAGACCTATTGCATTGCAAATGCTTGTTCTTCTCTGCTGCTCTTTTCATCTGCTTTCATCTTTGTAGCCTTCTCATTGATTGGGCGAGTGTGGTTAAGGCCATTATCGCACGCCGCACTCTTTGCAGTTTTGTGTTTTATACACATATTGCGGTTATGTCTGGCAGTGTGCCGTAAAGCCAGAGTGTATGTTCTTTCCCCGAGTTTATTGGGCCGGTTTAAGTACCGTGCTGAAAAGATATATACTTTTTCATATCTATTTTACAGATAATGTGAGCACACCTTCCAGCGCCGCGGCAGATCCCGGGGTTTATCACACAACAAGCAAGTGCGCTGCTGAAACAGCAGGGCTGCACACGCAGCAAGGCAATCTCGGCTTTTACGAGGATGGCCGGGCGGGGGCTGTGCTGCCCTGTTAATGAGTGCTCGGGGAGACATCTCTTTCCATGGACGAGCGAGGCCTTCTGCAGCTCCAGGAACCACTGGAATCGTTTCACCCAGGTCATCGTGCACTGGCCTCCGAGGCCGGGAGCAGCCAAAGGGCCACAGGCTTCTGCAAAAGGGCTTTGGAGGGGTTAGGAAGCACACATCTGCTAAGCGTTTCGGTAGCGCCGCGTTCACTAATTCATTGGCCTCTTGGCACTTGCTGGGCAGTTTCAGGGGGATATCCGGCAGATGGGTATCTGGTATGCGGGTATCGGAGAGGGGTGTCAGGGAGCTTCATTGTGTTTTTTGTTTTTGCTCTGGGTGTCTTTTAGGGGAGGAAGAGTTCCAGACCACCTACTTCCGGTCTGATGTAACAGTGTTGCCAATTGTGGAAATTGTAGCAGACCTTTGTGTGGGTGAGAGGTATTGGGTTATTTCCTACAGTAAAATATCACATCAAATCCAGTACTCTATAGTAGAGATGTTTATATTGTCTAAGTCTCTCTCTCTCTCTCTCTCTCTCTCTCTCTCTCTCTCTCACACACACACACACTCTCCCATGCACACTCTCTCTCCCACTTACCCATTCTCTCACACTGTCTCGCTCACTCCCTCTCACACACACTCTCACACTCTCTCTCTCTCTCTCACTCCCTCTCCCTCACACACACACTCTCTCTCTCCCACTCACTCTCTCTCTCACACTCTCTCACTCACTCGCTTTCTCTCTCTCTCCCACTTACCCTCTCTCTCAATCTCTCAATCACACACTCTCTCACACACACTCTCTTCCACTCACCCACTCTCTCACTTCCTCTCTTTCTCTCTCCGTGATAACTGTGATATTACTTTTGTGACACAGTGGTGGTTGGGTTGTGGCGGGAGGGAACAGGATATGAATTTAAGGGAAGCTTCACACACTCTTGCTTTCCTCTATACTATTATTGTTACATTTCATTGAGGGTGCGGTGCACACTGAGTACCTCAGCACAGTTGTTATTTTCAGAATTTGGTCGTTTGCTATCTTGTACCAGGAGATGAAGCATTACCACATACAAGCGGGTAAGCAGTAACCCCATTGTAGGCCTTCATTTTTAAAACTTACCCATGAATAAATGCAGCTAATGCTCTGAGCTGCCCCGCTAAAGGCTGTCTGGGGACTCCTTGGTCCTCTAGGGTTCTTTGTCGCCATTAACTGACCGTCAAATAGGTAGGCACTTATGAGGCTGGCCTTTGCCCCTTTGGCAATATCGGCCCTTCCATCATAGTTTGCATTCTCCTCTTTTTCTTTTCTTTTTTACTCCTTCTGCCTATGGAAGGCTACCGCTTTGGGCTTCTGAAGTGCTGCCATCTTTGAGACGAGCAGATCCCAAAGCACAACCTGGGAGTTGAACGTCTCACTATCTGTGTGAGCTGTTGGCATGCTGCTATTGCATACTTTCTGTATATGTTACTGTCTGGCCACTTGTGGAATAGCATGTCAGTTGGAGTTCCTTTGCACACCTTGCTACCCCTAGTTAAACCGCGATCTTGCAACCTAGACTCTTATCGCGTTTTATTGAGCTTATGCCATTCAATTGATGCCATCATACAGCGTAGAATCGCATTATGCCTATTTTGTCTGCTTGGGATGCATAGTGGCCTAGTCATCTGACTTTTTTTTTTTTTTCTATTAGCCCCCTTGAAACCACTGCAGCCCAAAATTATGCTCTTTACTAAGTGGCTAACGCTCTTGCTGTCAAAACGCCCTGGCACGTTGAAAATGTATACAGCTGGTACCATATGTGACCAAGCCTGTCCCATGGTTGGGGCATGATACTGTCCTTACTTCAGGTTTATATCTCTGAATGCACTGTAGGCCACCTACGGGTTAGATAAAGCGGGTGATTTGCCAATATTGGTTCTATTATGGAGCAATCTCTTTTGCCGCTGTTGCACGTTTGGACATTTAAGGGGCGAGAACCACCCAGTTGCCTCTGACTTGAGACCACTGCATGCATGGCTGTCGTAATAACCCACTTCCACCCAGCATATTTTGTGGCCATATACTAGCTTATTTCAACTTTCTATACTTGCCCTTTGAAGGCATAGGGATTACACTATAATAGATGCACTCAAATTCTGGTAGATTGCCATCCATCCATCTTGAAGCCTTTCTGTAGCCATGAAAGGGAAGTTATCCTCTTACCATCACAGGGGGGCAGCCAGAGCACAGACCTCGACTGGAAAGCATATAGAGCTGTCACTATAAACCACCAGAAGAAAAACAAACATCAAGAAATATTTAGGAGAAAATGAAAAAAAAGATGCAAAAATTGGCTTAGGATATCCTTTCTCATTTCATCTCAGTTGTTCATAATCTTATTTGAAGATCTTGCACAATTTTGCTTTCTTGTATTTCACTGTTGCAAATCTGACTTGCATGGTCAGGTCATTCAAGCAGACTCTATTGTTCAAAACCTGACATGTACTATGACAGCAGAACTGCTCGTTATGAACAGTTGTTTTTGAAAGTTCTCCTAAGGGGATAGCAGACCACCTCACTTTTTTGTGTTGTGAAGTCTGGGTGGTATTGCAATGGTAGATTGGCACTCTAGGCCAGATGTACGACCCACCAATTTGCGACTCGCAAATTGCGTTGCCTTTGCGACTCACAATTTGTGACTCACTAATTGGGATGTATAACAGTGTCTCAGACACTGTTAGCGATTCCTAGTGGGGTCCCAAATTGCATGCCTCAGGAATATTAATGAGGCTGCCGCAATTTGCAAACCCATTAGGAATGGCTAGCACTCCCAGGGATGGTGGCCTGCTGGGGTCAGGAGACCACCATGTCTGAGACTGATTCAAAATAAAGCATTCTTTTTTTTTTAAATGCCGCCCGTTTTCCTTTTAGGAAAACGGGATGCATTTAAAAAAAGAAAAAAGGAAACTTTTCAGTTTCATTTTTTTAAGGGCAGGCAGTGGTCCCTGGAACCACTGCCTGCTCTTAAAAATATTTTCTCAAATTCTCACAAAGGGGAAGGAGTTCCCTGGGGACCCCTTCCCATTTGCAGGTGGTTTACAACTACTGAAGTAGGTGGTAAACTGCGAATGTTTCGTGGTCGCAAATGCGGTCGCAAAACAACTGTACATGGCATTGTGACTCGCTATTAGGGACGCCCCTTCCTAATAGCGGGAGTCGCAAATGCTGTTTTGCGAGTCAGTGACTCGCAAAATAACATTTGTACATGCCATTACCCTTTTTTTGCGGTTGCAAAAGGGGGGGTTCTCTCGTTTGCGGTCGCAAAAAAGTGTCATACATCTTGCAGTTGCAAATGGAAATTCGGCCTGTTAGGGACCTCAAAATTGGTCAGCCCCATGTACAAACCATATTTTGCGAGTCGCTAACCTATTAGCGACTCGCAAAATAGGGTTTGTGACTCACTATTAGGAGGGGCGTGCCAAGGGCGTCCCTAGCGAGTCTGACTGCAATGTATGGTTGTATTACGACCACTCGCAGTTTACCACCCTTTTCAAAAGGGGACCCCTTACCCTTTGTGAATGGGTGCAAAATATTTTTTAAGAGCAGGCAGTGGTCCCAGGGAAATGGGCTGCATTTTAAAAAAACTGATTTATTGAAAAATAAGTCACCAACATGGTGGTCTGCTGACCCCAGCAGGACACCATCCCTGTGAGTGCTAGCCATTCCCAATGGGGTTGCAAATTGCGCATTCCTTCTGAATATTGATGAGGCATGCAATTTGCGACCCCATTGGGAATTGCAAACAGTGTCTGAGACACTGTTGTACATTCAGTTTAGCGAGTCTAAACTGAATGGTCGTACATCTGGCCCCTAGCCCTCTGTCTGATACTGCGAGACTCCGGCAGCCATTCCTTCCCATGCAATGACTTCATGTGCTAAGGCGTTCGTTGTGCTACGACTCTGAATACGAACCTTCTTACTGATGTGAGCGTCCCTCACACTAGGTGACAATAGCTAAATAAAGCATATTTTCAAGGCTGGGCAAAAAATTATTTATTAATGAATTGCATTTTGTATGGTTCATCTCTCACTCTTGTCAGAGTCTCTTGGCACAACACGTTTCTTTGAACCCTACACTTGAAATACAGATTGAGCTGAATGAATGGCTTGTTTTTAAGTCATTCCTGAAGTTTAGCAGGTGTGTCATAGATCTAAGTTCTGGAGTAATGTTGTTCCATAGCTTTGCTCCTTGTGTTTTGATGGACCTATTGACCCTTCTTTGGTATTTAAAAGGGGGCACTTCGAAGCTGATTTTGTTAGATGATTAAGGGAGTCTCTGGAGGGGGGGTTATAGATTTTTAGATTTAATGGGTAAAGATTTAGCAGCTGAAATGTGATGGATTCTAAACATGAGGCAGGATGATTTAAAGGTTATGCGCTGTCTCACCAGGAGTCAGTGAAATTGGAGAAGACAGCGAGAGACAGGATCACATTTTTTAAGGTTGAATATTGCTCTGACAACAGAATTATGTATTTCTTGTAGCGCTACAACAATTTTTGTGGGAGGCCTAACTAGGCAGTTTCCATAGTCCAGATGCGACTGGACAAATGGTTTGCTAAAGTAATTTTGTGGCGGAAGGACATACATGGCATAATTTGTCTCAGGCTATCAATCTGCGAGGAACAAGATTTTGCGATATTACAAATTTGTTGATCAAGACTGAGGATTCTGGGATGGGCAATTTCCTACATCTGTTGGCCATAGGGATGATGCCCAAAGGTTGATTGTGTTGAAAACAGGGAGAATTTCCGTTTATAATGGGTATAGTTTAAGATAACTATTGTCCATCCACGAGGCAATAGTAAGATGGGGAGGCATGAGAATTAATTTGTACAGTCTTCTTTTAGGTTGATGAGAAATTGGGTGTTATCAGCGTAGTGGTATGATTAAGGAAGGAGGCTAGTGGTTGAGTGTAGAGGTTGAACAATAAAGGAGAGAGGGAGACCTTAGGGGACGCCTCATAGAAGTGATTAGGACATTATTTTTGTTGCTTTCTCTCTAAAACAGTAAATAGAACAATGGAAGATAATGAGTGTCAGCTCCTACCTCTTGGTGCATATTCCTCGGTCTCTCAGGTCTACAAAACAGCCCTGGTTTTGCTTTGAACTAAACACTGGAAATTTAGCTCTATCTATTGTAAACAAGGCTGCCATTTTTTTTGCAATTTCTACAGATAGTTACTTATAAATAGTGGCAGGACAAACAGTTTTTCTCTCTGTGTATATTTCTATTAAATACAAAAGGGAAACAATTCTGAAATTAGGGGTCTCATTTACGAGGAAATGACGAAGCGCAGCGCAGCAAGCTATTTTGCTGCATCGCACTGTGTCATTTTAAATGCACAGGGATGTGTCATATTTACAGAAATAGGGCGCATCCTGGTGCACTGCCCTGCAACGGTGCTGAAACAGCAGCCGTGTGCCAATACAGGCATCCTTGGGCCAACGTGCAAGTGTGCCTGCGTTGTGGGGATGATTGTTGTGTGCAAGAAGGGACACCTTCCTGCACAAATAAATAATAGATGGCATTGTCCCCTTTCTATGTGTGCACCGGCGGCTCAAGGGGCTTGTAAATAAGCCTGTGGGTCTTCTCTCTAGTGCCTCTCCACACTGACAGCCATTAATACCATGCCAAGAGCTATGTGTACTGGAAGCACAGAGTGAGAGGGAAAAACGAAAAAATTAGATTTCGTAACAAAGATTACATTTAAGCAGATATGTTTGAGCTAAATTGATAATGTTCGCAAATGTCATTGTACATGATTCCTGTTAGAGCTTTTGTAGGTTTAAATCAAAACGTGCTTTAATAATCTCTGGATTACTTACCAGTAATCTTCATTACTCCGATTCTTCCTATCCTCGTCCCATTCTTTACTAATGGAGTGAGTGTGCCCATTTACTCCCTTATCTCACTCTTGCAAAGCGGTCTTCCCTTTTTATGAGACCAGCTATTGACCCCTCCTCTTCCTATTTCGGCAATTTCCCAGGGTCGCTTGAGTTTGGAAGTCTTCCTATTAGGCGAGGGAGCTGAGTGAGCTCCCAGGGGCATTCTGTTGTTCTCCCCGGGCCAGGTGCCCTGTGGGAAGCAGTGTTTCACTGAGATCGGCTTTCCTATCTTGGAGTGGGCACTCATCTTTCTCTCCACATTATTGTCACTGGGGAGCTGCATCTTTGCAAGCCTCTTTCTAGGGATTAAACCATTGATATGGGAGTTTACAGGTGAGCTGTGCACACGCCTTCCTTCCTTTGTTTTACATGTTTTCAGTATGGCGGCTGCCTTATTCTTACGGTTCCTCTCAGGCATTTGTTTGATGTTGCTGTGTTTCCCTTAGAGGACTGGGAATAACAAAGGTCCACCCTCTCTCCTATTTTCTATCTACTTGAGGGTTCCATTCTCTGCCTGAGTCCGGTTCGGTGTTTTGTTTGGGTAATGGTATGGTTCTCCCTTGCAAGAAGGACCCTTGCTTTCTCTCATGCTCTGTCTCCTTGTGGGCTTTTCTGGGCTCACCATGGGCAAGTACTCACATAAGACACGGCATGTCTCTGCTGACAGACTCCATTATGGTATTCGTGAGGATAGTCATAGACATTGTAAGAGGCTAGGCAGGACTGGTTCTTGAATTTTTGGGCCCTGTACAGAAAGGGAATGGCAGAGCCCCCCCTAATTTGCATAGGCCAGGGCATCACATTAAATTCTATAAATTAACTATTAATCCTATAGTATTGTTAAAGCGACTTTACTGATGCAATATTAGTAAAACAACAGAAAGTTAAATCATTTCCCTAATAAATAACGACTAAGTTGGTGGGGGAGACTGACACACTGGACATTTTTATGACAAGGCATTTTCCTTCGGTATGTGGCCCTATTGAGAGGCTTCCAGAAGTTGGACGTCAGAGGAATAACCGCACTTGGGGATGTTATGCGGGGAACCGTGTTAAAATTATTTCAGAAAATGCAAAGCAATTACCAGCTACATCATAGCCAATTCTACCAATATCTGCAGTTCCATCATGCCATATCTCGTATTTACGAGACCTCCAAGAGCTACCAGAGTTTAGCCTGTTAGAGGGCAAGCTGCTAATAGGAGACAAGAGCACCCATAAAATAACAAAAATATGGCAGTCTTTGATTTCAAATGGTTCCACCTCGCTTCCCGCTTTAAGAGTGGCGTGGGAGGCCAACAAAGACAATTTGGATAATGATGACTGGATGGAAGTCCTAGCGGCCCACCGAGGGGCGGAGATATTATCCTGATTCCACCTGATCCAGTGAAAATATTTGCACCAAGCCTGTTATACTGTATAAGACGACACCTTTGGCGCCTGGGGGTGATTGACTCCCTGTGTGCCTCCGATGTGGGATGGAGGAGGGGAACTTCCTCCACATGGTGTGGAGGTGCGTGTCTTTGATGCACTTTTGGTGGGGGGTAACATCGTGTCTTAAGGAGGTCTTCTCCTGGGATATTCCATTAGCCCCTACATTGATCCTTCTTCACAGCACAGAAGACATAGGGGGAAATTGGTATTAAAACACCTGTTGTTTCTAGGACCTACTGTGGCAAAAAGAGATATAGCCAGAATGTGGAAAGCCAACACATCTCCAATGGTGGGGGCATGGAAAAGAGGGATAGATCATTGTATGCCCACAAAAACATTTGAAGATATGGCAGTGAAGGGCAGATTATAGAGGTATAGTTTTAGCCCCAGTATGGATCTTTAAATTCCAACTGGAAGCTGAGATACAGAATTATGGAGCTGCAGCACAAGAGACAGAGATAGGGGTTCAATGTTGTATCTGAATAAGAGTTTTATTGGTGGTGCAGGGTGGAATTGGGGACTGATTGTGCACGTATTTGTGTTTGTTATTCACTGGAGTTTATATAGTAATCTCCTATATTTGCATGTGAGTCGGGTTGTCCTTCAAATATTGCAAATACTCCCAAAAAAATGTTATTAAAAAAACAGTTAAATTCAATTATTAAAACTGATGGCCAAATTAAAAAATCTCAGGAAACACCCAAAATGTCACCCGAACTTCCAGCGTCAAAAGAATCCAAAAAAGATTCATCATCCCCAGATGATATTTCCACAATGGCTGTGTTGATTAGTTTCAAAGAACACATATGGTCTGCACCCCCAGTCTCCACTGAATGTGCGTTATCTGCAGCGCATACCCATTAGAAGTTCCGGGATCCACATCAAAAGAAGGTAGCTCATAGAATGCATCCCGAAGCAATGGCAAGTTCATGAGACAACTCAGAAAATGGGTCCTCATTGGAAGTATCAGCAGATTCATGTCCATAGAGCAAGGCAGATGTCGAGTCCACATTTGAAAGGGCACCACAGACTGTAGAACACAGGTTGCATGCAGGCAATTCACATAGCTCAAAACGTTAGGAACCAGTTGCAGTTCAGTTCCTGAAGCACGGACACTCTAAAAACTGTGTCATGCACTCACAACACAGTTGAATGTGTTTGATCCATCACCACTTGGCCTCAAGGACGGACATCCATTGCGGATCAGCAAAAATCAAACCAATATACCACAGATTAAGCCTGGGCAAAGCACTACGCTACGCTTGCGTAGTTAGCGAAGTTTACGCTACTTCGCACTACGCGAATTGCACGTAGCACAGTGCAAACATGCGTAGCGTAGCATTGCGTAGTGCAGCGGTCATTTTTTGCTTGCTCGCGGTCCTCAACATCAAGTTGGTGACCGCAAGCAAGCAAAATGACATCCCGGCGAGACTTTTTCCTTGTTCGCGATCAGCAACATCAAGTTGCCGATCGCGAGCGTGGAAAATAAACATTCCGGCGAGATTCTCAACGCGAGGAGGTCAGGTTTCTCATTGCGAGTGGTTGCATATGCTCGTGACCGCTCGAGATGAGAAACAACCAGTCCACGTTGAGAAAGCTGCCGCTCGAGTAAAAATCTACTCGAGCGGCAGAAAACTACAGCTCGCACTGTGCAAGATGCCGTTTTCAATGATTGCACAGTGCCGGATGCTTGTCCGCACTGTGCAATCATTGAAAACGGCATCTTGCACAGTGCGAACAGAGTACTACGCAGTTCACGAAGTGCTACACGTAGCTCTCGTAGTGCGAAGTGCACTTTGCGTAGCTTCGCGTTGTGCTACTTCGCGAACTACGCCCAGGGTTACCACAGATCAGGAATAACACAAAATATGGAATGAATGAAGGATGAAATGACTCAAAAAATGGTCTGAAACATTCTGACAAAGCTAAACCAAACCACTTTAAAGAAATGCACAAGTTAACCAAAATGGTGAGGAAATGTTATGCACAGTAGCGAATGTATTTCGGAGGACGACCTTGCTACTTGTTAGTCAAAGGTTTCTTGGGCAGATGTGAGTGTCACATCCTTTTGAAACAATAATACTTTTAGTCTGCTCAGTTTGTCAAAGATAACCTTGAAGGTTGGAATGGAAGATCACAAGCTTACTCCCAAAACCTTGTGCGTTGGGGGGAGTAGCACAGAATTGCAACATGTGACTATCTGAGAGACCGAAACCACATATGGGACACCCGCACTCATCCCACAGCAACTTTGATAATTCAAAATAAAATAATTTCAATTCGAAAGTAACCTAATGACTGGACGAATTGAAGAAGCTGGTACTCCCTTTAAGTAAAACACCAAATTAGCCATCAAAACATTACATGCTTCGTGAAGTGTCACCTCTTTACAAATTAGCGAGTGGCCGAGTAAAGACTCACATTCGTTTCCACTAATGAACACATCTCGTTCCCCACTAACCCACTTGTAATCAAAGGGCAATGACCACACTTCATGGATAAAATTGTCTCCTAAAGACTCATATCTACCTATTGGAAAATGTTTTGTGTAAGATGTGAAGTTAAACGTAGATATAGGTAAAGGGCTCACCCCATATATAAACCATACTGCTGACAGTTTCTCGGCTACTTTGAAAGGCAACTGTTCTAATTTCTCGATGTTTAATATTGTGTATGCAGCATTTGTCTTGGGCATTAATTGCTGCCTACATGTCAAATTAAAAGCCCAAAATAGCTCTAAGTTCTAGTATTTCTAGAACATGAGATTTTAAGACCCAGTAGTGTCCAGCTCAACTGCATAATTGATCTAAGGTGACTGTACCCATGGTATACAGAAGACGTTTCATTTTGTATATTTGTCAATAGCAGACAATACAATGTTATTCATATTGTAAATACGAGTTGACAACGTATTAATACTATAATCAACAAAAGTAAGTGCTGTCTAAATTGTCTTAGCAGCTTCTATTTGTGATACTTTCCCTATTTCAATAGAGGTAGCATAAATAAATATTTTAGAATGTGGAGACTATGGATCTAACAAGAAATCTTGCATGTCTGTGTCCTCTGGAAGGAATCTTGCATGTCCATGTCCTCTGGAAGGCGAGAGAAAGATGTTCTTTTACTGCAGACAAAGTGGAATGTTGCAACCATTGTTGGCACAATTCTCCTACAGAATAGGTGGTAATGACCCCTTAGTGTTGGGGCAGGATGTAATGAGGGTTGGGTCTACTAGGCTTAAAATCCTGTGTAGTGTTCTAAAACCATGCATAACAACCATATGTGTCTACTGGCCACAATAACTACCCATCAGGACCTGAAAGTGTTGAGTTGTATGTACCATTTTGCACCATATTATTGAGCTGTGCTCAGTGTAATTTAATAAGTATTGCCAATTATCAAAGTGCGCAATTGAAGGAATACTGGGCAAGTTCATTTCTTTAATTTTGGCTTGACTCCTGAGCGTATTAATGCCATAGTGAACATTCCTGTTCCAAAGACCCAAAGGAATGTACAAACCTTCATTGGTATCACTTACTATTGTCGTCATTGGATACCGAACTTTGCTTTACTAACAAAGCCCTTGCTCTTTCTAACTACTAAAGATGTGCATGAACCTTTGCCTTGGACGCTTGAATGTCAACAAGCTTTTGAGCAATTGAAGGTTGCGCTTTGCTCAGCTCCTGTGCTTGGTACACTTGGTTACAACAAGCCGTTCGTGTTATACGTACATGAGTCAGCCGGTTGTGCGCTTTCTGCCTTAACACAGGCCTTTGGAGGTAAGCAGAGGCCATGTGCGTACTTTTCTGCTGTGCTTGATCCCGTCATGAAAGCCCTCCGAGCTGTTTAAGAGCGACCACGGCTGTGGCCGTCTCTATCCGACAATCGGCAGGGCTTGTTCTTGATACTGATCTCACAGTCATGGTACCGCTTGCTGTGGAAACACTTTTGAATAGAACAAAGACACAGCACCTTATCAGTGCTCATCTGACTGGTAACGAGTTGACCGTGTTTGCACCACACATCACCATCAAAAGATGTGCCACTCTGAACCCTGCCACATTACTACCCCTACCTTCGGAGAGTGAGGAAATAGACATACATAATTGTATGTTTCAGACGGAAGAGGAGACGAAGGGACGGGTAGACTTGACTGATGTTACCTTATCTGACTCCCAAGGGGAACTATATGTCGATGGTTCTTGTTCTAAATTACCGGAGGGCATCACAACTGCTGCTCATGCAATCACAACACTGCACACGATAGCTGAGACATCCCGAGTTCCCTATCAGTTGGCCCAAGCTGCAGATTTGGTAGCTCTGATTCGAGCCTGTGTTGAGTCAGGGATTGGCAGTCAGTATTTATACTGACAGCCAGTATGCCTTCAGAGTCGCTCATAATTTTGGTCGGCTCTGGGCAGAGAGAGGATTTCTCACTTCCCATGGTTCGAAGATTAAGCATGGCCCTTTAATAAATAGACTTTTGTCAGCTTTAACACTGCCCAAGAAACTGGCAATAGTGAAGTGAAGTGCTCACAAAGCAATTACTGATGATGTAGGGAGGGGAAATGCTTTTGCAGATCAAACAGCTGAGGAGACGGCCCGATCTAAGATGAAAAAGATGTTTGTAGCAGGTCCTGCTAGATGGGTGCCAGAAGTTACGATGTTTGAGTACACCCTAGATAATGTGAAGGAGATACAGAGTGAGGTGACGATTGAGGAATTGGCTATATGGCAGGAAAGCACAGCGCAATCGGATGATGATGGGTGCTGGATAGACAAGTCAGGCAAGTAGAGGTGAATGCTGCCAGATGCATATGTTCTGTCTGTAGTCACTATGGCTCATGGACCGGCTCACATTAGTGCTAAGGGAATTTGTAAGTTGCGAGACCCTGTATGCAGAATGAGAACATCCCAAAGACGGCTGCCCATTTAGTAAAACATTGCATGGTGTGTATGCTGTACAATCCTGTAAAGGGTACTCCCACACCTCCCGGTGACTTTGCACCTCCTTCTTTCTCTTTTGAAATCCTTCAAAAAGACTTCATTTAGATGGAATGGATGAATAATCTTAAGTATGTGTTAGTGGTGGTCTGTGCATTCAGTAAATGGGGTGAGGCTTATCCTACAAAGGAGAATACAGCTTTGGCGATGGCGACGGCTCTTTTAAAAGAATTCTTCCCTAGTTTTGGTTTGCCCTTTTTGATTTGGAGTGATAAAGGCATCCACTTTTATTCGAAAGTCGTCCAGTTAGTGTGCAATGGCCTGCCCATTAAGCAAAAGTTTCATGCTGAGAATCACCCTCAGTCAGCAGGTTTAGTTCAGAAGTACAATGGTACTCTCAAACTAAAGATGGCCAAAATTCAGGAGAGTACAGGATTGAAGTGGCCGGATGCTTTACTATTGGCTTTGCTGTCGACAGGAGTTACAGCCCATACTAGAATAGGGTTGTCCCCGTATGAAGTCGTTTTTGGTAGGCCCGCTAATGTCTGGGCATTCCGTGACCCCGCTACTTTACTGAGATAGAACACCCTTTTTTGATAGATTAATTATGTGAGTTGACTAAAAATTTGCGTTCTATTCATCAGCAGATTTAAGAGGCCTTACCATCCACTACAGAGGTGCCAGGCCATGACCTCCGGCCTGGGGAGTACATCCTGGTTCGCCACTTTCAGCGCAAAAACAGCCTGGAGCCCCGGTGGAAGGGGCCTTTCCAGATCCTCCTTGCAACCCATACTACTGTAAAGGTGGGCGGTCGGAAGAACTGGATTCATTCAACACACTGCAAGAAGGTGCTGCTCCCTCTGCATTATGAACAATGGAGGCTTGAGGGCATTGGGGATTCCGAGACGGAGAAGGTTCCCTGTTTCGTTCCTTTCTCTGATGCCAGAGTAACATGGGCACCTTCTGAGGAGAAGAGCGATGCAGTTTTGAATGAATGTCCCCAGAGATTAAGGCCGGCCAAGAGTTGCAGTCGGCTGGCCTGTCTGTGTCTGAGTCAGTCAATCCTGCTGAAAGTGAGCCTTTGTTTCTTGATTCCTCTGTTCCTGGATTTGTTAGGTACAAATTGCTTCCTCGACGGAGGGACAGTGCACCAATGGAAAAACCAAATTAGTAGGGATGGACTGCATGGATGAAGAGTAGGGACGTTAGAGTAGGGATAGGGAGATTGGTGCATTGTCCGAGACACTGGACAGGATAAGTTTGGGGTGTTGTCCCAGTAGGGAAGGTACCCTATCTTGAGAGAAGCGGATTTTACTTTTGAAGGGATGCAATAGCACAGCTTCAACGAGAAGTGCTCAATAGCACCATCGTAGATGAACGATAGAAGCCTGCCAGCGAGGCTCAAAAGGAGAAGAAAAACGGACGCTGGAAAGAAGATTGTTTCTTTGTTTCATTGAGGTTATCTTAATTGTATTTATTTTGTTCTGCTATCATGTATCCTTTTGGCAGGCCAATGATTGATGAGGAACAGCCATTGGGTCTTGTTGTTTTGCCACGATCATCATGGATCAAACAACGGAAAGTAATATTCCTCCTTTTTACCATTCTGCTGATGATTAGCTTTTGTGGGGTTCTCTGGGAACTAGAGTCTACATGTAATTCACCTACACCTGACAATGATATCCTTTTCACACCACGACGGAAGAGAATGCTTTCTAATAATGTTTTTTTGGACACTCATAATAGATTTTTTGGTAATGGTGTCTCTTGATATCCCACTGAATCAGTGACTAGCCTATGGACTGCTTATCCTTTGTCTTTGATAAATTACATGTGTTCCAGCTGACAAATTTTGTTGCGGTAAAAGGGGAGTTTGGGTTTGGCTACATAGGGCCATGCTTGTATCATCATAAGCCCACAGGAACAGGTTACCCCGGCTGAGACAATAATACGTACTGTGATAACTTCTATTTAAAAGAGCAAAATATTACGTTGGTGGGTTCGCATTATAATGAAGGGACAGTTCCTTAAAAAGCTGGCTATTACCCTGCTTGCTGCCCCATCATAAATAGTATTGATACCATTTTGTATATCAATTGTTCAGGGGCGGTCATATCCAAAGAGACATTCCCTTTGAAAGATTCAAAAGGTTCTAGCACCATTACAGGTAATTCTCGCTATTCAGCTGTGGACTAAGTCAGACCGATCTATGCCCAACCCGGGTTCTGCTTTTTAACTAATGGAACATATTCAAATATTCATAATGGCACCAATGCTGTAGCTCTTGGGATGGTGTTGCCCCTGGAGGTCTCTTGTAAATATGCCCACAGACAGGCAAAATGGGTGAAGAGAACACTCACAAAATAATTTTGCGAAGGAGTAACAGATATTGAGATAAACAGTTATAGTAATGGTATTACTTTTGGTTATATCCTGTCTGCTATCTTCACATTGTGGGGAATGGCTATGAGTAGGACTGAAAAGGCACGGGAATACTTTGGCTGTAAGTTGCAGTTATTGTCCAATAACACATTAGCAGCATTACGTGATATCAGCATTCAATTGGAGAGTATGAGGATCTATTCTGAACAAACTAGATATGCAGTTGATTTTATTTTAGCAAACAATGGTGGTGCATGCGCAGTTATCTGTGATCAGTGCGTAGTGGGAATGACTAATATGGAGAAGAATATTACTAATCATATTTGGACATTATTGAGAATGTCCAAGGCATGGAACAAGGTAACTTGAGTTGGTCCCTTTTTGGGACATGGGGTTGGTTAATAGAAGTAGCAATATAACTGGTTGCTGTATTAATACTTTGCTGTGTCCTTATTCAATGTCTTCCAATGTGTTGCACATATTATCTCTGTGTTGAATCCGAAGAGAAAGATATCGATTCATGATACCAATGCCGCCATAATGTTGCAGAAAGAGATAGAGAAAAAGATGATCATAGATGAGGGTATCCTCGAAGCATTCTCTCTTCTCTCGGAACACCTTCCTACTGCTGATGACATGACATGTGCATAGAAAAGTTATGTATTGTATTATTCATTTATATTTTGCTTTGCTTTCCGATTGTAGATGGTTAGCTCATGCTAACAGGAGGGTTTGTTAATACTGATGGGCCTTCATGTCTGTATATCTTAGCATTCGCAAAATCATCTTGTAACCCGGACGCCATTTTATATCATAATTGAAACTGCTGCTTGGTTGTTTTTGAGAAAACGGCCTTTTGTAAGTTTTGTTTCCTAAGGTCGAGTTTTTTCTTCTCCTTATAATTGCAAGTGTTCTCGTTAGTGCATGCCTTTTTTGTTAGATGGAGTCTTCCTCCTACCTGTCTGGTGGGGTGGATAGGCCAGACGACCTTGGGCAGAATATATAGCCTGTGACCGGGTGCAGAATCGAAACTTATGCTCTGTACCCCCATTTTATTAAGACACCTGCTATTGTTTTTCCATAGTAGGCGGGTCTTTGTGGACTCTACAAACGTACATAATGTAATTGTATGCTTACGGGGCTCAGTCCCTTGACAGCCATCCCCAGAGGCTAGTCAGACTGGGCTCTGCTGCAGTGTAATCAATAAGTAATCTGGTTTGTATTCTCTACTGTCTGACCGACTCTTCATTTGTAAGAAGGCAGAGAAGGTGGTTGTAAGTGACCCAGGTGACCCTTTTGGGTCACTTCCTTCACTCTGACAGCCAGCTGTCTCTGATCGTCTGTCCAATGAGTCTGAAAGGAACAAGAAGGACAGGTATCAGGATAATAATACCTATCAGGCTACTTAATGTTATCACAGTTACGTAAATTGTAATTTTTATTAGAGGACTCCGGTTGTGGAGATCCAGCATATGATTTAGATTTTTCTTTATTTTTTTGTTTGTCCCAGAGTTTTTTAGAAGACTCTAATGCATGTTTGGTATTGTATTTCTCAGAACTACCTTTAAGCTGTGGCTTATTTGGTCTGGCTCCATATTTATCTCGACCTATAGATGTATAGGTGTCCGCAATACTTTTGGGTCACTCGGGCTCCTACTCCGCTACTACAACCTACGCGAGACGCTGGCATATCACTAATGCTGTTGCTTCTCCTTTTTTAAAAAAAATGTTCTTTATTGATTTTCAACACATTGTACAAATAATATTAGTGTGACAATATTCTTATGCTTGGCTTTACAATGACAGTTGCTGAAATAGCACAGGTAGGATGCCAGGGCATAACCGATACAGTAGACAATTAACACAGTGTTGATATTAGTCGCCTACAATTTCGCAGAAAAGTATTCAAGTACAAATTTTTTATTTCATCACAAAATAATCAAACTGTTAGCTGTATATAGAAGAAAGAAACATAAGGTCGATCTCGTCTGACTGGTCTGAGTTTAGCCTCGGTCGCTGGTGTTCCGGAGCATGGGGCCATATCCAAGAAATGCATATGCGCGGGCGTGCGCGCAGGCGCAGTTTTCTCAAAGATTAACCAGACGGCGAGGAAGAGGAGGAGGGCAGCCCAGGGACGCCGCAGTACAGGTAAGTGGTTTTTAATTTACTTTTAATTAATGTAGAATTAATTGTTAATAGGGGGAGGTGGAGGCGGGTGCCGGAGTGGAGGTGTCAACGGAGTTTGTTCGCAACTCCGTGGACCTCCGCGTAGTCCCGCTAGGCCCACTACGCTCAAGGTTACCTAGGACACTTATTGGCAGAGGTTGGATACATCCACACCAACCTATGTGGCATTAAATATGTGTGGTGTAGATAGTTAAATTGAGTGTATTTAAATCTATCATTTGTAGATATGGTTTTTGTGGTGACTGATACATTGGGCCCACTGTTTGTTGGTGATAGTGATTGGCAATTCCGTGTCCCAGTATGCGTGCAATGATGTCAAAAGAGGAGTGCAGTCAAGCCTAATAGAGTTGTAGATTGCCGCTATTGTGTGCCTGTCGCATCCGTGCATCAGTAATGTTTGTATGAGATGTGTTGTGGCAGGTTCAGTGCGATCATTATCCTATATCTGGAGGAATTGGCATGTTAGCAATGCGTAGAGTATGAACCTCCCCTGTGGTATCCCAAAGTTAGTCACTAAAGCCTCAAAGGTTTGTAATTGTGAATCCGCGTACATATCACCCCAGGTATCCAGTCCCCCCATCCTCCAGGACGCGGCTGCCAGGTGAATGTTCCTGGTAAGACCTCCAATGGCAGGCTAGGGGCGTAAGGCTTGGCCCGGTTTTTAGGCAACACGTATTTAGCACAGTTGCGTCTAGCTATCACCATTAAAATGTTGCCTTGTTTTTTTCTGTAACACTATATTGGAGCCCAATAGCCACTCCAGTATTGCTGGTTGTCCCCAGGGCAATGCTACGGTTACTTGTTCGGTGAGGTTGCTCTTAGAAAGCCACCTCATTGGCCATTGAAGTTGCGCTGCAGCATAATAATGTTCATAATTTGGTGCACCCAGGCCACTGTCAGATAAAGGCAGGTATAGTTTTCGGAGAGCCACCCTGGACCTAGAGTTCCCCCAGATCAGGGAGACAAGGAATGATTCTAAGTCGTTGAATAGCCTCTGTGGCAATCAATAAGGAAGTGTGGAAAAAAAATGTAAGAGTCGGGGAGTGCAAGCATCTTGGAGATGGCCACTCGCCCCATGGGGGATGAAGGTAAACTCAACCAAAATGGAAGAGCTGTGGAAGCCCTGGCGATAGCACGTCCCAAGTTTCCATCTATTGTGTCTGCGCCTGAGTGATAGACCTGGACCCCCAGGTATTTGAAGGTGTCAAACACCCATTCCAGTGATGTATTAGGCATGGCGTGTCTCTGGTCTCTGGATAGTGCCTTCATTGGGAACACTGCCAACTTGGACCAGTTAACCCCTAGGCCCGAAACCCGTGCATGTTCATTTAGCAGTTCCATCAATCCCGCAGGACTTCAATCTGGCCACGCAAGTAGATCAGTGTGTTGTCTGCATACAAAGACACTATGTGCCACCACTTGTCCACGTATACTATATACCCCATTCCAGCACACGTTGGTGCAGTTTGCATGCCAATGGTTCCATGACCAGTGCAAAGAGGATGGGTGACAGAGGACATCCCTGCCTTGTGCCACGTTCTATCGCAACTAGTGGAGAGAAGGCCTGTCTTTACCCTGGCCTGTGGCTTTGTGTATAGAACACGTATCCACTTCAAGAAATTAGGCCCTATGCCGAAACTAGACAATACTGCTAGCAGGTAGCGCCAGCTCAAGGTGTCGAATGCCCTTTCGATATGTAAAGATGCTATCCAAGGTATTCCAGGCTCCATCCGTGCCCATTCTAATAATGTAAAGAGGCGGCACAAATTCAGCCCGGTGCTCCTCCTCGGAATGAAACCGTTCTGATCTTCATGTACCAGCACGGGCACAGCCTCGATCAGCCTATAGGCTAGTAATTTCCCTAGGATTTTATAATCTACATTCAGCATCGATAAAGGGCGATAAGAAGTCATCTGGAGGGGGTCTCTGCCCGGCTTGAGCAACACTACCAGCGTCGCCTCTCGCTGGGTGGGCTGGAGTTCGCCCTTTTCGAACGCTTCTGCGTACATAGTAGTCAGTCGGGGGATAAGCTGTTCAGAGTAAATTGTGTAAAGTGTAAAACTCTAACGGCCAGCCATCCATCCCCGGAGTCTTGCCAGCTGCCATTTGCCCAATGGCCTCAGAGATCTCGTCTGCAGTGACAGGGTTTTCGAGTGAGTCATAGTGTGGTTTCATTATCTGTGGGAGTTGGACATCCGACAGGAACCTCTGTATAAAGAGGGGATCATCGGTGTCTAGGGCTGCATATAAGGAGGTATAGTATTCATAAAAGGAGTTATTGATCATTTCCTGAGCATTCGCTAAAGACCCTGTGGGCGTGAGTATTGATTTAATGGGAGGTTGCGAAGTGTCAGTTTTTAGAAGCCATGCCAACATCTTAACAGCTTTGTCCCCCTCGGAGTGCCCATGGGCTAAATATGTTTTATGATCTAGAGTGCAGTGATTTTCAAGTGTTTCTTTATAGGCTAGACGGGCTTAGGCCAACAAGGGGCCAACATGGGGATCTGTGGGAGAGAGCAGCTCGCATCTCTCTATATCCAGTTCATGGTTTTGGAGCGCATCTGTGAGTGACTTACTTGAACCATATGTAGTTCTGATGACGTGTCCTCTCAGGACAGCCTCAAATGCATACCACTCCACCCCCGTGCTCGAGGCTGTGCCCGAGTTGGCTTGGAAGTATGAGTCGATGGAGCGTGACAGAGTGGTGTGAAACGACGAGGCAGTGAGCGCTGCAAGGGGGAGGCACCAGGTCGATGTCCTGGGCCACTGTGCCCCCCATACAAGACACAATTGCAGTGGGTTGCAGTTTGAGATCATGCACGCTAAATATTCCGCATGTAGTATGCTATGTAGGGCATTGTCTGAGCAATATATGGTGTCTATCCTCGTGTAAAGGAATTGCAGAGTAGTGCGAGTAAGTTTGTAGCGTGGGGTGCCTGCTTCGCCATACATCATGTAGCTGCTGATCAGCAATCCATTCCCTTATGTGTTGTGCGAATTTACTGACCCGGGCCCCCGGGAGTGGAGGGAGGGATCTGTCCAGGGTGAGATCCTGCACCCTATTATAGTCTCCACGCCAGTAAGTAGGTACTGTGGGGTCTGTGAGTAAAGATGGTGTAATTGAATGCAAGAATGCCCCTTGACCTGAGTTCAGGGCATAGAGGGATATCAGTGCCAGTGAGGATTCATTTAAGAGGCCTTCAAGGGTTTCATAATGGCCTTGTGTGTCATCTCGGGAGTGTAGTATCTTTAACGGGACGCCGGGTACCACCCATGTAAGAGCTCCCCTAGCATATCCTGAGTATGTGGTGCCAGGTACCGTGCCTCTCCAATGCTTGCAGAGGGACGCAAGAGTCTGCGAAGTCAGGCGTGTTTCCTGCAGCAGTGCTAACTAGACCTTATGGCTATGCAAATATTGATACACCTTGTGGTGCTTGGCAAAACCCGCCAGCCCACGCTCATTCCAAGTCAGCATGAATAATCACCGTCAGCCATCTACTTGACAACAGGATTGTAGACTAAGCCCCTCCCCCCACAGTGGTCTGTGCCCCGTCCCCTCACCCCCAGCAACAACAGAATGCGCAGTCAGCCCGCACTCTCTGTATAACGTTGAGAAAAGGACCGATTGAAACAAATAATAAAATCCCCAACATCCCTCCTGAGGCTGACTTGCCAGCGGGCAATTGGCCATCTGCACTGAAATGCAATTAATTTGAACAAAATATAATATTTATAGAGATAAATATAAAGGAGCGAACCAAAGAATCTGATTCCAAAGAGTGAGATATAAAAAAGCAGAGGGACAAAAAGAAAAGGAGGTGAATAAAAATTGGGCATAGTGAAAGAAAGAAAAGAGAAAAGGATAAGAAAGAAAAGACAAAGGATTTTAAAGGTAATGTATCAGCTACTTATAACTCTCCAGGGGGTGCAACAGATCTGAATGGTGCTGCTGGTTGGCCACCTTATAAAGTTCGAGCCGGCTATGTTCTTATTTACAGTACGCGGTTCTGTTTTAGTTTCTCAGACATGTCTCTAGGTGATCAACCAAGTCCCTCTGCAGACTGCGGGGTGAGGACTGGGCCACCCCCGATAGAGCTGTGTGCTGGGAGTCAGTGAGAAGTAGTGTTTGGTCCATTGCTGTGTCTGAGTGCGAGTCTAAACTTTGGGGAGATGTGGAGCTGCCGATGTGCTCCTCTGATTTTATAGCTTGCGCACATTCTTGGACGAGCTGGGCTTTCGTTGGTCATTGCATTTTATCACTGCCACGGCCCTTGCGCAGACCCACCAGTTTCCATGTCTGGCAAGAATCCGTCACCACTGTGAGTGGTGTGTGTGAGAATCTGTGTTGATCTATCCAAGCCCAGGAGTGCTCGGGAGTGGCATAGAAGACGGTATTGTCTTTATGGTGGATACGCAGCGTGGCTGGGTATTGTAGCGAATATTGTATTTTGTGATTTCTCAGGCACTTCTTGACCTCCTAATAGGGGGATCTGTGGTGCTGGACCAACAGTGTGTAATCTGGGTATATGTGGACTGTTGCATTGTCGACCTGCCATGGGCCACGAGCTCTGGTGACATGCAAGATGTGGTCCCTGTCTCGGTAATTGAATAACCTCGCCACTACAGGTCTGGGAGGGTTAGCCGGACATGGGGGGCCCCCCGGTACCCTATGGGCTCGTTCAACTGAAAAGAAGTTAGAAATCTTGCAATGGAGGATTTCTGTGGAGAACCAGGGGGCATATTATCAAGAAACAGTTAAAATTATTGCCGCTTTAGCGGCAGAAAACTGCAGCTAAAGCGGCGATAATGGGCTTGATAATATGCCCTTGATAATTCCCATAGAAGCCCATGTTTTGGTGTGAACATGGGCTTCTATTGGAATTCTCAAGTGCATATTATCAAGCCCATTATCGCCGCTTTAGCGGCAGTTTTCTGCCGCTAAAGCAGTGATAATTTTAACTCCATGCTTGATAATATGCCCCCAGGTCTCTTAAGTAGAGCTCCATGCTGTGGCGCTCTACCCGTTTGGGTAGGCCCACTACGCGCATGGTGTTCCTACGCGATTGACCATCCTGGTCTTCCACGCGGGCTCTCAGGTATTCCACTTCTTGCTGGAGGGATTGAATTTGGTCCGTTGCCGCATTCGCAGTGGGGACCAAAGACGCTAGAGTAGATTCTGACTCCTCCACTCGATCTTTCAGTTTTTTATGGTGTTCCCTTAAGAACTCTATGTCAACACTGAGTGAATCTGGATATATCTGTTACACGTGAAGGGATGAAAGGTTGTTCCAGTACGGTCCACCGTAATTCTTCTGCCGTGTGTTTGACAGACAGAAAGTGATTGGTAAGTTTAGTGGACTGCTTGTTGCAGTTTATGGTACTCTTATGTTCAGAAATGCGAAGTTTGCTTTTACGCGTGGTTATGCCTACATAACGTAGCTGCCAAGGACAACTTATTAAGTAGATCAAGTTGTCACTGTTTCAGTTAGTGTGACGCGTTTGGGTCCATGGTCTAGCTGTTCCAATGTCTATAGTGGTTGATTGTCTGGTTTGTTGACAGACAGAGCAAGAACCACACAGGAAATGTCCCTGGACAGGTGGTAGATTCCAGAGAGTACCTTGCACAGAACTCTTCGTTACAGTTTTCCTGGGTCGGGTATGCACCAAGGAATCTCTTAAGTTGGAACTCCGTTTAAAGGCAAGCAGAGGAGGTGGCAGATTTGTCTGTTCAATATTCAAAATCCTCTAGTCTGTTGGAGTTTGTTCGAAAGTGCGTGAAACGTGCTCACACATGTGAGTCTAGAGATATGAGGATTCGGCTCTCGTGCTTCCAATAATGCCTCTCGGTTGTTATTGGCAGCCCGTTTCAGTGATTGACGCACTAATCTACTTGGATACAACCTTGCCTTAAGCTGTTGAGACAGTAATCTTGCGTGTTCAGTAAATTTCTGTGTCATGGAACAATTGCGTTTAACTCTAAGGAATTGGCCATATGGAAGGTTGTCACAAAGTGACTTAGGGTGATTACTGCTGTAGAGCAGTAAAGAATTCCTTGCCATCGGCTTCCTATAGAGTTCGCTTTGCAATCCAGTATATGTACCTGAGCCTGTTGGCCTCTTGCCCGTCCTCGAACTTGTCCTAAAAAAGGCTGGTTGTTGTAAAACTGAGGATAAGGCTGGGGTGGCATTGTGTGGAGGGAAAGGTGTATTCGCATATCCCCACGGGCCAGGAGGCCACCATGGTGTCAGTGGCATAATATGCTGACCACGATAATTATATCTGTTATTGCGTCCGCGGCCCCGGTTTGATTCATCTTGTGCATAAGAGGAGTCCGAATCACTCGAATGTTCATCTGTCCCTGACGATGAGTAGTTTGAGCCATATATCTTTCCTCTTTTGTTAAATTCTGGAGGTGTATGGTTGTCAGCAGTGTATGGATACACTTTGTCTAACGCAAATTTTGCCAGATCATTCTTAAATTTATCAATTTTAGTCAATAACATTGAACCTTTAAACTCCTTGTTGTTTTTATTTGACTCTTCATTGTTCTTTTTGAAAAGAGTGACCGAGATGACAGTTCTAATTTCTGCTTCCAATGTTTGAATTTCCACGAGAATGGCATCCGCCACTCGTTTGGCTGTACTGATAATAAGGACTAGTCAGTCGGTGCACATCGCCACGCGATTAATGACCAGTCATTAAGAAACTTCTCATCATTAAGGAATAGTCTTGGAGTGTTGGTAACTATTAGGCCCGTTGGGGCACAATTAGCTAGGCCTGGGCAAAATTTCCGTTCTGCTCGCGGAAATTGCGATAATTTGCCATTTTCGCGTTCCGCGGAGACCGCGAAAATGTCAAAATTTTCGCATTCCGCAGCTTAGCGATAATTTGTTTCTTGCTCACGCTGTAAAATAATACATTCTTGCGCGCGCGTTCGCCTTACCTGAATCCCCGCGTTCGCCGACAAGTTTTCCCGATCAGGTCGCGTTCTCCACGAGATGTTGGATTGTTGGTAGCCATTTGCGCTGTCTCGCGACAGTTCGCGCCCACAGTAATGTCATTGGTCGCGTGATCACGTCTTTCTTCTCGCGATCATGGACCGCGAGAAGAGGGAAAACAAGATGGCCGCGCCCGCGAGCAACCGCATGGGTAAGTTGACGAGCCGCGACCACGCAGAAAATACCACGAACGGGCGGGAAAAAAACTTATGCATCTTCGCGATATTTCCGCGTGTTTGCGGAGATTTGTAACATTTTCGCGATAACTTGCCAAAGTCACTTTCGCAAATTCCGCCCACCCCTACAATTAGGCCTCAGATATTCCGTCATTATCACACCATGTACTATGGTACGTGAATGCGATTTTCTTAGAGTTAGAAGTGAATTTCAGTCATCCCCTTGACCGGTAGCTGTATTGAAAATACATGGGGTAGTTAGAATGGACTGGATTAAGTCATCATCAAAGGCTAAACCTAGGAGGTCTGCCATCTTAACAAGACATCGCAAAATTAAATCGAAAGATTTGAAGTCTAGAGCTTGTAAAAAGCATTCAAGAGAAGAATGCTACTGAAAGGACCCGCAGCAACATGCTGCTCATTAACTATAGAAAACCGGGAGGGAGAGGGTACACAGGAAAAGTTTAACGACCTCCAGAGACACTTTCCCAACCAACTCTGAAAACACAATAAATTGTCTTGAGGTCTATTTTATTACTAGGTGCCTACTGGCATCCTACACTACTCATAAGTACCTAAGCCCAACTAAATTTGAAATGCCATATGAGCAACCCTTATAGGGAAACGAAGTCCCATCACTCACCCACGGATGACATGCTTCATCATTTGGGTTCTCCTCCCGGCTGTAACTCCTAGTACAGCCGAGGGCTACAACCCCCTCACTGTAAGAGAGGAGCACAGGGATGTTTTAATTGAATGGTCTCATAGGATATACTAAAATCCACAATATGATGAGCTGTGGGATATTATTAGGTGACGGACGCAGTGCAAATAAACAAAAATACAGTGAAGTTAAAACTGGCTACTAAGAGAAAAATATGTTTATTGTATATCACTTAGTGTCAGGGTTAAAACCAGTGCTAAGGCAGTTTTGAAAAAATAAACTGCTACTGTCTACTTTTAGATGGTAGGTCGGTCTACATGTTTCAGCTATCTGTGACCTATAAGAGTGTCTAGCCTTCCTCAGGACATAAAAAGTATAAGCTACTGCGTGAAGAGATACAAAAAATATTCCATGTGAAAAATATGTAAATGAAGAAAATGGAAAGATATAACTTATTGCACCAATTATATCATTTCAAGGTACGTCTGCAAACCTGTGTAGAAAACAGACAAAACAACAGAGGAGAAAGGGTACTAGTGTAGTAGTGTTTAAAGTAATATAGAGCTAGTAATAAAGACTCAGTCTCTTATATAAATGTTTTGCATTATATTGTTAAAAAATTATTTGTGGTAGGACTCACCCGAAGTGTACGGGTAAGAAACCTCACCTCATCTGGCCACTGCTCAGGACGTGGGGCACCACTCTACAAAGAATCACAAAACATCAACCTTAGAAAAATGCTTCGATGGTTTGGGTCTTTATCAACAAAAGTTGTAGGACAACAAAAAGATCTATTTATTAAAATCACGACGTAATGTAAACTATTGTCAGTATTCCTCACATACCGAAGGTTAGAGGTGTTTAGAACAATGCCTTCCTGTTGCTACAGAAAGTTAGTACATTATCTAGGTAAAAGACTATCAAAAGCAATAATATGGTCTGAGTTACTAATGGACCGGAGGTCAGACAATATTGTTGGGGACCTCACAAATCTATCACCTGTCCAGGGACATTTCCCATGTGGTTCTTGTTCTGTCTGTCCACAAACCAGACAATCAACCACTATAGACATTGGAACAACTAGACCATGGACCCAAACGCGTCACACTAACTGTAACAGTGACAACTTGATCTACATAATAAGTTGTCCTTGTCAGCTACGTTATGTAGGCATGACCACGTGTAAAATCAAACTTCGCATTTCTGAACATAAGAGTATCATAAGATGCAACAAGCAGTCCACTAAACTTACCAATCACTTTCTGTCTGTCAAACACACAGCAGAAGAATTACGGTGGACCGTACTGGAACAACCTTTCATTCCTTCACATGTAACAGATATATCCAGATTTCTCTTCTTGAAGGAACAACGTTGGGTCTTTACATTACATAGCGATCATTTAGGGTTCAACGATGAGATTCCATGGACCTTGCTCTGACCTAAGATGGACATTATTGCACCATTTGATGTCTGCATTTTTTCTGACATATTTCACTATACATGAGGGCTGTCCAAATGGTATAGAGTACTCGTTGCGGCTATATACCTTTATCAAGTGTAAAAAACTCTTGACTTAACTGATTATTATTAGTTTTGTGAATGGAATGTGTTCTTACATTTTTTAATACTGTCACAGAAACATGGACTTCTTGTATAAATATTTTGGTCTATCTAGATCTGATCCATACAGTGGCCGTGAACCGGGGTCTCGTTTGCAATAGGAGAAAACCACCAATCCCAACCTCGCAGTTGGGAGTAACTATACGTAAGTTTGAATAGTCTCTTGACGGAACTGTTTATCATTAGTTCTGCAAAAGGACTGTGGCCTCGGACTATATAATTTTTTTTTATTATCATCACAGAAACATTGAATGCTGGGTTAAATATTTTGGTCTTGATATATTTTGATCCATATAGCAGTCGCGAACCAGGGTCTCGTTAGGAATAGTAAAAACTACAAATCCCAACTTCACTGCTGTGACTGACTACACGCATTATATCAAGTTCCGACGCCTTGTTGCCATGAGTACACGCTACGTTCTCTAGAAACACTGCAGTGTTCTAAAAATAAAAATAAATAATAGAAATCTACGGATGCCAATTTCATTGTTGTGTACGATTACACATATTCCATCAGATTCTAACGCCTCGTTGCTATGAACATACGCTATGTTTTCTAGAGACCTTTGGTAACATTACTGCGTTCCAATTACAAAATAATATAAATGGACGCTAGTCAACAATAGGCGAGAATCTTTTCTTTTTTTAAATCTACAATTCCCGGCAACCTTCAAGCAATTGATGACGTCAGTAAAATGTGTCGTCCTCACGCGGGTGTACGTTGTCTCCCTAATTGAGACACGCATAAAAGAGACCTCCGTCCACATTGGTTCACCTTCGTCCATGGCTCAGTGAAGCCCGGGGTACCGACGGATAGGTAAGTGTCTTGCCAGCTATGTGTGCGTTTTTTTGGGATTGACTATAAACAGTATGCTCTATACATAATTTTATTGCAATATGTAGCTGCATTGTCTCAGGCACTCTCTTCTTTTTGATGCTAAAAATGTTTTCTAGTCAGTACTTTCCAGCAGCCAGTTCATACACAGGCTTGCTGCCTGCAATAAAGGGAGGCTTAACATCAAGTATCTTGTTTGACAATGATGTATCAATAGTCGCTTTTTGAAATGCTGCTAAACTTTGCAAAATTTGGCCTCTTTGTGAGGTCCCCAACAATATTGTCTGACCTCCGGTCCATTAGTAACTCAGACCATATTATTGCTTTCGAGAGTCTTTTACCTAGATACTGTACTAACTTTCTGTAGCAACACAAAGGTATTGTTCTAAACACCTCTAACCTTCGGTATGTGAGGAATACTGACAATAGTTTACATTACGTTGTGATTTTAATAAATAGATCTTTTTGTTGTCCTACAACTTTTGTTGATAAAGAACCCAACCATCAAAGCATTTTTCTAATGTTGATGTTTTGTGATTCTTTTTAGAGCGGTGCCTCACGTCCTGAGCAGTGGCCAGGTGAGGTGAGGTTTCTCACCCGTATACTTTGGGGTGAGTCCTACCAAAAATAATTTTTTAACAATGTAATGCAAAACATTTGTATAAGAGACTGAGTCTTTATTACTAGCTCTATATTACTTTAAACACTACTACACTAGTTTCCTTTCTCATCTATTGTTTTGTCTGTTTTCTACACAGGTTTGCAGACGTATCTTGAAATGATATAATTGGTGCGATAAGTTATATCTTTCCATTTTTTTCGTTTACATATTTTTCACATTAAATATTTTTTGTATCTCTTCACGCAGTAGCTTATACTTTTTAGGTCCTGAGGAAGGCTAGACACTCTTATAGGTCACAGATAGCTGAAACATGTAGACCGACCTACCCTCTAAAACTAGACGTAGCAGTTTATTTTTTCAAAACTGCCTTAGCACTGGTTTTAACCCTGACACTAAATGATATACAATAAACATATTTTTCTCTTAGTAGCCAGTTTTAACTTCACTGTATTTTTGTTTATTTGCACTGCGTCCGTCACCTAATAATGACCCACAGCTCATCATATTGTGGATTTTAGTATATCCTATGAGACCATTCAATTAAAACATCCCTGTGCTCCTCTCTCACAGTCAGGGGGTTGTAGCCTTCGGCTGTACTAGGAGTTACAGCCGGGAGGAGAACCCAAATGATGAAGCATGTCACCCGTGGGTGAGTGATGGGACTCCGTTTCCCTATACGGGTTGCTCATATGGCATTTCAAATTTAGTTGGGCTTAGGTACTTATGAGTAGTGTAGGATGCCAGTAGGCATCTTGTAATAAAATAGACCTCAAGACAATTTATTGTGTTTTCAGAGTTGGTTGGGAAAGTGTCTCTGGAGGTCATTAAACGTTTCCCGTGGACTCTCTCCCTTCCGGTTTTCTATAACACTGAGTGAGTACATTTTGACCCAGAGAAGTCTTGATGTCCAATATCGCTGCCATCAGTTCATCGAACCGGTGTGATTGATAGTTGTGATCAACAGGGTTCGGGGGCCCAGAGTGTTCTGTATTCCTCGCGTCAGGGGCCAGGGTCACTGTGTCTGATGGCTGCGGTTGTGCCTTATCTGTTCTGAGTATTCCCATCTGGACAGTATGGGCGTGTGGTGCTTCGTAGTTGGGTTATCCGCCCGCTGTGGTCCTCTAGGAGAGACTAGTTTTAATTTAATAGCCAGTAATCTGTGGTGACCCACTGTGACGCAGATCTGAGAGCTCAGCTCAACCGGGCAGAGTGTGAAGCACAGGTGTGGGGTCCAGAGGGTCACCAGTCACCATTAACCAATCTGCCAGGCAGCTGAAGTAGAGCTACACCAGTCCGGGTGGCACATGTGACTCCGGGATGACTTTAAGCCCAGGATGCATGCTGTATCAATTGTGATGTGGGGCATGGAGGTATCAGTGGTCTTACATCTATTATGGCGCTGTTATCTTACAAGTAGGGGCCACTTGCCAAAGAGGGAGCGAGGTAGTATGTGCATTGCGTTCATGTCACTCACCAATGGCCCCACGCTGGGCCCTCACTTTGTAGGCTCCCATGTTGCAGGTCCGGGTGACCCCCATGCTGTCTGGTGCACCCCAAACAGAGTCCCTGGTTTCAAAGAAGCCCAGGGGAGCCCCCGGCGTGGCAGGTGGTAGGCGAGTGCCCACCACACAATCAGGCAGCCCTGCAGATGTTTATCCAGGGTAAAATGTATGTTCCCAGTAGGGTCTGCCAGCAAGGGGAGCTGTAAATCCCTAAACTGCGCAGTCTAGGGTGGGAACACCCTCAGTTGGGCAACCACACCGATAGGCCTCAAGGACGCGCGGCTCGGGGTGCCCGCGAGCCGTAGCCACGTGAGGTCTACAGCGTGTCCTAGGTGATGTCCTCGTGTCCCAGGGTCGTCCGGTGGACTCACGATAAATAGGTGTGTCCTCTTGTAGGCCCCGTGGCCCAGTACCGCTCTGGTGACTCAGCAGCACAGGAGTGCTTCATCCCCCACCCCGCCGCGTCCCAAGAGGAGATGGCGGATGTAGGTCGCGGTGGTTTCCAACGGATCCGGTATGGGTCAGAAACCCCCTCAGTGTCCTGTGCCTCTTTCGGTTCTCTCGGCACAGTGAGTGGGGAGCACAGACAGCACACGCCGGTCTGCTGTGCAGCTGGGCGAGGTCTCTGCACTCGAGATCTGCGGCTTCAGGCAGCCCAATGATAAGCACCTTCTGTGGCCCCATTCTCTAACGCTTTTTGGCTGCAGACATTGAGTCTGTTTCCAGGATATCACCACTGTGTGGTATGTGATTTTGATCCGGTCAGGTCAGGGTTTATTCAGGATTCTTCGGTGGGCCCAGAGTGGAGCACGTCTGTGCTCGCCACCATCTTGGCCATGCCCCCATGCTGCTGCTTCCCCTCAAATGTTACTTACTATAATTGAAGCTTCTGTAGCAAAATTGCCAATTAATTTCAACCCCAAATCCAGGGCAGGGACAGCCCCATATTCATTTTGAATTTGCTGTAGCACTTTCGGTAAAACCTCAAGTGACGGTGTACCATGTGCTATGGTATGTTTGCAGCAAAAACTGCATCTTAACCGCTTAACCACGGAGCAAATTCTCCCGCAGTGCGGGAGAATTAATGAGTGGGCGGGGCCATGTCGGCCAATAGACGTGCGCAGCACCAGCGAGGTAGTGCTCACAAAGGCTGTTGTCCGACGCGAGCACGGAACGGGTTATGTGGCATAGTTGTCAATGGTGGAAACCATTCCAAATGGTAAGCACAGTGTGAGAATTCTATGTTTATCGTTCGGGGCCTGTATGGGGAAACACTGCTTCAAGCTGATTTGGTTTTTGTGCATTACAGAAAGGAATTTCCTTTCCTCTGATGGGAACCTTTTCCATTATTGCATTAATTGTTACAGGAATGATTGCACGCACAGCTAACTGTGCCTGGACACCTTGAACAGCCTTTGCTGGGGCAGTTGTTGTGTGCATTACAAACTGCATTAAACGTCTAAATAGTCTAACTAGACTAGTATAGAGAGCGTGTAGATCAGCCGCATGAATCGGTCCTAAATTTGGGTTTGGTGTGTAGCCGGCAAGTGCTGGCCATGTAGCACCATCATTGCTGAGGGGATCCAGTTGTATGTTGTTTAAAGCATGTGGAAGGGTGCCTTGGAACAAATTTTGATCTTCCTGAAATGGTAATGGTATTTCTAAATCGTTATAAGGTCTGTATTGGCCTGGTAAAGGAGCTTCATCACAATAATAAAGTGTTTGTTTGTGTATTAGCATTGTATTGCTGGAAAAGAGACTCATGAATAGAATACTTCAGTTCTGAAAGTGTTGTAGGCCTCAACCATGAAAGTAACATCTCCACCCCTATTTTGTAGCCTATGTAATGTTAAATGTGCAGTAGCAGCAGGCCTGCAATTATCAGTAATATTAATTTGGTTTGCCATTGTAACAAATGGTATTCAGAGAGGGAATGACTATAGTAGGGTATCCTTTTAAACGCTCAACAACCTACAGACAAAAATTGGGGCTTCCTATTATGCTGAGGAGGTTATGTCCCTCACACCACGGACGTCTCAATATAAAAGGGGACTAGGGGTACCTGGGGCACACACAAGAACTAATCAGGGGACCTGTTAAATAAGTACCTGACCTAAGAACGTTGGAGGCACCGTGTTATGAGGTTCCCACTAGAAAATGTAGGACTGCATATCAGGACAACAGGGCATCAGATTGCAGGGACTGAGTCCATCGACCCCATAGTTGGATGACTTGGTCTGAAGTTGGATTGGCATTCAGTCTCTGCAGGTAAACATGGAAGATCAGCATTGGCAGAGCTCCAAGTTATATGCGACAGTCGTCTCAGGACCGTTATATCTGGAGTGTACCCTCTGACCCAGAAAGGGACATTGCACTGTTTATATAATAGAATCACTGCATTAGAGATGCAACTCTGATACAATCATGAGTCTAGATGTTGGTAGCTGCCTCTGAGCAGGCAGTTTATGTGATGGAATATCTCGTTTCATGTTCCTATCCTTGAACACAGAGTACAGATCATGTATCAGGAAAGGCTTTCTAAAAATAAGCAGCATGTGTGATGTCACTTAGAATCACATATTGTACTGCTTTTTGGTTCCCCCAGCACTTATGACTCTTTCAAAGGAGAGGCAACACTCATGATTTCAGCCCTATATGAGCTGTGAAAGAGATGCTTGTCAGTGGCAAGCAGGCATGCCTTAGCGCTCAAGACGGGTCCTACACCATGCTGGTTCAGGAGCACCTTGACCTGTTAAAATACAAACAGCCTTGAATGAGTTAGTGAACCCCTTTTTTTTACAAAGTTTGATTAATGTAGTGCAAACTCAACTCGAAGGAAATGGAGTGCGTTACATGAGCGCCAGTTACATTATACAGGGACATATTTCTTTTTTAGGCACAGGGAGATTAAGTAATTTATCCAGAATCACAGAATGTTGTCCTGACACTGAGACTTGAACCTGGTTCCTGAGTTCAAAGTCGGAAGATCTGCCCATAACGCCACATCCTCTCCTCTCCCCTCCACTACCATTGCTCAGGACCTGTTCAGGGAGTATTCCATGGTAACTATTTCTTACATTTAGCCTCTGTCAAAGTGCTTCCACATTGTCAGATCAGTGAGCGATGCACAATGAGAGTATTTGTTGCCCAGGATGAAACAGTTGGTTAAATTAGTAAGCCCAGGAGTGCAGTGCACTGCTACTTGGTAAAAAGGCTATATATTTCCCACTGTACTGCTTTTAGATTACTATACCATGTGACAGGACACCTCTCTCCACCAAGGTAATATTACCAAGGTAATATACAGTCCATTTTATAAATCAAGGTAGCAGTTTTGACATTGAATCAAAAATACTCCCTCTCTTGCGACAAAAGGGAGCCGTAGAGCAATAAGTTCAGAAAAATGATTGCCCAAGGGCACACAAGTTGCCCAAATGGGAGCCTGGAATTAAAAGCCCTGTCTACTAGTTCCACATTTCAAACTAGTCCACTAGATGACAACTGGGTTCTAAGTGATTCTGATGGCAAGGTGAAGGGGCTACTAGGGAATTGGCACTCTGTTATGTGCTCTGCGTAGCTTTATAACAGTGTTTATTTCCACCGTAAAGCTAAGATTAGATGTTAACTATTTTAACTCTATCGCTAAAATGTACCCACTGCACCAGGTCCTGTGGGAATGGATACTTACTGGACAGTACGAATGGTAGACACTGTTTTTTTACCACTGGAATCTCAAAGCTTAAGACTATTTAATTCTATTTGGAAACCAGAGTTCATTTTTAGGTCTCGCGTAGACAGCGCTTGAGCTGTCGCAAGACCTATAGTAAATACAATATCGAGGGTAATTTCTCCTGCTGCTTGCCATTGGTTAACACTAGCATTGCTGTTGTTATCTTGCTTACTGTTCGCTGGCGATCCCCTACGCCACTTCCGTTTTGGGAGGAAGCAGCACCGACCAACTACAGTTTCCCTACACTGCGAGTGTTTATATCTTATTTTGGGGACTACTTTTTTTGAGGTCGAGCATCACACACACACACACATGCATACATAATCAGCACGGCGCCCTTTCACGAGCGCCGCGCTGTTAATGGTCTCATTATTTCCTCCACCCTCGCTCTCCACTCTCACTCCCCCCTCCCCCTCCTGCTCGTCAGTGACGAGGCTCCAGCTTGTGTAAACAGCAGGCGCCTATCTTTATGCGTTGCTCACCGCAAATGCAACGTTACGCTTTAACTTACAATGTTTGAAATTTGCTGCATGTCGACGTTTTTTTATTTAATTTACAAGTGTGACACGCATACATACATTATCAGCGTTGTGTCCTTTCACGAGCGCCGCGCTGTTAATGGTTTGTTGTCTCTTTCCTTGCTCCTCCACCCCCTGCTCTCTGCTCTCACTCCCCCTCCCTCCTCGTCAGTCATCACCGGGCTACAGCGTGTGTGAATAGCAGGCAGCTATCTTTATGCGTGGTTCACCACAAATGCAATGTTGTGCTTTAAACAGTGCCACACTGTGTTGGATTTAACTTAGCAGCCACACACCGTTCTTTTGTGCTGCGTGGCTCGCCTAAATCAAAAATATTTGTTTTCCAAAGCGGAAAAATGCCATCTTTAACATTGGCGCCCGTGTTCCCATTTTCATATGTTCGATGTTGCCGCTTTTCCTACGTGGGCTGTTGTGTGCCCTGCACGTAGGTAGCACCAATATCCCTGGAGCCCCTCCAAACATGCCATACAGAGGCAGAAGGTTTGCTCACTTAGCTGCTGCACACCTTGAGAGTTTCACACCACTGCTCCCTTTTCACAGCGTGGGCTATATCGCTGCTAGCTCACACGGAGTGGCACCCGAGAGCCCGCCTATCTTGCCAATGCCTCCCACAGGATTCTCGCTCCGCAACAGCGGTCATTGATCGTGAGTGCAACTGATGGGCTTATGGTTGGCGCACAGCACAGTAAACACCCCTTTTGTGAAGCCTCATTCGAGTTCACTATGGCGCTCGTATTAAGCACTACATGTGTTGTAACAGGTTTCTTTAGGGATAGCTTCCTTAGCTGCCGGTGAGCACAGTTCTGCAATAGCTCTTACTGTTTCATTAATTTTATAAAATGTGCCCACGAGTTCTTGGCTTCCTGTCTGGTATCTGCACGCAAATGCCAGAAGAGCTATGTCATCTTTGTAGGAAAGGTGCTTTTATTTCAGATATGGAAGAAATGGCTTTCTTTGTCTCTATTGATTATAATAAATAAACGAACCGCACTTGCATAGCAGGCTTAAACCTGGTCCTAGTTTAGTGCCCCAGAGCTTTTTTTGAAAACAGTTAATGTTTATAAGGAACTAAACTCATATTCTTTTATAAAACAGTAAAAATGCAAGCTCTCTTCCTGTTCTTTGATTTTGCTAAATATGACCCATGTTGACCTTCAAGCTGTGAAAGGGAGTCTGGAGAAGTGCAGAATAGATAAATGTTGTTGTGAAATGCCAAAATAAAGTGCCACTGTGAACTATTTGTACAACGTTTTTGTACTATAATTACTTTGACATTTTGTTGTTTTTAGCGTGTTTGTTTACCCATCTTTAAAATCGAGCTACAGTAGCGAATAACTTACTTCAATGATGTGCTTAGGTACCAGTAATTTGATACTTTTACACACACTGAAATTACATTTGCGAATGATGAATGTGTAAGAGCTTGTGATGCTTTTTAAAGTGTCAGTTCATTAAACACTTTCGTTTATATGCTACATACAATTTCCATCTGGATTGCAAAACCGAACAAACACAATGGCTCATAGACCATGTCACCTGTGAGACGCCAGTCAGTGTTGACTTTTAGTCAGAAGTCTTGCTTTAGATAACATTTGATTATGTTTCCCTCATTCTTTTTGTTTGCTTTTTGGTGCATGCAGATCTGCATATCAGTGGGTAAGCACATAAATGAAAGGAATTGTCATTTACAATGCCAATAACTCAAACTCTTGCAAAAGGCGAGACCTAGTGCATTGCAAATGCTTGTTTACACTTATTGCTCAAACTTTACGATAGCGAGCAGTCAAGGGTTATTCCACTCGATGACAAAGGGATTAGAATTCAAATAAAGCATGAAGAGTATTTACACTTGACAAACGTAACCTCCAGTTGAGTTATCTTTTTACATGCCCTGCTTCAGATTAGAGGTGGGATTTAGTATAAAACCCCAAAAATCTTCTTTCTGACTCAGTTCCCTGGCTCTCAAACAAACATCTTCTAATGTCTCTGCACACGCAATATGTCTCCAAAGGGGCAGGTGTCTCCAAAGCCACAAATTGTCCCGTAAGTGATCATGGAAAATTGTCCACCCTTCTTGACCTTCATTGCGATGACGTGGGACTATGGCTGTGAGGCCCAGGGAAGAGGACTCTCCTCCCCTGGGCCTTGCAGCACTGGATCATGGTGGGGTTATCCAGGAGAAGGAACACCCTTGCCCTGGGCTTGTTCCTTGCACCATTGTAGCAAGGTCCACAGAAGAGGGCTCCCATATTCTCTGCCCCCTTTCCTGGGCCTCGCAGTACTAGTCCATGGTTGCGAGGCCTGGGGGAGTGGAGAGCCCTAACCTACACATAGTGGCCATGGTGTAGCATTGCAAGGCCTGGGGAGGGCACCTCTCCTTTGAGCCTCATAACCATGGTTAAGTGCCTCGAGGCCCATGGGTAGTGGACTGCCTCCCTTAATCCTCTCAGCACTACACCATAACCTTGAGGCCCAGGTGAGGGCTTGGGGCTCACATGGCCTGTCACCTGGGCCCAACTGAAATTGTCTCACAGCTCTGTCTCATAGCTCTGTGCATGCGTCCATGTTAGGGGCATAGCCATCAGCAGTGCATCAGGTTCAGTGGCACTGGGCCCAGGGGTCTTAGATGCCCACCGTTCCCAAATCATGGCGTTATTTTACTGTCCAGCCAGTGGAAGGGGGTGAATAGAATCTATTAGTTTTCATAAGGGCCCATGGCACCATTGCTATGCTAACTGCCCTTCTTTCATGGGCCTCACAGCCATGTAACAGGGCTGTGAGGCCTGGGAGAGACCCTCCCTCACCTGGACCTCGCAACCATGGCTTGACACTCAGGGGAGGATGCACTAGCCCATGAGCTTAGTGGTGCTGGATTTGGCTTTGAGCTCCACAGTGGGGCCTCTCTCAGGGCTGTTGCAATCAGTAGTGCAGCGGGTGCAGTGGCACCAAGGCTCATGAATGTTAGAGGCCATAGGACCAGAGACCCTCAGCCTGGGGCATGCACCCCCCAAACCCAAATGAGACATGGACAAGACAATCAACTGTGGGCAAAGGAAATGTTTGCCCAGAACACAACATAACATGTACATCATAAGGGTCTAGTGGGATAAACACCATACATCTGTAAACATCTAGAGTAACACACACAAAGTAAATGAGTACATGTCCTAAAATATGAGGGAAGCATAAAAATCATTTACAATAGACCCCCGACGTGACCACTCAAACACAAAGGTCGTTGCCAATCCTTCATCACTTAAGGACCACAATGGTGGAACCACCTGCATCTCTGAGGGGTGGCCCCAACTCACTGTGTCCTTGTCTGTGCCCACAGAATCCTGCCCCTCAAACACCAGGCTGTCTGAGGAGCTAGAGGTAGTGTGATCAGGAGTTACCGCCCCATCCCTATCTCTGTTGAATCTTGAGCACAGGCCCCTATGCTGGTGTGTACATCCTCTACGTGGATGAGAACTTCTGCACCCCATCCTCAATGCTGCTCTATGATTATGAGTTGGAGGTCCCCTCTGCAGTTTAGAAGTAAACTTGGAACTAGGTGTCTCTTGACAAAATTCTCGCCGAGTTGAGGGCTGGGTGGGCGGATGAATCACTCTGTTCTCATAGCATTGGGCATCTGCCTCTGCGATGATCCGAATGAAAATGGGGGAGGCGAGGAGCTGACTTGCCTAAATACCCCTGGCTATCATGGCAGCGGATGATGGAAGTGATGTGCAACTCACGCGACACCCACCCACTTCCTGTTGTTATTCCAGTATTTTACAAGACTAGCAACAGGAAGAACCCTATAGGTGAGGTTCGCACTTCCTAAACCAAGTGCCAGAGCATCGCTGGTGCCCAGGAGGGTCTTGGCCCTCAGTGGACCCGGTTCCCAACGCCACCCCTCCAAGGAGGCGTGGCACTCTGATCATAGACCCTTAGTCTGGGTCGTGCACCTCCGAGACCCAAACGAGACATGTACAAGTCAAGCACCTGTTTGTAGGTAAAGGTCATTATAAGCATGAAAAGAACACAACATAACATGTACATCATAAGGATCGATACACCATAAATACAGCAAGTGTTGAAACACATCTCTCAAAATGTAGAGTAACACACACTAAGTGAATGAGTACATGTTCCAAAATATAAGACACGCATACAAATTATTTACACAAGGCCCCCGAGGTGAACACTCCAACACCAAGGTCTTTGTCAATCCTTCATTTTTAAGGACCACACAGGTGAAACCACCTTTATCTCAGAGGGATGGTCCTAACTCACTGTGCCCTTGTTCATGTTCCCAGGGTCCCGGCCCTCCAAAATCAGGCTGTCTAAAAAGCTAGAAGTAGTGAGAGGAGGAATTACCATCCCATGCCCTACACTGGTGAATCGTGAGCCCGAGCCCCAAGGCTAGAGTGTGCATCCTCAGCACGGGTCAATATTTGGGAACCCCATCCTCAGTGCTGATCTATGAATTATGAGTTGGAGGTCCCCTCTGCAGTTTAGAAGTAAACTTGGAAGTAAGTTTCTTGCCACAAGCTCAACCAGGGCAATAAGGTCCTTCGCCCTTCCCACCACAGAACAAAGATTGAGTAAATGCCCAAATGTCATCTATAAGCAGGTCAGTCCCTACATCAGACAAATGAACCCTATCCCAATGACACATGTGGTCCCCTCTAATCAATTTGTGGGGGATATTCCACAGGCACCCTGGGCTTGGGCATAATTTCAACATCTCGGAGTTATGTCACTTGATGGCCACGGGGGCGTGGCCAGGATGGCGACCGGAGCAGACGCACCTAAGCTGCTCCATCTCGGCCCGCCACAAAATCCTGTACAAACGAGTCTGACCAGCATTAATAGGCCCCATTCACTTACCGCAGAAATACCTGCAGCCAGTTGGGTGAAGTCCTCAGTTGCCGATGGCTGTGACGGGAGGAGCAGGTCCGTGCCGCTCTCCTCAAACTCGTCGGCAGGGCCGAAGTGCATGGAAGGAGCATGCTGGAAGCCGGGTCACGCATCAGCGCTGCCGCCCTTGCCGAACGCTTGGGTAATTGAACACCCAGGACTGGGGCTGCGGGGCACGTCCCCCGCTGGCGGCGAAGATGCAGGCTAGCCCCCTCCAGTAAGGAGGGAGACAGCTGCTCCAGGGGGCAGGCGCACAACACTGCGGCCCAGGCAGAGGCGGCCGCGGGCAAGCAAAGTCAAATGGTGCACAGGAGCGGCCCAGGACACTGAGGTGATGGAGCCGCCCGCAATCACAGAAGAGGTTGTGCGGATTCGGCTGATCTAGCTGAGGGTGAGAACCAACAATACCCGGAGGCAGACTGGGGCCCTGTATGCAAAATAAATGATTGATGGACGGAATGCTGGACAATGCAAGCATTCACCCCTAGTCACAAGGATCTGGGTTTAATCCATTATTCTTTTGCTCACCACACCACCCCAGTTTGGACCCAGCTATATGTAAATCAGTCTTGAACCTGCTCCTTGTGGGAACAGTCCAGCCCGAACTGCCAAGCCAGGTCCTCCCTGGATCAGAAACAAGCATCCTGGGACCGGTTTCAGGGCATCACACTTCATCAGCCAGGCTAGCTTGAATCCAGTGGTGTAGTGAGCAGGGGACCCACGTCTGGGCATACCTTTCCCACTTAGGACGACACATGCAAAAGAAACAATTGATGGACGGAATGCTGGACAATGCAAATATTCACCCCCAGTCACAAGGATCTGGGTTTAATCCATCTTTCTTTTGCTCACCACACCACCCCAGTTTGGACCCAGCCATATGCAAATCAGTCTTGACCCTGTTCCTTGTGGGAACAGTCCAGCCCGAACTGCCAGGCGCAGGGTCAAGACTGATTTGCATATGGCTGGGTCCAAACTGGAATGGCATGGTGAGCAAAAAGACGATGGTTTTAGGCCAAGATCTCTCTACTGGGGTGAATGTATGACATTGTTCTGCATTCTGTCCATCAATTGTTCTTTTTGCATTCGTCACCACGGGTGGGACGGGTATGCCCAGACGTGGGTCCTGTGCCCTCCATGCCACTGGAGTCAAGCTATCCTGGCTGATGAGGGCTGAAAGCCCGAAACCGGTTCTATGATGCTTGTTTCCAGTCCAGGGAGGACCTGGCCTGGGAGTTCGGGCTGGACTGTTCCCATTGGGCGCAGGGTCAAGACTGATTTGCATATGGCTGGGTCCAAACTGGAATGGCATGGTGAGCAAAAAAACGATGGATTTAGGCCCAGCTCTCTCTACTGGGGTGAATGTGTGACATTGTTCTGCATTCTGTCCATCAATCGTTCTTTTTGCATTTGTCACCCCTTGCCTGGGGACCCCTCCCCGACCAGTGGTGGCCAGTCTCTTCAACTACCGTTACAGGGATCACATCCTACAGGTCACAAGAGCATGTGGACCATGGACAATAGTAAATGCCACGATTCATATGTATCGGACCATACCCTAGGGGTGCAATAACGCAGATCCTCATTCCTCGCAATAGAGAAAAACCTGAGGGAACACAGCTTAAAATATGCCCTGCAATTCCTTTGAGAATCCAACATGATGGTAAAACTACTTTCTGCACCACACCAGAGACCATGTAGGACTGGTTAGAAAAAAATGGCTTGGAAACTAGGAGTAAATCGGCCTCCGTACCTCAAAGACAATGGCAAATGCAAGGGCGCAGAGGTCAGCATTCCAGGCATCACCTACAAGGCCCCACCAAAACACAAGCAGAGAAGGAAAGAGCACAAGCGGTGAAGAACACTGAAATATATGCAGAGATATGTAGCACTTCAATCCACCACATCATCGGGTTCTGAGCCTAACAATCCTTCGGAGGACACCACCTCCCTAACAAGTACTCAAAAGGTGGCCATAGAGGCGGACGGCCCAGAAGTCATGCCCCAGATTGTAGACGACCTCATGTGACAAGTTCTCAACAGGTTTGATACAGGATGTATATAAATGTGTGAGCACCACTTAGGACAGACACTCCGAACAACCCTCCCTACTCCCCCTTCCCATTGTTTGGGTGCACCCATACAGGCCATCTCAGGACCAGGATGAAGAATGTATGCGGACTGGCATATAGAGACTATCTTGCAGTCTTTGCGCCCCCTTACCACTCACACTGTGTGGCTGTTCTAGAACTAGTATTTGATGTTAAATGCTATATTTCACCTTATGTATTTTATATTTGTACGCATTTGCACTGTCATGTACAGCAACCAAGTGCAGATGGCTGGCTGCCCATTGGCACCTAGACCTGGGAGCGGGAGTTGGGGAATGTTATTGGATATAATGCTTAGCCAGTGTGCAGATATGAACCCTGTTATTGCGAACGATCTCTTTCAACCGTATGATGTGTAATGCATATACACTCATACACAATTGGTGGATGCACTGCTGATGAAGTGGGACACAGATAATTACACCCTAACTACCTTGTGCAAATGACCGTACGGATAGACAATATCACACTTATAACCTGAAATGTACGTGGGCTGGCGGGTTACACTAAGCGCCATCGGTTATACCAATATCTAAGGAGGAGAGGGGTGACCATTGCACTCCTGCAGGAAACACATTTAACCACGCAGACACTTACATCCATGCGCAAGAGATGGAGAGGCACGGTTGTGGGGACCACATATTCAGGTTACGTTCTAGGAACCCTGATATGGGTGGCACCGGGAACACCATTAGAGATACAATCCACCTGCACTGACCCAAACGGTCATTACACGATCTTAGAGGGGATATTGAATAGAGCTGGAGAGGAGGAAGGCCCCGGGGTCAGATGGCTGGCCCCTAGAATTCTATGCTACTTACAGTATACAAATGACCCCACACCTATACTCAGATGCATATGAACGGGGCACACTACCGGCCTTGATGCAAGAAGCTATACTGGTAGTTTTACTGAAACCTGGCAGGGACCTATTACAATTAGGATCCTATCGCCCACTCTCCTTATTGAACACAGATTACAAGATATTGGGCAGGGTTCTAGCCAATAGAAGGACGGAGGTCACACAATTACTGGTGCAAGACCAGAATGGCTTTATCCTCGGTAGGAATACCAGCCTTAACTTGCGACGTCTCTTCCAATTACTTGATTGGGCATGCACAACGGGAGAACCGGCATGGATAGCATCACTGGATATGGAGAAGACATTTGATACAATGGGATGGGAGTATCTGGGCATGGTGCTGACACGGGCTGGAATCGGTTCAAGGTTCTTGAAATGGATTAGATTATTATATAGTGCACCACAGGCCAGTGTAAAGACTGGTCACATGATTTCGGACCCATTCCGCATCAAGCGCGGCACCTGATAATGTTAATGTTGTAGACTTGTAAAGCGCACAGCTACCCCAGCAACGGGGCGTTCCCGGCGCTGTAGACCGCTGGGGAACCCGTCCTGGCTATCCCTGTGAGATGGTCCCTTTCTGGGTATCTCCAAGGTGAAACCAGGCATCCCCGGCATCTGTGGGGGGGCCGTTGTAGAGATGAGGCAAGCTTAATGCCCAGAGTTGCCGAGTGTGTTCCTGGTTAGAGTAGGTACCGAGGCGAGAATTATCGAGTCCGTTTTTTTGACCCTGGTCCATGACCCTGCCGCGTCGGGAATTGAACCCTGGTCTCTGGCCGATTCTCTGCTTACGGATCTGCCGCCTCTAACTAGTGAGCCACACCTCTCTAAGGGTGCCCCTTATCCCCTATTATATTCACCTTAGCGATGGAAGCTCTAGCATGCGCACTGCGCAATCGCGCAGTGGACGGGGTATTAAAGTGCATAATCATTGGCATATTATCTCTTTATATGCAGATGACGCCCTGGTTTATCTTCAAGGCCAGCAAATAGTAGTAGCTGACTCGATGGCACTATTGGAATCTTTTGGACGAGCCTCTGGCCTCAAAGTAAACTGGGGGAAGTCCCTTCTGTTCCCGATGATTCCTCAATCGTCTGAGCAGCGGGCGGCTTTGTAACAGGCACCTCTCACCTTGACATATGACTCCTTTAAATATCTAGGGGTTAAAATATGCCACTCACAAGCGGACGTAATAGTAGGCAACGTGTGAAAGGCTATCTCTAGTGATTGCTTCTCCATGACATTCTGGAAGGAACTGCCTCTCTCTCCAATGGGATGCATAGCCATATCCAAAATGCTCCAACTACTACGCTTTTATATTACTGTGCGGCTTTGTCATTCCCATTGCCGAACAAAATGTTCCGGGAGCTGAAATCAATCCTAACATCCTTTATCTGGGGTAAGTCCACAGCCCGAGTCACCCTCATGAAACTTTATGCCACAATCACAGAGGGGGAACTAAGAATGCTAATTACAAGAAATACTATGCAGCAGCACAGCTACAATGGCCTGTGAGGTGGCTGGTAAACCATACTATCTCTGAGCTGGGGCAATGGGCACCATATAATACTTAGTCGACAGTTCTGTGGTGGCTGTGCGGATTGAATGCAACAATCCCAAAACACCCTAACAACATACTAATGTCCACAGCACGCAGTTGTTGGATTCGATATGTACAGACTATGTACTCACCCCGCCATATGCCCTAGACCAACCTATAGGGGTAATTCCCAACTCAAAAGCTGGAATCCGCTGCCCGGAAATGGCGGAACGGATCTCTGCTGGATTTACGACTTAATGGGACTTTTTAACCGAATCTGCACTTCGTGAAATTACAACACTTATAGATGACTATGGAATATCACCCGGTTCATTCTTACTATACGCATCACTACAAGAACAAGTACTCCAAACGTCGGGGGGCCAGGCAGGTCTAAATGAAAACCTCTGACATACTCCAAACGCTGCTAACACTGTATGGGTAGAAGAGCAATAACTATGCAATAAAGTTTGCTCAAACCAGATACCGAGACCCTCATTGCCCCACTAAGGGGCTGCTGGGATACAGCACTCGAGACCACACTAACAGATAAACAATGGACACAGGCCCTGTCCTACCTCAAAATAATATCAATTAATGCCTGTATTAAATACACACAATTCAAGTATCTACATCATACTTATTTGACTCCATACAGACTAGCGAGGATGTATGAGGGCTCCCATGACATCTGCCCCCGCTGCCAAAGCACCAAAGCCACGTTCCTTCACATGGTGTGGAACTGCCCGAGCATAAAAACATACTGGAACCAGGAGACAATCATTTTAGCGGAAGCCACCGAGACTTCAGTGACAACACAAACACTGCACTTCCTGTTGGGAATAACCAAACATACCACCGGGCGGAAAAACGTGATTACATTCTTGGATCTGGCACTTGGCTTGGCCAAACGCAAAATCGCCATGTCATGGAAATCAAGCCTACCCCCCACGCACACTCATATGGCTTGCAGATCTCAAGAAAGCACTGATTTCTGAGCACCTACAGCTACAGGATGCCACACACACACACCCTATAAACCCTAACCCTCCAGAATGACAGAAAGTACTTTAACATATGTAGAATCGAAACTCCACCAAAATGACAGAAACAACATTCCTATACAGAATTGATCCCACGGCAATGCCTCGTTACAAACTTTTCCACTAGATGGACCCTAGCAGGGGTAGCTGCGCTCAGATGCTCTGTCACTCCAGGCTCGCACCTTCTCTTCCAAGCATAACAATAGTTGTACCATACCACGTAAACAGCATTCCTTCACTGATAAAGCTAAATTATTGATACATTTTTCTTTGCCCACAAACACTACGCTCACTGTCAGGAAACCCACCACACATCACACCATCAGGTATCACAAATTTAACGGTAACTAGATCACACGGTTCGAGCAACAAATTCATAGAGATTATATCGTCAATAAGCAAAGTTGGTTTTAGTTTGTGATGCTCGCATTCTTTAACAGCGGTACAACAGAATGATAAACCAATGTTAACATCTGCATTTATACTAAAAAAATGAAAAAAAAACTTGACGGACACAGTAATTATCCTAGATCTAATGTCCCTGCCCCAATTGTGATGTGGTATCATGTGGGACAAAGTAATGATCACATCTGAGAAGGCCCGATATAGGCAAGCAAACTCCCTCAAGATGGCTTCCCTGAGTGTGTTGAGGCCTACTTTCACCGAGTCATTACTGCCCAGGTGCACGATGACAAGATCTGGGAACTGGAGTCCCAAACGACCTCTGGTCTCTTCCAGAAGTTGTTGAAAGAGCAAATTTCAGAGACCTCCCGCTCCACACCACCTGAAGGAACTCTCTTTCAGCTGGTTCAGCTTAGGCATACATAGCACTTGCGACCTGTACGCTGCCCTCCACATGAATGAATGGCCTCTGCCACAAAAGTTGCAGCACCAATTATGAAGGAATGCAAAGAGTAACCCATGGTATCCACCCCATGGCCTTAAGGGCGCATGTCAATAGTGGTATGAACTGATGACAAGGAAGCCAATTCCCATTTGAATGTAGAAATAGCGCTGAAGTACTGGAGTTGGGGCTGATAGAGTAAGTCTCCATGTGGGACACCAGGCAGATAGAAGAACCCCAGGTGGCTCTGAGGTCTATGCAGGTCCCTTTCCCCTCCTGATTTGTCTTGGATCTCCTCAGCCGAATGGACAGCCTGTCCTGGACTAACTGGAAATCTGCCCTCTGTAAAACCCCTGCACAGTCTGACTTAGACGACCCCACTAGCTTGTTCACTCGGAAGGCACCATAGAATGGCACTGCAAATGCAACTGAGAACAATGTAACTTTGTAAGATGAGCTGCACATCTTGTGTAGGTTGTCTAAAATGACTCCCAGCATTTGCGCATTAAGAGGTCTTCGATGTGTGCTTCATTATTGAGGCCGCCACTAGATCCGGTAGGGCAGAACTCCAATATTCTACAGTTATTGCGGGAACTCTGTCATCTTCTCTGCCAACTGCAGGTGAAAAATCAGAAATTCCTGCAACTTGGAGCAAGATAAGGCATCAGCAGAGTTATTGTGAATCACAGGCACATGTTTTGCTCTAAATAAAATATTCAATTTCAGGCACAGCAAGACTAAATCCTTCAGCACCCTCAAGACCAGCTTGCAAGAAGCCCCATGCCTATTACTAGCCTCGACCACTGCCATGTTGTCAGACCAGAAAACAGCACTTCTTTTCTTGAACGCCTCTTCCCATCTGGTCACTGCCACTACAATGGGAAACAATTCCAAGAAAGCCACATACCTTGTGACTCCATTATCATGCCAGGAGGAGGGCCAGTCCCCCCTGCACCACTCTGCCCCCAGTATAGTCCCAAAGCAAATGCTGCCAGCTGAATCAGTGAACAGACCAAGAGTCTGATTAGAGATCTGCCATGTAGGGCAAACGACTCAGCCATTGAATTGTTTAAAACAACTGTGTCAGATACTCAAATGGGCCTTCACCTTATCCTGGAGCCATGTGTGAGGGTGCTTGTGTGTGAGCCCGGTCATTGATCTGGCAATTGATCTTGAAAAGGGACGGGGCATGAGGATGAACCTTAGGGCGAAATTTATCTGACCAACTAACACCTAAAGCTGATGCAGAGTTACCGTCTTTAGTCCTAAAATCACATCAGTAGACTGACAGAAGGTGTGTTCCTTGTCTGGGGTGGGAGGGGGCATTCTCCTGGCACTGTATCCATTTCAATGACTAGAAATGTGATACATGTGAAGGGGCCAACAGTTTTGTCAGGCTCCAGGGGGACGGCAAGGTACCTCAATAAGTATGTCAGGTCCTCTGGAGCCCGAGTGCCTCCCCCTGAACTGGGCGGGCCCATGACCAGAAAATCATCCAAATAGTTAATGACATACTGGTGCCCATTTTTTTGTGTGAATATCCATTGCAGTAGTGAGCTGAACAGTTCGAAATAGGGGCAGGAAACCATACACCTGATTGGCATGTCCTTGAAATAATAGTAGTAGTCCCAGGATTGGAATTCGAACAGATAGTAATCATCTAGATCAGGGGTACTCACAAACTTTCTCTCGGGGGCCAAATTTACAGTGTGGTTTCTGGCTGAGGGCCGCACCGGTGGGGGCGGGGCCAGTGGGGGAGGGGGCGGGGCTAGACCAAAAAAAAAAATATGACCATGAGGTTGAGCACAGGCCACTGCAGCGGACGCCTTTGTCCACTGAGCCACCAGACCAGGCATTCACACATTATCTATCCATCTATCTATCTGTCTATCTATCTATCTATCTATCTATCTATCTATCTATCTATCTATCTATCTATCTATCTATCTATCTATCTATCTATCTATCTATCGCTCTGTCTCCCTCCCTCTCTCTGTCTCCCTCCCTCCCTCTGTCTCCCTCCCTCTCTCTCTCCTTCTCTCTATCACTCTCCCTCTCTCTCTCCGTCTCCCTCCCTCTCTCTATCTCTCTCTCTCCCTCTGTCTCCATCACTCTGTTTGTCTCCCTTTCTCTCTGTCTCCCTCCCACTCTGTCTCACTCACTCTGTCTCACTCACTCTGTCTCACTGACTCTGTGTCTCCCTCTCTCTCTGTCTCCCTACCTCCCTCTCCCTCCCTCTCCCTCTCTGTCTCCCTCTCACTCCGTCTCCCTCCCTCTGTTTATGTAACGTGCATATCAAGTGGAAACAGGAATGCGTTCTCCTGCATATGATTAGTCTTTCCAAGTTGCCAAAGTCAAAAATTATAACATTCCATCAAGAAAGATGAGACCTGCCTCTGTTGTAAACACGTTATGAAATATTCCTGGGTTACCTAACTGCAGTCACTGAGCAATCTCTCCTGCTCTCTGATTTTCTATCTGAACCAAAACGTCTGCAGTGTTTTCACAGATGTAGGGTCCACAGTACGGCTTCTTCAGCCCCGCCCTTCTGGTGTGTTTTGACCCACCCCCTCCCGCTCTCCGTTGGGTTTTCAACCCCCCCAGGCCCCTCCGCACTCCGTTGCCTTTTCAAACCACCCTTCCATTTCAACGTCAGAATCCCGGCGTGACGCAGTGCTTAGAAGCCTCTGACGGATGTTGCATAAAGCACTCAAAGTCACTCATTCACCCGGCATCACCCGTTGTTGGCTGAGTGCATCCCTGCCCTTTTTGTAGCACTATTAGTGGACCTCACACAGTCTTGTGTCGTAGGCAGAGGCTGCAGACTCTTCTGTCAGCAGGCACCTACGCAGCCGGTGCACGAACCTCTAAACAAGAGACGCGAGGCTGTAGACCAGGGGTACTCACAAACTTTCTCGCACACAGCCGCCGCACCCAAGTACTTCACGGGTCTTTTAAAGACCATTCACTTGTTTATGAGGTTTTTTTGTATTTCACCTCTTCTTAGTGCCCCTGCATCTCCACTCAATCAGAGTGGAGATGCAGGGGCGCTAAGAAGAGGTGAAGTACAACAAAGCCTCATTAACAAGTGAATGTTATTTAAAAGAACCGCCCGGCCCCCAAAGGCATATGATGTCGGCAAGGTCCGCGGGCCGCCAAGGAAGGCTTGCCGGGCCGCTGGCGGCCCGCGGGCCATACTATGAGTACCCCTGATCTAGATGTACTGGGAAGAGCCTAAAGGTGGATTCATTATCAGTATTCACAAATAATGCACTTGGGCCTCAACTTCAAGTCTTGCAGCTCTTGACCAAGTTTGTGAGGCTCAATGAAGGGACAGCCTTTCCCATCATGGTCCAGAACTGCAAAGCTCATGGAAGGTCGCTTCCTCCCCTGAACCTCACAGCACTGGGCCATGGCTGGGAGTCCTTGAGGACAAGAATCAATACCTAACTTCTAAAGTTAAGAACAGGTTCCATCCTCACACAGATATCCCTAGAGTTCCCTCCCCAGTATGGAAGCCAACTTTCCATTATTATATAGCAGGACACTTACAGTGCTTGCGGTTTTACCAAGATTATGTTTATCTGGAGGTTACAAAAATCACTGAGCAGTGATTAAGCTCACAACCTATGCTTATTTTTTTGGGGGGGGGTTTATATAGCATGAACTCAGCCGGAGGTAATGAACCGCTTTACATGAGCTCCAATTACATTAAACAAGGACACATTCATTTTTGGTAGACATGGGGAGATTATGTAATTTTCCCAGGATCACAAGATTTTGAGCCAACGCCGAGACTCGAAACCTGGTTTCCCAGTTTTCAAGTCGGCAGCTCTGGCCGTTTGACCACATCCTCTCCATTATCTTATGAAAAGTATAACGTCAAACAAAGCACACTTAAAGAACAGTCCTAGCATGCGCCTTTAATAAATGATACTCCCCCCATCAATTTTTGGTCTTGCCTAGGCAGCGCATGTGCTATCTCTTTGAGGCATGCTGTATCTACTATTTAGACTTTGGGCACACCCCTCGCTTTTCATTGGTTCCTTTCTGTGCCTTTCTAAATCTGGTTCTTTTGTGTGGTGAATCGGTCACATTTGTCCCTCCTTTTGTGGTTTGGCTCACTCCCATGGTGACTGGCCCTCTCATATGTCTTATCACTCCATGGGGCATTTATGTTACTTTCGTCTGACTATTTTCTTAGTTTGCCTCTGGATTTTGGTTTGTTGATATTTAGGGGTGGCGAAACAACTGGCCGACTTCATTTCTGCCTTGCCATCCCCTACACCATTGCCCCTGCCCCACCGCACTTCTGACTCCATCACTGCTGCTGTCAGTGCGGTGCGGCGGCATCTTCCTGCTCCCATTCATCATCCCCCACATACCACCAACGTGTTACATGTTGGCAGCCATGTCTGCCTGAGGCTCCGGGAGTATGAGAGGCCGTGGGAGGGACTGTATGTGGGAAGGGGATGAAGGGTGCTGCATCCCAATTTCCTTCGGGTACAGACAGGGCCGCTTTCTCTTTTCCTTTCTCTTTGTACTTTTTAATTTTATAGAACCCTTTAGGGCTTTTGCCAAACATGATGTCATTGGGGCTTAGGCAATTTCCAGAAATAAGTCTCACCAAGAGTGCTTCGAGATAAGAAAGTTATGCAGGCCCCCTGCCATCCAATGAGCATCAGCATTCCGCCGGCGGTAGCAGTGAGTTAGCAACTGTGTCAACAAAAATGTGCAGCACATTTTCTCTGTGTAGGAAGAAGGCAGGTAGCTTTATGTACATGTTGCTACTCGTCAGTACCAAGAACCTGTAAAGCTGCAGTAGCCAGTGCTGTATAAACTCAGGATGTTAAATATAAATATTAAAACACCTAATTTACACTATGGTGGTGGACGAGTGGGCCATGGTCCTTGGCCAGACCAGCTGTGGATCTCCTAAGTAGTAAGAATAAGGCACCTACTACTTGCTCATGAATGAAACCTTATTGAAGCACCTACTGCTAATAAAATGTAATCCCTACGGAGAACAGAGGTTGCCTGTGCCGTAATCCTCTTCTGGGATGCAAGCTGAGGCTACAAGATGTCATGTTCCCTCCCCTGCCTCTGCTATCACCAGAGGCTAACGCTTCTTAAGTGCTTCCCTACCCTGTGTGACCTGTCCAGGGAAAATACCATGACCGAGCCATGTTTTCCATTGTTCCTCAGGGGCACATAATCCTTCTCATCCCTGCCCTCTCCACGTGGGTGTCCACTGGGATTTGCATGCTGAGTATGGCAGTGTGGCTCTGCAGGGAGATCTCTGCGATGCTCCCCGGCCATGGTGCCCTTTGTTTTAAATGTCCCCTGTCTTTCCCCCGCTTTACCTGCATCCCATCCCCTTTTTAATTTTCCTCTCCCATACTGGCCGCAGCACTCCAGTGGGCAGCTTTAGTCACGTGACTTCCAGCTACGCTGTCACATGGCCATGAGTGGCTCCTGGTTCTCGTGGGCACCTGTCACATCCCCAGCTCCCACGGCTTGTGCAGGTCCAGCACGCACTAAACAGCAGCCAGCAATGTGGATGCATAGTGCAGAAAGCCAGCAGATTCTCCATCATTGTGGCTTCACATTCATGAGTGCCTGATTCTATCTGCTTCTGAAAGGGTAAAGAACACAAATGAAAGACAACTTGTCACATGGCCGATGGGGACATTGTCGATGTTGGTAAGTTAGAATGAGCCCGGCAACTATGATGCTGCTTTTGCGCACGTTACTACATGGCTTTATTTTTGCAACAGTCGTTTATGCCTTTCACATGAGAACCGTCTGCTTTGTTCGTTCTCTGTCTGTTCCTGGAGTTTAGTCTGAACACTGTGAGCAAGGTTGATAAACAATGCCCCTTGTTATTCTGTTCTGGTCAGTCCGTAGCACCTAGACAAAACATGCTAACACAACTGCTGCTGGAAACTAGTGCTTTGATATTATGGGGATGCATGTTTAGGAGACACACACTTGGAGAGGGAGCTTTCCAGAGAGAAGAAGCATGCGGTTCCTATATATCATCTAGTCGCTAAGGTATGGGGTCTGCTGACAAATCCCAGAGATCTTCTATTACATAATAATAATTCTTCTAGCCAAAGGGTGGGTGGTTAGGCCTTTTAGTCCTTTATCCACTGTAGTTATATGATTACATCTCCCTTTATGATATATGGCCTTGCTGCAATGCTATCTGTATTGATATTATGCATTTAGTTGCTGGTTGTGGCTCGTATACTGCGTTTTAGAGCACGGTAGTTGAAATAAACATTTTAAACTATATTCCTGTTTCAGTCAGTTCTTATTGTAGACAGGTTCGAGAGTGTGAGCGAAAAGATGTGTCTTGTTACAGTGATACCTGAGAGATCCGGGAGTGTTTTGTTCTGTGGTGTCTAATCATTTTCTTCTTCATTAATGTGTGTAGGAGAGCAAGTGAGACACTATACTTAGTCGGTCCTGGGTTTGTGGGCACTAAGGTGGTGGGAAGGCTTAGCCCCTATACACTGAGGTCATATTTTCCTGCTCATAGTTCTGTGTATGTGCAGAATCCCTGCAACAAACCCAGCAAAAGCATGTACAGCGAGAAAAACAATCTTTGCAGGAAAGTTCTTGCGCCACAACCTTTTTTGTAATATTTTCCAGCCGTAGGCAAAGTATTGTAAAGTTGGCAACATTCAAGATGTTATCAGACTTTGGCCATTTCGCAAGCATTTGACTGTAAATGTTTAATTTCTCCCACCCATGTATGGAGCCAGGTGTGTTTATTTATTTCTTTATTTATTTTAAAAGTTTTGTATTGCGCAAACATTCTTGTGTTCCTTCCATATGCTTCAGGCCAAAGACCAAATATCTTCAGGTTTCCTTCTGAAATTCATGGCGAGCTAGCATACGAGATTGAGGCCTTGGAGGCTTTCTGTTTTGACTGTGCGTTCTCTATGGAGGATTTGTTTTGAAAGGGTTACTTCATGTTACTTGCAGACCTTGATAATCTTGCTTAAAGAATATTCAGTTTGGAGTTGATTTACATCTCAAGTCTTTCATAATCGCACCAAATCAATACTGCTAGCAGACAATTTGTGAACATTCAGTTGTTGTTGTTCTTAGGCGGCAAAATTTGCATTTCATTAATTTTCAACAAGTCATTTGACCTGGTTTCTGATGATTTCTACTGGGCAATGCAAGATCCTCATTTTGTTATTCCTGTGAGGGAAGTACAAGTCGTGTGCAGACTAATTTGTAAACTGTAGGATAATAGAGGGGACCTCAGTTATTATGCTCATTTTCCCCACTGACCACATTGTGTGAACGTGGGCAAGCAAGTTTATCTCATTATGCCCATGTTCCTTTTCATGCAAACATTAGCAGCTATTAGAGACAGGTTAAGAACTAGTACTAAGGACTGTATAAAAACTCTGTATACATGTGCATCACGGAGCAGATGTTTAAAAGTTCCATCTAACTATGGATATTTTTATTTGATGTTTCCTGCTCCTGTCCACATACAGTGTTTTATATTTAGGCAGGTTGTGATAGATTAGTGGCATAGGTACTATGACTGTCCATTGGCTGGTGATTCCTGTAGTCTATGTTCTGCCATGCCGTCAGTGGTTTTCTAGTGCCAGTTAGTTCCTGAAGTTTGCAGCCTAGTCATAGGTGAGCCCTGAACTCTGTGTCCCGCTGTTAGTGACTGGTCAGTGGTAGGTGTGTTATCACTTCACATGCGCCTAAGAGAAAAAAATATCAGGCAGTACTTTGTTCAGCCCTCCCATGCAGGAGATATGCATGAACTGTAAGAATGCAATTTGTATCTGTGTGTTTGGGTAATTACACAAATAATGATTTAAATGGCACTCACAAATTAATTTCTCTTCTTTGTCTTACACTTGCTTACTTATTGCTCATCCATGTCTCATCTGCTCTTCTCTCGATCCCTTCTTGTGTTTCCCTCTCTTTCTCTCTCTATGCCTCTCTTTCCTTCCTCGTCCTGCCTCTTATTTTCCTCTGCTCTCTCTCTCTCTAATTCATATCCCTCTTTCTCTTCCTAGTTTCATCTTCCCTCTTTCTGCCTTCCTACCAATCTCTCTCCTTTGTCTTCCTTCTCTCGTCTTCCTCAATTCCTTTCTGCTTCTTGTCATCTGTTTCTCTTCATCTTATTTATTCTCTCTTGCGCACTCTCTTCTTTTTTCTCTTTCTCCTGTCTCCTTCCTCTGCTCTCCTATTCCGTCATATCTCTCTCTTTCTGCCTCTCTAATGCTCTCATTTATTTCCCTTCCTCTCTTTCTTGCCCTCGGTCTTCTAACTCTTTCTATAGATTTCTTTCATTTTGCTAATATCTATCTGTCCCCCCCTCTTAACGTTCACTCTTTCATATCTTCCATCTTTCTTATCTAGTCTTTCACTTTTTATTTGTAACATTACCTAACCTTTTAGTTCTCAAGCATTGTCTTTTTTTCTTTGATGAACATTAGTTCACATTTTGTTTTTCAGTCAGTTTTCACTTTCTCTTCTTTACTCCTTTGCTTTTTCTCCCTAGATTTCGTGTATTTTCCTCTCATTTCCCCTTTCCTGTATATTTATATTTCACCCTTTTGCACTTCATCTGATGCACTTTCCCTTCTTCCTCTTTCTCTCCATGTCTCTCTGTCCAATCTTCCTGTCAGCATTTCCCCTCTTCCCTTTTTCTTTTCGTCTTTGCTCTCTTTGTTAGGTCGAGCATAAGACAACGCATGCGCTGTCTGCAAGACCTGTTGTATCCTATTCTATGACTTGTGGCACACCCAGCAATTCTTATTGGCTGTTGTTTGTGTAAATCAGAAATGCAGCTTTGTTATCGCTGCATTTCAGTAACAGTTCCTCCTTTGTGTGCTTTGCTTCTAGCAATTTAACTTAGAGAGCATTTTGTATGGCCATCACACTGTATAGCGTGTGATGGAGCTCATCCCTTTTCAGATGAAGGAGCAAATTGTGTATCCAGTGATCTTTTGTCCACGCTTGCTAAGCGCTCCTAATGGCTGCCTTTCCTTTTGTTCAGCCGGCCGCATAATTTGTTTTAAATTAGGCCACCACAGGAACCCACCTTGGAGCTTCAAAGTCAGCTGATCTCACCCTCTCAATTCGAGTTGAGCCATCCTCCACCTCCACCCTCCGAGCATGAATGCTGCGTTTCCCTCAACCCACTCTTTCCCTATGCATGGAGTGAGGCACCATCAATCAATCAATCAATCAATCAATCATAATACTTGTATAGCGCGCTACTCACCCGGAAGGGTCTCAAGGTGCTTGGGGGAAGGGGGTCCGCTACTGCTCGAACAGCCAGGTCTTGAGTTGTCTCCTGAAGGCGAGGTGGTCCTGGGTCAGCCGAAGGTGGATGGGCAGGGAGTTCCATGTCTTGGCCGCCAGGTAGGAGAAGGACCGGCCTCCGGCGGTGGCTCTTCGGATGCGTGGTACGGCGGCGAGGGCGAGGCTAGTAGATCGTAGCTGGCGGGTGGACGTGTAGAAGGTCAGGCGGTCGTTGAGGTACTTGGGGCCCAGGTCGTGGAGAGACTTGTGTGTGTGGGTGAGGAGCCTGAACGTGATCCTCTTGTTGACGGGGAGCCAGTGCAGGTCCCTCAGGTGGCTGGAGATGTGGCTGCGTCGGGGGATGTCCAGGATGAGTCGGGCGGAGGTGTTCTGGATTCGTTGGAGTCTTTTCTGTAGCTTGGCTGTGGTCCCGGCGTAGAGGGTGTTTCCGTAGTCCAGACGGGTGGTGACGAGGGCCTGGGTGACCGTCTTCCTGGTTTCGGTCGGGATCCATCGGAAGATCTTGCGAAGCATGCGAAGGGTGTGAAAGCATGATGAGGAGACTGCGTTGACTTGTCTGGTCATCGAGAGGGAGGAGTCCAGGATGAAGCCCAGGTTGCGTGCGTGGTCTGTTGGCTTGGGAGCGGTGCCCAGGGCTGGGGGCCACCAGGATTCGTCCCATGCGAAGGGCGATGGTCCCAGGATGAGGACTTCCGTCTTGTCTGAGTTCAGTTTCAGGTGGCTGTTCTTCATCCATTCGGCGACGTCTTTCATCCCTTCGTGTAGGCTGGTTCTGGCGGTGTTGGGGTCTCTGGTGAGGGAGAGGATCAGCTGGGTGTCGTCGGCGTAGGAGATGATGTTGAGGTTGTGTTGGCGTGCGATGGCAGCAAGGGGTCTCATGTAGACGTTGAAGAGGGTGGGGCTGAGTGACGATCCTTGCGGGACACCGCAGATGACTTCGGCGGCCTCAGAACGAAACGGGGGGAGGCGGACTCTCTGTGTTCTTCCGGCGAGGAACGAGATGATCCACTCCAGTGCCTTCTCTTGGATGCCGGTGTTGCTGAGGCGTTGGATGAGGGTGTGGTGGCAGACAGTGTCGAATGCTGCAGAGAGGTCCAGGAGGATGAGTGCCACTGTTTCTCCGTTGTCAAGCAGGGCTCGGATGTCGTCGGTGGCTGCGATGAGGGCGTTCTCAGTGCTGTGGTTGGCTCTGAAACCGGACTGCGTGGGGTCGAGGGAGCCGTTCGTCTCGAGGAAGGTGGCAAGCTGTCTGTTGACGATCCTCTCGATGACTTTGGCAGGAAAAGGAAGGAGCGAGATGGGGCGGAAGTTTTTGAGGTCGGTGGGGTCCGCAGTAGGTTTCTTCAGTAGTGCGCTGAGCTCGGCATGCTTCCAGCTCTCCGGGAAGGTGGCGGTGTTGAAGGAGGTGTTGATGACGTCTCAGAGTTGGGGTGCGATGGTGGAGTCGGCCTTGTTGAAGACGTGGTGGGGGCATGGATTGGTTGGAGATCCGGAGTGGATGGTGTTCATCGTGCGGGCTGTGTCTTCGGTGGTTACCGTGGTCCAGGTGCGGAGGGTGGCGGTGGGGTGCGTTGGTTCGATGGTTGGGTGCGTGGATGGTGCGCCGAAGCTGTTGTGGATGTTGGCAATCTTGCGGTGGAAGTACGAGGCGAGGGAGTCGCAGAGATCCTGTGAGGGAGTGATGTCGTTGTTGCCGGTGCTGGGGTTGGAGAACTCCTTGACGATGTTGAAGAGTTCCTTGCTGTCGTGGGCGTTGTTGTCCAGTCGTTCCTTCAGTGATTTCTTCTTGGGGGTGCGGATGAGCTGGTGGTGCTTGCGGGTGGTGTGTTTGAGGGCGGTCATGTTGTCAGCGGTCTGGTCGAGGAGCCAGGCTTTCTCGAGGGTGCGGCAGGTCTTCTTGGAGTCCTTGAGTTCGTCGGTGAACCAGGGGGCCTTCTTGCTTCTGGGTCTGTTGGGAGGGTTCTTCAGCGGTGCGAGGTCATCGGCGCAGGCGGTCAACCACTGCGTGAAGTTGCGGGCTGCTTCGTTGGGGTCCGTTGTTCTGGCAGGTGGGTTCTGGCTGAGGGAAGTGGTGAGCCGGTCGGCAGTGATCTTGCTCCAGCTTCTGTGAGGCACCTGTTGCGGGTGGTGGTGGGTTGTGTTTTTTCAGAAGCTGAAGTGGATGCAGCTGTGGTCGGTCCAGTGGAGTCCGGTGGAGTAGCTGAAGGTGATGTGCTTGCTGGATGAGAAGACGGGATCAAGCGTGTGGCCGGCGTAGTCGGTGGGGCTGTTGACCAGTTGCTTGAGTCCGAGGTTGGCCAGGTTGGCCAGCAGGGCGGTGGTGTTGCGGTCCTTGTTGTTCTCCAGGTGGAAGTTGAGGTCCCCGAGGAGGATGTAGTCGGTGGAGGGGAGCGCGTGTGGGCTGATGAAGTCCTGTTGGTTGTGTGCATGGAGTGAAGCACTATCCATATTGTTATCTGGAAGAGGGGGAACATTTAGGCCTTTTCTATGGCATTACTGACTGGCTTGCAATGGTGACACATCCCCATTACAAGCCGGTCAGTAATTGTAGAAAAGGGCCTAAATGTTCCTCCTCTTCCAGATAACAACATGGATAGTGCTTCACTCCATGCACACAACCAACAGGATTTGGTAAACAAGAGAAATATGCAATAAAACATTTAGCAATTTTTGGTTTACAAATCTTGAGTCTTCCACCTAAATCGGGAGTGTTGCCATTGATGCTGTAGTGAGTTAAAGCACTCATAACAGATGCCCTGCATTCCCCGCCACTCCATCACTTGTCTCCGCATCCCCTTGCTTCCTCTCGCTAACATTTACGTATGCCTTAGCTCCTCGCTCCCATGTTTTTCCATCCCTCAACCATCCCAATCCTATTTGCAGGCATGTACACCCTCACTGGGAGCGAGGGGGGAGCAGACCACAAACCAAGGAATTGTATGTAAAAGTCTGCTTTATTGAAACAGGTGCACATAACATAACTCATCCCTGGCAACTGCCTTACAAAACTAAAAACCTCACTAATACATCCACATTCCTGACCCCGCCCCTAAGATTCCCCTGAACCCGCCCTCACCCTGACATTACAATTTACACGACAATACAAAGCATTGCATTAAAATATAGCCTCTTTAATTCTACACTTCACTTAACCAACCTCCCCTGCCTGCCCCTTTACAACAGTAAATTTGCCAACTTGTCTAACTGAACTTAAAATAACCTACCTACCCTTTCCCTGTCGATAACCTCAACTGCAACAATGACCAAAAACTTTTGCCAACCCTGGTAAACTTTCAATAACCCCCGCACTGCACCTGTTCCAAGTGACAATACATAGCTATCCCTTGCTCACCTGTTCCAACAGAAGCAAGCCAAAACCAAAATCTGGGAGGGAGGGGGGAGCAGACCACAAACCAAGGAATTATGTGTAAAATGGCTCTTTATTGAAACAGGTGCACATAACATAACTCATCCCTGGCAACTGCCTTACAAAACTAAAAACTCACTAATACATCAACATTCCTGACCCCGCCCCTAAGATTCCCCTGAACCCGCCCCCACTATGACATTACAATTTACACGACAAAACAAAGCATTGCATTAAAATATAACCCCTTTAATTCTACACTTCACTTAACCAACCTCCCCTGCCTGCCTCTTTACAACAGTAAATCTGCCAACTTGTCTAACTGAACTTAAAATAACCTGCCTACCCTTTCCCTGTCGATAACCCCAACTTCAACAATAATCAAAAACTTCTGCCAACCCTGGCAAACTTGGCCACCCAGAAAGTGGGCGGAGAGAATCTACCCCCACCTTTCTGCCCCCCAAAACTGCTAGCTACGGTATGCACTATGAGGAATGCTTATAGACGTTCAAACACCTGGACAAAACCTCCCTAATCTCCAACAAAAAGAGATCCATGCCCATCCTGGGCAAATGCACCCAGTCATTCCAAAAAAACTCCACTGAGTCAAAACGAATGTCCCTATGACTCACCTTCCCAAAACACAAGCTTCTACAAAAACGTGACATTTCAGTGTTCACCTTTCGCCTAGTTTTGTCAATAGCACTAGGGTGCAAAGCGCCCCTCCACACCCTACAAGGCACAAATTCAATCCATAGCACATGACAACCTGCCCACTGTTCTTTCAACAAGGACAAATGATTCTTCATTGCCCTCATCAAAACAACCCCTTTTACTCAGCACAAGTCATTTTCACTTAGATAAATCAACAAGACATCCGGGCACCGATCACCTACCATCCATCTGTTCAAACAAGGGATCAACTCCTTCCAAAGCATACCCCATTTACCCTTCCATATAACCTTAAACAAGTGGTCATTAAAACCCAAATGTGCACCAAAATAACTTCGGCAAGCCTGAACATGCGCCCATTTGACAAAGGAGTGCCCCACTATCCAGATGGTCAATTCTTCCGCCTGGGGACCGGGCACAGAACCTGAAATGAGAAAAGGTAGAATGAGACTCACAAAAGGGGAGGTGATGCTTGCGCCTCCCCCACATCCCGTCTGACATAGCGCCGAAAACAGAGGACCAGCGCCCCAGCTGCATGATGTCTTCCTGGGTTCAACCCCTGTTGCCCGCTTCCGTTGCTGCCCCAATCTGAAAAGAATGAGTCCCATAAAGCACCCCGTCCAAACCAATGCGTCATAAAGCCTTCCTCAACACCATATGCAGCTGATAGTCCGTCACCCTATGCCAATTTTCGTATTGAAACACCGCCTCCTCCCCAGATTCTCCTGACAAAGACCACCAGCGTCGAGCCCACCGAAGAGGACACGTCGCCCGAGGCACTGCTGCCTCCAACTTGACCCCTCTTCCCTGCCCCCTTTGGTCTGTTTTGGATCTAGCCAACCAAATTTGTAAACCCGACTCCAGGGGAGTCACATCTTGCCAAAGTAACCCCCCGTCCTTACCGCCCAGAAGTTCAGACATCCAGAAAGCCCCAAAAAACATCCACACCATAAGTGTAGAAAACAAACAGGTCTGAAACTCATCTCTGCAGACTGCCAGTAGAATTTCGATCAATCACCTTGGCTAACATCTGTCAGGAAAGAGGTCTCCATGAAAACCGACCCCCAGTTTGCTCCCTAACCCACCCCTTGAGCATCCTCCTCCCCAGTTCCCCTGCTGACGGTGGGTAATCCCATAGCATTTTATCCATGAAAGCAATGCCCGCCAATTTTGCGGCATTGTTACCGTCGATAAACCTCTCTCAATGAGATCGAGAATAAACTGAATGACATCTTCCGACTGCCGCCAGACCTCCATGCGCCACTGCGCACCTGATGCCAGGAAGTCCCTCCAAGCCAATCTGTAAGATGACCATGTGGCTGCCGACAACGAGCCTACACCCAGTTGAAGCATCCTACGTGGCCTACGTACCACAAATGCGTGGGCATTGGCGTTGGCGTCCTGTCTGCCTACTTGGCCAGTCCATGGAATCTCCCCCACTGTGAACGAGACAAAGCATCAGCTATGTCATTGTCCGCACCAGGGACATGTAATGCCCTGAAAGCAATGTCATGTCTCAGACACCCCAACACGAAAACTCTAAACAACTTCAGAATTTGCTCATCACTGGCGGACTGTCTGTTCACGATCTCAACCACTGCCATGTTGTCAACTCTGAACAAAACTTTCTTGTGGGCCAACTCCTCCCCCCAAAGTGTGATTGCCACCACTAAAGGGAAAAGTTCTGCTGCATCAGAAAAAATGTGTACGTTCCATATGACGTTATCGTCCCTTGCCAATGGCACTCTATTAAAAGACTGCAGAAAAACAGTCCACATCCGCAAATCCTCCTTTACACCTGCTGAAAGGTGCACATGGTGGTGTGGGAGGTGATGTCCTGCTAGTGCACGCCCCAGTCTCCTACAAAAGGTCCTCCCAGCCCGAACCACCCTGCACACAAAATTGAGATGACCTAAGAGTACTTCAATGTCCTTAACCGTGACTTTCTCTTTTGACAGCATTCTTCTTAATGAATCCAACATTTGCTCCTTTTTCTCTGCTGGCAAGCGAGCCCGCATTGCCACTGAATCGATTTCTATACCCAAGAAAGACAGAGCCGAACTGGGTCCTATTGTCTTTTCCGGTGCCAAAGGCACCCAAGTTTGTCCGTTAGCTCTTGGAACGTGTCCAGTGCTGCCTGGAATTTCGTGGAGACCGGTGAACCCACAAAGAAAAAAATCATTCAAATGTTGCGTCACTAGACTGTGACCTGTGCGCCGAGTGAATAACCACTGCAGAAAAGTGCTAAAGCATTCAAACAGTGCGCATGACATAGAGCAACCCATCGGTAGTGACTTGTCCACGTACCATTTCCCCTCGAAATGGATGCCCAGAAGATCCCAATCATCCGGATGGACTGGAAGCAACCGAAATGCTGACTTTATGTCACATTTTGCCATTGTTGCAGTTACGCCCGCGGTCACTACCAGTGACATGGCCACTTCAACTGAAGAGTGAGAGACTGAGGCTGCCTCCTCATCAATAAAATCATTGACTGAAGCCCCCTCTGGCCAAGACAGATGTTGAATCAATCTGTATTGTCCCTCCTCTTTTTTGGGCACAACTCCGATTGGCGAGACAATTAAGTGCTCCCTTGGGCAATCATCAAAGAACCTGGGCTGCTCTCAAGTCCTCATACCCCCGCAGCCCCTTGTCTAACTTCTCTATTCTAACTGGCGTGTGAGCTTTTGGGCCAAGGACCCAGTGGCCCCTTACCCCCTCTGTTGTTTTGAAATTGCTGTGAGTGTCCCGCTGCGTCAGAGGCTGACTGCTGCCACTGCTGTCCATCCTGTTCTTGTCCTCCCCAGCAGTGCACCAATGCATGGCGGCCGCAGCATTTGGAACACTCGTGCCGGAACCTGCAATACTCCCGCGCGCACGGGCCCTTGTTAAAATCCCAGCATGCCCCTCCTGTCCCAGACTGTGTTTTAGCTGTGCCCTCCACCCCTCCCGGGGTGGGCTTTCTCTGAAAGGGCCGGTATACTATCAGTAAGCCACTGGCTGTAAATATGGTTTTCCCCCGTTTCGCTGAACCCATAGTATGCCGCCACAAATCCGTGTCTAGTTCCCACCATTTTGCCTCTGGTTCCAAGGCCATTCTTGCTCTAAACTCTTCATCATATTGTGCCCACGTGTATCCACCTTCCATGATCTGGGCCTTTCTGATCACGTCCATGTATTTAAATAAAGCTACGCAGCGCTCCGGAAACTTTTCACAGTATACACTGGCGTAGATCATAAATGCCGCCGTCCAATTTTCTATGGTCAATGGCCCCTTTGGCCTCTTGGCCAGCTTGTATTCTTCTTCTTTATATCCCTCCTTTGACCTTACCTCTCTGTGTAAAAGCTTTAACATCTCCACATATTCCCCCTTCCAAATGCGCTCTTTGGTCACCAACATTAGATGGGCCCCCAGGGGTTTCGTCACTCCCATATAAGGAAGTTTTTTAATTTTTAACTCTTTACTCTCCGGGCCCTCCTTTTTGTCCCCCCCTTTCGCCCCTCCCCCTCCACTGCATCTGTGTTAGTCCCATTCTCCACCTTAGTACCTCTAGCTTCCCCCATGTCCTGGGTTCCTACCTCAATGTCTATCACATATTTACCTTTTTGCAAGCGCTCTTCCGCCGCCCCCGACCCTCCTCCCCCCGTCCCAACTGACACCATCAAAGGCCTGTCCACTCAAAAAGCCTTACCTGGCTCTAAGGTGGGTGCCTGTACAGTTGCAGTCCACCTTGCCAGTGGCTCTCTCTCTTCTGGAACCTGCAGAGCCCTTCCGGGGTAACCGTGCTCTCTTCGCGGTTTCACCGTTGGTGCCTGCAAAAAACTAGGTAACACGTGAGATTGCCCCTCCTCTCCCTGCACTTCTTCTTCTTGCAACTCCCCTTCCTCAGCGCTCTCTTCATCGTAATCTAAGACTATCGGCTCCTCCACCTGGAGCCAGTCCTGAGACCACTCTTCCCTGCTGGCCCTACCGGACCCCTCATGCCCTCCTTGCAGTGGAGCCGACTGTACATGCCGGTACTCCCCTGAGCATCCAGCCCTTTCCATGTCACTCCGAGACGGCGCGGTGGTCCACCGTGACCTGCCTTTTGTTAGGGCAAGCGAGGTCATTCTGGGCCTTCTTGTGCTAGCCACGCCGGGATACCCGGCCGGTACCGGGTGCGCCGTGCAGGGCTCCACCCTCTCTTCGCCTCGGTGCAAGTGGGCCGCTCCTAGCCCTGCCGAGTTTTGTCCAGGTGTTTGAACGCTGCGAAGCTCCTTGCCCTGCAGCAAAAATATTTGGCATGATGTGCTGGGCCCCTCGCCTCTAACCCCTATGCCTATCCCTCTACCCTGCCCCCCCCCACAATATCGCCCTGTTCTGACCCTCCCTGACCTGACCGTTCAGCCCCGAACTCTCTATGGGCCCACCGGGGGTGGGATCCCCCTGTCCTCTTCCCCGCTCCACTCAAGTATGGCAGCCACCATCGCTGAGGCGGGGCCCAACCCTCGACCCACTCTCCCGCCAGACTTCCCACCCCGGGGGCCACCAACAGCCCCACCCCTGCTGACCACTCCAGCCTGATTCCAGGTTGACCTGCCTGCCGCCGAAGACCCACCCCACGCCATATACACTTTCAATTGTCCCACCCTGTCAAGACCCCGCACCTCCTCATTTCACGCCGCCAAAATGTCCAAACCCTCCCAGGCCTGGCCCCCCCTGCCAGCTCTAACTCACCCAGAATGTCATCCTCGAACCCCGGCCCGCTCCCCCTCTCTACCCCTTCCCAGTCCCCCATCTCCAACTCCCCTGCACTGAAGCCCCCTGCCCCAACCCAAATGACAGGCGGGGCATTGCTGAAAACCCCTTCCAATTCACCCAAAAGAGGGGGCACCCCCAGAGCACCCTCCCTCCCACCCAATTGCACGCCCTGGAACTTTCCCCCAATAAATGAGTCTCCACAGACCCAGCAAGCTGCCCAGTATGGCCCAACAATCCCTCGGCCGAACGGACCCCCAGCGCCCCATAATCTGCCCCCTCACCAAAGGAAGGTTCCCCCTGCAAGCCTGCGGCAGGTAAAACCACCCTATCCCCCTCTCCAGCTTCCAAGACACGCAAATCACCCTCCGATCTGACAGATCCCGCCTCCCGCCCTCCTCGCATCTGACCCGGCCATCGCTCCCAGAGAAACCATCAGCGGGAGCGGGGGTTGACACTGGCTGTCCACCTGAGCGTCACTGAAGGCGGCAGGCCCAGAAGAAACGCGGGACGATTTGCATCCTGTATCTCGGCCAACCCGCCCCCCGCCACTCCTCCTGCACACAGCGGGATCCAAGCCCACCTTTTCAAAACTCCAGGAAGCCACCAACGGCTTACCGGGCTCCGCCGACCCTGAAGCCTTCTTTCTCTTTGGCCCAAATTCAGAAAGCAGAGGCCCGCATGTGGGTACAGCAAGCCTGCTGCCCGCCCCAAGTGCCCTCACAGCCTCCCCACCCCCAAATCTCCACGGCGCTTCAGGGGCCGCTCTCTTGCCTCGAGGGCAGCCCCTTTCACTCACTGGTGATGATTTACTGCGCTTAGGTGAGGTGCAGGCACCAACGGCCGCCACTACCCCCGCAGAGGCTTGCCACGCAGGCCGCGCCGGCCCCACCGCCTCAGACACGACGAGGTCCATCCGACCAGCCTCGCTAAGCAGCCACAGAGCCTCCAGCACACAATGAACCGCCATAACTCCGGTGAGTGTAATAAACTAAATGCCAAACTATGTAACAGCAACACTCCCAGCCACCAGGTCAACAAACCTAAAATGGTGGCTGGGAGCAGGTGCCCAAAACCTTTATAATTGGGCTCCCATTGGGCTATAAACAATGTAGCCCAAATAACAAAATGGAGGGCTTGAAGCCACCCCTCCCAAACCGCCCCAGGGGGGGGGGGGAGACCTCCCTGTGGTCAGCTACCCCCCCCCCCCCCCCAAACTCCCCTTCCTCGCACCATCCTTCGTTAACCCGTCAGTTTTCACTTGTCCCCATGAAGAGCAGGAGACAATGAGGATGTCCATCTAGAAGGCATGCAGGCCATAGAATTCAGGGCAAGGGCATCATTGTGCCTCTTCAGCTGCCGTACACTTCCCAGGACCAGGAGCGCCCATACTCCCCACACCCCTGGAGTCCCGAACTTCAGGAAACTTCTGCAGGGTTTGCAGCTGCAGCGAGGAATGTGTGCAACATGAACACCCTACAGCTCACATCCACCTCTACCCCTCGGCCAGGAAGGAAGCAGCCCCCTCTGCATCACATGAAGAAGCGAAGGCAGAACAGTTTCGAGGGGATGCAAAGGCATGGAAGGAAACATGCCTGTCGGTGTCTGTGAAGTCCGGGAAGTCGCAGAATGTTTCAGGTCAGCTGTATTTAAAAACTACATAAATAAATGAATATACATAACTACATAGTCCGCGTCTACATTCCTCTCACTGCTCTTTATTTAGGCGAACGGCCACGCCCCTTCTCCCAAGAGGATCTGTGGTTGCGTAACTCTGACTGGAGCAGTGAGGACCTGGTGAAGTCAGGTAGGAAGGCCGTTTCTGGTAGGTGGGGAGGGGAGAGGGCATCGGAGCTTCGGGTATGGTGAATTCTGTCCTGGAGAGGGGCCTACATTATGCTAGTGCTGACTGCTGATTCACGTTTCACAATTCAATGCGCTGTTGGCACGGTGGCAGTGGTGAGAGGCGTCCCTGCTGAACTCCGACTTCCAGGTTAAAGCAGAGAATGCCCGACGCGCGCCCTCATAGGAGTTGAACCAGAATATACCAGAGGCCTGCAAAGCTGCTGAGAGTCGCACTGGAAAGCTTTTTTTTCAAATAAAAAACAATTATTTTAGTCTTCTCTGGACTAAATTGTCACAGTTTTACACATTTGGAAAGCCGCCACGGCATGAAGCCTGAGACACCACGAGGGGGTCGCAGCGCACGCCGTGATGGATGCATTTGGAATAAGTGGTGAAGGCACTGAACTGTATGAAGCATGCAGTACTCTGCAAGTGTAGTGACACACGGCCTGCTGTATCACACAGCAGTATGCTTGCTTTGTCTGGCTATTATGCTTCCTTGCAGATGCGCGTGGCTGCAGTGTGCTCAATCCCGATGCTCTTCAATGCAGTGTGTTTTGTGCAGTCGCTGTGCTCCGTCCCTAATGTCTCCACACTGTGCCCTGCCCTTGAGGCACCTCACTCCATTGGACAGTGCGCCTGTTGTTTTTCATTGCCGTGTTCCATTAGCTCTGTCTCCACTGCAGTATGTTCAACCCTGACACTCTCCACTGCAGTGTGTTTTATGCTGCACAGTGATCTATACCCAATGCCTGCTATGCTTATTATAACAGTTGCAGGGTGGATTGTATTTCTCCATTACACCTGAGCGTCAGTATACCCATAGGGGCAGATTTATGAGCCCCTTGCGCCACTTTTGCGTCACTTTTCCCATGTTAAAAGTGACGCAAAAGTGGCGCAAGGGGCTCATAAATCTGCCCCATAGTTGCTAAGGTTTCAGATTGCTTATGTGAGACATTTTCATACTTTTGAAATTCTATGGGAACATGTGGCTTGCAGTACTTTTCCTGAATGTTCTCCAGATGTCTGATTTATGTGAGAAGCACCTAGATGACTTCTTGAGAACGACTGAAACCGGGAGTCATTGGTAGTGAAACGGAGAAAGAGCCCTAGGAGCATTTACGGGAAAGTGGGTCGGTGGAAAATGCTACATTCACTAATGAGTTAGAATTACTGAATCTAACACAGCATTTAATGCAGTGCCAGTCTCGTAGTGCATGCCTTTTTTGTTGCAGTTGAAACATAACCTTTCTCTAACCCCACTTGTGCCGTAGCAGAGCCAATAGCTCTTGCTAAACACTTCCTGAAAGCGAGACCGATTGCATCTTGAATGCGTGTTTCTCTGTCTCTAGTCTTCTGCCTTCTCTCTTTCTCTGTCTGACAATCACCCAGGCACTCATCCTCTATTTCGTTTAATCTCTCCTGTGGTCACTCTCATTCAGACGTGCACTATCTGTTCCCCCTCTCTCCGGTTCACTCATTCTCTCTCTTGCTTCCCCTGTCTCTCTCTGAAGCAGATACACACACTGTTTCTTACTGTTTCTCTCTCCCTTGTTTCTCTTTCTCTGTCACCGTTTGTCTGTCCTGTTGGGTATCATTTTTCCTATTCTATTGCTCTCCACACATATTAACCCGGTCTGTCTTTCTCAAATGTTTATTTCTTCCCCCTACACACGCCCTCCTACCTCAGTTTGTCATTCTCTGTCTCTGGCCTCAATGCTTCTATATATAGTGTACTGATTTCAAACTCTGTCCACACAGTTTCTGATGTTCCCCATTGCCATTAGTGTCGTCTGCCCTGGAATCTGGCATCTGTTGATTCTCCACTAGGGTTCGTCCGCTGCTCATGTTGTACTTCAGGTTTTATTTCCCAACCTCCACCATCCTGTTGTTTATTCCCCCCCCCCCACCCCCTCATAAAAAAAAGCTATAACAAACAAGCATTGCAACAGGGAGGAAGAAGTTGCCACCCTTGCAAGGACAAAAAGACTAGAAGACATTTTTTATGCTCATTCTTTTTTAATAGGGTAGTTCAGTTGTACATGTTGGCTTGGCTACACACAAAGTAACAACAATGCGTATAACACTTTTTTATCATAACTTTTGAACATGCTGCACAGTCTTTGGCAAAGCCAATAGCTCTGGCTAAACACATATGGTCCCAAAGGCAAGAAGAACTGACTATGCCATTGCCAATGCTTGTTTGAAGAACACATTTGTGGGTGCCGGCAGGAGGGCGCAGCCTGAGGAGAGCTGTGTTGGTTCATGTACTTTGTGTCTTAGTTCCCAGAGCTCTGGCACACAGGTGGGCAATAGGGAATCTTCCGACAGACGTGCAGGCTGCAAAGCCGGAAGCCCGGGCAGAGAGCGCCGCCTAACATGCGGCCTTTCACTCCTGCTGGCAGCCAGGATTGGCAGGCGATGCTGGCATGGCTGCCCGTCTGCTCGCAAGCCACTTGTGTGTCCATGTGCCGGCCACGAGGAGGCGGCTGAAAACAACAGCTACTCGAGAGAGGGGAAGCGCGAGGCCCCACGGAAGGAAGGGGAAGCCCTGGAGATATTGTTCTACAAGAGAGAGTTGACCGGGGCACATGACTCACCAGCAAAGAATTTCCTATTGGGACATTATTTTGGACGCAGTTTTTGGAAGGGACGGCTCTACGTGGATGCCAGGAGTGTGTTGGTATGCGCAGAGTCTGTGCACCTAGCTAATGGGAGGGTTTTCCTTTTCCATTGGTAGGAGAGTCCTGTTGTCTGCCAACGGCCGAGGGCAGGTGAGACGGAACACGTTATGGTGAATATGAAATTCAATAGGGACGCATCCAAGCTACCTAAAAAAATGGGGCTCATCATGAAATACATAAACGACATTCAAAAAGATTCGCCCCCCATAACATGGCGCCTTCCATCATCATTCGTTGACAGATTCAGGCTTGTGGGACCCATCTGTGGAACTCCCTTCCCACCACCCGAGCCTTTCACAAATCCTTGAAGCCTCCAGGATTATTAGCGTTGCGGTGAACTATGCCTTATTGTCAGACATACATTTCAAACCTTTTCTGGGGTATGGGATCTAACGATGTCCAAATACAACTGATAATCACCAGCAACTTTAACAATTCATTCTTATGCATTACTCTTAGATTGTGTGGTGTTATTCAGATGAATCGTCTGTGCTATCACAACACGGAGCTCGATGGGGCCAGGATATATGGGCTCGTGGGACTTGGGCCCCACTAATAATTTATCAGATGTGCCCGTTGGGCCAGGACCTTACACGCTGTTCACAGGATGAAGGTGCGCAGCGCTCCTGTATTGCCAGTTCTTTCTTTCAGAAAGACAGGTGACAAGGTGTGAACGAGTGATCAGCATTTCTAAGAGGACTGAGGTGGGATGTTGGAGACATAGGGCTGCATCTCACAGCCGCCTCCCATTCCTCACACCTTTAGAAGTCAAGCGTTAAAAACATTCACGGCAGAGCATTTGCTCGTTGGACACCTGCCCCATTGGAAAGTGACAGACAAGTGTATCCCAGGATTTAAAATGTCTCTGACTCCTTCATAAGGTCAACTCCTCAATACGTGCAAAAACGCATGGGATTTACTTTAGGAAAATGCCTTATATTTTCTTTTCACAGTTCCATTATCCAGTTTATACATTTGTAGTGTTCATAAGCCTCCTCAGGGCACCAATAAAAACACTTGAAAATGTAAGCGTTGTGGATCACGTACGGGACACATTGCTACGTTTGTACCTCACCTATGACTGTAAAGGAGGGTGTGAAAAGGTCGTGACAGCCCGTTTTTGATGAAGTGACATTGACTTGGGAACGCCCTCCCACCGAGCCTACGACAGACCCAAGACCTGCTGACCTTCAGGAGAACACTCAAGACCTGGCTGTTCCATCAGTAGCAGCCCCCCCCCCCCCTCCAGCGCCTTGAGACCCTCGCGGGTATGTAGTGCTCTTTACAAATGATTGATTGATTGATTGATTGATTGACTCTCATTGCCTGTGCTAATTTCTCCCCACCGTTTTTAATAGGACTTGGACACTGATTTTTTGGTTCAGGGGATGGCAAGCTTGTGCGTCCAGAAATGGGTTGTTGATGCTTCACAAATTGTATAAATACGTTGTTTATTTCTTGTTTATACATTAGGGTGAGGTCTTTCATTCCAGGATTGTTTCCATGGCACGTATTAAAGGACACACTGCAGGGACACGCGTGTCATCTTGAGTCACAACGGAACTAATCAGTGATTTGGTGAACCCAGCTCCTACTCAATCACTTGACGCACATCAAGAAACCAATAAGCGGCGAACATAGGCATTACTGTATTATTAAATGACCATGAGTTTCTTATATCGGGTTACTGGTGACACCAGTAGTACCCTGTAATGCCCTATTGCCTATTGCCACTGATCTGGAATGCAGAGTCAATAATACAGCTCCTGGAGGGGGGTAATGGCAAATACCACTTAAACATGTGATCTGAAGGAAAGCTGTCCTCAGACTTAGATCCTTAGAGCTCTGACAACGCAGAGCACCAGCTGATAAACACCTGTTTCCATAGTAGTATTTATATTGATTTGTTATGTAATGCGTGTGAATGCCAATGGCGCCTTGGCGCTGTTATCTAATACATTGAGTACAGAAAAATCCCAGCCTTCAAGCTTACTGCTTGATTCTGTTCACATTGGGCAGGTGAATAACCAAGCCTTGAAATGTTTTCTACAGCTAAAAAGATTAGACTGGGCTCTCAGGTGTTCAGGTAGATTACACTGCTGGAAGTTGAGAATTGTTGCCACACATTTTAAAACCAGGCTGCCAGTTTTGAAAGTGATCTGCATTAAAATGTTAAATAGGTACACTAGTTCCCACAAATGACAGGTGCATATCGGTTACTTTTAGAACCATGTTTGCTGTAGCGTAGATGTATAGACCACACCCCCATAATCTTTTTCACCAGGCAGAGTATCACCAATTATTTTGTGCCTTTTTCACTGCCTAAGCCCCTAGGGACACCTTTCCATAATCTGAGCTCCTTTTCTACTGTTCTAAAGAATCTTAGCGTTTCTACATACTCTCTAGTGCATACGTGCCAGGGCACAAGTCCTAGAAAAAGAAGTGGGGGGACGCTGACGTCACGACAGGAAGTGACATCACGAACGGTGGCTTGCACCATCAGACTCATTGTCTCCCCTCGCTCACCCCTTAGATGCGATTGCATCAGAGAAGCCAGCGCGTGAGCAGCGTTCTGAATGAACTCCGATCTCGCCCCAGAGAGGCCAAAGAGTGAATGTGTGGCTCCATTTGCTCCGTTATCGAGCTCCCGGTAAAATAAGTGGGGGGGACACCATCCACCTGCATGGTACCCCGACTCGAGCCCTGATATGGCCCCGGTATGGCCAACTCAGTGTTTCATCCTGTTGAGATTTATATATTGAGTACGATTAAAATGGGCACTAATAACAGCCAATATTTTCAGCACCTAGAAATGTTATACGTGCACTACCTAAGGTGATATGAACACACGTTATTATTATTACTAATACACAAGGCCTGTCTTTAGCTTGGACTGGCCTAAATACCACAGTCTCCGACGTCCAGACATGGTGGGATTATCAGTGCCCCGCACCAGCCGAGAGGGGGGGGCACATTTTGCTCTCGTTCTCCCTGCGCTCTGTTTCGTCCCTGTACAAGGCTGACATTGTGCTCAACATAAAGCGCCATTTGAGGCAAGCCGCAGTGCTTCGGGAGCTGCCTTTGGGCCATAGTTTGGCATCTCATCCTTAGCCCTGATCTGCCCCACTGGCATTTTATCTCACTGCTGTGCTGGGGTCTGTGCATCTGCCATGTGTAGTGTTAGCACTGCCTGCCTGCTCCTGTGTCGCTTCTTCCAATCTTTCATCACTGTTCTTAATTGGCATTGATTCTTCCAGCAGACTTGTCAGAAGGGAAGTTTTGAACTTTACAAGCTCATTTATTTTTCATAATTTTTATACAGCCTCAAGAGACTTTTGAGTTGGAGCTTTAGATGCTATAGGATGCCGAGCTGGAGATGCGCATTAATAACATACCACAACACATACACAGATCTGCATAGACATGACCTAGATGTATGATGGAGGACCATGTGATTTTGCATGCTCTGGTCCAATTGGGGGCTGGAGGTGAGAGAGAAAGAGAGAGAGAGAGAGAAAGATAGAAGTCAGGTGTTACTGGGCCAGGGGCTTAATCTTACCCGCTTGGACCCAAAACTGATCACCAAGTTAACCCTTTAGCTCTTGACTGTAAGAGAAGCTAGTTGAGCAGTCCAAGGCTTTGTCAGGGACGCGACTGGGGTACGATAGCCAGTAATCAGCAGAAAACAGGTTAAGAAATAATAAATCACTGTCCAGTCTGTACATTAGTTTTAGACAACAATAAAAGCACTTTGATTTTACCAGACACAGAAATAGGTAAATTGAACAGACAGCAGGTATCCAGGCACTATAAGGAGCAGTACCCTCAGTTTGTTTATGGCCCTTGCAGGGGTATTGCCTGCTACTCTGTCCACTTGTAATCACAACAAAATAGTTCAGCAGATCTCAATTATACTTGATGCTATGTCATGTTTTATTATTTTATTTTTAGTTATTTTATGTGTATTTGTGAAGCACACTATCACCCGTGAGGGTATACTGGTGCTCAGCAGGTGTGTGTTCCTACCCTTGCCCATAGTAGGTTGGTTATTTGAAAAGCAGATGTTCAGCTTCTTTCGAAATTCAGGTAGAGAGGAGGAGGCTGTAATGTGGATTGGGGAATGCCCATGCTCATAATCTGGTTCTGTGTATGCAAGGAATTTGTGCGAGTAGGAGTCCTGTGAAGCGGAGGTGTCTGAGTGGTTGGTGGAAGGTGATATGACTATTCAGGTAGGTGCGGCCTCAGCTGTATTGTGCCTTCAATGTGCGTGTGAGGAGTTTGAAATTAACACATTTGTGTATCGGAAGACGCTTGAGCTGCCTGAGCTCTAGTGTGATGCAAGTTATGTGTAGGAGATTGGGGCTGAGTCTGGCTGCCGAGTTCTGGATGGTGTGAAGTCTTCTAGTGAGTTGCTTGGTAATGCTAGCATCAAGAATGTTCAAGCAATGGAACTTTTTCTAGAGTAGCTTGGGAGCCATTTGAAGAACTTCTTCCTCAGCATCTTCAGGGTTTGGAAGCAGGATTCCGTGATGGTGTTGACTTGTGTGGTCATGTCCAATTTGCTGTCAATGATTTTTCTGAGGTTCCTGATATGGGTCTGAGTTTGGCCAGCCACCAGTTGTAGTCCCAAGGGGAGGTGTTCTTGCCAAAGATCACTACTTCTGTCTTATTGGTCTTGAGCTTGAAACAGTTTCATCCAGTTAGCGACTTCGGCCATTCATGTGGTGATCTTGTTTCTTATATTGTGGGTCTTATCTGAGAGGGAGAGTATGCATTGCATGTTGTAGGCTTTGGAGAGACTGTTGATGTTGTGCGCACGGATGATGTTGGCCAGAGGGATCATGCATGCATCGAAGAGGGTGGGGCTAAATGGTGAACCTGAAGCACCCCGCAGATGAGTTTGCAGGCTTCTGATGAGTTAGATGCCAGACTGCCAACTTGTGTTCTATCCATTTAAGAACAGATCCAACAGAGAGGGGTCCATGGATGTCCATCTTGTGCAGGCGTCTGATGAGGATAGGGTGTGAGACCATGTCAAATGCTGCAGAGAGGTCCAGGAGAATGACCGCTGCCATTTTTCCTCTGTCAAGGATTATGCAGTTGCTATCTGTGGTGGTGGTGAAGAGTGCTGTTTCTGTAAGTGGGCCTGAATCCGGACTGCGTGGCATCGAGGTGCTGTTGGTTGCTGTAGTGTCATTCGAGTTAGCAATGATGGAACCCTGTTGGCTCTTGATGGACTCCATAGAACTGTGACATAAGTATTAGAGCGTAGTGAAGTGAAAGCATATTTCGAATTTTGAGTTTATGGTTACACAGAAATTAATAAAGACCTGATATATTAAGCTCTGTGTGTGGCGTAGTCATTGACAGGTACCCAGGGTGAACAAAACGCTGCAACCAGGGCCGGACTGGCCGTAGCAGAATTATAAAATAAATAATGCCTTGGGATAAATCCAATATACAATTAGATGAAGAGGTAGTTAAATTATCTCTTCCTAAACACCTTATTTTTGTTGAAAAATCTATATTTTTGTTTCAATCCAGAGTCAAAGGTAATCCAGCAAAAAATGTATACCGACTTATATGTATCAAAAAGTTTTTTCTATTTATTGTACATTTTACATCATGTGTATGTCTTTTTTTTTATAGAAATTATACATATATACACATATTTATACCTCAAATTTACATTTTACACTTATCTCCTTGCCCTACTAATCAATGAGGATGCATTCAATACTTTTTCACACCAGCATTCCTAAAACGAAGATCACTCTTTTAAAGAAACTCAAAGGTCTATTTCTTCCACCATACACTTATTGAGTATTCTTTGTCTATTTGATCATATTTAAATTCATATGGGTGTATATGAATTTAAATATGATCGATCAAATAGACAAAGAATACTCAATAAGTGTATGGTGGAAGAAATAGACCTTTGAGTTTCTTTAAAAGAGTGATCATCGTTTTAGGAATGCTGGTGTGAAAAAGTATTGAATGCATCCTCATTGATTAGTAGGGCAAGGAGAAAAGTGTAAAATGTAAATTTGAGGTATAAATATGTGTATATATGTATAATTTCTATAAAAAAAAGACATACACGTGATGTAAAATGTACAATAAATAGAAAAATATTTTTGATACATATAAGTCGGTATACATTTTTTGCTGGATTACCCTTGACTCTGGATTGAAACAAAAATATAGATTTTTCAACAAAAATAAGGTGTTTAGGAAGAGATAATTTAACTACCTCTTCATCTAATTGTATGTTGGATTTATCCCAAGGCATTATTTATTTTATAATTCTGTTTATTTACCCAGATGCCAGAGGGCTAAACGGGTAAACCCCCCCCCCTTTTTTTGAAGAGGACTGGCCGTAACAGGCACTGGGCATTTCCCTGTTTTTGTTACAGGGCCGTTTTTGCAGCATAGCTGCAATATCGGCCGCTGTAACAAAATCGGCCTAAACCGGCCCTGGGAAAGAGCTTGGCCGCACCCCCAACCCCCCAGGGGGCCTGCTGAGCACTTTGCCAGGGGCGGTTTTGGTTCCCAGTCCAGCCCTGGAGTAAGCTGGTGACAAGTTAGGGGATAAGTAACCCGAAGATCGTCAGTGCTCTCCCAAAGAGTTTGCCGTGGTCCATCATACTGCTCGTGTGTGCCAGGTTTGCCTCAAAGTGCAGAATCGATGTTTTGTGTATGTGAAATCAAAGCACAACTCCAGCCAGTGTAATGCATTTAACAAAAACAAGAGTTTCATTAAGAAGTCTGCACAGTGTTGGCCAAGAAACTGCTGGGAAGGCCATAAAAGAAGTACTATGCAACTTAAAGCTACATATCATACGGAGTGATAACATTAAAGGTGGATACAACCAAGTTTTGAAAGAGCAGCAAATTATGACAGCAAATTGCAATATAACATTGCGATCAAAAGTGCTGCGAGGCAGAGATTAAACCAGGTGTCAGAAAGTACAAAGAGATACCTAAAAGCAAAGGAAGTCAAATACAATATGCTTATCAGAACTGAGTAAAGAGAGTCATAATACCACAGTTTTGGGTGGAGTAGCCACGGAGAAAGTGCCCGGGGTAGTGCTTATGGAGCCGTCCATACACGGAGCAGCACAACACCAAAGCTGCTGGATTGTGGCTCTGAACAACTTCAAAAGTCTCCATAAAAGTGAAGGTCTCCAATGGAGACCAAGAGAGAGGTCAAGGTTCTGCAGACTGTCCAGGATGACCCAGAGGCCAGCACAGCACAGCACCTTAGCATGTAGGAATCAGGTCCTAGTGGACAGCAGAAAGTGTCAGAAAGACCTACACCCTCAGCGTCAGCCAGTCTCATAAATGGTTACAGTGCCACTGCCTTCCTGAAACCACAATCATTCTATACCACCAAAAAGCAAAATATTGGTGACAGATGGACTGCTTGGATAGATGCACTTGATGATTCCATTGATGAGATAGAAGCTGATAACGATTATCAAATATCTTAAGAATCTTGCTGGTGAAGGTATGAAATAAGTCATAAAAGAAAATGCTGCGAGCTGACAAAATTACATGCTGCCAAATCAATGCAGCCTTGAATCTCAAGTTCAATCCAATGCCAAATGTAGATCACAGAAGGTACATTTTCAGTCAAGAAGAACAGAAAGTTGGTGAAACATCAATCAGTTTGTTGAGAGACTAGATACACTAAGTTTAATGAATTTAATGATGGGGAAGCTATATGTCTCATAAGCATTGAGGGATGCCAGTCAGATTCATTCAGAAGATGAATGTTGATGGAAGCTCTTACTCTGGAGCAAGTTCTCATGGTTTCCAGAGCTAGAGAGCGTGCTGAGCGATAAGCTGCTGACATGGAGGCTGGCTGTGCCTAGAGCGAGTCAGTCATGAACATGAAATGTAAGCAAAAGTACAAGACAGAAGGTCACTGATTTATGTCTCCACTGAAAAAGAAGTTGTGTTTCAGGTGTGGATTTTCATTCCCAAATGAAGATAAATGTCCCACCATTGGACAGATCTGCAAAGGCTATGGAAAGGAGAACCATTATGAAATCATTTGTAAGGTGAAAGAGAAAGTAAGTGCGTCACGGTGCAAAGACAAAATGGCTGTCTGAACATTCCAGAAGTGATGTTCGAGGCACACCCACAAGGCTAAGCAACCACACCAGTTGAAGCAAGTCGACACCAAATGAAGACGATCGCCAGCTAAATCATCAACAATCAGTTCTTCAGTATTAAAGTCAAGTGAAAGTGAAGATGGTTGTGCAATGTTTACCTCAGTGTGCATGTTGGACTGGCCGCAAGCGAAGAAAAATGCAGATCAAAGAAAAGTTCATATGAAAAAGCACCATAGTAATTCAAACATTGTCCGAAGATTATAATAAAAGTAAACAGTTGCTTAATACCTTTTATTATCTCCATTGGTGCGTTGATAAACATTATGCCTGAGGAGAAGTACAGTGATTTATCTCCATTGCCATGACTTACGCCATCAAAAACTAAAGTGTATAGATGGGCTGCATCAATGCCATTAAAAAGTGATGGGGCATTTGTAGCAATGATGAAACAAGAAAATAAAAGTACAATTATTCATTGATGAGGACGTCCGTCCTTTTGCTCAAAGCCACTGATAAATTCCATTTCATTTACAGGAAGCTGTTAAAAGAAAATTTGAATTCCTACTCAAACATGATATAATTCGGCGTTCCACTGCTTCAACGCAATATTTTCCTCCCATAGTGGTAGTACCCAAAAAGGATAGTTAAGGCTCTATATGCATCAGCCTACATATGCATCCAGCACACACGGCGCTTGAAAGAGAACGACATCCAGGTCCGCACATTGTCGACATGATGACACAATTGAATGGTGCGAAGCTCTTCTCACGTCTTGATTTGAATAAAGGATTCATAAGTTGGAACTCGAGGAGAATCGCAGATACACTACAACCTTTTCTATGCATATTGGTCTATGCCGTTATAGAAGACTGAGGGCCTGATTTAGATCTTGGCGGGACTCCCCCCGTCTCTCTGCAGCAGAGTATCCAAGTATTCCACCAGGCTGACGGTATTCTGTGTGTGTTGTCTGAACCGCTGCCCGCATCAAAAGTTTGTTTCATATCACATAAAAAGCACACCATCGTTGAGGTGGCAGACTCCTTTACTGGCTAATAGTACTCCATCAAGCTGGCGGGTGTGAGCCAATCATATTTAGATGTCCCCGTTGTGCTGGCGTTGTCCTAGCAGCGGTTTGCCGATGGAGTGAGTCCCTGGTGGAGTGGAGAGTGTTAAGTACTACTGATTTATGTTTCAATAGACATATATGCTGTGTTTGCTACTGAAATATATGTAGGTAATGTGTTATGCCCCTTTTATTACATATTGCATAGCACACAAACAAAACACACACACTATAGTATGCATACTCACAGGCACCACAAGCACACCACCCACAACTACCACAACAACATCATTTTATTTTAAGTGCCAATACAGGTATGTTCATTTTACCTTGATTAGTTGTAAAATGTACACTAATGCATTACACATAAACAAATATCGATGAAAGCACAATGTAAAAATACACAAGACTAAATCAATTGTCAACACACTATTCATAGTAAGACAAGTGTAAAATAAGCTTACCTTAAATCACAGAGACAACAGAGTTGATTAGCATTGTGGTCATATAGTAGCAGCAAAGGGAAGACCTGCACAATGGGGTTCAGAAACAGAAGAAAACGTACATTTCTACCTCATTTCCTTTGATTCCACCAACTCATAGTAGGGGGCATCCTTGTCACTGACGGAAAGGCACATCGTGATTGGCCCAGTGGTAATCTTGGCTGTGCTCCTACCGACAGCCGCTTCCGCCTCTGATGCTGTTGACGCGGGTAAAAAATCCTGGCATAGTCAGCTGCACTTGGGTGGGAGTCGGCGGCACTTGGGTGGTCTTTCGTCCATGGACCTGCTAACATCTAAATAGTTGGTGGACCGCCAAGTAGGCGGGTGGTAAAACCATCAAAAACGTGACAGCGGGTCCAGATCGGCCAAAATCAAAACCAGGCCCTGATGTTCGGTGTGTCAACAGCGGCAGAGCTTTTTCAGGATATCATTCGACGTAACATACAACCTGTAAGGAGCACTTTCAGTTACAGTGATGACATACTGGTTTTCAGAGATACACAGAAGGAGCACGATAAAGCTCTCATGTAAGTGAGCCAATTGCTCGTTGATGCAGATTTATTGTTGAATACTGACAAATGTTTGATTTTCATAAGGTAAAGCTAAACTAGTTTGGCCATGTCGTTTCTGATAGGGTCATGACACCCAATCCAGCTAAAGTGCAAGAGTTATCGACTTTCCGTCCCCCACAAGATGTTTTCACGTTATGTTCATTCCTTGGCATGGTCAGCTACTGTTCTAGATATATACAAGACTTTGCCACTGTAAGTGCGCTGTTTAGAGACTTGAAGAAAAATCATGTTTCATTTAATTGGTCACATGAATGCAAGCAAAGGTTCAAGAAAATCAAACAAGCTAAAAAGAACCAGGTTGTTGTTGATGCTAGCACTGTTGCGTTAGGCGAAATCCTTGCACAGCGGACACCCAAATGCTCGAAGACATATTGTGGCATATGCTATAACAAGTTTGCCCCGAACTGAACATGCTTATTCACAACCTGAAAAATAAAGTTTAGCTGTGGTGTGAGCTTGTGAACATTTCCACGTATGCTTATATGGGAAGCCCTTCATGCTTGTCACAGTTCATAAAGCATTGCTGACCAACTTTTGCAATCTAAAGTTAATTACAGGAATACACCTACACAATTGTGCACCGTCCAGGGAAAGCCGACTAATTCTAACAAGTGCCTCTACAGTGCCATGGTACCCTTTCCAATACTGCTGAAGCCTACATAAATTTCATTGCGAAATCAAGCACACAAGCTGACATTTATCTGGAACAGATTGTCACTGCCAGGAGTCAAGATAGTGACATTTTAAAACTAAAATACATTATTCCCATCAGTCTTGGAACCAGCACACTCAACCTCTTACCAGTAACAGTGAGTACCAAAAGTTAAAAAACATCACAGATGAACTGTCCATTACTCAAGAAGGCATTATCCTGAGAGGTTTCAAAATTGTTATTTTGGAGAGTCTGCGACAACAGATAATTGTAGTAGCCCTTAAAGCACACAATGGAATGGTTGATACAGAACAATCTCTCCGAGACCTATTCTGGTTTCGTCATCTCGATGAGAGAGTTGAAAGAGAATTGAAGGCCTGCCATCTCTGTAACTGCCGTTCATTGACAACCACTGAACACACCTTAAACTTGTCAGAGTTGCCAAAGAATGCATGGGAAAGAATTGCCATTTACTTCTTCGATCCTCTCGACATTGGACATCACCTCATAGTGACTTGTTGAATACTCCCATTTTCCATTGACAAAAGATCTCTCATCTATCTCTGTAAAAAGAGTCATCAACAGATTAGACGGCATCTTTGTGATGTGGGATGTTCCTGTGATCTTAAAATCTGACAACGGCCCACCTTTCAACAGCAGAGAATTCAGAGACTTTCTCAGTCATTTTAATGTAAAGCATCAGAAGAGCACACCTCTTTGGCCACAGGCCAGTGGCCTGGTTAAACATTTTATGAGTACTCTTAAGAAAGTTATTCAGCATGCTGTATTGGAAAATCTTGACCTTAAAACTGTATTGAATTCAACTGTTCAGGCTTACCATTCGACTCCTCACTCGACCACAGGTGAAAGCCCTGCAACTTTGATGTTCAGGAGAGCCATGACGGCCAAGTTACCTCAATGGGCCACCCAGTGCTTAGTTTGTAAAATATGAAGTCCAGGTGCTCAAATGTTTGTCGGAGGCCAACACCCACTTTCCCCGGCTTCACCCACTCACTCACTCTATGGGCTCCACTCACTCACTCTATTGGCTCCACCCACATCCTCAACTGGCACTGCTGAAAGCCAGCTGTAATACGCGATCTGAATTTCAGCATAGGAGCCTTCCTCAAGTAAAGTTTTGATAGGAAGTCCCCCGCCCCTCATCTCTCCATAGCCCCTTTCTCATGTATTTCGTTTGTTTTATAGCGCTTCTCATACAAGATTATCGTGTCAGAGCACTTTACATCAAACACACAAAGACAATGAATAATATATGTGTAAGTCAGTCTATAGAAATTTTACATAAGACCAAGGGCACTACCAGGTGTAGGCATTTTTTAAGAGTGCTTGGACTGGAGAAGCACAAACTTGGGATTCAAAACGTAACACAGTGGTTAGGGTTACATTTATCTACTAATAAGAATTTACTTCTACCCAAACAAACCCTTTTTAGCAACATTAGGATAATGAAAGACTGAAAAAAACATAACTTTGTAACCTGTACCATGTAGTTTGCATGCAGCTCTTTGATGGCAGTTCATAGCTCACTGAGCTAGATTATTATTGTAATATATGACCTGTACAGAAACAAAAAGATCTTTTGTGACAAAAGTAGTAACACACAGAACTATGCATATAAAACACATTTATGTGATCTGCATGGTGCATATTCTTGCAGCACAGCTGAGTTCTCCGTCAGTGAACACCTTCGTCATGAGGCTCCTGTTTTAAGCCGGGTGTTGTCACCTCTTTTGGGCCTTGTTTGGGAGGGATGTGGGGAATAGGGAGCTCTTGCAGAAGCCTCGCTGTGAGACCACCTTTCCCAGGGGAAAAAACACAAATTGGATGTCGTTCATAGTCAGAGCTGCTGACAGAACGATGTGCAAGTCCCGGCGCCAGCTCAACTTCCTGTGATTCTGGGCAAATCATGTAATGTCCCTTAAAATAAGATTGTCTCACCTAAAAGAAAAATAAAGTGGATCTTGTGTAATGTTACTGGTGCTCATGCACACTGCCCTAGTGCCAATGGGCCGAGTTCATGCTATATAAAACTACAAAACATTAACAAAAAATAGCCTGCCAGATTCCAATGAGACTAGCTAGATGTGTGATTAATGAAACGGACGTGGAGTTTGCACTTAAGCTGGCTGCACGCGTTCACCTGGGAATGCGGACCTGGATGCTTTCGGTTTCCTTTCTCCACCTCTGCCCATTTCAGGTGAATTCCAAGGCCAGAAATGTCGCTGCAGCCTCTATGTGCCCATAACAAAGGCTGACATCCATCTAGACCCTGCCAGGCATGACACCCATCACTGCGCCGGGACACTGGTCTGACTGCGAGCCGCCGTTGGTATTCTACAGCCCCGGCTATAGCTGAAACTAACCACAGTTTGACATTGATGCCGAGGCTTGAAATATTTCTGCATCGGGCGAGTTTCAGTCTGTCGCCTTTTTGCTCAAAAGCACAATGGTTACTCAAAAGCACAGTGTTAACAAAACAGCATGTCCGTGCTTCAATGGGAAAGTTAAATTATTACTCATGGGTTCATATTTGTAATATATCCTATAAAACGAATGCAGTTTTGTTTCTGACAAAACTTTTTTTTTTATGGCACCGGAGACTGTTTCGTATTAATGTGTGTTAAAATTCTGCAGCACTGCTGTGGACAACGTCAGATAGAACAAGTCACTGCTTCCGAGTTGAGAAAAGAAGGCTAAGGCTAACGGGCACGTAACTAACTGTCTCAGCCCTAATCTTGCATCCTATAACTGTAACGTTCATGCAAACCACCACGCTCAAGAAAATCAACTTACTGGTTACCAGCTGCTACACGACACGCAGCTTCAAATAATAGTGCTGAACTGCCTGTGCGTCATGCGTGTGTCCTGATCATAAGGCGGGCGGCGGCGACAATTTTAAAAAGGTTAGGCACGCTTCCTCACGCAGCCCCACATGACCAAATCGAGCCCAATCAGTGGCCTGCCTACCGGCAACACTAACTGAAGGCATGGATTTATTACCAGCACAGCACTTCACAGAGACTCGGAGACAGAGTGAGAATGTGAACACTTATTTTATTGTGTGACACACGTGATGCAGTCACACGCAGGTCTAGACCCCGCCCTGATAAATAACTGCCGGTGCTAAGCACTGGAAAGCACTGGCACAAATTAAGCACTGTGGCCACCAGAAGATCAAGTACTGAGGAAGAAACATGTATAAAAGACTTAGATGCATGTCCAACATGGTGACGGTGTAAGTTGCATTTCTTGGAGCTCTGTCGGACTTCAGGGCCAATAGCATCCCACCAAGGGAATCTGGTGTCCGGACAGTCTGGAGAAGGTCTCCGTGCTTTCTGGTGGTGGACAGTGCATATTTTGGTCCCGCTGCAGACCCGGAACCTCATTTCTTGTGGCTCTCTGGTGGTGGGGCGGGGAGGGGCGGAGCCGGCCCAGGAGCCAAGAAGCATCTAACCCGGAGGCCCTTGAGAGAGCACAGCACCTCGGCGTGCCCCCTCCCTGTAAGTGGGGCCAAGAACTGAGTCGGGGACTGCCTGGTGTGCATCGGTGAGGGTTGCGCCCCTCCCCCCGGTTTCTGGCGGCAGCGGTGAGTTTGGACGCTTTGTTTGATACGCAGGGGAGGGGGAGCGGCCTATAACACGCTGGGTCGCGGGATGCTCTCCATCTGCTACTGCTTCACTCAGTGCCCGCTTTGACTGCTGGATGCGTCCTCCACCGTGAAATCGCGCCCTTTGCTCATTTGGGTCCGTTGAGGGCCCCCTGTTAACTATGTGATGCGAGGGCGCGCAACAGCGGCGTACTGCGGACTACAGCTGCGGACCGGCCCGCCTCAGAGGAGACCCTCTGCCGCAACAGAGCTGGCCTTGATTCCCTGCCACCAACAACTGCGCAAGAGTAGTTCTGGCGCCTAACGCCCCCCATGGTAGAAATTTGAGTGCTGCTGTCCCCCCCCGGCCTAGACTACGAGCCCACGCAGAGACCCCACAGGACCTTCTGTGATCTGCCTGCTTGGAGGGAGTGGGGACGGACCCAGGCGCTGGTTGGGCTTCTCCCCCCAGCACAGTTGAATATACCTCAAGGGCCCTGCATCAGATTGGCTGCTGCCTCACCCCAGCGATACCTTCATTCTATAACTTGAGGCGAGGGTCCCGGCGCGCGGCCTTCTGCAGCCCTTTGGTAGTGGGCTGGCCTGCCTCCCATTGTTGGTGCACCGGGTGCGGGAATTGCCACCCCCTTTCTACTTCTTCCCCTCTCCCCGGGTGGAGGTGGAGTGTGGTGATTAGCCTGTTCATGTCAGTCTGCCCAGCGAAATCCATGGACATGGACTTTTGGAGGGGGTGCACCGGTTCTCCTGCGGTGGGAGATGCTGACTTTGGAGAAAATGTCCACACACCGCCAGACGAAGAAGGATCCCTTGGTAAAGGGCATGTTTGCCCGCTCGAACGCAAAGAAAGCTGACGCAAAGCGGGAAAATGACGATCAGGGGGGACCTGGAGAGGGCCAGTGGTGGGGAAGGAAGCCGAGAGGAAGCCCCGGTCACCCAGGCATTCATGGAGCGTCTGTTTAGTACCCTCCGAGACGACTTTGCGGAGCTCAAGCGCGACATTGCCTCAATCATCAAAGGGGTCCAGCGGGATGTCACTGTTCTTGATCAAAGGATGTACTCGCTGGAGTACAATCAAGATGCCTGAAAGGAGGAGGTAGAGGCCAACCGCAGGGAGCTCTTGGAACTCCGATATCAGAACTTGGAGATACGCTATCATATAGAAGATTTAGAGAACCGATCTAGACGTTCTAATATACGTATTAAGGGGGTTCCGGCCCGAGCATTCTCTTCTGACTTGGAAGGATTTGTGATCAGACTTTTCAAACATGTGACGCCCTCTCTGCAGGATCAGTAGATAGTGTAGGACCATACGCACCGGGACGTGAAGTCGGCGACTGAGCGGGCCAATCCCAGGACATCCTGAGGTACCTGCACTACTACATACAGAAGGAGGCAATAATGGCGGCAACCAGGGACATGAGATATATCGAATTTGAGGAATTCAAGGTTGGACTGTTCCAAGACCTTGCCCCGACAACCTTGCAGTGACGTAGGGCCCTAAAACCCCTAACCGATCTGCTACGAGCTCACGATATTGGATACAGATGTGGTCATCCCTTTAGGCTACAGTTTGTGTGGAAGGAGGAGACCCGGTCAATTTGCACCTTGGCGGATGCTTCTGCGTTACCAGAAATGCTAGACTTGCGACAAGCTGCCTCACCCTCGTCACAATCTTGTGAACCCTCGGATGAGAGGCGGGGCCAAGGCACTCTGCCAGACGGGGGCCAAAAACATTAAACAAACTGACAGCCAAGAGGAACAATCACGACTCCTCCTCCATTTGCAACACAAGGGGTCCTGCGGGCCCACATCTGGTGATCATTGAGAGATCGAGCGAGTATTTTTTTCTTTCACCACCTCAAGGCAACCAACTTGGTTTTCCCTTGCGATAATTGAGGGGATTTTGAGGAGCGAACTCCCAAATTCCACAGTTTTTGGGCCACTCTGGCAGAGCTATCTGACCCACCCGACCCAAGAACTCTGGGCATACCCTTCCGAGACACGGACCCTATAATGTTCGTGAGATGACTCCCAGGAGGGAGAAGTCGACAGACTCCTTGTTTTTGCTATGTTATTTGAATGTGTTAATGGTCGCAATCTTTTCCTCTCATACCTTTTACTATCTACTTTTGGCCTTACAGGTGGAGGGTGGCGGGGGGCGGGTCACTTGTGTGCACATACAGCAAGGTCCATAGTTACTACACTAGGTGTCTGGGCTCAGTCTTAACATTCGGGGCTTAAATTCTCTGGCGAAGCGGCTTGCGATACTCTCATTCCTCAAAGATACCAAATGTGACATATGCATGCTGCAGGAAACTCACCTACTCCAAGCAAATTTGTGGCGGATGAGCTCCCGTTGGTTCGACCGCCAATACATCTCATCCGGCTCCACCAAGAAGGCTGGGGTTGCCATTCTAATCACCACACATTTTGCGGGGAAGGTGAGGGGGCCATGGTGGAAATGCCGGGTCAGGTGTTGGCACTGCACAAACAGATACAGGTACCAGGTACACTATGGCTACTATTTATGCCCCCAACGATGAGCATGAGTCATTCATCCGGGATGCCCTGGGTTGCCTACTTTCTACTTCGGACAGGGAGATGGTTGTGGGGGGCGACTTTAATGTTATCATGGATAGCCAACGGGACAAGTCCCATTCCAGGACAAGGCAGGACAGGAGTCTCACCACGGGCATTAAGGACTGGCTTACTGAAGCTGACCTTCTTGATATCTGGAGACATTTGCACCCCACAGAGGTAGACTACACATTCTACTTGGCAGCTCATAGCACATATACACAAATCGATTACTTTCTCACTACGCCGGGGATAACAAAAGCTACTACCATCATGGAAATAGGGGTAGCTGCTCTCTCCGATCACTCCCCCATTCGCTTGCACTTCCGCCCCCCACCGCAGACCTCAGTTCCTCTCCGTTGGCATCTCAACACCGCACTCCTTTCATATGATAAAGTACATACAGACACCCTGGGGGCCCTGACCACTTTCCTGGCACACAATGACACAGCGGACATACCAATCACAACACTATGGGAGACCTTAAAGGTGGTTTTGCGGGGCAATTTTATTGGCATTACCACTGGTTATAATAGGGTACGATAAGACAAATTGGACCTTTTAGAATGTCAGATTAAGGAATTAGAGGCAGAAAACGCCCGACCATGGGCTGTGAAGGTGCACCGTCAGTTGTCTAAGAGACGGGTGTTAAACAGCAGATAACACTCAGCGAAGCTGGCCAGAGACAGTGGCAGAGCCCAGAGGCAGCAGATGACCCAAGAGTACACCGGTCTGAGCCATCCGGAGACCCCGCCGTGCACCCAGGAACGGTGGGTCCAAGCCACTGGCCGTTCTGGCCGCAGGCCGGCTGCAGCAGTAATTGAGGCCCTGTGGGCCTGCTGGGCCAAGGCCTCAGATAGTCGACACCGGAGACAGGGATCAGCACGCATTCGCAGTGAGTGCCACAATACAACATGCTCTCTCTAACAGACCCTTGAAAGAACCTATGAGGAGCGATTCCAGCAGGCCGGCCGCATCAGTACTTGAGGCCCCGGAACTGTAGGCCTGGTGGGCCCATATTTTCAACTATCTTTGTTTGCTAGTACTGCAGGCCGCGATCAACACGCATCTGTGATGAGTGTCCCAACGCAGCCAGCGCTCCCCAGCGGACCAATGACAGGCCCGTGTGGCAGTGAGATGCGGTGGCTCGATTTTACACGTGGAAGGGGAGGCAGGCCCGAAAAGTGTACGGCATGAGGATATCCTCTGAGTGGCCCAGCAGTGCCAGGAGTGGTGGCCAACGAGGAGAAGCCGGAGCGACACCGTACTGGTGGCAATATACCCCTGTACAGCTGGTAACGTGCTTGGCACCATAGCGTGCTTGTAACTCTGAACGTGGAGCACCTGAATATTGGGACCCGGGGCACAGACCCTGTATGTACCATAACTGTCTGCTCCAACAAAACTCTGCTACCTGAAGACCTGATGGTGACAGCGGAGGGAAGGGGAAACACACTGTAAGCCACATACTTCTCTGTTCACAAAGTGACTATACTTGCTCTGCGCGGTGCTCTGTCCTTCGCCCTCTCTCCTGCTACTGTGGGGTCAGTTGGCCAGGAAACCCCATAGGCCACCAGGGAGCATTACCTTGCCCCTGGGCAGGTGGCAGCGAGTACTGGGACTGATCCCTGGAAACTCAGGCACAGTCCACAATCGTAGTTTGAAAATGGCGATTGGGAAAGGTACCAAAACACCAGCACATGGCAAACTGGCCAAATTCCCTTGTCGAACTCTGGGGAGGAAACAGAGACTGCACCTCAGGCGGTCTCTGAAACTCAGCAGAACCCACCGCAATCGCTGGAATTAATGCTCCAAGACATCATGGAGGCTATTATGGGAGTACGGACCTCTCTGGAGTCTCGCGTTGATACTGTGAATATTGAAGTCTCCCTCATTAGGGCTGACCTTAAAAAAATGGATTCCAGAGTAAAAGAAATGGAAGATGTCACAACGGTACTGAACAAAGATACTGCCGTGCTAAAACAACAGGTGTGCCAGCTGCAGGATCAACAGACCAAACTTGAGAGGCAGCTCGATGAGTATGAAGGTAGGACGCGTAGAAATAATATAAGAATCCTGGGAGTTCCGGAACGTGGGGAGGGCCCTGCGGTAGATTTATTAATTGAGGAACTAATCCTGACAAAGCTACAACCAAAGAGACTCTCGAACTACTTCTCCGTAGAGTGAGCCCATCGTGTCCCCAGAGGAAGGCCTAAACCAGGAGCCCCTCCAAGGCCGATTATAGCGCGAGTCTTTAATTTTAGAGATCGAGACATCATACTCAAACTCAAACATACATCCAACTGCACGTGCTAACCCGCCACTTAAATTGGAGGACAGTGCAATCACTTTCTACCCAGACTTCACTGCGAAAAGTTCAAGCGCAACGTTGCAGCTTTTTTGCGGTTAAACGGGCGTTGCAAGACAAGGAGGTGAAGTATGCCATGTTATTTCCTGCAAAACTCCGAGTTGAATCAGAAGGCAAGGCTTGGTTCTTCTCCTCCCCTGAGGATGTATGGGACTAGCTGGAGGGCTGGTGCCGAGTGGAGAAACCACACAGAGACTGAAACAGAGGACCCCGAACTAGCAGAATGGAACACAGTGCCAGACAACCTAGCGATTAGGCCACAACAGAGAAAGAGACGGACTCTACGTCTCGCAGCTGAGAAGAAGGCACTCTTGGGTCTGGTATGGAAACATTTGCCACGCATAAGTGACTCTAAGGTGGGGAAGTGACATAAGTAGAACGTAGGGGGGTCTCTTCCCCGAATCGTGTTTGCATATGTGACCCTGTCATGTATGCTTGGAACAGGGGACCTGGGTACTCTTCACCTTAGTAACTACAACATGAGAAGGGGCCGGGATCTATCCTCAAGCTACAGTCTACTGTGAAGTCATCCTTACAATATGGCTGTAACCCAAGCACCTTTCAAATAGGAGGTGGGGCGACAGGCACTCTGCCTTGTTTGGGAACGGGTAGTTTGAAATCTACTGGCAGGGGGGCAGGGAGGGGGGAGGTGAGGGTGGGGAGTACAGAAGTATGGTTTTGTTTTTGTTCTCAAACACAAAGTGTGGATAGTCAAACTCACTCACCGATTATCTCACTTCAACTGCGAGGTATGCAATCATGTGGATCCTTAGACAGCCTATGCCCGAAGTTCATTTCATGTTTATGAACTTGGTTAAGATGTTGTATGGTGCATATATTGCTCCTCACGATGGACCCCTAAGCTCCTGTATGCTTCACTTACCTAAATCATGGCGGGGAGAAGGGTAGATACATCATTATCCGTTCTGACGTGGAACGTCAATGGGTTGGGGGACAAAATAAAAAGAGGGGTAGTGCTACAGTATCATAAGAGACAAGCCCCGGATCTGGTCTTACTACAAGAGACGCACCTAGTAGGATATACGTTTCGGGCCCTCACACGGTGGGGATACAAACTCCTGGTTCATGCGAAATATACCTCCAGCTCTGGAGCTACCGATATCCTTGTCAGGAAAAACCTTGCACTCACTCCAACACGCACATGGGCAGATCTCCAGGGGAGGTTCGCTGTCTTGGAGGCTAGCCTGGAAGGAAAGCCGCTATGTGTGGTGTCAGTGCATCTTCCCCCTGCAATGGTCAAGGAGGCGCTTGCTGACTTGGGGAAAATTGTAGTAGATCTCCCCATAGGTACCCTAATTTGGGGGGGAGATTTTAATATGGCCATGGATGACCAAAGAGACAGATATCCATGACGCCCCCTAACGCGTCCCACTACGCAGATGGAGGAATTCACAAGAGAAATGGGCCTAACAGATGTGGGGCGCTCTTTACAGCCAGACATGATGCACTATACTTACTACTCAAATGCACATAAGAGCATGTCCCGCATAGACTATTTCCGGACGCACCAGACGGATATCGGAAACGTTCGACCTCCACAGGCCTTGCCAAGAGGCATCTCAGACCATTCTCCAGTGTGGGTCGAATCCACCTATTTCGACAGAAGGCAACGCAACACCATAGTCCTTAACCCCTGGTTGCTTAAAATCCCGGACATAAAAGAGAACTTGCTTACTCAGACGGACCACTATTTTACCGAAAATGTTGGCTCGGTGGACTCAGCGCAGATAATATGGGAGGCCTACAAGGCTGTGTTGAAGGGGCAAGCACTGGTGCTAAAAGTGGGGTATGTTAGAAAGCAAAACCAACTAGAGAGCGAGCTCCATCAGTTGGAGGCGCAAAATTCCGACTCACCTAGTGAAGCCACCATTCACCAGTTAACCATCAAGCAGCTAGAGTATAAAACCTTGTCTGGAGAGAGGATGAGGGCCAGACTATTGCAAACACAACATAAGGTATATGAGATGGGAGACAGGGCCGGGAAAATGCTAGCCTGGCTGGAGAAACGGGAACAACGGGAACGGTGGGTACCCCGACTGACGCTTCAGGATGCAGAACAGATTTCAGATCTGCAGGGTATTGCAGAGGCATTTGCGGACCACTTAGACAAGGTTTATACCTCCTCAACTACGTACACGGCTGAAGACTCCCGTCAACATCTAGCTGATAAACACCTCCCTACTCTATCTGAAGCTAATAGGAATGTAATGGAAGAGGATCTTACGGATGACGAAATTTGTAGGGCAATAAATAGTATCCAATCAGGGAAGGCAATGGAACCCAATGGAGTCCCTATTGAATTTCTTAAGTCAATGGCCCTACGGGTCGCGCCCCATCTTAAAAAAATGTATAACATGAGCTTTGAGAAAGGAGTCCTACCAGACTACCAACGTCTGGCTTCTATTGTAGTCATTCGAAAGCCCGGAAAACCTGCTGACAGTTGTGGTTCTTATCGACTGATTTCTTTAATTAATATCTAAGCCAAAGTTCTGGTCAAACTTTTGGCCAACCGCCTAATATCTAGAATTCCGTCGTTGGTCCATGCTGACCAATCTGGTTTTATGCCTGGGAGAAATACAGCATTAAATATCCGTCGCCTTCACAATGTTCTGGGGAGACAACAATATATGGCGGAAGACGCCGTGGTGCTCTCCTTAGATGCCTCCATGGCGTTTGACTCCATAGAATGGCCATATCTTTTTTAGGTACTGGGACGCCTGGGGTTTGGCCCGAAATTCTTGGGCTGGATTAGACTGCTCTATACGAAGTTGCAAGGTCAAGTTAGGGTTAACAATCGCACATCCCGAACATTTACTTTAGGAAGAGGCACCAGACAGGGCTGACCCCTATCCCCCCAGATTTTCTCCTTAATTCTAGAACCGTTGGCATCCTGGGTGAAAAGGGATGTATAACTTAGAGGGCTGAAGTGGGTGGAAGGGCACAACGACAGGATATCGCTATACGCAGATGACATCCTGTTATATCTGGTGTACCCCCCATAAGTCACTACATATACTTTTATATTTTCACCAATTTTGGCAAGTACTCCGGTTATGCCATTGACTGGACTAAATCAGTGTTGTTTCTTCTTCGGGGTCCAGTACCTAGGCTTCCCCCGGGATGCGAGGTTGAAGTGGCCCTTGATGGATTTCGCTACTTGGGAATCTTCATCACCCCAGACCCCCAACTCTTCCATGAAAAAATGTAGCCGTCCCATTATATAGATTTCTAAATGATGTCATACACTGGAGATCTTTGCCACTCTCATTGTTGGACCGAGCGACCCTGTTTAAGATGCTGGCTCTCCCGCGTTTTTATATATCCTCCAAAATTGCCCCTACAAGATTCCCAACTCATATTTTAATAGTATCGAGAGTGAGGGCCGATCGTTATTGAGGAATGGAGGAGTGCCTTGCATAGCTCTGCACAAATTGACCAAAGGGTGGTACGATGGGAGAATTGCACTCTCCGATATACAACTCTACTATTGGGCCTCACAACTGGTGGTAGTAAATCACTGGTTGTACCACTCTCCGATAGACCCTGCCTACATGTTAGACAAATATCCGATGGGTAGAGAGGGATGCCTAGGAGGTCTGTATGCGAAGATCCGGAGAGGGAGATATCTGGGCCTAACGGCTCGAACGGTGGAAATTTGGCACCAGGCGACTAAACGTCTTGGCTGGACTGATGTATTGACCTAAGCCACGCCTTTGTGGTCCATCCAAAAATTAGGCTTCCTGTGTTACCAACCAGGCTTTGATAAATGGGACACGATTGGACTCTCCACCATAGGCCATCTAGTTAAAAAAGGCAAAATCCTTACATTCTGTGAACTACAGCAGAAATATGAATTAGCGCAGGGGGAGGCATTTAGTTACTTGCAGATCCGCCATGCTCTAACAGCAGCACTCCCAGATATGGGGAATCTACCGGAATCATCCCCATTGGAGGACCGGCTGCTCTCTGAACCAATCCCAGATAAAGCCATATCATTAACATACTGCAAATTATGCAATAACCTGCCTGACCCCTTTCAAGCTCTCCGAAGTAGGTGGCAGGCTGACATAAGCGACATTGAAGACGATGACTGGCAAACAGCGCTGATGTCCCCGAGGAAGGTGGATATCGTGCTTCGCTTCTGTTTGATTCAATTAAAAATCCTACATCGAACGTACCTCACGGAGGTCCCATTAGCGAGAATTGGAATTAGACAGGACACATTTTGTCTGCGCGGATGTCACTAAGAGGCAACCTTCTACCACATGATATGGGACTGTCCATACATACAACCTATATGGGAGGGGGTAACGACGCACATGCAAGACGCAATTTGGAAAAAGATCAACTTTACTCCATTGTTGGGGCTCCTAAACATCTGGAAAGTGACTGATCTCACAGAGGTGGAACAACAGTTCGCTACTTTGGGGTACACGCTAGTGAAAAGAGCAATAGCAATGAAGTGGGGGCTAGCGGAAAGACCATTGACAAAGACCTGGGCGGCCGAACTAGATAGGTGTATGATTGCAGAAAAAGAAGTGCATAAATTTAGACGGTGTCCCAAGAAGTGGGATAAAAAAATGGAGTAGGTGGAATGCACATTGAGGGGACTTATGTATATCCCGACTATAGAAATGGAACTGTCAAGGAATAACACTTATTCATCTGAAATGATTGACTGATTAACTGCTCACTGTTCAACTACATGCACCTGATGTCATATGGTTTAAATGTATGTGTACCAATGTTTGTGATTATTTGAAGTATGCAATTAATATAAAAATCTATTAAAGAAAAAAATACGCAGGAAACAATAAGGCAGGACGCATGTTAGCACATCCGCTACGGGCACAGGTGCTAGAACGGCGAACAACCGAAATATGTAGAGAGAATGGCTCTTCATGTGCCACAGACGAAGGCATCACAGACTCTTTTGGTGCGTTCTATAGGACCCTCCACACAGCCGATCCATTGCGGGAGGGGGAGATGGAGTCACACTTGTCCCGGGTCTATTCAGGCATAGAGGAGGAGCCACTGTACATTGCCCTAGAGAAGGACATCACGGTACAGGAAGTCCCCACTGCTATCCATAGGTTGCAACCCCAGAAAGCGCCAGGCCCGGATGGATACGGAGGAGATTTTATTAAACCTTTGCCTCCTACCTGGCACCTATACTCACTCGCCTATACAATTTACTTGATACACAAGGAATACTGCCAGAGTCGATGCACCAGGCCTTCATCCCCGTTATACCCAAGCCAGGTAATGATCCCAAGCAATGTTCATCCTTCCGCCCGATCTCATTGTTAAACATAGATGCAAAGATTTTCACTAGCGTGTTGGTGCAATATGTGCAAGGGATCATCGACCCCGATCAGGCCGGGTTTATTCCTGAACGTGGGTGCAGCGATAATACTAGAAGGTTATGCCATCTCATGGATCAAATACATCGCTCTCAGACAACGGTGATAATGGTAATGATTGACGCCAAGAAGGCATTTGATCTTGTGCACTGGCCATATCTCTATCGGGTGCTTGAACGGGTGGCTTTGGGCCCCCGGTTTCGAGGCTGGGTACAGGCGTGTTATGAAGCTCCGCAATCCAGCATCTGCGTAAACGGTATTCAGTTCCCTTCCTTTCCCATAGAGCGGGTGAAGATGTCCTCTATCCCACTTTTATTTGCACTCCATATAGAGCTCCTGGTGGAGTGTAAACGGGGAAATGCGAGAGTGACTGGGATTAAGATGGGAGGAAGAGAGCATATGATTATGTTATATGCAGACGACGTACTCTGGACTCTCACGAATCCAGTTGAATCCGGGCCAGCAGCTATGGCGGAGTTCATGGAATTCAAACGTGCTTTGGGCTTCAAACTTAATTCACAAAAGACCTTGATTTTAGACCTGATGTTGCAGAACCCAGAGCGAGCACTTCTTCAAGCACAATTCGCGTTCCAGTGGGTGACTGGGGGAGCCTCATATCTGGGCTTACAACTTTTCTCCACAATTAAAGCCACAGTAGACCACAACTATGGGAACCTACTAGCCATGGCCCGTTCGGATCTTACTAAATGGAAGCAGCTAACCTTATCATGGCTGTGGAGGCTCGCGGCCGTTAAAATTACGCTTCTCCCTCAGCTGCTTTATGTAATGCAGACCCTGCCCCTTCGGCTTCCCCCGCGGGCTTTGGAGAAGCTGCAAAACTTGAATTGGGACATTATTTGGGAAGGCAAGCGGGCAAGAATTTCCAGATCCCGGGCCTTCCTTGCAACGGCAGAGGAGGGAATGGGGGTCCCTAACATTAGTAAATACTAACAGGCCACACAGCTGAGGTACATGGTGGAGTGCTCCCGCACACTCACTGAAAAACACTGGTGCTTTATAGATCAGGCTATAGCAGGAATACACATATCGAAGGTACCGTGGTTGCCCAAACCCCACAGGCCAGTGAGAGTATACATCTCGCAGGTCACAAGAGCAACAATGGACGTCTGGGACAAGGTGCAGTTGAGACACAACCTTTCCACTCCGATCTCCCCGCCTACCCCATTTATAGGTAACCCGGATTTCCCCCCAGCACTGGAGGATTCAGGCTTTAAGGTATGGCAGGACGCTAATTGCAAACGAGTGGGAACTTATTTGATATAGACGGGCTCATGGGCTTTGACAAACTACAGGCACGCTACCCACTCCCAAACTCAGCAAAATGGCAATACCTAGCGGTGGTGCACTGGGTCACTCGTCCATGGATTCAGCCCCAAGCGCATAGACCCATGTTACCTTTTGAAAAATGGCTTATCACAAGGAGCTCCAACAAGAAGCTGCTCTCAGACATATATTCGTTCTTGATACAGCCTGTGAGCCCATTGCCGTCACCCGCCAGGCCTAGATGGGAAAAAGAATGCAAACGCCCCTTCTCTGACAAAGAATGGAGTGACATGCTACACCAAGCCCGGACATACGCCCTTAACACCACTAGCAAGGAAATGCTACTCAAAATAGCCCATTACTGGTACTTCACGCCGGCATGAGTGGCCAAGTGAGACTCTAGAGAGGGTGGGTTATGTTGGCCACATTTCAGTCAGCAGGGCACACTTCCTTTGTCACTGCCTCCAAATAGAGGTGTTCTGGAAGGGAGTTCGGGACGCCATTAACACGATATTCGATACAGACATACCCAGATTCCATAGTTATAGGCTATTGGGCCTCCCCACCCTGCTTACATACCCCCTGAAATCACCCAGGAGCAAAGCTATCACCTAAGGTTATTAGGGGGGGGGGGCTAAACAGCTCCTACTAGCCAGATGGAGTACTGACAAGGTATCCACGTATCAAGACTGGTTGCATAAAGTATGGGAAGTCTTGGGGATGGAGAAGCTGACGGCAGTGGTCACCCAGCAGCTGCCACGGTTTGATAAGATGTGGCAACCATGTATAACATATTTGGCTGATGAATTCCACGAGTTGACATGTCCCCAATATCTGGGGTTCTGCGCCTGACAGCCCCATACACAACCCCGCGCACCTAGTCCACAGGTACGAGTAAGAAGCATAGACTGACTAAACAGATTTTATTTTACAGAGTTTTATATAGCGCAAACTTGACCCGAAGGTATCGTGTATCAGAGCACTTTACATAGCACCAGTTGCGTTACATGAGGACACATTCATTTTTTTGTTAGGCACCAGGAGATTAAGTGATCTACCCAGAATCACAGGATGTTCAGCGTGGTTACCAAGACTCGAACCCAGTTCCCCAGATTCGAGGTCGACCGCCCTAACCGTTAGGTCATCTCCTCTCCCCTCCTCCTTCTGCGTTCTGCCCTCCTCGCCTCCCTTTGTCTACTCGCTTACTTTTTCCCCATCTTCAGCGTTATTTTGTGTTACATTTTCTATTCAGACCCACCACTATTGTACATGCATCCAAATGTCACAACACCGGCCAGTGGTTGTAGGAGGTTATCCTTGTTACATGTTTATCAACGTATAAAATCGATAAAAATGGTTTAAACATAAAAGACAGATCATAAAAGGAAAATAAAGGCCTGTGCATACAAGCGCCGACATGCAAAAGACATTACTTTCATTAAAGGGAATCGAGTGCTTGTCCGTGAGTCTAGAAGACGTAAATCTAATGCTCTCTTTCATGTTGAGCCATTTCATGTTGTGAGCAGCAAAGGACACATGGTGACTGCCCAACATCCTGGCAAGACGTTTACGCTGGATTCCTCACATTTCTATCAGGTACTGATGTCAGTGTACAGACTGGGTCTGAAAGGACAATTGAAAACTCCCTGACTGCTGTTGCTCCTACATCGCCAACTCAGATCATGGACACTTCTACTGACTGTCCCCAGTTTCCGACAACACGATCAGGACGTGTGATTAAAGATTTATCAAAGAGCTATCATTGTATACACATTTGTAAAAAAATATATATTTTTTTATTTAACAGAGAGAGAGAGAGAGATGTAATGTTGTGCTAGTTAGCAATGACGGAATCCTTTTGGCTCCTGACAGTCTCCTTAGAACTGTGAATGCAAGTTTAGAATGTTGAGTTTGCGGTTACACCAGAAGAATAAAGACGTGTTATACTAAGTTCCATGTGTGGCTTAGTCATTAATGGGCACTCGGGCTGGGGAGGACACTACAGTTGCTAAGGTGGTCAGTGAGACATTGGTTGACTAGTTTCTCTAAACTCTTTGCCCGGTATGATAGGAGGAAGATGGGTCTGTAGTTGTAAGGTGTGGCTGGGCCAACGGATGGTTTCTTGACAGTGGCGTAACGAAAGTTGAAGGGGCCCCCCTACAAGGTGCACAGAGGGGCCCGCTCCGGATTTAATCCGAAGCTGTCTGGCGTGAGTACAGTGCTGAGGGGGCCCCCCCGCACTGCGGGGTATGCGGGGGGCTCTGTTACGCCCCTGTTTCTTGAGCAGGGGTGTGATGCTGATATGTTTCCAGGTGTCTGGGAATGTGGCTTAGTCAATAGAGGAATTGCGAATGGGTGCTAGTGCTTTGCTGATCAGTAGGAGTTCTCTGGTGAAGGTGTGGTGGGGGCAAGGGACAGATGGAGCCCGTTGGTGAATGGTCTCCATGGTAACAGTGATATTGATGGTGGTGATGGCTGAAGAGGGTTTGTTCTTTAGCCGGGATAGGAAGTGTGGTTAATTATGGGCTGTTCCATGCCTGTTTTGAAGTCGCAGGGATGGGGGCTCCCATCACTTGGAGAGTTTGTGCAGGATATATATATATATATATATATGTATATATATATATATATATATATATATATATATATATATATATATATATATATATATATATATATATATATATATATATATACATATATATATATATAGTCCAAAAGTTGCCCTGCAGCGAGGACGCCCTTCACAGTTGAGTGCTGTTCAAAAGCTTTTATTTCACAGAAAAGATGTTACCAGTTCAAATGCAAAGTCCTTACGCGTTTCAGAGCCCGGCGGCTCCTTCATCAGAGGATGGCGCTGTTTGAACTGACAAGTTCGCTGGGGTTCCTTTGCTGCATGCTATGTACCACCCACGTGGGCCTCACAGGTGAGTCATCATCCAAGCATGCTGGGATCCGTAGTTTAGTTGTAGCGAAAATATTCCCCCTTGTGGGTGCAGTCTAAACAGTGTCTTTTTCTTCATAAAATAAATACCCAAGTGGGCTGAATGGTTAGCATCAAATTCCGCGTACTTTAACTCGGCTGTGCCTCAAGGTCCGCAAGATTTACGAACCTCTTAGGCCCCTTCAGGTTCAAGGCGGGGCATCCTCCTCGGCCAGGCTGCCGAGTTCAAATAGTCCAAAAGTTGCCCTGCAGCGAGGACGCCCTTCACAGTTGAGTGCTGTTCAAAAGCTTTTATTTCACAGAAAAGATATTACCAGTTCAAATGCAAAGTCCTTACGCGTTTCAGAGCCCGGCGGCTCCTTCATCAGAGGATGGCGCTGTTTGAACTGACAAGTTCGCTGGGGTTCCTTTGCTGCATGCTATGTACCACCCACGTGGGCCTCACAGGTGAGTCATCATCCAAGCATGCTGGGATCCGTAGTTTAGTTGTAGCGAAAATATTCCCCCTTGTGGGTGCAGTCTAAACAGTGTCTTTTTCTTCATAAAATAAATACCCAAGTGGGCTGAATGGTTAGCATCAAATTCCGCGTACTTTAACTCAGCTGTGCCTCAAGGTCCGCAAGATTTACGAACCTCTTAGGCCCCTTCAGGTTCAAGGCGGGGCATCCTCCTCGGCCAGGCTGCCGAGTTCAAATAGTCCAAAAGTTGCCCTGCAGCGAGGACGCCCTTCACAGTTGAGTGCTGTTCAAAAGCTTTTATTTCACAGAAAAGATGTTACCAGTTCAAATGCAAAGTCCTTACGCGTTTCAGAGCCCGGCGGCTCCTTCATCAGAGGATGGCGCTGTTTGAACTGACAAGTTCGCTGGGGTTCCTTTGTTGCATGCTATGTACCACCCACATGGGCCTCACAGGTGAGTCATCATCCAAGCACGCCTGGCCGAGGAGGATGCCCCGCCTTGAACCTGAAGGGGCCTAAGAGGTTCGTAAATCTTGCGGACCTTGAGGCACAGCTGAGTTAAAGTACGCGGAATTTGATGCTAACCATTCAGCCCACTTGGGTATTTATTTTATGAAGAAAAAGACACTGTTTAGACTGCACCCACAAGGGGGAATATTTTCGCTACAACTAAACTACGGATCCCAGCATGCTTGGATGATGACTCACCTGTGAGGCCCACGTGGGTGGTACATAGCATGCAGCAAAGGAACCCCAGCGAACTTGTCAGTTCAAACAGCGCCATCCTCTGATGAAGGAGCCGCCGGGCTCTGAAACGCGTAAGGACTTTGCATTTGAACTGGTAACATCTTTTCTGTGAAATAAAAGCTTTTGAACAGCACTCAACTGTGAAGGGCGTCCTCGCTGCAGGGCAACTTTTGGACTATTTGAACTCGGCAGCCTGGCCGAGGAGGATGCCCCGCCTTGAACCTGAAGGGGCTTAAGAGGTTCGTAAATCTTGCGGACCTTGAGGCACAGCTGAGTTAAAGTACGTGGAATTTGATGCTAACCATTCAGCCCACTTGGGTATTTATTTTATGAAGGAAAAGACACTGTTTAGACTGCACCCACAAGGGGGAATATTTTCGCTATAACTAAACTACGGATCCCAGCATGCTTGGATGATGACTCACCTGTGAGGCCCACGTGGGTGGTACATAGCATGCAGCAAAGGAACCCCAGCAAACTTGTCAGTTCAAACAGCGTCATCCTCTGATGAAGGAGCCGCCGGGCTCTGAAACGCGTAAGGACTTTGAATTTGAACTGGTAACATCTTTTCTGTGAAATAAAAGCTTTTGAACAGCACTCAACTGTGAAGGGCGTCCTCGCTGCAGAGCAACTTTTGGACTATATATATATATATATATATATATATATATATATATATATAGTAGCAGGTGCCGCTGTGTAGTTATAGTTAGGACCTAGTTACCATAGGAAGAGCGTTAACTTTGGCACTGTATGAATAAACTTTACTACACTTTCAAAATAATATATTCATCCATCTCAGATTTTTCCTTGTAAGTTTTTTGATGATCCTTCAGTGGGATTGAGAAATAAAGGGGTCCCAAAATGCAATTTCCACATTTTATTTTCATTGGGATTTTCTATAAGTGCTACAGCCCAAATGGCTGAATGGAATTACACCACATTTTGTAGAAAGCTAAAACTTTACAGGGAAAGCATGCTTTTTGTGATTAGGTATAAATCTAGTGAGTAATTCTTGGGAAATTAAGGTTCAAAATGTATGTGTATGTTGATGGTTGGGTTCACAAGACTATTGTGGAAGTCCCGTGGGTACGCTACTTCAAATAATAGGGCAATCTTATTGGCCCAGGGGAGGGTAGCATTCAGCTGTCTCTCTCCCACGAGAGGTTCCTGCGAGTTCCGCGGGAGCTTGTGCTGGGATTGGCTTGCTGCTAACATGTGCAGAAATGTTGTGGCCGCCATTCATGACACAGGGACTCAGTCCTCTGTGTCCTGCACATTAAAAAACATAAGGTACGATAGGACCAGGTAGGGGGTACCATGACCCTGTGGACCTTGTATGTGTGTGTGTGTGTGTGGGGGGGGGGGGGGGTCTGAGAAGGACCCCACTCCCCGGGAGCAAAATTAAAAAGAAATTGAGAGGAATAAGTGGTGGGAGTGCCCGCTTGTGTCCGACTCCATTCCACGCATGGCGTAAGGCCATGCATGACAAGTGTTTGGCATAGTTACGCATAGTAATGAAATCTTACTTGCTTTACAAAAAAACCTAAAAATTCACTGCAAAAGCGTCGATTAAAGTGACATTAAAGTTAGGTGAAAATGCAAGTTTAAACTTCAAATTTTAACCAAACAATACACTTATACACACGTTATAGTTATTTGAAGTAATTATAACTCATGCCTTCGACATGCATTGCTTATTACCTCATATATTTTCACCTAACTATAACGTCACATTAAACCTTGATTTTTTTCAGTGGAAATGAAAATTATAGATTGATTGATTACAGAACGTTTGTGAGACTATAAAAAAACACTGGCACGGCATATTCTTCAGACTGCCATAATCCACACCCAAGTCCTTCCGCTGTCTAAGCAATATCCGCGATTAGCCGAGTGAGGGGCCCGTCCCCGGTGGTGTGAGCCCAGCTTGGAACTCGGCACGGACCGCGCCTCGGCCAGGCTTCCCGTCCCCGTCTGTCGCACTCCCCTGGGCCCCGGGGCCCCGGCGCCATTGTTCGGTAGAGCCGTTAATCTTCCAAGTCGGAAATTCTTCGCATACATGACCGCGCGAGCTTTGCCCCGGCACGCAAGCCAGCCTGGAGCTCCGGGCTGGCAAACTCTTCTCTGAATGCCATTCATTCACGACCAGCAATCGATGCCCAACGATGCTGGGCTCAGATGGCCTATGCCAGCCTGTGGCATAGCAAGGGCACCATGTGCCCAAATGCATGCATACTGCCCCTTCCCCAGGTGGAGGAGTGGAAACAGCCACATATGGGCAGACTTGGACTCCTCACATCTGTGGCCCTAGTACCACTGTACCTACTAGACTCAACACACCACAGGCAATGGCGCTGATACAAACGGCAACTATCCCTTCACCGTGCCCCCCCCTCTCTCTGGTCAGCTCGCCCATCGAGCCCTCGGCCCCTTCATTCCCTTTTTTGCCAATAACCCAGTGATACCGTTCTTTTTGTTTGTTTGTTTTTGTTCAAAGTATACTTATTGATTTGTCAAGACACACACCGACCAACACAGTGAAACACAAGCCCCCTCCCCCCTATCCTCCAGCAATGGGGCTGCCATTCTTATATTTGGCAGTGTCTGTTTTGATTATTTCTCTGGTGACTGATCGCGCTCTGTCTCCCTCCCCTGGCCGTCAGCTCCGGGAAATCCAGTTCCAAAAGGGGTCGAAGGTCACATGGCAACTCTGAGTATGCAAACAGCAGCTAGTCACCATATTTCCATTTCGCATCCGAGTTCCATTTCAGTGTGTAGAAAGTGTCCAAGGGTCCCTCGTGGAAAATCACAAAAACACATAAAATGTCCAAAACATGTCTGGAATGTTAGTGAGGACAGTACAGGAAATTACCCAATGGAACTGTGCTGCTGAGGACACCCCGTTCTCGCGCTCCGAGAATCATGTTCTCGGTAGACGAGTTTCAACCAATGTCATTTCTTCATCACTCTTCTTTCGGTACACATGTGCATTTGTTTGGCTATCATTTCATTTGCACAAAAGCTGTTATTTATGCGGCACGTTGACTTCGCCTTCTAAGCACAGATATTTTAAGAAAGCATGTTGACTGCATCACACAGATTTCTTTCACACGCGTAAAATGCATCAGTGATTGTTAAATATGGTTGAGTATTGGCTGTTTTAGTCTGAAAAGTGCAAGTTCGAAGCGAAGCGCCGGTCTTTACATCCTGGAATTATTTAAAGTGTTTGTTTTCAAACAATAGGAGCCGAGAGTGGACGTGCCTGGCTGAGAATCTGCTTGTGCCCTGGGCTGACATGGAAAACCACCGACGCCTGAGGGTTCTGTGGAAAATTACTTCTTATGTGTCGTCCTATTCATGATTTCTTTTCAGCGCATTGTGCTTCTACGGGGTTGCATCAAAGCGGTGGGCACAGCCTTCCTAAGAGCTGGGCATAGTTAGACAGCCTGATTTACACTTGTGTTGTTGCATATGGGTTGAATCTTTCTGAAGCGGATGTGCTCTTCAGAACATCGAAGGCAAGGCCCCCAAGAGATCCCACCTTGACCTCAAGGGTCCTTCCACCTGCTTCACTTCCTTCCTAGCAATGTGTGGCCATGTCAGCTTCCAGCTGCTGCTTGGTCCTAGAGTTCTGGAAAGCCTCTTCCCTAAGGTCTGCTGTCTTATTACCTAAGGACCTTGATTCATGAGACCCCGTGAGCTGGGCGTACTGCTGGGAGCCTGTGGGTGACCACTTCTTCAACTTGAAAAAACATCTGTGAACACTTTTCTCTATCTCCTGTAGCCTCTGCAGGTTAGAGGCTGGCATACTCTGGTAGTCATGTGGTGGAATCTATTCAGAAGGAACCATTGCTCTTAGCAGTGTTGTCCTTTGAGAGGTTCCTACATACAGTGGTAGTTTCTTGGCCACTTTAAGCTGCAAATTGAATCAGTGTCTTCCTTTCAAAGTGCCTGCCCTGTTATATCTGCAAAAGAAAGAGGGGTGAAACCCCCAAACCGGTTTTAGGATGCTTGTTTCCGGTCCAGGGAGGTCCTGGCTTGGCAGTTCGGGCTGGACTGTTTCCACGAGGCACAGGGTCAAGACTAATTTGCATATGGCCAGGTCTAAACTGAGGTGGCATGGTGAGCAAAAGGATGGATTTAACCCAGATCTCTTGACTGGGGGTGAATGTTTTGATTTGTTCTGAATTCCGTCCATCAATTGTGTGTCTTTTGCTTTCTCACCCTAAGTGCGCCAGGTATGCCCAGACATGGGTTCTGGGCTCACTGTGCAACTGGAATCAAGCAACTGGAATCAAGCTATCCTGGCTGAAGAGGGGTGAAACCCCAAGACCGGTCCTAGGATGCTTGTTTCCGGTCCAGGGAGGACCTGGCTTGGCAGTTCTGGCTGGACTGTTCCCATGAGGCACAGGGTCAAGACTGATTTGCATATGGCCAGGTCTAAACTGGGGTGGCATGGTGAGCAAAAGAAGGATGGATTTAACCCAGATCTCTTGACAGGGGATGAATGTTTTGATTTGTTCTGCATTCCGTCCATCAATTGTGTGTCTTTTGCTGTTATATCTGGCCACTGAAAGGCAGGAGGAGCCCGGGAGTGACTTAGACACAAAAAACCCAGTCTAGCCGCTATTGAGGGTTAGTTTACTTTCTCTTCTCCAAGATACTTGGTGTGGACACTAACGCCCTCTGTCACCTGCACCACTAACTAGGTATCATTGGCATCGATTAAAAAAGGTCAACTTGTATGTTTTGACCACCCTGCTTAGAGGCAGCTACTAAAGAGGATAGAGGATACGTGGAGGCATGGGTGACCCAAAGCCCCTTCAGTGTATATTGTTGACAATAGGTCTGTGTAACAACTGTGCTTCCAAAAACAAGATGTAAAAAAGAGGTAAGACATTTGTTAGCCCCTCTCCTGAATCTTTTTCCTCTGTCCAATATATCTAGAAGGCAATGGTAACACACTGTGTCAAAAGCAGCTGACAAGTCCAATACTGGCCACAGCCCTTGATATACAGCATATAGGAGTTTTTCTCAAGTATTATCCATTGCGGCCCCGCCCCCTCGAAGCCCATTCGCCGCCCTGCTCCCGCCTCCCTGCTGCTCCTCCCTCCCTCCCCGCCTTAAATGGCGGCCGCTGCGCCACCGCGCGGCTGGCGCACCAGAGGCAAGCCCGTCTGCACCCGTCCGCACCTGGACCGCGCCCAGCGCCAGAACGCCTGGCCCCCACAAACGCCACAACACCAGACTCCGCTATGACGCCAGCACCTTCCATGCACTCAACGCCGGCCGAAACCACACCTGCTTCCAGGCCGCCCTGAAATGGACCCACGGACCCTTCTCTTGCCACACCTGCAGCTCCACCTGCGACAGAGCCACCAAACCTCCAAGGACTGGACCCAACCACCTCCGCTGCATACTCCTAAACACCCGCTCCGCACGTAAACACGCCATCGAGCTCTGGGATCTGCTCGACACCTCCGCCCCAGACGTAGCCTTCCTGACCGAGACCTGGTGGAACGACTCCTCGGCGCCCGACTTCGCCATAGCCATCCCGGATGGCTACAAGATCACCCGCAGGGATCGCGCCAACGGAATCGGAGGAGGAATAGCCATCATCCACAAGTTCACCCTCAAGGTCGCCACCCACACCGACCCCAACACCACCCTCAGAGGAACACTTATCTACAGAACCCCCGGACTCCGGGATCAGTTCAGCGACTCCATCACTGACCTCGCCAGCACCCACGCACTCGCATCCACAGACTATATCCCCCTCGGGGACCTGAGCTTCCACCTCGAGAACAACAACGGCGCCAACTCCACCACCCTGATCGACAACCTCGACAACCTCGGCCTTAGACAACTCGTCACCGCACCCACCCACGCCGCCGGCCACACGCTGGACCCCGTCTTCTCCACAGGCACCCACATCGCCTTCGACCCCACCACCGAACTCCACTGGACCGACCACCGCTGCATCCATTTCACCTTCAAGAAACCAACCACGCTCCACCGCACCCAACAGCTGCCTCGCCGCGGCTGGAGCAAAGTCACCGAAGACCAGCTGATCACCACCCTTGCCCAGAACCCACCCACCGACCCCACCAGCCCAGACGCCGCAGCTCGCAACCTCAGACAGTGGATCGTCGACTGCACCAACACCCTTGCACCGCTCAAGAAACCCTCCAACAGCCATGCCAGCAAGAGAGCCACCTGGTTCACCGACGAACTCCAGACCTCCAAACGCGCATGCCGGGAACTGGAGAAGATATGGCTCCACGAACGCACACCGGACAACCACGCAGCCCACAAGGACGCCACCCGCAGACATCACCACCTCATCAGATCAGCCAAGAAATCCTCCTTCAAAGACCACCTGGATAACAACGCACACGACAGCAAAGAGCTCTTCAGCATCGTAAAAGAACTCTCCAACCCTAGCGCCAGCGCCAACGACATCCCGCCCTCACAAGAACTGTGCAACTCACTAGGAATCTTCTTCCACCGCAAGATCGCTGACATCCATGACAGCTTCAACAGCATGACCGTCCCGACTACGCCAGACTCCACCTCCCCTGCGAACACCACCAGCACCAACCGCCTGACCTCCTGGTCCAACGTCAACGACGACGAGACACTCAAGGTCATGAACTCCATCCACTCAGGATCTCCGTCAGACCCGTGCCCACACCACGTATTCAACAAAGCAGACGCAGCCATCGCACCCCACCTACGGAAGGTCATCAATATCTCCTTTGATACAGCGACATTCCTGGAAGACTGGAAGCACGCCGAAATCAACGCCCTCCTCAAGAAACCCAAGGCGGACCCCAGGGACCTCAAGAACTTCCGGCCCATCTCCCTGCTCCCGTTCCCAGCGAAGGCCATCGAGAAAATCGTCAACATGCAACTGGCCCGCCACCTCAAAGACAACAACATCTTGGACCCGTCCCAGTCCGGATTCAGACGAAACCACAGCACCGAGACAGCCCTCATCGCCGCCACAAACGACATCAGGCGCCAACTAGACAATGGCAAAACATCAGCCCTCATCCTCCTGGACCTGTCAGCCGCCTTCGACACGGTCTGCCATTGCACTCTAAAGACACGCCTTCAAGAAGCTGGAATCCAAGAGAAGGCCCTTGACTGGACCACGTCCTTCCTCTCCGGCAGAACCCAGAGCGTCCGCCTCCCACCCTTCCGATCCGAAGCTACCGACATCATCTGCGGCGTCCCCCAGGGCTTATCCCTCAACCCGACGCTGTTCAACGTCTACATGGCCCCCCTTGCACAAGTGGCCCGCCACCACGACCTCAACATCATCTCTTACGCCGACGACACCCCCTCAGCCTGGGACGACTCCTGCTGGCCGACCACACTGGGAACAGCACCGACACCCACCGACCATGCACGCAACCTGGGATTCATCCTCTACTCCTCCCTCTCCATGTCTAGACAGGTCAACGTCGTCTCCTCCTCCTGCTACAACACCCTCCGCATGCTCCGCAGGATCTACAAGTGGATCCTGACCGAAACAAGAAGAACGGTGACACAGGCCCTCGTCAGCAGCAGACTGGACTACGGCAACGCACTCTACGCAGGAATCCCAGCCAAACACCTACGACGACTACAACGCATTCAAAACGCCTCCGCCCCACTGATGGTCAACGTCCCCCGCCGCAGCCACATCACCCCCCACCTGAGAGACCTACACTGGCTCCCCGTCGACAAGAGGATCACCTTCAAGCTCCTCACCCATGCACACAAAGCAATCCACAACGCCGGACCAGCCTACCTGAACAGCAGACTCAGCTTCTACACCCCCACCCGCCAGCTCCGCTCCACCAGCCTCGCCCTCGCCGCTGTCCCCCGCATCCAACGAACGACCTCCGGCGGCAGATCCTTCTCCTACCTCGCCGCCAAGACCTGGAACACCCTCTTTACCCACCTACGGCAGACCCAAGATCTACTCGCCTTCAGAAGACTCCTCAAGACCTGGCTCTTCGATCAGTAGCGGCCCCCCCTCAGCACCTTGAGACCCTCACGGGTAAGTAGCGCGCTTTACAAGTACTCTGATTGATTGATTGATTGGTTGCTCTCTGTTTCACAATATTGCATTACTGTTATATGGCAATGTTTCCTCCTCCCAAAAATCTGTTTAACTTAACATTATACCACTTTATCAAATTTACCACTGTTGGAATTTTAACATTTGTCTAAAGTAAAGTTGGCTGTCACATCCTGTGATAAGTAAGGCTCCCGGAGGAAGTTTGTCACCTCTGCATGCTTCAGTGCACACCAACCTTACACTTTCCTCATGACTGTTTACCCCTCTTTCCTAAGCCTGGTGGCCATGAGTAGCACTCGCAACTTACATGAGCGTAATTTACCTTGATGGAGCCACCTCATCAATCCTATCAGAGGGAATCCCAGTATTCGCCACATAGTCCAAATGGTGGGTTGAACCGTGGACGTGCGGAGTGAAATCCAGTCTTCGTTTGCTGATCGAGTCTCTCCGAAAAGAGCCTTAGACAGGAAATCCTACAAGTACGATGGTTTTCTTAGCTAGCCATGCGGTTAACTCTAATAAATACCATATTTCTGCAACTGAACAGTACAGTCCCAGAGGCCTTGACAGTACCGCTCACCCTCTGGGGCTGTTTGAATTGATTGCACATTGAGCTACAAGTTGTTCAACAGTTTTAATATCTTTCACCTTTGTCTCTGTGACCCCTTCTTTGATCTGATTTTCAGCAGCTGTTTATAATCTGGAGAAGGCCTAGTTTGCCCCTCAATGTGCAGTCTTCTTCACTGGTGATCTGGCATTATCGAGGCGTAGTACTGGGATTGCCGTGAGTCTTGTTAGGAAGAGATCTGCCGCTCTTCTTTGATGTTGTGAGGGACAGGCTCCTGTTCCCCATCCCCATGTCCGGTGCTGCCCCAGTTCTATGCCGTCCCGATAGGCTAAAGCAAGTGGCACCAAAGTCAAAGCTCTGCTCCTGAGTGGTTGAATACTCCCTGGTTTCTCCCAGGTATTTCTTCGGTGGAGTGGATCCTTGCTGTTGACATGAGCTCTGGTATGTCCCTAACAAGGGTCCCTTCCTGACTCCCATCTCCCCTGAGGTAGTGATCTCATTGTAGCACCTATTTCGCTGTCTGATTTGTCATAGTGGAAGTACGGGCTACCATACCTATAGAATATGATGGATAATTACTTATCATAACCTGTACACCCTTCTTACATATTGCTACTGGTTTACAACTACTACACAAAACGCGGCATGCTCTGACTTCAGTCTCATACCTTGCAACCAGTAGTCGGCCAACCAGTGTTGCCAGTGCCCGAGCTGCTTCATTCCAAACAGGGTAACACAGGCACATGCCTGGGTGATGTGCATCACAATGGCACATGTATATAATTGCTATGTCACATTTGCGCTTGTAGGAGGCCAAACAAAACATGTATCACTGCTTTGGGTCCGAGGAAATATTCCTATATAGTGATATCACTGGGACAGGCTTATGACCAATGTGCAGTGCTTAATTTGTGCCAGTGCTTTCCGGTGCTTAGCATCGGCACTTATTTATCAGGGCCGGGTCTAGACCTGCGTGTGATTGCATAACGTGTGTCACACAATAAAATAAGTGTTCACATTCTCACTCTGTCTCCGAGTCTCCATGAAGAGCTGTGCCGGTAATAAATCCATGCCTTCAGTTAGTGTTGCCGGTAGGCAGGCCACTGATTGGGCTGGATTTGGTCATGTGGGGCTGCGTGAGGCAGTGTGCGTAACCTTTTTAGGTCTCGCTGAGCCAGCGCATGCTCTGCTCTGTGAGAAATTTAGTTTGTGGGTGTTCTAAGTGCTGCCACAGGCTTTCGGTGGCCTAGCGCTTGCGTTCACGCGAGCGTGCACGCCCGCAGCCGCCATGTGGGTTTCTGTCAGGGCTCATTAAGCCTTGCGTGCCTCAATGAGCTTTCACTTATGTGCTTGTTCGTATTTGTCTTTCTTTTTTCTTCCCGTTTTTGTCCCCTCCCTCCGCATTCCTCCTTCTTTTTCTCTCTACCGTTTTTAGGTCTCCCCTGGCTATCGCGTAAGCGATCGCGCAGCAAGACTTATGTAGGGGCTTCAGAAAATACTCCCAAAGGCTTCCCAGGCGGATCGGGTGGCGGTTACGCACACAACCACGTGCATTCCATTTGCCACAAGCTACTTTCAGCGCGTGCGCCGCCTCACGCATTCAGAGAGATTTAGTAAGGGGCACAAGACCTTAGGAATGCGGTTTATGGCCAGTGCATGTGAGGCATTCAAGCGTGAAGCTGGCATCTGGCATCGGACTTAAAAACAGCAGACTGCTTTCGCCAGCGCGCGCTCGGCCTCACTTCCTGCATCCCCTCTTACAACAATTAACTTTCGTTATAACTCCCACCCCATATGCTCGTTCCCTCCCACCCTTACTTTGATGTCCGCTTTTCTTATTGTTTACAAACCACGCCACACACTGCTGCACGCCACACACTGCTGCACGCCACACACTGCTGCACGCCGCACACTGCTGCAAGCCGCACACTACCGCACGCCACACACTGCTGCACACTGCTGCATTACTCACTGCTGCATGCTGCACGACACTGCTGCACGCAGCACACTGCTGCACGCCGCACACTGCTGCATGCCGCACACTGCTGCACGCCGCTGCACGCCACACAGTGCGGCATGCCTCACACTGCTACACGAAACACTGCTGCACACCACACACTGCTGCACGCCACACACTGCTGCACACCACACACTGCTGCACTGCTGCACGCCGCACACTGCTGCACGCTGCACACTGCTGCACGCCTCACACTGCTGCACGCCTCACACTGCTGCACGCCGCACACTGCTGCACTCCACACACTGCTTTTATGCAAGTTTATGCTACTGACATTGTAAATGACAATGCCTTTTATTTGTTTTAAAACCAAAACATAGATAAAAGGCATTGTAATTTTACAATGCCAATAGCTCAAACTCATATAAATGCGAGACCTATTGCATTGCAAATGCTTGTTTAATGCGCATTGGTAAAGTGCAAAGTAGTTATCGGAGCGCTTTACATGAACACCAGTTACATTACATGTTTACACAAGGTTATATTTCTTCTGTATGCGTGGGAAGATTAAGTGCTTTTTTTTAGTTAGGTGATGTGGCTGACTTTAGTGGTTTTTGTTCTCGGCATCCGCATCTTCTACAGAAAATGATATCAGTCCGGCTGAGTTTATCATTGTTGGCATCCGTCATGCTGTGGGGGGGCGTTGCTTGTTCATGACACATGTTCAATGTTTTTTATGTCTGTCTGTGCTCCTCTCTGTGGTGCTGCACGTCAGCGTGCCACCCTTTCAAAATTCGAGGAAAACATCTAACTTACTTAACCTACCACAACCCCCACGGGTTGGATTACCTCTTTTTATTACAGAAATATATTCTACTATTTCCTTTTGGTAGAGTTGAACCGGTTGCAGTTTGAGGCTTTTATCCCCCCGTGTTTTTTGCAGCCAGCCCCATCATGCTCCACTCCAACATCCGGCCGGTATTTTCACAAGTAAAGGACCTTTACTTTTGCCCTCGAGACGCAAACAGCTGATGCGGACTGACACGTTTGTTCCAGAGCAGGCTCGTCTCAAGGAGGACCTTTCGATAAATGAATGGATAATTAGTTAGTTGAAGAATATTGTAATTGTCAGGGTCGCTAAAATTGTGGCTTTTTTTCACATAATTTGTCGCATTTGCCATATAATCCTTCATCTGCTGCATAATCTGATAATTTTACTAAAATAATTATTTCTAGTTTAAGCGGAGCAGAATTTACTAAAAACGTGGCAGTATCTGTTCACACATGGTGGAAGACCCTTTGAAAAGGGTAACTGCCATCTTTCAGTTGCTTATTTCTGTATTTCATTGTTAACCTGGTACAGGTAAAGTGAAATCTTTGACATAGCGCAAAGTAGCTATTGGAGCGTTTTACATGAACACCAGTTGCATGACACAAGGTAATGTTTAGTTTGCAGGCATGGCGCAATGAAGTGATTTGCCCAGTATGATTTGCTCTGGATTTTGAGCAGAATCAGAGACTCGAACCTGGTTCCCTATGTCCAACTTCAGTGGCTCTGGATGCAACTCACACCCTCTCTCATTGGTTCAGTTCTTTCTCCGATCCAGTTGATGGTGTGGCTTGCCGTGCCCCTCGTGTTGTGTTGCATTGCGTTTTTAGTACCACACTGCTGTATGGAGGCTCATTTTTCACCAGTGATGCAAACCACCTCTGTCTTGCTTTTCTGCCGACCCCTTCTTGCCCAACCCTCATTTCCATCTGAGATACCTCTCACATACAGTCTGCAGCTGTATTTTAACCCTCGTCAAACATGTCCGTGGTCTTGTTGTTTGTGCACCTAGTCCATCGGGAAATAAAGCATTGAGATAAATACTGTTCAGCATGGCTAAAAACTATTGGCAAAGCCAATAGATCCCAAAGGCGAGACCTATTGGCTTTGCCAATGCTTGTTTAAATTGTCGCCGCCGCCCGCCTTATGAACTTATGAACTTATGAACAACAAACTCACCTTTCTGCTGCCAGAGAAGGGCAATAGGAACCATGGTGCATATGTACAAGCCCCTATCGCCACGTGAACATCACTTTTTGTGACTTTCCCGTGGCGATAGGGATCTTGCCTTATGTACAAGGCAGCGTTAAGCCACTTAATGTGGCTTAACACTGCCTTGTACATAAGGCACACTTTCACGATATGGTCAGCGTGAAAGGGGCGTGTAGTGGGTGTTGCGGTGGGCGGTCCACTGCAACACCCATTGTATTTGACGCTGCCACCTATGCACAAGGGTGGCATACATAGGAGGCAGCACCAAAATTAAGACCAGGAAAACCCTGGTCTTAAGTTAGCGAAATGAGGAGGAATGCATTATTTCTCCTCGTTTTTGCTTTTTCCATGTGTGCTGCCTTATGCAGCACACATGGAAAAAGCAAAATGCCATGATTTGTTTATGTACAGGAAGGTGTCCCTTCCTGTACATAAACAAACCTTTCAAAAAAATGCAATTCTGAAACTTTCATGTGTACTGCATAAAGCAGCACACATGAAAGTTACAGAGTTGCATTTTAGGACTGTTTATGTGCAGGAAGGGACACCTTCCTACACATAAACAATCCTCCCCTGCACTCAGACACCCTTGCACTCTGGTGCAAGGGTGCTTGTGTTGGTGCTAAATTGTTGAACTTAGCACCATCACAGGGGAAAACCCAAGGCTGCACCACATTCTTGTAAATATAGTGCATCCTTGGGTCTCCGAAGTGGTGGAGCGTGTCGTTGAGCCAATGAGGCTAACAACATGCTCTGCCACTTCATGGTACATATCCCCCCTTGTCCTTTACCTGATATGAGGAGAGGCATGTCTTATCCATAAATGAAGGTGACCCAAGAGCTCCTGGGATGGCTGTTTGCTTTGGAGAGCTGCATATTGTTTTCATGCCAGAAGATCAAAGATGAAAAGGCATACATGGAGACGCTTCTGGGTACAGGGGAGATGGGGGAGGGGAACCTTTGCGTTGGCAAATGACGAAAGCAAGTATTGTTTTTAAGCACTAAGCTGTAATTCAGTAGGCTTTTTTATGTTACGCGAAGGTTTCATAAAATCCCATGTTCACATTCAGGGGCATATGTACAAGCCCCTATCGCCACCAAAACGTCACCTATATTGACGTTGTGGTGGCGATAGGGGCTGCGCCTTTTGTACCAGGCAGCGTTAAGCCACCTAACATGGCTTAACGCTGCCTTGTACATAAGGCCCCTTTCATGCTATGGTTAGCGTGAAAGGGGTGGGCAGTGGGTGTTGCGGTGGGCGCTCCACTGCAGAACCATTCATTTTGATGCTGCCCCCTATATACAAGGGTGGCATACATACGAGGCAGCGCCAAAATTAAGACCAGGTAAAAACTGGTCTTAAGATTGCAAAACGAGGAGAAATGCATTATTTCTCCTCGTTTTTGCTTTTTGCATGTGTGCTGCCATGGTTTGTTTATGTACAGGAAAGTGTCCCTTCCTGTACATAAACAAACCATCAAACCTTTTGTTTAAAAATCCCATTTGGTCACTTTCGTGTGTGCTGCATGAAGCAGCACAAATGAAAGTGACAGAATGGCATTTTAGGATTGTTCATGTGCAGGAAGGGACACCTTCCTGCTCACAAACAATCCTCCCCTGCATGCAAACACCCTTGCGCCATGGTGCAAGGGTGCCTGCGTTGGCGCTGAGTTGCTGAACTTAGCGCCATCGCAGGGGGGAACGCAAGGCAGCACCACGTTCTTGTAAATCTGGTGCAGCCCTGCGTTTCAGAAGAGGAGGAGAGCGGCGTTAAGCCGAGGAGGCCATCGCAGCGCTCCCCCACTTCCGTGTATAGATCTCCCCATGGTCTCAGTGCTGCACTGAAATTTCAGTTTGAGTCTTGGGTCACTTAATTGAACCTCTACTCATGGGAAAAAGTAACTGGCTTTTTATTACCACTAAACTGTGTTGGAATTGAGCTGGCATTCTGAAAACAAAAATGTACGCCGCACCTGATGCCAAGTTTGTACCCCATGTGTTATTCTTTCTCCTCCAGTGCCCACCCGCCTCCCTCGGGCACAATGACACACTGTTCTCTTGGGACGCCGGAGCAGCCACGCAGTAAATAACTCACAGATAACATCTCAGATCGTTAAATAGAAAATATTTATATCACTTAAATACAATCCGGATATATGCACAGTTTCCCAGGCAATTTAAGGGGCGCTGGGCCCATTCAGGATGTGCGGTGAATGTCGTGCGGGTCTCAGGGTGGTCGGGCTCCAGCCTTCAGGAGATCTGTAAATATTAACCAGGGGCTGGGGCCACCCCAGGGCTTTTAGCACCAAACAGGAGAGACGCTTGAAAGGGAAGCTGGGCGCTATGTAAAGAGGTCAGGCGCATGTGACTTTTTACAGAACAAGCTTTCACGAGGCCACGGGTATTTCGCAATAAGAGTGTGCGTATGGAGGGAGGAACAGGCAGTGGTGTGGGAGTCTGCAGACAGGACTGGGGTTCAGCTGGTAGGGTTTGCTCTGAGAGTGCCGGGACCTCAAGCACGGCCAACGGACCTGGATGGGAAGTGCGCCGTGGTCCACACGGTTGGGTGCAGATGAGGCCGGTGGCCCTGTATGAGGGCCGCAGCCAGGACAGAGGGGCCATCGAAGGCAGAGTCAGCTTCCAAGGCGAGGGCCCGCACCAATGGCCGGGTCTCGTATATCTGGAAGGGACCATCACACTGGAAGGGGTGCGGCCCCGTCAGTGCCATACTCCACTGGGGGGAGGATAGCCAAGGGTCCCTCAGAAGAACGAGCTCGCGCCCCTGGAACGACAAGCATTCTTCCGTCGAACACGTGCCTCGAGGGGGAATTCTCTGGCCAGGTGGTCTTTGATGTTGCTATGTGAGACGGGAGCTATCAGGTGGAGGAGGTCAGTGCGTGGTCTGACTTGCCCTGCACTGTCCTTACACAACTAATTTACACCCCTGCCTCGAGAGCGTAGAGTGTGCAAGTACATTTACAGAGCAAATCAAATCTTCAAGGCCATTTTCAGAGTTTTTTGGTATGTTCAAACAATCCTGATATAATTTCATAAAAAGTCTGTTTTTTGTGCTGTACCTGGTAAAGCTCGATCATGGCTGTTGACATTGTGTCTCGAGCTAGATAAGAAAGTGTCCCCCACCCGACCCCTTTGATGCCGACCCAAGTGTTATGATAAACAGGGCCGGCTTTAACACTGGTGGTGCCCTGTGTGACCATAATTTTTGGCACCCCCGTGACCGCCTTCTCAGATCCTCTCACTACCACCAGGCAAAAGTGTCCCTCATCTCTCCAATCATAAGTTATTGCTAAAAATAGCACACCCCACACCTAGATCAACGCCCCTCTAAAGGTCAGCGCCCAGTGCGGCCGCGCCTGTCGCACTGCCTAAAGCCGGCCCTGATGATAAATGTGCAGTCCCCTCACAATAACAGTTTCCAGACTTGACATGTAGCTGTCCAGTGTGGCACAAAGGCACCTAGTTCCTCCATTGAAAAAAGGAAGTGAAGGGAACACGTCAAAGGACGTAAAACCCAAAGGACAGAGTGCCTTCCATTCTTAGATCCACGTAGTGAAGTTAAGGGGCTCTAGAAGTTTCTAGACCGAGGAAAAGTGTCCTTGTGTATGCAAGTCATGTAACAAAAAACAATGGCTCCCCACCACGGAATGAGATGAGCCCCCAGAGTCTCCCATATCTCACAGATAGTCATTGGCTTGGGCGGAACGGGCCCCCTTGATGAGTTTGGGGCCCCTTGGCGGATTTCACCCCCCATCATCCCCACTCCTCCCCACCTCCCGCACGCAGGAGCCTGTGTTACACCCCTGTCTGACACTAGCTCTGATAATTAAAAAGATGAGCCTCTGTAGCATTTTGCCTCAGACCAGGTTGAGAACATGGAAAATTAGATTAAGTACAGCTGTGAAAGGAAGAGGTCTCTAGCGTTCTGCGACATGATACGATTTCCTCACCCGCCAGCACCTCTGTCATTTAGCAATTTAGAAGCCCCATCTTGCCTCTGGCAGAGGACGATGACACGAGTCCCCTCCTCTGTCTGTTCATTACACTAATATGGCAGTGTATTGTGGGACTTTTATTATGCGTGCTGAGGTAGAGTGAGCTTAATTCTGTGTATCTTAAATTCAATGGATGCAGCTTAGTGCTTCGCCTTCCTGTGCAAGGTTCACAGGAAAAAAACACAACACTAAGCAAAAAGTACAGACATTTCACACCCAGTAACAATGAAGGCTGGAGCCTAGCTGGGATTAGGGGGAAAACTGTCCAACACAAAGCCCATAGAATGAAAACACGGCTGACCACGGCTGAATAAGCCAGACCTTCTGCTGTCAGCAGAAACCCATGGTGGCTACTAATAACACCTCTCCGCAAGCCCCAGGGCTTGGGAGGGGTATGGTGGGTGTTCATTGGCCTTCAGCTAGCCAAGGTTCTTGTTGCTCAGCTCTTGTTGATAGCAATGAGGAAAAAGTACCAGGTTCAAACCCGGTTTGTGCCAGCACTAGACTTGCTGTCAAATCTTCTGCCAGCAATGGGGTTGGTAGGCCGCTTTACCTGCCTCCTTCCAGGGGACGGCAAAGTCAGTCTTCTTCTGGTCTTTCAGTATTGACATCATGCAAAATGATTATCCTCCCATAAACATGACCAATGATGAATGCAGACAGTCTTCTGCTGCCCTGTAGCCACTGGCAACATTCACCAAGAGCACACACTGATGACAATTGTCAAAGAAAGATAGACAGTCCGTCTTCTGCTGCCCTGAAGGCACTGGCACCATTCGCCAAGAGTACACCCTGAAGACAATTGTCAAAGAAAGATAGTCAGTCTTCTGCGGCCCTGTAGGCACTGGCACTATTCGCCAAGAGCACACATTGGAGATCACGGACAAAGAAAGATAGACAGTCAGTCTTCTGCGGCCCTGTAGCCACTGGCACTATTCACCAAGAGTACACCCTGCAGACAACTGTCAAAGAAAGATAGACAGTCCGTCTTCTGCTGCCCTGTAGGCACTGGCATTATTCGCCAAGAGCACACATTGGAGATCATGGACAAAGAAAGATAGACAGTCAGTCTTCTGCTGCCCTGTAGGCACTTGTACTATTCGCCAAGAGCATACCCTGAAGATGAGGCATGCAACGCCCATTGGGCTCAAAGGGCTTCAGCCACCCCCATTATGTATGGCAGTCTGGGCTGAGACAGCTTCCCGGGAACACACACAGCCGCACTGAGTACTTCACAGGTCTTTAAAAGACCATTTGCTTGTTAAAGAGGCCTTGCTGTTTTTTCACCCCTTCTTAGAGTCCCTGCCGCTCCACTCTGCCTATTTCTGGAAGCATTAGCTCCCCCTCCCCCGAAATGTTTTCTTAGCTCCCCCTGAAATTTGGCTCTAGTTGCGCCACTGCTGAAGATCAGGGTCAAAGAAAGATAGACAGTCAGTCTTTTGCTGCCCTGTTGGCACTGGCACCATTCACAAAGAGCATATTCTGAAGACAATGGCCAAAGAAGGAGAGCCAGTAAGTCTTCTTGTATCCTATAGAAGCTGACATCATACAAGAAGATGCAAACCTGAGGAATGTGTCCGAAAAATGATGAAACAATCTTCTGCTGCCCCTTTACAGCTGACATCGTACAGCAGCATGTTTGGTGTCCAATGCACACGCAATCTATTCAAGCAGGAGTGCTTCGCTGATGACTGTCCAGGACATATGAGGCCAATAGAACTCTTTCCCCAGTGGTATAAGCGCTGGCACCCGGTCCAGGCTGGGGAGAACCTCCATGTGCTGGCACTGCAGACAGTCTTTCTAGCACAGACGGTCTAATGCCCAGGTGCAGCAATAATGGTCCTCGAGGAAAAACATGGAAAGTAACACCTTGACCATGACGTGAACTCAGCTTCCCCTGAGAATAGCCACAGTGAACATCGGTACAGTGTTCAGACACCATGATCTCTAACATACCTGTACAGGCAGATGCCATATAACGAGGGGTAAAGGACCTATTTGCATGTGAAGGTTGATTTAGAGTCAGAGTGTACTTGATCAAGGGTAAAAAGCTATTCTCACCATAGTGGCCAACAAAATATCAGCAAAATATCAATAAATCCCTCCTCGCCATGCATCACCCACTTAATTTACCCTTAGGTCTAAGGACCACACCTATCTTCAGTGGTGGAGGGCAGGGTCTTTTAGTGCAGAGAGTGATTTAGATCTAGGAAAGGCATTTTCAAAAGCAAAGAAAATTTTATATCAGAAAAAGGGAAGTGCTTGCTTATTATTTCTCATCAAACAGACTGATTCTGATGACAAGGTTGGTAATGCAGGCTGGTGACATCACACAATTCAGATCAAAGTTATGAAAGCACAAGTATCATGTGGGTGAATAATGCTGCAAAGATGGCGCTACAGCAGTAGTCTATAAACGAGGCCCCCGAGGGTGATAATTAAGCTACTGACATCACAAGTATTGGTATGCAGGATGATGACTTTACAGTTAGAGGAACGCAGCTAATGGTACCAGGAATGTAGGGAAGCAGGGAGCACAGATGACATCACTAATCTGTTAATGCAACATGATGACATCACACTTAAACTTGGGTGATGACATCAGAAGAATCCTACTTCGATTAATGGCATAAACGGAATGGGAATGGAGGCCGATGACAGCATATGCATGGGAACAGGGAGTGCAGGCTGACAATATCACAAGTCGAGAGATGCAGGATGAGGCGAACACTAACGTGCTAATGTAGGGAGCTGACATCACAACAATCATACTTGAGCTGATGGAATCACAAATATTAGAATGCAGGCTCACAACATCGCAATAATGATACTTGGGCTAGTGATATGCAGAGTCTTGCTGCAGGCAGCCAACATCACGGGTCTGTGTGGCTGAAGGCTAGTGGCACCACTAGCATCTTACTTTGGCTGATGACATCACAAGTGTGGGAAGGCAACCTCATGACACCACTAGCCTGGGTATGTAGGCATAATATTATGCGTGCAGTCTATTGGTCGATGACATGACCAATGTGAGATTACAGGGTGATGACATCACAAATATAGTAAGACATGCTGATAAGGTAAGGGATGTGGAACTGTGGCACATCCATCACTAGTGTAGGGCTAGCTAATGATACCACTAATATGGGGCTTCACACTGATGACATCAGAGGAATCATATATATGCTAATGGCTTCAAAAGGAATATTCTTTGTCTCTTGATGTCACAAGTGTGAGGAACCAAGCTAAAGAACCACACATATATGCAACAGCATGATTATACCCCTAGTGCGAAACTGTGAGCAGCGTCCACATGTGGGAGTTTGAGGATGAAAATAGCAGTCTGGAATGGAGGCAGATGGCATCAACAATCTGGGTCTGTAAGCAATGCCCTCACACATGTGGGACTGCAGACTGATGACATCACAGGAATCTGACTAAAGACTGAAGTCACAGGAGCGGGACTGCAAGCAGTCAATGCCGCAGTACACACTGTTCACGTGTTCTAGCAACTGCCTGTGACATTTCTGAGGAAAGAACTTTTTCGATGGTACAAAGCCCTAAAATTGCAGCTTTTGGTGCACACATGCCACCTTTCATAAGGCCCTTATCAGTCATGTGCAGAATGTCCAGTCACAATCACGGATCACAGTCTGTGGTGTGTAGAGTCCATGGGTGTTTCAAGGGAACACCATCCCTCTGCATAGATGCTCACTTCCTGCGTTTCATGTCCTCCATGCTGACGTGTCCCCAAACGCCAACCACAAACGCTTCAATGTCACACTCATTGCTGCCACGTGCGATGCGGAAGTAGCCTCGCTCGCCCCAGTCTTTGCCCCAAGAGTTGGCTGCAAGCTGTTGGAAAGAACATCTGTGATTTAGTAACCAGGCATAACCAACATACATCCTAAATCTAGGTACACTTAAGGCCACAGATGATGTCACAATGCAGATTGAATTACTTAATGGGGTTTAACCTAGCTTCAGTAATGGCACTAATAGTCACTGCACTGTAATATAAATAGTAGATTTAAGATAGGCTCTGTATTAGGAAAGTAGTTTATAACAGGCACTGTATTGATACGAATTAATTTAGTACCTGAAGGACTATTATATGTTAATTTAACAGGCACTATCTCTTTGAAGGCTGCTTTCATATGAACTATTATTTAGTTTTGATTTAACAGACACGATATTGTTTCATAAGAAGTGGATTTTACGTAGGCACTAAATTAAAAGGTGGGTTTAACCAAGCTACTCCAGTAATAAAGGTTGACATTACCAAGACACTGTATTATTAAAGGTGGTGTTGACCTAGGCATGGTTTTATTTTTAGATGGATTTGCATAAGGCACTGTTATATTTTGGGCGACTTTAACTTACACCTGCATTACTTAAGGTACTTAAAATTGCATTGCTAAAGGTGGATTGCACAAGTTCTATGCTGTCAGGTAAATTTAAAACATATTGGATGAATGAAGGGGGGTGTAATGTAGATACTGATTTGTTACGGTTCATTTACTGTAGGTGCAGTATTATTTATGGCGAATTTAGAAGTGCTACATTATTACAGATAGATTGAACAAGTACTGGATTGTAAAGGGTGAATCTAACGTGAGTACTGTTAAATCAAAATTGGATTTAACAGAGAGTGCTTTTAATGGTGAATTTAAACTTGATATAGTCTAGAAAATATGGATTTAGCACGAGTAATGGTTCAAAGGAAAATTTAATGTATGCACTTCATGGTTTAAAATTAAAAGCAAAACTCACCCAGTATTTCTGTGCCAGTCCATCACGATTGCGTTCTTCCCCCCACCTTCACCAGAAAAGACAAGGGGAAATTACATCAGTTTTTTCTTGTTTGATTAAATGAAAAATATATATATTTTTTTTACGAGAGATATATAAATGTGATCAAATCTCCAACCCCATATGAGTGTCAGCAAATTATCACAGTCACAGTTATGTATAATAGACATAGCAGACGTATCAAATATATTTGTCAGTTAAACATCTATAAGTATCAGGGAACAAGTGGCAAATGTACAACTCTATATAAAGGAGATGTATTATATACAAATGTGTATTAAGAGCAATAAGAAAACACACATCCATAGAAGGGAGATATCAAATGTAAGACTTTATGCATGGGAGAAATGGAATCTTAACCGCTCCTAAAGGGATTCATCAAATCGTAATCTCTGTAGGAGACACACAACAAATCTGGGCACTGTAGGAGGAATACTGAAGCCTACAACACTTCTAAAAAGGCAATATCAAGTCTTCTTGTGCAAGTCTTCACTGTGTAAGGAATATATCAAATCAACCCCCGTGTATGAAGGACAGCTGAGAGCAACAAATCTATGTTTATGAACAAGGCCCATTCTAACATGTAGAAAAATCAATACCTGATTTCTACTAGATTGCACTTCCTCCTTCAAATTTGCTGTCTATTTGAGTAGAAGGTCATACAGTTTGGGATTACTTGCAAACAAGAATGTTTCCCTCATCTGAAGGGATACAGAGGGATGAAAATCTATTTAGAAATTAGTATGCCTTTTATACTGTACAGCTGTGGACCCTGAGAAGCCAAAAAGATGCAAATACACCACCCCAGTGATATTCTTTCGCGTCCGAGACTTTATAAAAAATCAACATACACACATTTGCAGCCCTTATCTCTCTGTCCAAGACCTCTATAAGGCCCTCTTGTTACAACACTGCATCTGTAACCTGATGTTTAAAGAACAGTCGAGGCATATTATCAAGGACGGAGTTAAAAATTATCGCCGGTTTAGCGGCAGAAAACTGCCGCTGAAGCGGCGATAATGGGCTTGATGATATGCCCTTGGGAATTCCAATAGAAGCCCATGTTCTGGTGTGAACATGGGCTTCTATTGGAATTCTCCAGGGCATATTGTCAAGCCCATTATCGCCGCTTTAGCGGCAATTTTCTGCCGCTAAACAGGCGATAATTTTAACGCCGTTTCTTGATAATGTGCCCCAGTCGTTCCTTGATTTTCACCTCTGCATTCTGCATGGCTCACATGTAGTAGTGATGCTGTTGCATCCGCTGATGACTCAACTAAGGCCATCATCTGCTCTATTTTAACCATTCTCTTCATCACAATGATACCTTTCTTCACCTTCTCCAGTTATCTCCAATTTCTATCACATCCCTCTTGCCTTTCAGCAATTTAGAGACAGTACAATCTCCACAAATCTCCACTCTCCTCTTCCTGGGAGTTTCTCTTTTACTTTAACTGAAAATACCTTGTTTGTCCCACTTCTGCCATTTTCCAACTATCCCTACATTGTACGTCTTCACCCACCATGCACCGCCATCACTCAATGGCAGACCTCAGATATATTTATGAATATGCGATATAAGCAATATATAATTACTATTAACTTCAGCACCAGAATGAGGGCGCACTGGCGGGAAGCCATTGATCAGTCCACAACATGCTTCACTTTCAATTATGAACTTCACAGCCAATGAGAAGAAGGGAGAAGAAAACATCAAGATGGGAGAATAAAACATGTCTGCTGGAATGGGAACTGTGTTTTCTGATCCAGAGGTTTTATTTCACAGAAGTGGCTTCTCTGGATAGAATAGAACCCTGCTCTTCGTGTATCGTGGAGGGGCTAAGGTGCTATACTGAGCAGAAGATGAGCAGAAGATTACCATATATATGTGAATTGCGCATGTTCTGAACAACTACTGTGTCTTCGAGGTGCCAACCACAGGTATGCCCCAATGATGAAGGAAGCTGGCAGGCCTAAGGGACCTCCATCTTGTGCTAAAGTCACCGTGTGTTCATAGAGGACACCATCTATGCAACATATATTACATACAACATGCGCACAATCGGGAAAAGTAAAGGGTCATATTCATGTGGGACTGCATGGATAGAATAGTGAATTGTGATAGATTATTATCTTAAAAGAGCAGGTAAAAATCCCTGTACTCCAAACTATCAAACACTCCTACTGACAGGCTGTCTCATCCAAACCTCACGAAGGGGCAGTAACCCGCTTCCTCTAACGATGTGGATGCATCTTTTATGCACCTCAAGCCCAGCAGAGTCAGTACTGTCTTGAAAGAGTACAACATACAGACACGGCACCTCTAATGGTCTCTAGGATGCCAAGCCATTGGAGAATAACACACAGTGGGTAAGAAAGTTAAACAAGCGTTGACAATGCCAATAGTTCAGGCTTACGAATGCACGGTCGAGCCTGACCTAAAAATCCATGTATTTTAATGAATGACTTCTCCCATCTGTGGTGCTGCCAGATAAAAACTCCATAAATTATCTCGTTATCTTAGACAATTTAACACATTACAATGCCATGTCTGTGCACCTGAAAATTCAGGCTCAGGTAGCTGGACAAATAAATAAAATGATCAAAGCTGGGTGGAGGTCAAGCACTTTTATTGTGGAACCACGCAACTTCCGCCCAATCAAAACATGTACTCCTGGCTCCCAACTTGTGGGTAGGGAACAGCCCCTCTACTGCTGGTTCTCACATAATTGTCTGCCAGACCATAAGAAGTGAAGGATTCTACAGGTCTCCATATAATATATACACCCATCAACGCTGCACGGTGAGCAGTTGAAATGCAAAGATATTTTCATTTGGGGTGAGGGCCGTTACATGCAATTATTATCCTCTCGGCTGACATTGGTTTATCTGGCCCAGGTTTTAGATTGCTGGCTTCTAAAATCACAATAAAAAATCATACATGGTCTCTAGTCCCAGATTTCAGTCCGGAGGTTTGATATTAGGTTCATGGGGTGGGTGAATTATTTTCCGCGCGTTGCGCATGTCATTTTTTTTGCACAAATTATGTGTATTACACAAAATGCATTTCGACAGTCAGCTGTGGGAAAGCTGTATGCGAGGGCACGCTTGCATACAAAATCACCTAAGAGAAGAGTGAGAGACTGGCTTGAGCAGAAAATGTCTCAAGGCCACTGCACACATCAAGCGCACAATTCCTTGTTGACGTTTGCTGCTGAAAACTATTTCCTATGGGCAGAAATGAGTCAAACAAGAATAACAAATTAACAACAAAAAAGCATGACGTATGCAAACAGTAGGGAATTATGCGAGATACCACTCACGGACAAAACATAGGCTAGGCCTATTTTTAGCATAAGGTCCTGTTTCGAAAGCAGTGAACACATTAGAATGGTACGAGGTTGAAATGGGCGTTATAAGATATCTCTTTTATAAACGGATTTCGGGGCATATTATCAACATACAGCGATAATTATCGCTGGCCGCTCTTAGCGTCGTTAAAATGTTTAAATGCCAGCTATCGCAGATAATTATCGCCATGCTAGCGCTGTATTAACAACGCTCAGCACAATGGCGATAATTATGCTAGCAATAGCGATGTTTTCCATGGAACATCGCTGGTTTTCCAGCGATGTTCCATGGAAAACGGCGATACCCTTGATGATAGGGGCCTGTGGTCTTAGCCACACAATCCACCCCCATGTTAAGTATGCCTTAGTCAGGAATTTAACAGACGTTAAATTCCTGCGTTAAGGCATACTTAAGGCGATTTAAAAAATCGCTACCCTTCCTTGATAATATCGCGAAGCTGCCTTCGCGATATTTTCCCGGGTTAGTTTATCAGCCACGCCTACTTTGCATCTCATTAGCGATGCAAAGTAATGAGATGCAAAGTTAGACGTTCTGGAAACGGGGGCTAAATCAGCAAAACACGCACTAGTGTGTCCTTGCTGATTAGGCAATAAAGTTATCGCCGCTTTACGCCGAAAACGGACGCTAAAGCGGCGATAAGTTTATCGTCTGGCCTTGATAATATGCCCCTTCTACCTTTATATCACAGACAAAACCTCTTCTGCAACACGTTTGTGGTGTTAACTCTCAATTGCCACTGGAGCTGATGGTCCACAGGGGGTGATTCAACAGGCGTCAAACACAAAAGGCCGGAGGTTCAAAACAGCTCCCTTGGTGCTTCAATTGATGTGCACCGTGTTTGAAGCATGTCTTTGTACCTTATGCACCTCCCAAACGTCTCCCATATAAGGCATAATACAGTAAAAATCCTTTCAAACACACACTGTGTAAGTGCACCCAGGAAATGAATGCAAATCACAGCACTGGGCGCCCTTGTCTGGGGTCTGAAGCACTCCACGAATGCAGCTGATGTATCTGCTAGGAGGCTCCCTGTGCCTCTGAAGCACTCGTTGTTTGTGCTTGACAAGAATGTATGGGGTAGCTGTATCATCGAGCACCTGCTACCACCATACCCACGACGAAGTGCTCAGAAGTCTGCCTTTACTGAGGTACAAGGCAGCACAGGTGAGGAGATCCACTTGGGGAGAACTAGAAGAAGGGAATGAGGCAAGGCAGGGCGGGTAAGAGGAACTGTGGTGAGGGAGGGGAGGAGAGCTGGCAGCCATCCCAGAGCATTCTGCTTGCTTTCCATGTTGGAAATCGTCTCCAAGGCAACGCCTTGTTGACTCCATCGTACACAGCCTGCGATACCACGGCTCCAGGCCAAAGGTCGCCTCAGTTATGCTAGTTTGTTATGAGGGCGCATCAGAAGTCACTCTCGAACTCCGGTCACGTCACACATTCCTGAGGAATGGCACACGAAGTGCATGCCACAAACCCATCCAGCCTTGGTCCCTGCACTAGTTCTCTGTTGGTATACCTTAAAGGGACAGAACCAGTGCCTATCAACAGGCTGCCATTCCCATAATGGGGCACGTTTCAGCATGGCAATTATCCTTTTAATGGAGTGGTAGCGGTGCTTTTGCAGGGCAGCTAAGACGCTGTGAGCACCTCCAAACAGGGCTGCTACACCTGAAATACCACAGTAGTGACATTTGTCAGAAGGGCCACTGTAAGTAAATGCCTCTTTTTGTATAGTCACCCCTAAGTATTTGGACTGATGCTGTTGGTTATCCGACTCTGAGCGTGCACTGATGCCTGCTAACCAGTAGGGGTGGGCGGAATTTGCGTAGGCGCGCTGCGCAAAGCTCAGCGAAACAGTAAAAAATCTCCGCGTGCACGCAGAAATTCCGCAAACACGTGGAATTGCTTGTTCGCAATGCTTTTTTCCTGTTTGCGAATGCTGTTTGCGTGCTTGAGGGAAATATCTTGCGAACACGCATTTTGAGAACGCGAACAAGCAAAAAATTCTGCGAAGCCGCGGAACGCAGAGTTTTGAGCAATTCCGTATTCTCTGTGGAACACGAAATTACCCAAATTCTGCAAATTCCGCGAGTGGAACGTAATTTACCGCCCAGGCCTACTAACCAGACGTCAGTGCCTGTGCCTTTACTCTTTAACAGGTATGTCGAATTGGCTCTTATCCAATTGGCCAGCCTTACTTATCCGTAGTCCTCCAGTTAATTGTACCCAGAGGATGTAAATTAGATGGTCACTCCAGAGAGTGCACAACTGGTTGTGCCATTCTGGGTGTGACACAAGGAAGACATGACACCCAGCCCGCAATTTCCAGACTGGAAGAGCAGTTTAAACTGCTAGCCCAACGTTGCCATTTAAACTAATGGCAAAGTCAGACTACCCCTGTTATATGTGTAAGTCACACCTATGGCAGTCATGTCAAGTCCTAAGGCAGGGTGCAACATATCTCTCGGGTAGATCGTGTATTTTACATGTTACATGACCTGTTAGTAAAAATGCAAAGCTGTTGTTTTTACTGTGGAAAGGCTTGGCTGCCCAATTGGCGAGTGCAGAGTTCCACGGTGACGCCTCATCTGTGCTTACTCTGGAACGGTGCGACCAACGTATAAAACAACTTCTAAAACATACAAGGTATAAAACAACATTCAAAATTAAAGTAGCTGGTTACAGTGCGCAACTTGAACAAATTTGCCACTCTCTTGCCTTCAATCCCCTGTGCCCTTAACGGTTGCACATGAAGCCTGAACCTGAGATAGCTTTCTGGCTTCCTGGGGAGATGTGAAAAAAGACTCCCAGGAAAGGAGACAATAGAGGCCTGCACTGGAAAGAGGTGTTACCTCCCTTCTGTAGGAAGCCTCACAGGTGTTGGCCCAAAAGGCGAGGTCTTGAGTCCTTTCCTGTATTCCAGCAGAGAAGAAGAATTCCGGTGGAGGAAGTTCCAGGACTTAGCTGCAAGGTAGGAGAAGGAGCGTTTTCCACTGTTGCAATGGCAGATACAAGGGGTGTAATCAAGAAAGAGCAAGGTGGAGCTCTGGTGTTTGGAGGATTGTTGGAAGTTCAGGCGGTGGTAGATGTAGGCTGGTCCTTTATTTTGTAGGGCTTTGTAGGTGTGGATCAGCATCTAAATTTGGCATCTCTTATGAACAGGGAACCCGTGGAGCTTCCGGAGATGGGAGGAGATGTGAGTCCACATGGGAAGGTCGAGGAGGAGTCTGGCCACTAAATTATGTATGGTCTGCGGTCTCTTCAGGAGGTGAGAGGTGCTTCCTACATAGAGTGTGTTGCCGTAGTTCAGCTGACTAGTGGCTAGACTTGAGTGACGGTTCATCTGGTGTTGCTGGGGAGCCACTTGAAGATCTTGTGGAGCATGCGAAGGGGGAGGAAGCAAACAGAGGAGACTGCGTTAATCTGGCTTTTCATAGTGAGCTTGCTGTTCATGATGCTAGCATGGTTGTTGGCATTTTCTGTGGGTGTGTGAGATGGTCCTAGCTCAGGCGGGCCCCAGAAGCCTTTCCAAGGAGTGTGGTTGTTTCCGAAGATCAGCACTTCCGTTTTGTCTGTGTTGAGTTTTAGGCAGTTGTCTTTCATCCAGTCGGCGATGCTCGTCATGCACCTATAGAAGTTAGCCATCGTGGTGGAGGGGTCTTCTGATACCAAGAGGATGAGCTGGGTGTTGGCATATGATATGTTGGCGATGTTGGCCAGGGGGGTGGTAGGTGGATTCTTAGGGTTCTTCCGGTGAGGAAGGAGGTGATCCATTTGAGGGCATCTCCTTGCATTCCAATGTGGCGAAGCATCTTCATTTCATTTCAAATAATTTTTTATTAGGATTTTAGATTATACAATGCAGTGCAACACAGTAATACAATTCAACTAGCATTATTTCACTGTATACATTAGGAGAGATCAATTCATTAGACTGATATTACAAGACATATAATATGCAAGCCTCTGGATCAGGGTGTGGTGGGATACGGTGTCAAATGCTGCAGAGAGGTTGAGGAGGATCAGGGCTGCTGTTTCTCACTGGTCAAAGAGGGTTCTGATGTCATCGGTGGCAGCGATCAAGGCAGTTTTGGTGTTGTGGTTGGTGTGGAATCCGAAGTGGGAAGAGTCCAGGAGATTGTTGGTCTCCAGGTGTTCTGTGATTTGGCAGTTGATGACATTTTCGAAGACTTTGGCAGGAAATGGTAGCAGATAGAAAGGGCAGTTGTTCTTGAGTTTACTGGGGTCAGTGGACAGTTTCTTGAGACAGGGTTTGGCTTTTGTGTGTTTCCATTCTTTGGGGAAGGTAGCCATGGTGATGGATGAATTGAAGATGATGGCGAGCTCTTTGCTGATCATCTTGCTCACGAGGTTGAAGATGTGGTGGGGCAAGGGGTCCATGGGTGCTCCTGAGTGAACCGGGTTCATGATGGCTATGGTGTTTTGTGTGGTGAGCTGATACCAGGTGGTGAGCCGGTGGTCGGGATTTGTTTCCACGGGAGTAAGGAGGCTGAGGAAGTCAGTGGCGTGGGTTGGGGTTCGAAGTTTTTATAGATGGAGGTGATATTGTCATGGACACCAGAGTGTCGCAGAGTTCTTAGGAAGGTGTGATAATGTTTCCAGTGGCTGACGGGTTGGAGAACTCTCTGAAGATGGTCAAGAGTTCTTTGCTGTGGTTTAAACTGGCTTTGATGCGGTGGCAAGGGCGCTTCTTTTCATGTCTTTCAGGCTTTGTATGGGCAGTTGATGACTAGTTGGATGAGGCCAATGTTGTTCATGCTTTCGAGGAGGTTGGCGGTGTTAGAGTCATTGAGGTCATCAGGGTGAAAATTGAGGTCTCCAAGGAAGAAGTAGTGTTTGTAGTCAATGGCGAGCGGTGCAATGAATTCAGGGATGGCATTGCAGAAACTAGGGTAAGGTCCTGGAGGACAGTTGTCGAGGGTGCTTCTGATGGTGGCTTTGCTGTCTGTTTGAAGTTGGAAGTTGAGGTGTTCCATGATCAGGGTGGTGTCAGCTGCAGTGGTGGTGTAGTGGATGGCTTTGTTTGTGGATGATGGTGATTCTACCGCCTTGTTTGTTGATGCGGTCTCAGTGTGCTATCTTGTAGCTGTCTGGCATTGCTGAGGCGATGTCGGGCCCAATTACTGGGCTGAGCCAGGTCTCGATGAGGATAACAACAGTTCGCAGCAGCCCCAGTGAAATTTTTTATTGAACAGTACCTGCTCTTCTCAGCAGTACCAGCCTCAAATTCGCCTCAATGAAAGATACACCTAACGTCAGAAGCAACCAGTGTACACAACTTACCCAGTGATCTTCACCGAATGAGTGCCATGCCGCCTGTAGCGTTCTGGTTTGCCGAGCGTCACTGGGGTGTGTCGGTAAATGCCGCTCTTATACACAAAGAAGTCCTCATGCACTTCCAAGATTGCTGCAAGAGATAGAATAGATGGTCAGAGGTCACTCATGGAGCTTGATCCAATCGCATTACAGATTTCCCATGACATACACGAAAAATGAAAGAGGCAGAAAGGGATATAAGGAAAAGGAGGAATTTCTAGGCAGGCTATGTGCATATACATATATTTTGAGAACTCTACACGTATGCCAACATGCCTTTTCACAACTTTGTGGCAACCCTCTAACATCTTGACCAAAAGCAGCATCAATCAGTGAGATCACAGAATACTTCGATATTGTCAGATTATCTCATTTTAACCACAAACTTATGGCAATACAGCTTCTTATACCTAATTGTTGGAACCATACGGAATTTGGATCCTAAATATTTGAAGTCTATCATATTCAGATTTAAAAAAAAAAGATCCTACTGACCAATAGTAAGACTAGATGCCCATGAATGTGAATTCTGAACTGTGACTTCCAAATGGAAATGGTGTGTAAATGCAAACAATGGGCCAATTCCTCATTTGAAATTTGAACTAAACAAAGATATTTCATCTGAAATATTACTATTATGAAGTTATGGGATGTCATCAGATTTGAGATTATTTTAAAGTACATAGAGTATTTGAGTTAACCAGCAGACTCATAGAGCCTTTGGGACCAAAAGAGCTATACAGACATATAATTTGATTATGTGACTATTGGCCAGGGAGTTAGCCAGGGTGTGTGCAATTAATTGTAAAGGCACCTGACACACAACTCTGCAATGTTTTAGAAACCTTTTACGAAATGCAAAGCTCAGAAAGTTTTAAAAAACAAAACCAAAAAGGACAGTTTTAGCGACCCTCCACCCCCTACAACAAGAAATATTACCTCTATAAAGTGATACTAATGGGTGGAATTGTGCTACTTAGCTGCTATCCCAGGGGCTTTGCTCCTTACCACTCCCCCTCAAGTTCCTTTTGCTCTGTCAAGATTCCTCCTCCTGCCTGTCCTGGCTCCATAACCCGGCCTAGACTGGCTAGCTGAGCCTACCGGGACTTTAACTGTCCCTCCCCTCAACCCGCCCTTCTTTCATTAAGAGTCACAGACCCCGGGTGGATGTAAAGGTTGTAGTTTATTAATGTTAAAAAGTCATCAATCATGAGATTGTCATAAATCATCATGACAGTAGTTGATAACTGATATATGCCATAAATCATGCAAGAACATCATAAATCAATCATACAGCAATAAAAAATGAATCCCCAGCTTTAAGCCAGTTAGGCATCAACATCAATCATCTTTGACAGCACAATCTGACAAAGTTGCCTGTCCATGCACTGGATGTGAAGGCCGCTCGGGTTGTGTGCAGCAGCTTCTAGGCATCCCTTGCTACAGATGTGTGACATCCGAAGCCTTTTCCGGACATGCTGTGCTGCAAGTGCTGTGTCTGCTTTGCGACTTTCCCCTCTGACTCTCTCCGTTGCCCTCCAGTGTCTCAGCCATCAGGCATCCCAAGGACCACTGTTATGACAGCTCCTTCTTTCTGGCACCCTACCGCCTGCCCTTATTTGTTATTGATGCAGTTTAACTGTGCTGTCTCTGCCGTGCCTTGTTTGCTTTGCTACTATCCCGTCTGACTCTCTCATGGCTTGGCAGTTCGGGCTGGACTGTTCCCATGAGGCACAGGGTCAAGACTGATTTGCATATGGCCATGTCTGAACTGGGGTGGCGTAGTGGGCAAAAGAACGATGGATTTAACCCAGATCTCTTGACTGGGGGAGAATGCCTGCATTGTCAGCATTCCGTCCATCATTTGTTTGTTGTAACGCTTTTCGCCCTAAGTGGGATGGGTATGCCCAGACGTGGGTCCCGTGCTCACTACGCCACTGGAGTCTAGCTATCCTGGCTGATGACGGCTGATAGCCAGAAACCGGTCCTAGGATGCTTGATTCCGGTCCAGGGAAGACATGGCTTGGCAGTTCGGGCTGGACTGTTCCCATGAGGCACAGGGTCAAGACTGATTTGCATATGGCCATGTCTGAACTGGGGCGGCGTAGTGGGCAAAAGAACGATGGATTTAACCCAGATCTCTTGACTGGGGGAGAATGCCTGCATTGTCAGCATTCCGTCCATCATTTGTTTGTTGTAACGCTTTTCGCCCTAAGTGGGATGGGTATGCCCAGACGTGGGTCCCGTGCTCACTACGCCACTGGAGTCTAGCTATCCTGGCTGATGACGGCTGATAGCCAGAAACCGGTCCTAGGATGCTTGATTCCGGTCCAGGGAAGACATGGCTTGGCAGTTCGGGCTGGACTGTTCCCATGAGGCACAGGGTCAAGACTGATTTGCATATGGCCATGTCTGAACTGGGGTGGCGTAGTGGGCAAAAGAACGATGGATTTAACCCAGATCTCTTGACTGGGGGAGAATGCCTGCATTGTCAGCATTCCGTCCATCATTTGTTTGTTGTAACGCTTTTCGCCCTAAGTGGGATGGGTATGCCCAGACGTGGGTCCCGTGCTCACTACGCCACTGGAGTCTAGCTATCCTGGCTGATGACGGCTGATAGCCAGAAACCGGTCCTAGGATGCTTGATTCCGGTCCAGGGAAGACATGGCTTGGCAGTTCGGGCTGGACTGTTCCCATGAGGCACAGGGTCAAGACTGATTTGCATATGGCCATGTCTGAACTGGGGTGGCGTAGTGGGCAAAAGAACGATGGATTTAACCCAGATCTCTTGACTGGGGGAGAATGCCTGCATTGTCAGCATTCCGTCCATCATTTGTTTGTTGTAACTCTCTCAGTTGCCCACCCAGTGTCCCAGCAGTCAGGCATCCCAAGGACCACTCTTATGGCAAATTCTCTTTTTGTCAGTCTACCAGCCACTCTTATGTATTATTGATGCCGTTTCTCCATGCTAGGTGTTGGGGATCCCTTCCCACCATTGCAAGCAGAGGCTGCAAAGACCGCTGTCATGGTAGGTGTAGGTGGGTTGGACAACATTCACGGTCAGCAACTGACCATTGATCTCAGCCTTTAGGCTTCGGCAGGGGTTCACGCCCTCCTCCCAGTATCGGTTCCTTTGAAAGGACATTGACTAATCCTGAGTGTTGGTTTTCAGTTGTCTAGGTATGGCTACCTACCGAAGCCATAGGGGAGGGGCCGGGGTGCGTATGCTCTCTACTTTGATGCCCCACATGCCCCTTATTCCTCCTCAATAATGCCTGTATGTCCTGCAGCCCTCGGTCACTTTTACTACAGTCCCCTTATGGTTCTGGTTTGCCTCCCTGAGCTGCTCTTCATCTGCCCTCCAAACTAGTAAGACGTGGCTCAGTCTTCTCCCTGTGTCTGCACCTTCACTGTCTGGTCCGGGCTACACTCCACACCCTGCACCATTTCTTACACCAACCAGCCCCTGTCCCAGCACCGTTGACTGAGACTCTCCCAGGCATCCCTTACCTGGGCACCATGGGTACCATGGGTAGGGCTGAGGATGACATGACCCACTTGCCCCAAGATGTCGTACCCATAGAATATCCAGGTGCGTGAACAGTCATTGGCGGAGGACCTATGCTTTATCATTCACATCAACAAATCAGTCAGGAAACTTCAGCCATTGGCAAGGTGGGAGGAATGTCCGAACTTCACCCAGCGACAAAAGAATACTAAAAGGATCACCCATTCATATTGCGAGACTTATGAACATCTGTAGCACTCATGCAGTTTGCTAGATGTGGAACTCCAGAAATGTCATTGGGTCTATTGAACCTGCCTGTGTTTGAGACTTCATCCTCTTGACTAGAATGTGAGACAGGCACAGAAGAATGTCGAGGCTTACCTTGCACCGGTCCATTCTCCATCACTTCCTTCATGATCTCTTTTTCCTGGAAAACAAATATATTGGTTTAGGTTTGATAAGTCATGGAAGACAGACTTTTATTCTGTAACCAGGTTGTTGATTTCCTTTTAAGGAAAAATGAATATGCTGAACAGGCAGCTGTGCCATGAGTACCTTTATCTGCATGGTAACATGTCTAGGAGCCCTGGTTCTCTGCCCTGGTTTTCTGTATCTGCATTATAGAATGCCTGCGAGGGACAGGCCCGCTGAATCTTTTGAAAAAGATACCAAAGCACATCTTTGAACGAGAAATGAGTCCTACAATATATGTTCATTAGCCATAATATGTGTCCACCTAACAAGCTCATTGTACAGTATCGGCTGTATTTGTCCAACTCCAAACAGCACACTGTACAGTTTCGGTAGGAAACAAAGTGAACTGCCAGCCGATGAGGGACCTTGTCAATGGGTAGCTTAACAGTCCAGTCAGGGTAGTGTAGTGTGCATTTGTATCTTGATAACCCCTTTGGAAGCTGAAATATCCAGTGTCCATAAGAGTTGCCTACTAAGCCCACCAGCAGAACTCCACGGAATTTGGTGGAGTTTTCAGTTAACTCAGCAGAATTACGCAGAGTCAAACTCCGTAAGCTCCACCCAGGCCTATTTTATACATATATATATATATAGGTGTGACCAAGGCAGTAGGAACTGCCGAAACACGTTATGCTGAGAATAAAATACGTGCATCGCAGTGTCGGTGTCAGGTTTTTCAATTATAGACTGGAGTTGGTGTAGGTATATATATATATATATATATATGTATATATATGACCTGTTGACTTACATATCAACAAATCAACAACCCTATAGGCACTATTCTTCTATGTTCAAAATCCCACTACATAAAATGTCCTTGGTGAAATGGTTCCTGAGATCAGAGTGTTAGCTGTGAAAAGAGGGCTGTCAGTTCCTGTACATGGAGATAGGGCATCCAACCTCCTCAGCTTCCAATGCCTGGCATCATTGTTGATGTTGGACAAGGTGAGCGATTATTATAACTTGGCACTTAATTCACTAATGGCATTAATGTCATGGAGAGAGGTGGAGAGATTAAGTATTTTTAAGTTCAAGTTTACAAACTGTCCCTTTTAATAAATGTCTCTCAATGCAGTGATATAATCTGATGCAAGTGGAAATGCTTCTGAATGTTAAAGAAAAGCCCTTTTTAATATTGAAGATTCTTTATCATAATTTTGTATGGTGTTGTTAGACCTGGTACCATTGGCACGAGTCTCTCTTCCATTTTTTGCTGTTATCTCCTCTGTTTTTGATATGTTTTGATGTTTTAGATGCTTTTGGCACTGTGCCACTGCTATTCAGTGCCACAGTGCAAGTGCTCCCTATTGTAAAGTATTGTAATGGATTAGTGACTCCATGATTGGCTTATTTGATTTACTTGTCAGACCCTAGTACAGTACACCATATGTGCCCAGGGCCTGTAGATCAAATGCTGATAGTGGGCTTACAACACTGATTGTGCCACCCACAGAAGCAGCTTGTAACGTGTTCCTCAGGCCTGCCATTGCAGAGCCTGTGTGCAGTCTAGTACTGCCATGTCGACTTGGTAAGGGCACCCACTTACCAGTCCCTAAACCTTCCCTTTTCTACATGTTAGCCATCCCTAAGGTAGGCCCAAGGGCAGGGTGCATTGTAAGTAAAAGGTAGGACATGCCCTGGTTTGCGTAGCATGTACTGATAGTGAATTACAGCCAATTTCGTTTTTCACTTTTGCAAGGCTACCTGTCCCCATTGGCCAGAATGGGCAGTTTGATTATAACATCTTATAATCCTAACTGACCCAGGGAACATGGTAGAAAAACGAATTTAGTATGCCTGAACTCAGAATGTTAAAATACATATTTTAGTGAAGTTGGTTTTAACATTCTATGTTTGAAAATACCAATTTTAGACAGTGGGTATTTTCTTGCCCAACCATCCAGTCTGCCTCTGCTAGGTTGTGTATTGCATGTATGGTTTGTGAGTGACAGGAGGGTTTGGGCTCCAGCAGTCTGATGAGTCAGGGCTGGGCTGAATAGGACCTTAGCTTCATAGAGAGTGGGGGGCAGAGAATTCCTTTTGCTCCCCTGAACCCTCATAGAATAGAGAGTAGGGGGAGGAGATTTCCTTCCAGCTACCTGGGCCAACAATGCTGTCTCCACCTCCTGCCAGGAAGCTGCACAGAACTGGTTTTGGGTAGGTACAGGCACCCTCTGCCTTCAGAGGACAAAGGATGTACTAGTATAAATATTTGGGCCCAGACCCCAAGACTTTAGATCAGTTCTGGGAATCAAGACGGACCTTTGCCAAGGAGAAGAACCAGAGAAGCGGAAGGAGTTGATTGCCCCTGTGCCAGTGTGCAATTTTATGGGGTTGGCCTGCAGTGGTTTCTTTATTGCCAAGGAAAGGAGAAGGAACTTTTATTGAACTCAAAGAAGAATCTTCAAGGGCTTGAACTGTGCTTGCCTCCTGCTGAGGTCTCAGGGATACAAGACTTCACTCCCAGCTCCCCCCTGAATTTCCTTGCTGGGAATTCTGTCTGCAGAAGCTTGCGTCTTGTTGGGAGCTGGAAGCGCGATTCAACGAGAAGAAGTGTGTTGCATCCGCCACTGTTGCCGTCGCATCATCGGAGAAGCGTATCGCCACCGCAAGAGTCGCCGTCACATCACGGGAGAAGCATTTTTCCTTCGCAGCTGTTGTCGCATCAGCGGAGTAGCGTGCCGCCACCGCAAGGGTCGCCGTCGCATCACCAGAGAAGCGTGTCGCAGGGCCTGACGTGGCTCAGAAGTTCCGGAGTCGGCGCACGGCCGTCGGGCGTGCACGCATCACCTTCACGTTGTCGCATCGCATCAAAGACGCCATCTTATCGCATCGCACCGGATCGTTGCATCGCCTCGAGGCGCCATCTTGTCGCAACGCCACCGAAACGCAACGCGAGATCGACAGATCACCTCCTCTCCGGTAAGGAACAGACGCATCGCCTACCTTGCGCAAGCACTGAGGAACAGACGCATCGCCTCCCCCGAAGCAAGGAACCAATGCATCGTTCTCCCTGCGAACCTTTTGGTTATCTTGCGTGACGCATCCAAAGGTACTTTGTGAGAAACGTGTCGCATTTACCATCATCTCTGAACTAAGTTATTTCTGCCATTTAAAAGTAATTTTTTAAACACTGTATTGTGGATTTTTGTTGTTTGGGTCTTGTGTTAAGTCTATATAAAGGATACTTTTATTTATAAAAACCTGTGTGGTGTCCATCTGTAGTGTTTTCACTGTATTACTGTATGTGTTCACAAATGCTTTAAACACTGCCTCTGAGATAAGCCTTCCTGCTCGTGCCAAGCTACGACAGGGTTGGGCAGGGGTTATTTTAGGAGTGTAGCCCCCTTACCTTGACTAGAAGCAAGGGTCCCTATTTGTACAAAGGTGCAAACCATTGCCAACTAGAGACCCCCAGTTCTAACAGGTGTTTATTGCACAATTAATGTGCCCCACTTTTTCAGAGTTCGGCTCCTTCATGAGCTCTTAGAGCTGAGCTCGACCCTCGGCTCTGCTCTGGCTCAGCTCTTCCCGTTAATTTGTTGGCTCGCCCACCTCTATTTAAGAGAATACAGCATTGGTATTCAGCATGCTATCATTTAATGGTGCCATCTGCAGGCTTCTAAGCAGAGCTTTGGGCACAGGCACACTTTCTAATTAAGAGCTGTATTCAAATGGATGGATGGTTCACCCCCACCTTCGCACTGCTACTCACATTGGTTCCAAGTCTGTAGGCAGGGGTTGACTGGTAGATCTCATTGTTCTGGGTGTGGCTGTTGGGGCAGCGGGCCGTGGCTTGCCTTTTGCCACGGCCGGTGGGCCGGCTGTGCATCATGCATGGGGTGCTGGTAGGGGGTCTCTCAGTCTCCTCACTACTGAATGGGTAGCATTCATCGGTCACCACTCTGTAAACAAAAGAAACAGTTATACATGGCTTTTCACTTACATCATTTCTAGCAGACCACAAAGCTTTGGAAGGATGAAAGTCAAAGTCAGCGCAGCAAATATTCAAACCTGTCCCCACTATGTACACATTGTTATCTATAGCAGGCGTTTAACCTACCATACTACCTCGAGCTATACAAAGTTGATGATCCTATGACTCAGTGGGTGGGGACTCTGGTTTGGTTGAGTAAGGTTGCTAAAACCTGAAGCAAAAGGTCAGGGGCAGTATTATGCATAGAGCCCTGAGGCGCAACAGGCATGTGCGATTGCTTTGTGTGCCCTCTTGGCAAAATGGTAGTACATAAGGGGCTGCAGATGCTTATGTGACCCTTCTGTAATACTGATAGCACTGATGCACATGAAACACCAGCGCTATCTTGAGAGGGATTTCCCTCATTTGCATGGGGTGTGATCCCATGCAAAGGAGGGAATCTCTTTGCATCTGTGCCCGCCTCTGCATAGAAGGAAAGTGATTCCCTCATTTCCCTCTGCCCCACATCCTATTATGGATGTGGGGCGTAGACAAACAAGCCTTAAGAGGAGAACTGGCAGTGCACCACCCCTGAGGGCTGCCCTCTCGAAGGGTGGAAGGGATCCAATGGACAATACGGACATCACCCTGCAGGCGGGTGAAGTCATTCACTGCACACACCTGCAGGGCTATCTTTGTCCCTTTTATAAAGTGCAGGCTGTGCCACCCACACAGAGAGAGATGGAGTGTAGTAACAACCCTGTCAGCCGTTCCATATTTCACTTGTAATAGGGCGCACTACTCCTGTTTGCTCCCAACCTATTTATAGGTCACAAAGAGGGACGGTGTGCCTTTGAGAGACTAATAGGGATCTTGAACAACTGAAGAACCTTTGATCATTTATCCCTTATATTATCACTTATTCTGAAAGAGAAGCACTCAATGCCTTGAAGAATAATGACATGATGCTGTGGTGATAAAGCCGGCTGACAAGGGGGGTGGTATTGTGACCCAAGATAAGGAGTCCTATGGTCATGAGAAACGACTTGGGTAACCCTCTGCAAGAGATTAGAGAGAAAATTCACAGGATTACTACTCGGGGTAAATATGAAGGTTTCCTTACACAACTGGATTATGAGTATTTATACTTAGCCAAAAATACATAGGGACAGTTCTTATCCCCCACGTAGGCCAATACTATCAGGCTGCGGCTCTATACATGAGGCAATTGGCGATGATGTCTATATTTTTATTAAAAACATTGTCCCTGGACTACGGCAACGCCCTATACGCCGGAATCAACAGATCTCTCCTACACGGACTCCAGACCAACCAAAATGCCGCCACCAGACTCGTCCTCGGGACTCCACGCCACAGACACATGACCCAACACCTACAAGACCTCCACTGGCTCCCTGTCTAAAGGAGGGTCACCTTCAAACTCCTCACCCACGCCTACAAATCCCTCAACAACATCGGACCCAAATACCTCAACGAGAGATTATCCTTCAATGTACCCAAGAGGAACCTCCGCTCCGCTGATCTCGCCCTGGCAGAGGTCCCCCACATCCGCAGATGTAGAACAGGCGGGAGAGCCTTCTCCTACATCGCTGCCAAGACCTGGAACAAGCTCCCCGTGGACATCAGACGCTCTCCAACCCTGCACACCTTCAGGAAGGACCTCAAGACCTGCCTCTTCAACTGAGTCGGAGCTCCACCTCCCCCCCAGCGCATTGAGATCCTCACGGGTGAGTAGCGTGCCTTATAAACCCCTGATTGATTGATTGATTGATTGATTAATCCCCCTTAACAGGATGTATGTGAGAGACAATACTTATGTATTTATACAAGCAATTTGATAGAAGTATTAGTGACCTTGGACATAGAGTCCGTCTATACTAATATTCCACAAATGGACAGCATAGAAATCATATACCTAATTCTAGATGTACGCCTGACCCTGAAAGAGTCCCCATAGATTTCATAATGGAACTTCTAGCAATTGCACTGACTTACAACTACTTTTATTTAAAAATGATTACTACCAACCGAGCCCTGTGAATTCTATGGGCGGAATTTGTGCTCTTAACTTGGCGAATCTGTATGTGGATCATTTTGAGAACATCTTTGTACTGTCTGATCAAAATCCTTTCAGAACACATGTACACTGTTGGAAGAGATACATAGGTGATATTTGTATGCTCTGGATGGACTCTGAGGATACATTAGAGTCCTTCGTATTGTACCTACATACCAGCCAGAATAATCTCAAGTATACCATTTTTAGATCTACTCATTAAGCATGACGACAACAGGTTTGTTACTACCCTTCATTGGAAACTAATAGAATGTAATACCCCCCTGCAATGTACATATTGCCATCCTCGTGCCCTTAGGGATGGCCTCTATTATGGTCCATCGCAACTGCACACACAAACACAAATCTTTTCAGGAAGAAAGTATCTTGTGCTTAGTAAGGACCAATATGAAGTGAGCCTGGTTTTGCTCCAGAGATGAGATTGTCCTACCTAAGAAGAAAGACAAGTCGCAGCTACTAGTCTGTGTCACTACATTCTGTCCACTAGCCCATTCTAAAGCAAATGAGTGACAGCTTTAAACTTCCCCTATTCTCCTATAAAAGAGATACAATTATTAAAGACCATCTTGTGCTCTCTGGCACCATGTCTACTAAACCTAATACTAACATCTTAAAAAGCTGGGGTCTAGATCCCATTAAAGGCCATTTCAAATGTGATAACTGTGTGGCTTGCCAGTTTATATGCAATACTTGTTTTTTCAGCCATGGTACTGTCAAAATGCAACTTAAACGACATACGAATTGCTCATCCAGTTATGCGGTGTACTGTATCTGGAGCTTATGTGACTTGATCTATGTTGGGCAGACTTCACAACAAGTAAAAGTAAGGATCGGTCAACACAGGAGCTGTATCAGGTGCAAAGTGTAGAATGCACCCTTGGTGACACACCACCTGCAACACAACCATAGTGCTGATGACATCAGATGGCAAGGTATTAAGAGAGTGGTACCATCACCAAGAGGAGGAGACTTGTCATACATTCTACAACACATAGAATTCAAAGGGATTGACAAATGCAATTCCATCAGGGCTGGACTGAACGCTATAGTAGAGTGGGGCAAATTTATTTCTCTTCTGGACCATTAATATGACTTCTGTTGCTGTCACATATTCCTCGAATACTTGGTCTCTTCTGGTAACATTATCCTATTACATGATTGTACCACGTACATGTCTGTAATGTAAGGATTATACCTTAGATAAATTCCTTGTCCTGCTTTATATATTTTGTATTTGTTCCACTTGTGTATTTACACCGTGTATCGTTCTCATGATTCTGCATTGCTGTGACTCTTTGAAAGTCAATACACCAGTATAAGCATGTCTCTTTTTTAAACTGAGGATTATACCTAAAATGTATTCCTTTGTTTGCTTTATAATTTTACACGTGTTTTTTCATTGTGTATTTACTCTGTGTATTGTTCTCATGAATCTGTATTGCTGTGACTCTATTCAAAACGCCTTTTTCTGGTCCCACAATTTTTAGGCATTACGCCGCAGTGTGGCCTCATCATGTATTAATCCTGAAAACACCCCCCCCCCCTTCCTTGCCCCTTCTTGACCTTGTGGAATGCATTTACATTTCATGCCTCCCTGGTCGGGCAGTCGTGTGTATTTCAAGCCTGGCGCCCGCTTCCTACATTGTCTCCGATTGAGGATGTTAGAGGGGCATTAATTTCCATGCCCTTCGTTTGAGAATTTTCTCCATCCACTGACTTTCCTCACAGGTGTGTCCTTATTGTTCATTGTTTCATAGTACTTATTATAAACTATTTCAATTGACAGTATTGTATTCCTCTTCTCGCTACTCTAGTTACTACACCCATGAGTAGCCTTATATTAAGTTCACAGGGTGATGGTTCTCTCTTCATGCGCAGTAGTTATTCCCCATTCCAGGTTCAGGAGGTATCCTCTTATTACACCTTGATTCCAGCACTTTTTAGTGGGTTCCTATCTCACATATACTCCTGCATTTCCATATTTTCTATGTCCCCAGTCCATCTGTCTGTCCTGATGAGAGTCTTGTCCTTCCATCGGGTCGAAACACGGTCGACACAATTGGCAAACAAACATTTTGTTGTACCACAACAACAAGTGGTTAGGCAAATACGTGCCTGATCTAATAGTACCCCTCTCTAAAGTTGTTTGTAGACCATCATACCTACAATTGTTTCACTACTTGTTTGACTTTATTTTTGGTTGTGGCTGTTGCACATGTGGGTGTCACTTCTCATACTGCTGGATGTATACAATGTTTGAATAAAATGAAGAATGCAATTTATGAAGTGAATCTATTTGCATCATTGCACTGGAAACCTACTACATGGTATTTGTTATGATACAATTGTAAAATGACTACTGTAATTTTTGCTTTGTGTATCCAATATTATTGCATAGGAAATGAATTCCATGTGAACCATTGTTATTGTTTGTACTGTCTGTAATAAGGAGCCAGATACACAGAGCACTTGCTGCCAGACACCTAGTTTTAAGAAGAAGAGCAGTCTTGCAGTACTTCAGATAATTTGCACTTTGTGGTCGTATAGAGAAGGGAGCCCGTGCATGGCAAGGGGCGGGGGCACAGCAGGTGGGACTTTGGATGCGCTGCTCTGCATTAAGAGCCCCCATCTTTTTTCCACCACCCTACAGTTGTTGTCTCTTTCACTCGCTCGTGTAGTTTCTTTTTCACTCATGCTTTAACTGTGTCACTTTTTTCTTATCTTTCTCCTTCTTTTTCTTTTTTTACCTTTCTCCTTCTTGCTTTTGGACAAACTCCGATCTCGGTACGGGATTGGAGGCAATACAGATAAGCTAATGCACCAAGAAATGTTGTGGACACTGGTCAGACACTGATCACTTCATGTAAGACAATTTCTCTCCTCGCAGAGTGTGTGCAAACTGGGCAGTTTAGATATGCCTATTCTACATGTATGTACTGTGGAAATAGAAGCAAGGCAACGATATAAAACCAGGCTGGTGTGTAGTCTAGCCACACACCACACACCAAACTGATCAATGCACGACACCATTGCTTTGAAGTACCCTGCTGCAATAACTAAAATGTCCTCCTCCAGGCCACACTATATATCATATCGAAATAAAAAACAAACAGTATAGAGAATAGAGAACATTTTGCTATGGCTGTGTCAGTTTACATCACCCCACAGTTGTCATTTAAATTGTTTTCTTTTTCTGTGTCCTGAAGCCATAGACATCATTTTACCAGAATCCCAGTGGTATCAGAAGTGACATTATACACCCTTTGTCATCAATGACATCACAAGGAGTGACTTAATATGACCTTTGACCATGAATCCTGCAGTGGTGCCATGGGATCCTGATTATATCACCATCATTTATGTCAAAGAAGCCTGGTGTAACTCAAATAGAAAATCTATTGTTTCACAACGAAGAGGTTTAAAAAACACAATGGCACCACTGCAGGATTCATGGTCATGCTCACCGCTAGTAACCCATATGTATCATATATTTGATTATGAACTATTTTATTGTGTTTATGCACTCCTTCTCATTGTTAACACATATTGAATTATGATCACTTGGAAGAAACTATTACACTAACAAGGCATATAGCTGACAGTTTTTTAAATGATTCATTGGGTGTGGCCTAGAGACAGCTGAAAAAATCATAAATAAAAATACCAATTCATTCATTACCTGCCTTTTGCTGTAAATTAAAGCATTTTGCCTGATCACATATGCACATTTGCCTAAAAGAAGTGCATGTCTGGGATGGTGGGCAAATATTTACTTTTCAAATTATGTTTTCTTTTACATTCTTTATTATTGTTAGCCCTCCTTATTATTTAATCAATGTCTTCACGTTACAGTAATTCAGAGCCAATAGTACATTTTTTTTGCACCAGTAAGAATCATATTTTCTGTGACATTCATTTAAACTAAAAACATTTTTAGATACCTGTTCACGTACACTTTCCTCCAAGAAAATACCCATACTGTTTTATTAAAATTGTATGCAATTTTGTTTCATTTAAAATTTCTAATGCAGGTATATTGTGTCTCGTTTAGGTGGTATTTTTCTAAACTTTTATGGTATATGCGCACTAGCTTCTCGAGGCCAGGCACATTGTCTTTGGCAGTGCTTGTTTTCATATATCCACTAAAATTAAGCATGACAACACGTCAAATAAATGTGTGCTTTTTGATTTGTTTCATTTTAAGATGTATTCTCAAGACTGCTGCAATGACCAATGTCTTTTATTTTGCTAGAAAGTTTATTACCCCAGTGGGAGTTACAGAAAGTATTCACTGTTTATTGGGCTACTACTAAACTTCTGCCCTTTCAATACTTTTGTCACCACTGAGGCTAGGTGTTACAATGGTAAGGAAGTTAGATGTGAATGAAAAGTGGTTTATTTCTCATCCATGAAGGAACAACACTCCGCATCTCGCGGTGACTGCACCAATCTCTACGCGAGTATGGAGATACCACCAATGACGTTCTAAAATTTAAAGAAACACAGCACAAGAATAAAACAAAACAAGAAAAACAAGCCCATAACACTAGAGTAGCAAAGGCTGGGTAGCGGACCTCCACTGGCAAGCAAAAGGGTTGCCAACCCCTAGCAATCCTTAAATGATGTCTGTTTCTGCAGCTTGAACCCCCGTTCTGAGTGTCACCCACTGTGTGTGCACGGTGCCTTAGAGAGCAGTTCTTGGCTGTTCCCCATTTCATCCCAGCTACCTGAGATTTCCATTTACTGGTTATTAAATCAATGCATTTAACTGTGTGATGTACCGTAAACTAGCGGCGATGTCCTTTGGGAAACTTTCCATGTAAGACTCCAGACATAACTATGAGAGGATATTGCCGACCGCTGTCTGATGAAGTCCATTACCCTTCAATGCACTAGTCTGTGCTAACCTTTCCTGCTACTATCCATTATGACTCTCATCTAAGGGCTATAACAAACAACCAAATGCAATGTCAATAGACCACTTTGACTCAAGTTAACAAGTACAGTAGAAATAAAAAGAGCACCCAGATTCCAAAAGTACTACTGGGTCAAACAAATTGTAGCAGACACTAGATAACTGCACATAAATGCGTATAACATAAGAAAAAGTCAGGGGGGCAGATTTATGTTCCCTGGCGCATCCCTGCAAATCAGCATGGATGCGCCAGGGAAGATGCGTCACGAAAGTTTACCCTTGCGCCACAATAGATGCGCAGCATTTACAATGCAGCGCATCATGGCGCAAAGATAAACAGATGCGTGACGCATCTGATGGCGGAAGGTTGGCGCATTGCTGGAGTTGCGTCGCAAGCGCGACGCAGCTCCAGCAAGGCTCGGGGGTGCCCTATCGTTAAAATGCTGTGTCAATCCTTACGCCTGCTTCAAGCAGGCGCAGGGTTTTGACGCAGCATGGCCGGAAAAGTGACTGAGTAAAATCTTGTAGATTTCACTCAGCCACTTTTCGGAGGCGTTCCTGCGCCGAAACGCCCCCCCCTGTGCAGGTACGCCCACATGTGGCGCAGGCTTTACAACGTGACGCATCTCCCTAGATGCGTCACGTTGTAAATGTAAATGGGGCGCAACATGGCGCAGGGTTTACCCCGCCGCTGCGTCACAAAAGTGAAGCAACGGCGGCGTAAAAGTGGCGCAAGTCCGTTATATATCTGCCCCAGAGTATTTTTAGATAAAGTCCAGCCTGAGTTGATGCTAGGTCAGGGAGTCAAGGTGTTTTCTGCGATCAGCGGTTGAAACGCATTAAAAAAGGTCAGGGAACTGTGATGTTGTGCACAATGGGGGTGGGGCAAATAAGAATGGGGCGGGGTCAAGAGCGTAGCTGAAAACAAATATTCTGTAACTTTCTTCGGTCTTTCAGCTTCAGGTATATACATATAAAATAACACACAGCTTAAATGTAAAATAAATGCAAGTTATGTTGATCAGTGGGATTTATGCAATAACCTCTATTGGTTATGCCCTGCAAAGGTCTGCATCTGTAACCGGACAGCCACAAAAATTGAATACTGGTTGAAGAAGTGTAGAATAGTTAGAGAATAACACTGGCCCCAGGAGCAGGGGCCGGTGTTACCCCCCCTTTAAAAAGCACACACTTCACAGCTCAGTTGGTAACTCCTTTTCCATACCACTCAAAAATAATAAGTGTGTGTCATCAGGAAGTGTCAAGTGATTCCATTAATTAAGACAGTACAGGCTTTAGAGCTCCCTTTACATTTGCAGATTTACTTGTTGCGCACATTTACATTTCTTTCAGGCAAGCAGGCACCTTAGCATGAAGGCTTGTTTGGCTGTCTGCTCCTCCCTCAGTTTCACAGCACAGGAGACTCCCTGCCTGAAACTTCAGTTGAAGTATTTCAGCGGTCAGAATTAACCGTCCCAGGATGGTTATCTTTTCACAAAAAGTACAGGATCTGTTTTCCTTAGATCCAAAAAGTATGGGTACGTCATGTCCCTCTGATCCTGCCCACTTCAACCACTGTCTGCGATATCTATTTGCTTACCCTCTGCGGCGTAGGTACCACCAGGCACCGTCCAATCTGCCACCATGGCATCCATGCTGGTTGCGGGTGTCACAGGAGAGTAGGTTCTGTGGGGACAGTGCCGGTGTCATGTGACCCATGGAGTGGATAGATATCCTGTCCGACGCCACCGCTGCCAGAAAAGGAGAGCTTTGTTAAAAGAAGAAGGGAGTGCTTGTACTCCTTAGGGTACAAAGGAGTGTCTTTCTTTCCAATGGTTGAGATAAAGTAAGGGGTTTCAAGAGAGTTTTGCTGGAGTCTAGTAAGGATTTGTGATTTGAATTAGAGGAAGGGATTTCAAGAGAGAGTTGCCAGAGCCCTGTAAGTATTTGTGGGTTACGGTAAAGGAAGAAGTTGCTGGAAAGTTGTGTATTGGTATAGACAAATGTGTTGCAGGAGAGTTCTACCTAGTTGTTGCATGGACTTGTCTATGGTGAGCTAAATGGGTGGTGTGTAGTGACATGGGTGGAGTCTAGGGGTGTGCTGAACGTAGGCAATGAGTTGGGTGGGTTATCTGTCCCTGGGAAAACTATGGGTCCTCCATATGTGTGTGAACTGGTGAATATGTCTGATGGGTATGTCTACTAGATATGTGCTTATTTTGTGTATTGGTGCCTTTGTGTGTTTTCATGTGCTTTTTGTTTATTGTGTGTGTTTTGTGTGTAGAGTGATTTTTGGTCAGTTTTAGCTTTGTTTGTGTGTGTTTGTGTCTGTGTCTTTGTAAGAGAGAGATCCTGTGAAAAGAATAACTGCCTCTAAGAGAAAATGTTGTTGATCATGCATGCTGTCCGATCTCGGAAAGCTGTGAAGCCTGTCAGACTTGGTGTGTAGTCGATGGGGATATAGTTGTGATTTCGTGTTACCTTTGTCCTGTAAGGCTGGGGTGTTCTAGGGATATATCATCTGGTTCTTCATACAGTAAGGGATTTGTGTTATCTCCTAAGGAATGAGGGATGATACTACTAGGGTCCTGTAATGGGTTGGAAGTGGGGTGGGGGGGAGGCAGGTTGTTTTCTCTCTCCCACACAGAGAATCACGGTGGGGGTGTGAGGAATGTGGAATAATGTATTTGAGCACTGCAGGGATTTGTGGGAATAGAGGACGGATGCATGAGTGTTGCTAGAATCCGCTGAGATTTGTGGACTTGGGTAGTGGAAGTGGTTGCATTAAGGTGTTACCAGAATTCTGAAGAGAATCGAGGGTTTGAAAGTGGAAGGGGTTCATAGCAGTGTGACTAGAATCCTGCATAGATTTGTGGGTTTGGGTAGTGGAATGATGGTGTTACCTGTATCCTGCAGGGATTTGTGTTTTTTTGGGGAATGGAAAGAGGCTTCAAGAGACTCTTACCAGAGTCCTGCAAGTTTTTGTGTGTTTGGGTGGTGGAAGAGTGTGCATGAGAGTGTTACTGGGGCTATGGAGAGAGAATGAGGTTTCAAGGAAGTGTTACTAGAGTCCTGCTGGGATATGTGTACTAGGGTGGTGAAAGGGTTGCATGAGAATGTTACCAGAGCCACGCTGGGATGCTTCAGTTGGTGTAAAGGAAGAGATTAGTGGAAAGTGAGATTTGTGTTTTTTTTGGTACAGTAGAAGAATGGATTTCAAGAGAGCATTACCAGAGCCCCATACAGATTTGTGGGGTGGGGTGGAAAAAGGGGCTGCAAGAAGGTACTAATAGAGCCCCGTAGGGATTTTTTGGTTGAGATAAAGTAAGGGGTTTCAAGAGAGTTTTGCAGGAGTCTAGTAAGGATTTGTGATTTGAATTAGAGGAAGGGATTTCAAGAGAGAGTTTCCAGAGCCCTGTAAGTATTTGTGGGTTACGGTAAAGGAAGAAGTTGCTGGAAAGTTGTGTATTGGTATAGACAAATGTGTTGCAGGAGAGTTCTACCTAGTTGTTGCATGGACTTGTCTATGGTGAGCTAAATGGGTGGTGTGTAGTGACATGGGTGGAGTCTAGGGGTGTGCAAAACTGGTGTAACTTGCTTTCATGTAATTATGCCTCATTTTGGTAAAATTATTTGACCTTATGTATAATTATGCAAAATGAAAATTTGGCATGTAGTGCTAGATTTTAGCGCAAAATGCACCCTTATGTCAATTTTTGATGAGTGGAGCCTTTTGTGATAAAATAACAGTGCAAAAAAACAAAAGCACCAAGAACAACAGCCGTTTGCTTTCTGTTGTTCCTGTGCTTTCTCCGTTAATTGTAACTGCGAATGGTATGTTTGCGGTAAATTTTCACAACAAATGGCATGTAATTATGCAAAATGCCATAGTGTCATAATTTTGAATTTTGGATTACAAGGATAACACAAAATTCCTGAAATTAAGGGAATTAAGCAGGGGTAATTTAAATTTCTCCCATGCCTAATTTAATCTACTGTTCAAGTTTTGACCTTGTTACCCACAGCCCTGCTTCACAGACCCACTTTTTTAGCTTGAGCAAATTGTGATCAATTTAATTTATCTTGCAGAGCCTTTAATTGTGAATATGAGTGACGTAAATGTGTTTTATTGAGTACTATGTTATTAAATATGCATGATATGTAAACCAAGAAAAAACCTATTTAGTGTGCTGTCTAGAATTGTCTTAATTAAAGGTTTCTGCTCTTTTCACTTTCATATTAGTTCTTTGAAACCTGGTCACAGCCAGACTCAAATACAAACTACTAGCTCTGTCGGGGTGTGGATTGGGGTGTACCCTGAATGGAAACTGAAGGGATTGTTGATTTATACATGTAAATGGATATAAATGCACCTGTTTGATGAATTGTCATTTTTCCAGAACCCACCTTTTTGAAGACGGCCTTTGTCTGTACGTACACCTCTTGTTTTAAAAATACAAGATAAACACTTGTTCATAGGCTGTCCCCCTACTTGGTCAAAAAGAACATTGCAAAGTAGCAGTCAGCTTCAGCCATTATTCACATACTCTTCACCCTTTTCATTAATGAGAGCTACTTATGTTCAATGAAAATCATGTCGAGCCACTAATATGACTTGTGTTGCACACATCAGGCAAGAGTGCATCAGTGGCCACCCTATGCACGAGTGCCAGCCGTGACCACTTCAGTGCAGGATTGGAGCAGCAATACACGCATTTTCACCTCTGATTCACACTTTTCCATTTTTGTATACTTATATTAATTTAATAATGGAAAAGCTTCTAATTTAGTTAATTGGGTACACACAAGAGAGCTAATCAGAGGTAGCTGGAGAACTACCAGTAGCTCACAAGCTACTCGTTGGAGAAGCCTGCTCTAAAAACAAGGTTTTTAGTTGTTTTATGTTCTGTCTCAAATTTAATTATGTTGCACCATAATCTCTGTACTTTAACACTAAATTAAATTGCTGTAATGTGTGTATGGGGTTTCTGCCTAGAGAAAGAATTGAATAAATGTCGGACATGTTCTCTGTAGTGCACCGTCTGACTGAGATGTTCTTTATAACGCTACCTGCTGGGTTTTTTTAGGCCCAAGTAATTCAACCTAAAAATCAATGTTTCCAAATTCCATCAGGGAGTTGTGTGATGGGGAGAAGAGGGAGCTGGTGCCTTTCCCCCGAGCACTGGAGGACACACCATGATAGGATGGAAGGATTCAGGGAGGCTCTCACCTCGGTCCTGCAAGTACTTCAGTGTTAGGTATTGGGAGGCAGCTGTGTTACAATGCTACCTTGGCAAAGCAAGCGGTTGTGTTTTATGAAGCGAGGTAGACAGTTCTCGGTATCTTACTAGGTTTGTGCCCCTTTTGGCAGAGGGAACTAAAAGTCTACAGGGTCCTGCACATATTTGTATGTTTTCGATTTGGGAGACTTTTGTATTAAAGTGTTACTACGGTCCTGCAAGGGGAGAGGGTTCTTCAAAGAGTTTTCAGGACCATGGAATTTGTGTGCTGAGTAGATGGTTGGTTTGTGTTTTATCATGGCCCTGCAAGAGTTATCAGTTGAGTTGGGGATGATTCAGGGGTCTAACTATTAATAGTGCAGCAGGTGCAGTGGCACGAGGGCCCAGTAGTCTGAGGAGACTACTGCAACCAAACTATAGCAGTGTTTTACTTTCAAACCTGTGAATAAGAGGCCCATTCTCCTTGCTTGCATTAGAACGCATTGTACCGTTGATATGGCATTGTGATGGTTTGAATACCTTCACGACCCACAGGATTCCTGTGTTGGGAATGGAACAGTTGGTGCGCTTTCAGGGCCCTGCAGGATTTGTTTGTTAAAGTGCGAACTGTTAGTGTGTTTTCATGGCTCTGCAAAATGTGTCTGTTGGGGAGACTGCTTCCGGGTGCTGTAGTGATTTGCCTGTTGCTGTTGGGCAAGGGTATGAGGGACTAAGTTACCAGGGTCTTGCAGGGACTTATATGTTGAGGGAGGGTGATTAAAAGGTTAGAGAGGTTGTCTTTTGTAGTGGAGGGAGACCAGAGTGCCAGAAAGAGTTACCTGCAGTCGAGAAAGCCCAAGATCCAGCGCAGTTGCCTTGATCCAGAGGCTCGTGGATCATACCCGGCCACTTGTCCGCTGCATTGAAAGAGGCCGGCAGGACCTCGTTGTTCCCTATTTTCACCTGCATGAAAAAACGGACAGTTCACAGAAGGCATCACAAGGGTTGAGTTGAGGCTAACAATGCTAGAAAGGGCAAGAGGGGGAAAGTAGGTCAAGATGAGTGAAGGGACCAACAATGACTGGGGAGGACAGTAAGACTAAAGGTTTCAAGAAGTGACCCTCGGTGGAGCAGGTCCTCTGGGCAAGAAAATGGTTATTAATGCTGAAGGAAGGTCAGAGCGGCTATCAATGTGTCAGGAGGGCTAGACGCATCCACAGAATTAGAGAGCGCTCAGCACATTTTAAGAATTTTAAGAGGTCCAACAGAAGTAGCAAAAGGACAGTGACGCCATTCCAGAATGAGTGGGTAGATTAATGCTACCTCAGGAGATCTTCTCAGGATAAAACTGGACAATGCAGAATCCCCCAAAGGGGTGATGCCACCACTAGAGACTGATCGTGTGTATCTTTGCACCTATGAGATAAATGTAAACCTCACCAAGGCCCGTACCGTGCCATGCCTTGAGTAGTGGTAGCTTGCTTCCCCAGTTTTAAAAAGACAGCGGACCCGATGTACTGAACCATTTAGCAGTCGCAAAGCCTGTGACAACCTAAATCACAACGTTTGCGACCACTAAATGGCTTTTTAAAATGTTCTATACCAATTTTGCAACTCTGTAAATTTCTACCGAATTGAAAAATGTGTTTATAAACGCATAGCGAATCGCAATATGGAATGAGCATATTTAGGGCACATCTTCCAGATTCCACTCGCGATGACTTCCCAAAGGAGGCGGAATCCAATGCGCTGTCACTCACAGCTGATAGCCCTAGGGTCTCTCGACCATACCACTGACACCCCGGACCCTGAGAGGCCTCGCTGGCCCTGGGAACACACGTCTGCTGGAAACAGCGAGGCCCTGGAGACTAACTCGGAGCCCGAGCCAGGAACGTCCCGACCCGGTCTCTGCAGTCCCTATTCCCACTCCGCCTTATCGGGAAAACGAGCATCTCATTTTTATGAAAATATTTATTTTCTTTAGACTTTGTTTCCAGAATTGGAAGCAGCGTGGGCGCCAGCAGAGTGTTCAAAGTGCGTTTCCCACTGTGAGGGGAAGGAAACATCTCGCTCCTCGAGTCCTTGTGTTCACCCGTCCCCCTGACTGCTCAGCCTCGCTTCTCCATCCGCTCCACTCCTCTTACTCCTAACACCCCGAGTCACCGTCGCTCTCTTCCCAATCGGCCGAGCTCGGGAACTCTCTTTTCCCCGGCACTAGGATCCCTCCGCAACCAGACCGAGTTCTAAAGAGGGGGGACCAGGGCCGGACTGGTGATTCCGGGCACCGGGCAATCCCCCGGTAGGCTGCATGGGGTGGGGGCCGGTTTTTTTCAGAGGGGGCTGGTTTTCCTGCTGGGGCTGATTTATTGTAATTCACCCGTCCGGTCCACACAGTCCGGCCGGGAGTGATCGATGACGTCAGGTGCGTCAGCGTCACCACCAGAGAAAGATCTAATCCTCCCCTAGGGTTCGGCCGTGCGAGACAGGCGGGTGAATTTGAGGAGGGGGCACAGATCATTGGTCTGACTCAGCGCGACGCTGACCAATGATCTTCATCCCCTCCCAAAGTTCGCCTGCTTTCATTATGCATAGTATAGTAGTGCGCACGTTCAGCTTCTGCCTGATACACGGACATGTCGCAGGCGTCGCAGACAGCAGCACACAGAGTAGAGACAGTGCAGAGTGCAAGGCCGCCCGCCGCCACCACTGTATAAAGTGAGTGCCCCGGCGACTGTCACCTGGCTGGCTTAAGTTAAAATTGTAGCAGTCCCACTCCCGTCGCGGCCTCGCATGATGATGTATACAACAAATGCGTTTACTCTGAACATTGAAAACATTGAGAGAGTGTAAGAAACCAGGGTTAAAGTTCACAGACTGATTTCGTAATTCAAAAATGCAAGGAAAAACACGTCTATACCACCATTACTTCTGTATCGTCTGTGAACAAAAAAGGTGGTTTATTCAGTACAAATGTTGCTATCTTTTCTGCAAATGGGTGAATACTTTCACTTCTGGCAAAACACTAGCGTGTTTATTCTTACAAAGCTGTTAACTAGTGAACCTAAAAAGCGTAACGTTGTGTTTACATACAAAATACATTTGGATGCAAAAGCGTCTTATGATGGTAGCATGGGGTACACAGCAAAGACAATAAAGTTACACAGCGACTGAGTGACATGTTTTTATGGCACAGTACTGGATAGGTAGCTCTATGCCATTTACATGCACAGTAATTATGCGTATCCCTTTATAAAATACTAACTTTAGGTTTGGGCATTTGGTGCACACTAAATGATGCAGCTGTCGTTATTGATAGTAGTACAATTGACCTGGCCTTGTCAAAGAGTAAGGGGCAAAGGGTATCTTCCATCGAATTTAGCTTCTGGAAGACTATAAAAAAAGGAAAAGAAAAAAAAAACGCCATTTCAGTTTTGTCTTCATGTGAATAATACCTATTTAGTAGTTTATCACGGCGTGATTGCGTGAAGGACTCACAACACTCCAAACTTAAAGGGCCCTTTCAACCTCATCCCATCCACCATATTTCTGCCAACACGACAGCATGTTGCACCATCAGCCAGGCACACACACGTTTTTCCGAATAATGCACTGGGCATTGATGAACCTACATTGTAGGTTCATCATGCGAGGCCGCTACAGGAGTGGGAGTGCGACTGATGGAGGTGCTACTACAGCAGGGGGCAAGGCCCTGGCCCGGGGGCTGCTCTTGTTATGTATCCTCGTGCATCCTGATGACATAGCTGCCACGGTTTCAGATTGCTATGTGTGACATTTTCATAATTTCACTGTAATTATGAGGGACATTTCAGCGGCTATGAGTGACACTTTGTTAGGAGCAAAATCAAGTAATGAAGATGAGGGAAGAACCCATTTGAGCAATGAAAAACGATAAGATCTTAAAACTGCTGGAAAACACAAGAAATCAGGAGAGCAAGCACACATTACAGCCAACTAGGATGCTGTATAGATCTTGACTATTCTACCGCGTGTTCAACCCTAATAAAATCAGCACTGCTGAACGGTGTCTGCCCCAGTGGGCGCACTGCTGCCTGCTGCCCAGCCCCGCAGCACCAAATTTGCCAGTAGGCTGCGAGTGCGGCTGCCACAGAGCTTCTATGCACACCAGGCTCTTGTAGAGTAAGTGCCACCGGCTGCGCGGAAAGTTGACAGACACCAGTGCAGGCCTGCACCGGTGTGGTCACTCACTGCAGGCTGGCGCTGTCTGCACTCACTAGGGCTGAATGGGGCTCCGGAGCTCTCTTGGTCCTGGGAGGAGGTATCCCAGACCAGTTCTCTAGAAATCCATGTGCTACCTGATCCTGTGTCCCACAATGGCTCTGGAGGTTGTGCCAAGAGGTTTTGTGCCTGACAGGGTATTTTGGCCTAGATGTGGAAAGCACTACATTGCTGGATTGCGCAGGCGGGATGCGGCTGCCACAAGGTCCGTTCAAACACCGAGTCTTAGCTGGCGCCGCTGCCGGCCTCAAAGGGTTAGACGGGGGCAGGTGTGTGCTTGCGCTCGCTGTGGCGCTATGGTTGGCACATTTTAAGTGAAGGAATCACTTGGTTTTGCTTGGTGTGGGGACGGGAGCGGCAATTTGTGCGGGCAACTTCATGGCCGCGGCGACTACTCCAGTGGCAAACGCTGGCACGGCCGCGATTCTGGGCCTGGCTCGGCAAATCAGCAATCAAGAGCAAACCAAAATCCCCACACTTAAACTTCAGGATTTATCGCCGCAGAAAGGACTGGGGGTGTTCACGGACGTTCAAAATCCACTCTCTAGGAATGTTTGTGATTTATGACTGGGTATCCTGGTGCTCCATAAGGTAATCATTTACTATGCTTTAAAAGTTAATGCAATCTAATATGTAATGAAAAATGTGTTGAAAAATGCATTGTTTTGGCCTTTCTGTTTCCAAAATTTTCTTGGGGGGGGGGGGAGAACCCCTCAAACTCCCCATATTTGTGGTTGCTCACTGCGCTTGCTCGCTACACACCATATGGGGGCTGGTCTCACTGAAACTTTGTTCTCTCTGATTCACTACTCTTGTGTCTATTTTTGGTGCTCTCTGTAAGAATGTCTATTGGTACATATGACTCGGTAACCTGGTGCTCTTTAAGGTCATCATCTACTATTTACTGTGCTTTGAAAGTTTATAGAATTTAATATGTAATGAAAAATACACTGTAAAATGCACCATGTTGGTCTGTCTTTTTCCAAAATTTTCTTGAGGGAGAACCCCCCCAAATCCCCCTAATAGCTGTCGGCCTCGCTCTCTGCGCTCGCTCGTTACGCACCAGAAGGGGGCTGGTCTGGCAAAATTTGCCCGGGCTGCTTTCAGTTCCCAGTCCGGCCCTGGGGGGGACCCAGCTGAACACTAGGATCCCTCCGCAACCAGACCGAGATCTAAAGAGGGGTGACCCGTCTGAACACCTGACCCAACACGCAGTCTTACCCCACAAGCTGGCACCAATCACCAGCCACACTGTCCTTTTTCCAGTGTATCTCATACTGGCCTAACTGCCCCCCATATGTCCTGTTACGGCTCTCCTAACATATTCAACCACCCAACCTTTTATTTCACATTTATGATTTCCCCCTTTTCAGCACACTGGTATGGTTTCTTTTGTTTTGAATACGCGGTTATGCAATGTTCATTTCTGGCATTTCATACAGACACCAACAAAAACATGGCGTTCGGTATGTAGCTACCTCAATCTACCTCACAGCTTTTTGCCTCCGTTCATCCCTAAGCACAGCTACAAGTTCACAATACGATTGGGGCCACAAAATGAATGTGATGAGGGGCCCCTGATTATCCTGTATGCCAGGCACAGTTATTGGCCTGGGACTGAGTGTGGTGCCACCTTGAAGGGGTTGAGGGTCCCTTGGAGGATTGGGGGACCCCCTACCCCCTAGAGGCTGCAGGGGCCTGTGTTATGCCCCTGATTGTGGCACACCGCGGATCCTCGCACACTGCACCCATCAGTGTCCACAAAGGTTACATAACAAACATGCACCTTTCTAAGCCTACTCAACAAGCGAGGGGTCCTCTGACAAGGACACCATGCCAGTAGTGTGCACTGTGTGCAAATGATACAATATAAAACAATACAGTACACTCTCTCCCACTTCTCCAATTGTACTCTATCCTTTTACCCTCTCACTGTCTCCTGCCACCTCTTAGTCCTCCACCTCCCTCCATATCTACCCTCTGCCTCCCGCCTCCTCCTTCATCCACCTTGTGACCAAGGTAGCTATATAGAGACTCAAGTGCATTTGCAGATTTTTTTGATTCTGAGTATTTCTCCTTTTTATTCTGCTGCCTTTGGCCTTTGATGTATGGCACAGGTGTAGCAGAGAGAGTTTAAGGGCTATGCAGCAGATTTGGGCATCCATAATAGTGAGCCGGGTGAGCCACTTAAAGCGTGAGCGAGTTTCAAGCTCGATGGCTTTCTCTAGCTCATCTTGAGGGCCTCTTGGACTCTCAAGCCCAAAATGAGCCAAGCTTTCATGTGGGTGTGGCCTGCCACCCACACACTAACCTCATCCACCAAGAATGAAAAACAAAGCCTAGATCGATGATGTTAAAAGGTACGAGAAAAACATATTCACCTAGTGGCTAAACTGCACAGTATGAAACCAGAAAACCTGGGATCAACCCTGACTTCCCACTTGACCAAATGATGTGATGTTAGGCAAATATTTTGTTTCAGCTAGCCTCTTTTTTCTTCATTCTCACATACACGAGTAGCCTCAACAATGTGAGTTCAAGTTATGATGAATTGTACAAACGCCTCCTGTGTTTGATTTAATAAACTATCGGGCCTATCCACAAAGATAACTTACTCTTATGAGTAAATGTACATGTTTAATTTACTCTTATACTTTTGTCTACTTTACTACTTTTGGCTGATCGCATAATTCGAGTGTAAAGAAACTAAAAATAAAGTGCAATTTACATGTCTCCACCCCTTGAAAAGTGGGCTGGAGTTTAGCTTACAAGTGTTATTTACAACTAAAAAACAGTGGTAGGTCTGGCCTAGGCATGGCCAAACCCTGATAGTGCAACCCCGCCCATAGAAAATAATAGCATTCGGGACTTCAAATGAAAAACCCAGATAAAATAATGTTAAAATAAATTGCATGATATAAAATACTGAAAAATATAAATACATATGATATAATTGAAGGTTAAAAAAATGTATTAAAATATTTTAGGATTTTAATGTAATTACAAAATATTTTAATCACATCATTGACATATAAAATGTAAAATATTATCAAATGACTTTTAATAAATTCTATACACCACTTTTCACAATTATTAATGAAGCATAAAGGAATTTATTTTCTTTTTACTTTATGTAAGAACTTATTTTTTACTTCAAACTTCAGAAATGTATTTTATTTTGATTGATTATATTTACCTCAATAAAAGGTATCATTCAAAATTGAGTTAATAGTGATGCTACCTTTTTATTTGCTTCTATATTTTAAATAAATATGTAAAATGAATTTACATTAATTTTTATCATAAATAATATTTGTACTATTTATTTTCTAGTTTATTAACGCAGCAAATAATGAATTGATATCAACCCTCTCGTGAGTGTATCTTGACTGGTTTTGGAAGTGCTTTCCAATATGTTTTCTAGATTTATATCATGAAAGGTCCCTGTGACTACGACGCGCCATCAGTGAATAATGGCTGAGCGCCACGCGGCACATGGACCGGCAGTTGTTTGCATGTATACATACATTCTTGTGAGGTGGGGACCCAGCCTGCTGGGAGCCTGATTGTGATATACCTTCTTGGGCAAGCAACTGCCCTGTTGGAAAGACTACGTGGCACACCCTCCAACTAAGGACGCGAGTATAGGGACACTGTCAGCAGCACAAGCGCTCTGCCAGATGAGCATGTGCAGGGTTTATTGGCACCCACTGTAAAGGGGTCGGCTTTGCATAGATCATCGTTTGAGCACTGCCTTTACTTCCAAGGCTCGAAGTCCACTGCAACCTGTGATCCAAATTACAAAAATGCTGAGTCAAGAGTAATTCAATAAGCAGAACTGAAAACATCCAGGACAAAGGTGCACAAAGGCTAGTGTCTCCTGAAAAAGCTGACAGTTCTTTTTCACCTTTGTGCACTTGCAAAGAAGCGGGAAGCACCTCGCCACCCTTGGGCACTCCTTATGAAGCTGGCAGCAGACGAATACGAAATGCACCTGTGAGGAACCAGCTGGACCCTGCCACCCTTGTGTATTACTGAAGAAGCTGCCAGGACGCCCCCACCCCTGTGCATTCCTGAAGAAGCTGGTAACATCCTGGCACCCGTGTGCCCTTCTTAAGAAGCTCTAAACACCCTACTACCAGGTGTTCTTGTGAGGAAACCGGCAGGCCCCTGCCACCCTTTTTCACTCCCTAAGAAGCTGACAGGACCCGCCCAGTATTATGCATGCACAGAGACGTTGATAGCATCCTCGCACTCTTGTGTCCGCTATAAGAAACTGGCAGCATGCTGTCACTTCCTGGGGGGACCCTAGCACCCAGTGCACCGGTGTAGAGGCTGCCAGCTTTTAAAGGAACTGGCAGACCCCAGTCAAACTTGTATAGGACTCTACAGAACGTGTTCCTCTCAGCTACTTTATTTCCTTGCTGAGGGTTTAGTGTGGGTGCCTTCCCTTAAGGGATATATTAGATGCCAAGTGCTCACAAATCCTCACATCTTCACTTACAGTTCGGATAGAGGATGAAATGTTAGAGCCAACCTGAGACTCTGCACAGCCCCTCACAGTGTGCACATAAAGAAGCTGGCAGGACCCTAGCTCCATCCTCCTCTCCAAAAGAGCCTAGTGGTACAATTGCATCCTCGCTCGTCACTGGCCGTGTCTTGTTCTCCTGAGCTGCTGACGGTTCTGTAGCTCCCTCGTTCATTCCTGAAGGAGTTAGCCATGCCCCACTGCCCTAATGTGCTCCCTGCCTCACGCTGGCCAAGCTGTGATCATGTCTCCTGGAAGGGGAGGAAGAGGTGGGGGCTGAAGGAGAGCCTGTAACAATATGTGCTCAGAGTTTCCTCCCCACGGTGGCGGGCTGGATTTCCTGGAGGAAATGAATTGATAAGGACCAGGCCGGCCTATCGTACAGACGTTTTGTGCGCCTTCCAGCATCGTATCTCAGACTTGGCCCGAATGAAAGAACCATTATATTCTCAAAAGGGGGAATTCTTGGACCATTCCACGTGCCAGGAGAGAGAGCTTGGGGAGGCATTGCAAAGCGGTGAGGAGAGCATTCCTGTTGGTGTCACAGGACCACTGAGGCCCCCTTGAGTCCTGTGAGGGTGGCAAACATAATGCACCAAAAGCAGGTGAAGAAGGTGATCAGTGAGTTCCTCTGCTCTAACATTTCACCTTCTGTCAGGAGTAATGAGGAAGCTATGAGCAGTTGTGAGTATGAGACCCACACTACGTTCCTCAGTGAAGAGATTAAACCCTCAGCATGAGAGATAAAGCAATCGGGAGGAACAGAGATAAAGATGATAAATGTGGGCACAGACTAGGGGAGAGAGGTTCAATAAGGATCTTAGAGGAGCTATGAAGAGATCATTCAGAGTAGCAGAAGAGGCCTAGGCAGTTCTGTGATACCCCGGCAGGGTGCAGCTGTCTCTAGTCCAACGCGAGTAGCAGTACAGCCCACAGCCCTCTACAATTGCAAGATCAGAACGGGGCGTGTGTGGTGCTTTATGTTATTTGGGTAGTCCTCCTTTGAGAGGAGGTCTCTGAACAAGATGTACATATTCCGAGTCGCCCCACACACATTTGTGTGCATTTCTAAGGAAGAGAACAAACAGCCAGTTTTCACCCACAGACTGATGGCCTGATGGAGCGATGAAAACTCTTGAGTTGAAAAGCACATAACTGTAGGTAAACCATCTGTATGACAGAAAGGCACTCACATGTAACTCGTTCATGTTCATGACGGAGGATGGAGGTTTACTCGTCCCCAGGCGGTAGCGGATTCCCTCGTCCAAGCTCATCCCCCAAAATTGACTGTAGTTGGCGGCACGCCAGCTGCAGGGAGAAAAAGAAATCACATCTATTGTAATACAGCTCAACTTTTAGTCATTCAGCTTTCATCAGAGCGGGTGGGTCACTCGAAGAACGAGTCTGCAGCAGCAGGACTGGGTAGAAGTTTAGCCAAGGCACTGTCTGTGAAATTAATAAACACTTGTTGATTACATCTGTTTGTCTTAGGCCATACTCCTACCTGCTTAACTCGTTATGCGCCTCACCAGCTGAACTCTAAATGAAAAATCAGTATCCCCGATAATATACCCTCCCAACCCCCTTCTCTGACTTTTTCAGATTCTTAACCAAGCACATTAGATCTGAGATATTGTCCTTTCTCTAATGAAGCAACTTGCCTGGTAGCTCAGACACAACACAAGCAGGCAAGTTTATCACCGATGCAAAAAGAACAGTTGATGGATGGAATGCTGAACAATGTCAAACATTTGCACCCAGTACAGAGATCTGACCCTAAATCCATTGTTTTTTTGCTCACTGTGCCATTCCAGTTTGGACCTAGCCATCTGCAAATCAGTCTTGACCCTGCTCCCCTTGAGAGCAGTCCAGCCCGAACTGCCAGTCCACATCCTCCCAGGACCAGAAGCAAGCATCCTGGGACCGGTTTTGTGGTATCACAACCCATTAGCCAGGCTAGCTTGACTCCAGTGGCATGGTGAGCACGGGACCCATGTCTGGGCAGACCCGTCCCACTCGGGGTGGCAAATGCAAAAAGAACAATTGATGGATGGAATGCTGAACAATGTTAAACATTCACCCCAGTACAGAGATATGGGCCTTACTCCATTGCTTTTCTATGTTTGTCCTAAGTGGCAGGGTATGCCCTTGCTTGCTGTGCCATGGGATTAAAAACAAATGGTTGACCCAGTGTAAAAACGCTACCTTGGGCATAGGGCTAGCATGATGGCACATAATACTAGTGATATACATTGGAAAGGGTGAATATTTATCCTACATGACTGTTGATAAGTATGGATGAGATATCTTGAGACCTGACATGTCTCTTAGAGTGTGACTACAGAGCAACGCTCCCTTGGGTTCCCCGACATGCATTGCACAAATTTGTGTAGGCATCAGTGTGTGAACCAGTTTGCTCACTGGGGTTTTGGCTACAGTCACGTTAGTGCCATATGTGTTGATTTTAAAAATGGCCAGCATGCAAAAAACGGCCTGCTTTGTGATATATATGTGTTTTGGTTCCACCACTTGACCATAGTGGCAGGTATATCAGTGTAGTATGTATTCCTTGTATGTCATGTTCTGTCCTTGATACTCAATTTGTGTATATTTTGTTTTAAATCTTTTGTCTCTGCAGAGCATTGTTTTTGTTCAGGAGCAGTTTTCTGACACTTTTAGTGTTTTTTTTATAAAATAAGAATTTGGGGTGCAAAGACAGTCCCATTAGGTCCGTTAGTGGACAGGAGGATAACAGTGACATTACCTCCTAGTGAAATGTTTTGGGTAGCTTACTGACCAGATACTGTAGGCCATGAAGAAGGTCGCTGACCCTGTGAGGCATAGTAGGATGACCAAAGCATGTTGACCATGATGGGCCGATAGGGCAATTACTTCCCTGTCGTTCATTCCTTTATTTTTGTTTTTAATCCTATCAGGTTATCCTCTAATAAATCAATGGGTTTAGATAATCTTAGATAGTTTTCATCTTCATTCCGGATCTCTGGTTAGTGTGGACTATACATTATCAGTTTACACAAAAAAAACCTTGCTCCGACACTTAGTGTAATAGTAACCCACCTTGGACTCATTTTGCTCCAGGGTGTGGGAAGTCCGATGATGAAGCATGCCACATCTCGATGTGGGTGAGAGCCCTGCTATAACCAGAGAGATCTCTCCTAATGTTAGTATTAATAACTGAAAACTTGTTTTTGTGTATAACAGTTACAAAGAGAAGTTAAAGGGTTTTGGCTTACATTACCCCTCCCCCTTATTTATGTAATGAAGCAAATGCCTTGCCAATTGACAGAGGAGCTCCGATTCCACAAACCTCTAAGCAAGGCTCTTAGGCTTCCTTATGACAGCCCTACATCGCACACTCCTAGCCCTTGGGGTGGTCTTTCCCATGCATATTAGTTTGGGAATAGAATCAGGAAGAGAGACAGAGAGGGAGAGAGCATGGGAACGATATAGATTCAAAAGGTAATAAAAAGAGAAGCACGCATTTGGAAAGTCAATAGGTCTCACCTATAGGAGTGTTATTGGCTTTGTCAATTTCTTTTAGCCATGTGCAGCATGACTGAAAGTTGGGGGAAAAAAGCACTATGACTCGGCTAGCACTGACTTCAAGGGGAAGGGATCTTTTTTCTTAGTATCGGGATTATTCTCTGCCTTCACAAAAATAACATTTAATTATCTCATGTCCAAAGTGTAGTCCACCGTGTTGGCCCCACATGAAGTGGCAAAAACGCCAAGCAGTGCCGTCTGCATCCTTGAAGCATCCTAAAATCCCTTGGTGTGACTTTTAGGTGCTTTAATTCTGGTGGGAGAGGGCAAGCAATGAAGGAAGAGGGATTGGGTGGGTGTTGGTGAGGCAATCAACAATGGGGTAGAGGCAGGAAAGGCCGAACAAGGAGCAATGCAGGAGGAGGGATAAGGGGGTGCAAGTAAAAAGAAATAAAAGACCAGACCTAAAGTATAGGGTGTGGTGGGGGGAGCAAAATGTCAAAGATGCGAAGGTGTCTGCCAAACATACTAAAGGGTATAAACCAACAAAGTGGGCCCCCAAAATATCTAAGGGTGCTAGGATGAAGGGAGGAGAGTGTTTATGGAAGAGGGGAATTGTCCTGCCTGAGGGGAACCAGCCTTTACGATGCAGAACCTTTACCATGCAGCTTTTACCATGCAGGTAATTGCCACAAAGGTTAGTATTTGTATCTCTACCATGGCGTACATTACCACACAGGCAGAAGGTTAGTATTTGTACCTTTACCATGCAGTACTTTACCAGACAGATAAGTATTTTTTAAATAACACCCTTTCTAGGTTATTAAAAATAATATGTGGGTAGAGGTAAAGCTAGGTGAGGGTGACTTCAGGGTTCACCAGTTTGTAGAGGTAATGGGGGTGAGGGTCACTTGAGCGTTCAGGAGTGGGTAGAAGGAAAGGGAGGTGAGAGTGAATTAAGGTTTCTTGGGTGGTTAGAGATTAGGGAGGGAAGGGTGACTTGAGGGCCCTGGGGTGGTTAGAGGTAAAGGAAGTTGAGGGTGAAGGGAGAGCTCAATGGTGCACAGAGGTAAAGTGAAGTGAGGGTGACTTGAGGGCTCCGGTGTTGGTAGAGATAAGGGAGGTGAAGATGACTTGAGGATTTAGGGGTGGAATGAGGTAAGGGGAGGCAACGGTGGCTTGTGGGCTCAGGGGAGGGTAGAGGTAAGGTGGACATTTTTACCCATAATTCCCTCTGTTGACCGCATCAATCATCTGTTCATCGATCAGGCAGACATGTTGCTCGCAGTTCCATGCTCCGTTCGCGCTGCAGGTACTGCAGAGAAAAATAACAATGTCATTAGTATAACCTATTCTTCCTTCTAAGCCCACACGTGGCAAAAATCACAAGTTTAACGGAGGCAAAAGCATCAACAAGGCGTCAATAAATGGCGAAGACTACATGTTTGCCACTGGCACTGTTGCCGCCACTGCAACTCTCTTTTTCTCACTTGAAGGAAGTTCAAGAACAATCTTTTATTTTTTTCCATTAATTCATTAGTTTGCAAAACATAACACCCTTATGTTTTTTCAGATTAGCTTTATCATGCAAAGATGTCTAGAAAAAAAGTTGAACCACAAAAAAACAAAGTGGTCCCATACCTCTAGCCCTACCTCTGAGTTTTCACACCTTATTGTGTAGGCATTTCCTCACTGAAAGTGTGTATCAACTGACTGGCCACTCTACTCAATGAGTATTATGGATTTACACAGGTGGGCCGACAAATTTATCAGGATGACCTCATACACCCCGCAGGGTGTCAGGCTTCATCATCAGCCATCCTGCATTCGCCAAAGAATCCTCTAATGGTGAACAAGACTCTTATTTAGGGCTGTAAGTCTGTCATTAGAAGGAGACTAAGGGAAAAAGGACTAAGGGGATAAAGGAAAGAGTCCAATAAAAATCCTTACCGCCTACCAGTCAAAACTCACTAATCTTTGTTCATTGGTGGAGGAGGGATGATTAAAAATAAGAGAAAGTGGGACAGTAACAGCCCTTTATGATGCTAATATCCAATAATGGTTGGTCGACATGTTTCAGCTCTCTGGCGGCCACAACTTGGTTCAGGACCAAGTTGGACCTTATTTGACCCTAAAGTACTACCCTACATATACTTCACATGCGTTCCAATTCTACTCATACAATACCAGATTGCCATGTGGTTCAATCCGGGTCCTTCTGTCCTAGGAGGTAACCTCCAATATTTGGGGCTCGTTCAACTTATGGTGGGGTTAGAGAGGGAGTCCTATAGTTACACTTTTGTCAAAGATCTCCCTCGCCAGATCACCTAAGGTGTATCCCTGGCCTCCTCCCGACCAAACTGAAATCTGGTATTGTATGCGTAAAATTGGAATGCATGTGAAGTATTTGTAGGGTAAAACTGTAGGGTCAAATAGAGTCCAACTTGATCCTGAAGAAAGCCCTAGACCCCCTTGGGCCCGCCAGAGGGCTGAAACATGTCGACCTGACCACTAGTGGCTATTAACACCATAATAGGACTGTTACTGTCCGACTTTCTCTTGTTGTTAATCATCCCTCCTCCACCAAAGAATAAAGATTAGTGAGTTTTGACTGGCAGGTGGTAGGGATTTTTATTGGATTGTTTCTTTTCTCCCCTTAATCTCATTCTAATGATCGACTTACAGCCCTAAATAAGGGGCTCGTTCGCCATTAGATGATTCTTTGGCACACATTAGATTGCAGATGATAAATCCTGACACCCGGGGGTTGTGTGGGGCAATCCTGATCCAATCTTTTTGCACAAGTGTGTAAATCCATAATACTGGATGTGTAGAGTGGCCAGTCAGTTGAAACACACTTTTGGTGAGGAAATGCCTACACAAAAAGGTGTGAAAGCCCAGAGGTATGGCTAAAGGATAGGGGCCCGTTTTTTTTTTGTGGTTGTTGTACTTTCAAAGGAGAACACAAATGGTTGTCCCTCCCAAAAAATACCTCTCCCACTCAATCGGACCCAACACCGGTGGGGTCTATTGTGGTAAATAAGAAAAAATGTTGCCCTTAATAATGGTGCCTTACAAAGGTCTAACAGAGGTTTTAGGGGCTCATTATGCATTCCAACTATAACACCCCTGACGATGCCAAATAAAATCTTGTACTTGGTAGATGTGACAGTTTTAATTTCCTAAGTGTACTGGCGATAAGCAAGCCCACAGATGTTTCTGTCCTACATAGGAAGAGGCAGACAGGGCACTGATTAACAAAGCTTTGATGCAATGCAGGGCAGCAAGCAAAGTTGCTGCACTGCTAGACGTCTACTGGAGACAGAAGAATTGTGCCATATCTATAAAGAAAAGGCACAGTTCTGCACTCTGCCTGCGCTGGCGCACTTACTGGAGTCATGAGCCAACGCAGGTGCCCTTGCGCCAAAGTGTTGTGGTTAGTATAGTTTTTGTGCAGGAAGCATGCCTTACTTCAGGAAAAGAAACTATGCTGAAAGGCAATTTCCTCTTTGCATATGTGCTGCAAATGCAGCACACATGCAAAGAGGAAAAAACGAGGAGAAATACACATTTTGCTCCTCTTGGTGCCAGCGTTTGGGAGGCATAGAATTCTGGAGCAAATCATATGTATAACTATTTCCATATATGGATTTGTGTCAAAGGCAATGGGCGAATGCACAGGAACGCCATGCACCACCCATGGAACGTCTCCTTGATGCAAAACAACGCAAAGCAGCACATTGAGCTGCACTATGTTACTTTTGTAGATTTCAATGTGTCATTTTTACAAAGCTTTCTTGCGTCGGAGCTCCCACCCTGCATACATTATATCTGACTCAGGTATAATGTGGCGCAGGGCATCACGTTGTAAATGTGTCGCAACGTGGCACATTGTTTACACTGCCGCTGCATCACAAAGTGACGCAATGGTGGCACAAAAGTGTTGCAAGGGGCTTGTAAATCTGCCCATCAATTTTAGTAGTTTGTCTTAAAGAACTGCAAAAAGTTATCGGCTTTATTTCCTGACCAAAATATCCCTACAAAGACACCCAGTGGCAATCCACTATTTCATTTTTTTTTAATATTGCATGACATGGAGAAAATGAACTAAGGCCAACATTTGGCAGATTTTAGTCTCTCCTTAGGAGTCCTGGCTCCGCAACTGGCACCTGGACTAGAAGGAACCAAAGTCAGCTTTGGCATAAATGGTCAAACTGGCCACACATGGCTTCAGGTAAGTTAGCTTAGCGAGGACCCCAGTCTCTAAGGGTTGTTTGTAAGTGTGTGTATGAAAAGGGTGTTTTCTCCCAATCAGTCCAAATGGTGTTAAATCAAAGCAAATGTTTTAGTAAGAACTCTCAGGGTTGGATCATAGCAGCCCCCTGGTCCCCAACCTTGCAGACCACCGGAGAAACGAATAGCTATGCTGTTTCCAATTACGATTCTCGCCTCAGTGGGCACTGTAGGGCAGACTTGCGACTGACTCTACCACAGCCCCGCTGGCCGGTTCTAACATGCGAGCTGTGCGAGTATCCAAGGTGCTAGTTCATCCCTTGCTCAATGCACCCAGCCACTATGTAGTGTGAATATCAACTATACACACAGTTATCCTCCCGCAAGGGGGCACGCGAGCCGCTCTTGTTCTGACTGGTCACACAACATGAAAGTGAAAATGAGTTTATCAGCAGCAGGATTGAGCAATCCTTGGACTTCCTCCCGGATCTAATCTCAGTTCCTCAGACCCGTGCGGTGCTATTTTGGTGGAATGTTTGTTAGTTTAGGTCATTCCTCGTACAAAAGTAGTGGAAACGTCGTCCAGTGCGCACAACGGCTGGCCGGCATCCGGACACTGGCAGCGTCAGCGGCTTCTCCCTCGCTTACACCTGACTGAGCTCTGACGTCGCTAGAGTCCGAGGGGCCCTTCACTCACTCGCATCAAAGCGAGCTCTCCCAGTTCTATATCCTTAGAGGCCGGCACTGACTGACACCAAACTGAGGTCTCTCAGTGCTAAAGCCCCTAAGGCTAATCACTGATTAACACCAAACGGAGCTCGAGTCCCAGTACTACATCTGTGGGCGCCCTATTGTCAAACTGAGGGTCAGATTTATGTTTCCTGGCGCATCCCTGCAAATCAGCAGGGATGCGTCAGGAAAGATGCGTCACGCAAGTTTACCCTTGCGCCACCACAGATGCACCGCATTTACAATGCAGCGCATCATGGCGCAAGGGTAAACAGATGCGTGACGTATCTGATGGCATAAGGGCGGCGCATTGCTGGAATCGTGTCGCAAGCACGACGCAACTCCAGCAATGCTCAGGGGCTGCCCATACCGAAAATGCTGCGTCATGCCTTACGCCTGTTTCAAGCAGGCGCAGGGTTTTGATGCAGCAGCGTCGGAAAAGTGACTCAGTGAAATCTTGTAGATTTCACTGCGTCACTTCTCCAAGGCTTTTTCCGACGGAACGCCCACCCTGCATACATTAAACCTGACGCAGATTTAATGTAGCGCAGGGCTTTACAACGTGACGCATCTCCCTAGATGCGTCACGTTGTAAATAAGGCGCAACATGGCGCATGGTTTACGCCGCCGCTGCGTCACAGAAGTGACGCAACGGCGGCGTAAATGTCTCGCAAGGGGCTTGAAAATCTGCCCCTGAGTTCTGCCAGTACTACATCCGTTCTACCTCACGCTCACTGACAGCAAGCGGAGCTCCCCCCCAGTACCAAAGGTGTAAGAGGAGAGCCCCACAAACAAAGGCCTCTCAGAACTAGAGCCGTACATGCTTCACACTCACTCACTTGCGCCAACACAGCTCTCCCGGTACTACGGGACTTATTTGCAAGCCCCTTGCGCCACGTTTGCGTAATTTTTAACATGGGAAAAGTGACGTGCAAGGGTCTTGATAATCTGCCCCTTCATCCTTAAAACCCCACACTCATTCCGCCAAGCTCAGCTCTCCTAGTACTTTAACCTCAAAACCACAATCACTCACACCACTAGGCTTAGCTCTCCCAGTACTTTAGCCTCAAGACTCCACACTCACTGGGGCCAAGCTCAGCTCTCCCAGTTCGAGACGTTCCTTCATTTCACCTTAAAATGGCTAGTAGAGTGCCTACTGCCCGTGTAAGTATGCTTCTGGGAGACTTACATCTGGGGGAAAAGAAAACTGTTTGAAGGGGTTCCTTAAATCCATCCAGAGGTTGGGGCTGTATGCTAAGAGCTTCCTCCCCTTTTCTCTGACTTTAGATGCGAACCTCTAATGGATTTCAATGGCCATGGTATTTTTTTGATGATTTTCTTTTTGATGTTTATGCACATTGATCCTTTATAAATTGTTGATGGATTATACTAATGTTTTCAACTCACTTCCACTTTTCACTGGAAGCCAACAGAGATGAGGCATGGCGTGTTTGATCTGGTGTCTCAGGCGCAGGCCCACAATCATGAGGACAGCCTTGTTCCGGTGGGCTGGGGGCTTCAGGAGAGATTTTGTGGTCCAGGGGCATTCTGTCACAGTCGTCTGTTGTAGAGAGAATATATCTATATCTCATCTTCAAACCTACTTTCAGGTTGAAGACAACGCTTACACTGAAGACTTCTGTCCTGAACAATATGGTGTTTACCGTTGGAAAGGAATATTTGGAGGAAAATAGTTACTAACACCATGGTGTTAGAGACATTTACGGATTTCTAATTTGTGGACACACAAATATACTGTTGGGAGTCACTGATGTTCTAAAAAAAAAAAATGTATTTCCTAATTGCTTTTCAAGTTTCATTTTGTTTAATTGTTGCTCCATCCCTCCATCTCAGAACGATTTCAGGGCAGGGAATTTACATGAGTGAGTGAGTTGTTTTTCCATAACTGTTTTCCCTGAAATGAAAGACTATTTGCTAGCTGGCAGTTTTGAGCTAATGGGAGTAGTGGGGAGGGGGGTGGGGCAGGGAACACTGTCTGGTGCAGCTCCTCTCCTTCCCAGTGTAGTATCAGCCACGTCCTGCGCCAACTAGCTGCTTAAAAATAGGCGTCAGCGCCAGTCCATTCCCACAGGTGGTAGTGGTGTCCTAACCCATCTCTGGCCCGAGCTGCTTGACAGGCATGTTCTGTCTCCTCACCCTAGCAACACCGGTGGTTTGGGTGAGGCCAGAAGGTTCTGATGGGAAGATACGGGTGTGGGATCATGAGCAAAACAGGCAAACTAATCGCTTCACACACTAAACTGGTTATAAAAGTACCCCGCTGATAATGTATACATTCTTATTACTATTTCCTACTGACTACATTCATGTAATATACGGCTTCAGTACTACAAAGCTGGCAAGCTTTCCAGGTCCATTCTTGATGTGCTAGTCCAGCCCAGGCTTGTTTTGTTTTTTTCAATTCTGGGACATGTAGTCCTGCTGTGTAATGAAATAAGAAAAAACCTGTACTGGACCAGCCCATCATTTACGTACCTGGAAAACTTTTCAGGCTGGAACTACTTTACGAGTTCAGTGATCAACACACAGTGACACCCATGAATATCGATCCAACACTGCTGTGTCATCTTAGGATGCTATTTACAATGTGTTCAAGTCTTGCAGGGCTTATTTACAAGCCCCTAGCACCACCGGTGCGTCACTTTTTGAGATGCACTTGGGGCGCATTTTGCTGCCTCATATTTACAAGGACAGGAAAAGCCACAAAAAGCCACCCTGCGTGGCTTTTCCTGTCCCTGTAAATACGATCCCTTTACATGCAGCACTTTGCATGAAAGGGGTGTTCCATGGATGCTGCTGTGGGTGTCCCCACGCAACACCCATGGAGCATGGGATTTATGAGAAATCGTAAACCTGGAAATGCATCTGAACAGTAGCGGCTGGTGGAGGGAGTGCCGCGGGGCAGGGGAGGGGCAGGGTGGGGGGTAGTAAACTCCAGCTCACGGCCGACCGGAGTAATGTACATAAATACATAAATAAAACGAATTTCATTGCGCACACGGAAACACCAAATGGCTTTTAGCACATGCAATGAAATTCGTTTTATTTATTCACATTACTCCGGTCGGCCGTAAGCCGGAGTTTACTAACCCCCACCCTGCCCTTCCCCTGCCCCGCCCCGCGGCACTCACTCCACCAGCCGCTACGGCGTCTGAATGCTACGCCTTCCCAGGGGAGGTGTAGGGAGGCACAACGAGGAGAAATGTATTAATTCCTCCTGTTTTTTTCCTCTTTCTATGCGTACTGCATTCTGCAGCACACGTAGAACGAGGAAATCACCTCTGGTGATTGTTTATGTGTAGGAAGGTTTCCCTTCCTGCACATAAAGAATCATTAATAAATGATGTTTTGTAAGTTCTATGTGTGCTAATGCAGCCTACATAGGAGCTGAAAAACGTCATTTCAGATTGTGCATATGCAGAAAGGGCACCTTCCTGCACATAACCAATCATCCCCGTGACGCAGGCATCCTTACAACATGGTGCAAGGGTGCCTGCATCTGCGCATGGCAGCAAATTGTGCACCAGCGCAGGGGAGAGCAAAGGGATCCGTCCTGTCCTTGTAGATATGACGCGTTCCTGTGCTTTGGAAGTGCTGCAGCGTCGGGCAGCCAAAGGGCTTGTGGTGCCGCGCTGCAGCCCTTTCTTGTAAATGAGACCCTTTATTTTTATTTTCCTTGTACGTGCTTAATGGAGTATGAGTGATGTCTACATATGCATATATATCCCTCTCATTTTGCTCTATGCTAGAATGGATCTACGTCTACTGAACAAGTACTGCAAAGTGTTCTGTTACTCTTACGGGGTACAGAACCACAATATCGAAAAAGGTAATTAATTTGTACAGGGACCTGCCAGACTGATGGTCATATAAAGAGATAGGGCGTACTGAAGAAGAATGTATAAGGTGTCTAATGTTGCATTTTGAAAGTAATGTACTGCATTCTTATGTGTTATTGCGTACAAGTGCTTGCCTTTCCTTTAACACAGCATATTATGTAGGGACACAGTTCAGGACTCTGCGTGAAATAGTTACAATTAATCCGCATTGCCAAGAAATGGTGAAATGTACACAGAATCTCTCTACCATCTATGCTGCCTTTAAAAACTGGAGAATACAGTAGATTTTCTGTTCATCGTTCTCAAAATATGATAAATAAAGAATGCGGTGGACTTAGTGTGATGGGAAGGAAGTGGGGATGAGACAAAAGTGTGGTTGTGAGTTTAGGCGGCAGGGGCTGAAGAACGAAGGCAGCAGTGGCTGGGTGATAGCTCAGCATTAGTACATGTAAAAATAAATAGATTCATTTCCACTGGTGGAACAAAGCAGATGGCGGCACTTTTTAATTGGAAAAATGTCATGAAAAAAGGAGTTGTGAAAATGGTCTGAAAGAACAGTAAATTAACAATAAAAATGGGAGTAGGAGAACTCGATTTGTGCTCACTTCAAAGTTTGCACAGAATGCATAGACATTCATACTGGCAGGAAGGGTGCACAGTACAACTTTGCTTTCTAAAATTTGATTGAAAATGCACCATTTGCCCACTCTTTTTTCAAAAATTTCTCGGGGGGAGAACCCTCTGAGCCCCCCTTAGGTTGTCAGGGCTCTCTCGCTACGCTCCAACTAAAATTTTACGCATCACCATTTTCAAATGTCACCAGCCGCCACTGTCCACCATTTGTGCTGTATCAGCCAAATTCGGAAAGAGACTCTGCAACAACTGATACAACAGTTGAGATTATTTGGTGTAAATCTAATGCTAACGCCTTCCACTCCTTTCAGGTTCTCTCTTTTCAGACCATTGTCAAAGAGTGTGCCTCACCTCCCTGACCACCCTATTTCTCCCGTCTGTTTGTCTCCTCAAACCCAGTGACTTCTCAGCTCAGCTGTTTACCTAACCCAATGTTCTGCCATGGTCTATGCTCTATGGTACGTGGTCCTGTTGTCACCCTTGACCTATGTGTAGTTGTTTGGTGTGGTTTATAGTGATGTGGTATAATGGGAGAATCATGCTGTGGTATGGTCTGGTGAGGTATGGAGTACTACATGTTATTGTTTAGGAACTTGTAGTAGTGTGTGTTACCAAAAGATGTATCAAAATGTAATAGATTACTCTTGGGAAATGTGTTGTGGTATGATGTGCTGTGTGCTGTGTGCTGTGTGTGGAACGTGCCTTGTGTCAAGTGGTAGGGTGAAATTTATGTATGTGTGCTGTGGCATGGCTGACGGTATCATAAGGAGAAAGCGTTATTTTATGTCTGGTGAGTGGGGCGGTGTGATGTGGTGCACTGTAAAATGTTTTAGAGTATAGTGGAAAGATGTGCTGTTGTCCTGTGCAGTTTAGTGTTTTATGGGCTGGTGCAATGTGGTTTTGTCAGATGGTGTATTGAGATATTCTGTGTGATGATGTACTGTGTCATGTGATGGAGATGTGATATGATCTGGTGTTGCATGGTGTGGTCATTGTGCAACAGTGACATGTGGTATGAGAAGTATACAGTTGTTTGGGTTATTGTGGTGTGGCATCTTATCATGGTTTGTAGTGAGGTGTAAAATGTTGAGGGTGGGGTGGACATGGTGTGGGTGGTTTGAGGTAATGTGTTGCTGGATGGTGTATAACATAGTGTGGTATATGATCACAAGTGTGTTATGTCATGAAAAAACTTCAAGCCTAACATCTACATAGGACTCTGTAAAATCACAACTGTTCTATTATAAGCACAATTTCTGCAGAAATATAAAAATAATACTAGAGGTTTTATTTACTGTATCACTTTGCATAGATGGAAAGATAAGAGTTGAATGCATGGGTAGAACTTGGAAAAACACAATGAACACTTGCGGGACATGCAGGGAGTGCTGTGAGACAGAAGTTAGACAAAGAGGTAGTACAAACCGACATTAAAGTTTAGGCCAATTGAATATTTGCTTCATATCATTTTGAGTTGTGGAAACAAGCTTAAAGATCATTTGATGAAGGCCATGGTGGGTGCACTGGCAAAATGCAAGGAATAGCTTTCCGCTTTTCTTAGCATGGCTGACTTCTTCAAGGGATTTGCTCATTACAGAGTAAACATGAGATAGTTACATTAGAAAGGAGCAAAGTTTGTATGAAAAGTTACATGTAGAAAATAGTATGAGGAGCTATAGAAAGAGTTAGTGGTGACACCTGTTCTTAAAAGATAGCAGTCAAAGGTCAGGATGATAGTGCTATTCGATGCCTGCAAGCTGGGAATGTGAGAACTTCTATCACAATACATAAATGACATAAAGATATCATTAGCTTCCGTCCATGTTACTCAAAGGGCTGGAGATATGATATTCTGTCATAAAAAAGAGGCACTTGCCATTATATGGGCTGTCAAGAAATCTAAATAATTCTTGTGCTCTGGAAGGCTCATGGTGTGACTAGATCCCACACCTTTGAAGGATTGTTCATTGCAAATGACTTGATACTGTGTCCACTAAAATGCACAAGCGGATGCCAAGTCTGTAAGTACAGGATCACGACATGGAATTTCTGCCAGGGGCAAGTAACGTGTCAGCTATCTTTCTCTCAAGGTTACTCTTGTCAAAAAAGGACAAACTGAGAAAGGAGGAAGAAGGATAAGAAGTGCTTGAGGTGGGAGAGGACATATTGAGTGATGGAGAGCAAGAGCTTGAACAGGATGAGGTACTTAGGCAAATCAAATAATTTGTTTAAATCATTCACTGGAAAAAACAGTGGTTCAAGGAAAGTTATAGTTAGGTGTTGGAATGACACACAACCTAAATCCCCCTCCCCCAAAATTGAAATACACCAGTTATTGTTTATCAAATTAGTTATAACTTTTGCCCCTATCATGCACTGTAGGGGTGGTTGTAAACTGCTTAATTTTCTGTGGTTTAATTAGGTAAAATTGCAGCACCTTTATGTGAGATTACACAGAATTACTCAAAGAGCATTACCCAGCATTTAGGTATATTTTCTTAGTGCAAAATGTATCCTCACATTCAAAACAGCACTGGACACAAACAGAAGCAGCTGCTTGCTAAGTTAATTGTTTCTGTGGTCCTGCAGTAGAATTCTTGTGTGAAATTACTCATAATTATGAGAACAGGCATACTTACATAATTTTGGGTAATTTTGCAACATCACAAAATTACTACGATTACTTTGGCGTAATGAAAGTTTAGCCTAGTCCTAATGCACTGCTTATGACCTCACTTATTATATGACTCATAACATGTTAAATGACATTATTAATGGCATCACTAATGACATCTCAGTCATATCCCCAGGTCAGACCCTGCATCCCATCCACATCAGGACTTGGACTCAATAAACTACAACTGGCGCACTTTCGTGTTTTTTGTGTGTTTTGTTTTAAAGTTAGCTTGTGTGTCATTCCAAAAACAAACTATAACATCACTTTAACCATTGTTTTTTTTTTTAATTTCTGGGGGGAGCAGGGGATGGGTTTAACATAAGTTAATGTTTTAGAGCCTGACCTAAATATAACATCGCTTTAAACTTTGCTTTTTTCAGTTTACCAAAATGTGACTATTTTAGAATTAGGGAGCTGTTAAGCGACTGAGAGGATGAGTAGGCTGAATTAACAGATGTGGAACTGAGATTCTGTACTTAATCAGAAGTCTCTCTCTAACTACTTTACCCTTTAAAAGATATGTTATGCCTCAAATGACTAAAAACCCATATCTTCCTCAGATATTTAACTTGCTGGATTCATACCTGAATTAACATCTCAATGTGCATTTTCTTCATCCTGCTTCTAAGGAAAAGCTTTAAATTCAACAACTCCTATTCCAACAAAATGGTGTTCAGGAGAGCCTAATTTTGGCTTGAATACTAAATTGAGTCCACTAATTGTTTATTAGAACTCTGAGGTGATGACGAAGTTCATCAGCAAGCAGTTAACTGACAGACTGCTGCCAGTGTTGGAAGTGTTGGAAGTACATGTTTCATTCTGTGTCTCAGAATGCTTTACTAATATGAATGAGGAGGATATTAGGCAATGCACAGACAATGTGTCCTCATTTTACCTTTCTAGAACACTAACCATAATTTCTATGAAAAAATAATCCCCTTTTTTCCATATCATGTGGTATCCTCTGTATGAAATTTCTTTAAGTTGTATAGCCTTGATTCCATCAAGATAGTGTTCAGGTGTTCCTCACTTTTGTCATAAATTCAGATGTGAGAACTCTTGTTCATTGACACTCTGTGGTGAAGCTGCAGTTGATCTATCGGAGTTAAGTGATAGACTGCTGCTGGTGTTAGAAGTATGTGCTTTTATCTACATTTCAGAATATTTTACTGACATGCATGAGAAAGGTATTTAAGAACTCATTGAAACTGTGTCCTCAATCTAGGTTTCTAGAGCAGTAACTATAATTTCTGTGACAAAATGAACCCCCTCATTTCATTCAATTTTGAATGAGTGATTGCAGTTTTACTGCTTTGATTCAATCCTGACAGTGTTCAGGTGTGCCACAAGTTCTTCATATAAAAGCAGAATGTTATGTTATGTTATTTAGTTTTCTAACGCGCGCCGCTACTCCAAGGAGTGTCCCGGTATGAGCACAGAGGGACTGAGATGCTCGTCGATACTAAACAAAGAGAGGAGTTTTTAATTTTTTTTTTAAAACCACAGGATCTTCAATGTTGCGAAGCACAAACGGAAGAGCGTTCCAGGCCTGGGCCGCCATAACGGCGAGGGAACAGCCACCAAGCCTGTGCCGTTAAAAACGGGGAACCTTTGCCAGGAGAAGAGCGGCGGAGCGGAGCAGTCTCCCTGGAACATAAAAAGAGAAACATTTCTGTAAATAAGTTGGCCCAAGGCCATGCAGAGCACGATGGGCGATGGTAATGGATTCAAATTTCACCCAGGCTGCCATGGGAAGCCAGTGAAGAGAGCGAAGATAACCTTGCACACTACTTCTTAAGGGGATCTCTAACAAGAGCCGAGCCGCAGCATTTTGCACTACTTGGAGTTTATTAAGGGAGTAAGCCGGAATCCCCACATAAAGAGCATTAGCATAATCCAGGCGGGAAAGAAAGAGCTAGTGCTCTAGTTGTTCATTAGGACACTGTAGAGAGCTACAGTACAACACCAGGGAATCAACTGACAGACTGCTGCTGCTGATCAAAGTACATGTTGGACTCAGAATATCAGACTTTGTTCTCACATATAGAAAATGTGCTCTCATTTTAGCTTTTGGAGCACCTTCCATAACCCCTATGAGGAAATCATGAGAGCAAACAGTTTTCTCTAACATGGTTTATCAAATCCCGGCCGAGAGTCAATTTTTCACAGGGCAAACTCACCAGAATTCCTAAAATGAATATAATACTACCAACAAATGATTTAAATTGTGACTAAAATCTGTTATCACTCTTCATGTTCATTTCTTTTTTTGACCCTCAAAAACACAGGCTTTCATTACCGTGCATTGCAATGGGGACCATGACACCGAGCCCTGTAATTGTTGCTATAAAATGTTGTGGCCAACCAATATAGGCCAGGGCATCCCATGGCACCCCCTCAGTCTTCCAGGGGTCAGGTTGTGCTCACCCTGCCACTTATATAATTTTAAAAATAATTTCAGAATGCAAGGGCTTTGTTCCTGAGTCCAGGAATGGCTGCCACAGCATGTGGTGGGCAACTAATAAACATCAAATAGTCCCCTTTAAATTGGCCAATCAGACTATTTCTGGACGCCAAAGTTCCAAAAATGCCTAACTTTTAAACCCCTAATGCCCAACCCCAGCCCCTAAATGCTGGTTTCTCAAAAACGGATTAATGGATTTACACCAAATCACAACAAGCATGATTTCTGAGTAAAGTTTTAATCTTTTGCCAAATTTGGTGAAATTCCATTCAGCCATTTCTTCTGTATCAGAAAACAAATCTTCCTATTGGAGTTCACACTTTTTGGACCCCCCACATTTTCCTGGCTTCTGGTTGATGAATCAGTGCTTAACTTTTATAAAGTAGCCAATGTGGATGAATTTGTTTGGAAAGTTTCATGCAGATTCATTAAACTGTGCTAAAGCTATTAGCAAAACAAAACAATATTCTTGCTATGGAAACTCTGATCTATGCATATCTGCACAGTGGCGACCACCAAATGTAATTCTAATTATCTTTTGATGTCACAGATGCAAATAATGCAGTTATAAATGTTGTTAATAATTTTTCAGAGGTCATTACAATTAACACTACCCATAACAGTGTGAAAGAGATTACCGTGCATGCAGTGTTATTTATTAGTTTGAGTATGTATTGTTAATTATTTATGTTATGCTTTTAGGTTTTACTACTTATTGGATTCAACATTGGGAGGTCATAAGCATTACATTTGGAGTGTGAGCCATGATTTGCATGTCTGTTGTGCAAGTTATGGTTTGTAGTCCAAACCATAATTTTCGGATTTCAGTGTTTTTTCGGTTTTAATTTTCAACCATACCTCCACTTTAACTGTATTTATTCAGGTAATGTATTAGGTTTTTAACCTAAATTCAGGTGGTATAAATGAAGCTAACCATACCTTCCTTTAAACCTTTGTTTTTTTCTGTGAATTTGTGTTTTTTTAATCATGTGTAATATCTAACAGTTTTCTGCGCCCAACCTGCACAGCAGGGGGTTCGCTGCAGTCTCTGACCATGAGCAAGGCCCTTCAGTCAATTAGCCATAGGTGGCCGACCTCAACTGTGCATAGCCTTTGGCCATTTATAGCACGGATTGGCTGCAGGGCCCCAGTTGACCCACGGTAAGCCAGCCACAGGTGTCCAACTGTTGGTTGTAGGCTCTGGCCAAGACCAGGCCTTGAGCCAAACTGCCATGGAAGGCAACCCTCCACTACACAGGACATTCGGCTGTGGTAGAGTGCATTGCCCACAGGCCATGGTCTTCGCCTAGGCCTTGCTCCCAAGCAGACGCGACCAGCTATTCTCCGCAGCACACTAACTTTGTCTTAGAGTTTGTAGGGGAGACTTTGATGTAGCAAACTATATTGGTTCTATCCACACCTGTGTACCACAAATAAGCATACACACATAAATATTTTTTTTCATGTTCCACTATGTAATATGGATTTCATCGTCATAATGACAGGGCCCAAACCAATCTGCAGAAATGTACAATTGTCATGGATTTTCACGGATTATTATAGGATTTTGCAGCACAGAGGACAAAATTATGTAGCAAGATTAAATAACCTATGCAAAAAAAATTACAATTATATGGCAGGCACTCTGGCACTATTATTTTCATATTTCTAGGTTGCCATTTATGTGGTTCTTGAGCAATGTGGCAACTTCCGGAAGGAGGTATCCGTCATGGAATGATTGCTGACAGACAACGAATAACAGTATAATTTTTGAGGAACAATTAGATCAATTGCAAACTTATTGCTCTTTCTCACCTGAGGCCAATGAGATTGTGAAGGGGTTCAGTCACATTACTAATGAGTGTGAGAAGATGGCAGAGAGTAACAATGGATCGGTTTTTGGTCACATTAGACATGATGTTTGTGTACTGGTATCCTTCTTTCAGTTGAGGGAGAACACCGCTGGGGGTGTTCCACAGTCATATGTTCAGAGAGTGGAAAGGTCAGCGAGAGCTTGGATTCAAGAAGTTATGAGGGGATATGAATGGAAGTAAACAGGAAGCTCAAAAATATTATCGTATCAACATGTGGCCATGCAAGATATGAATTTGGTTGACAATGACAGCGTGCGTGTGAAAATACCAGATAGTCTACACGGGGCGATTGTTTGCATTTGTTATGCAAAAAAAAGTGATTACTAAACTCCAGTATGCTATTAGATAAGAGAACAACTTATCTGGAAGAACTGGCATCCTGTAAGTGGCGGCTTGCTTGTGCCGAGAATCGTGAGGCACAAAAAAAAAACCACGTATCTTTCTAACTTGCCGCACGGTGTTGTCCTCCCTCGGGTGTCTTCTATCCTCCTGGAAGCTCAGGATCAGGAAACTGCACTACCCAATCCTGGCACTGCTCTTACAGCATAAGAGAGCAGTGCTAGAATTGGATAGAGCAGGCTCTCTCAGTCCTCCTCAGAGCACTGGAGGGCTGCACTTTCTCTAACCTAGCTGTAGAGAATTTTAAAAATGCATGTCTAGCTGGCTGTCCCAAGACGGCCAGCCAAAGAGACATGCACATTTTAGAGCACACAGCTCCCTGCTGCTGCCACTCGGCAGCACTGGCCCCGCCGCATCCTGATACTTAGTTCGGGACGGGTCACGTTTGCTGAAAAATAAAATGATAATAAACTTTTTTACCATTTTATTTTTCAGCTCTGGGGCTTGTGAGGCGACGTTCCTCTGCTCAAATGGAGCAGCCGCCCCAGCATACTGGCCGGTGTGTAAAAGAAGACCATATGAGAGGAGATGGAGTCACGGTGGGTGAGAAGCTGGGAATTTAAAGATCACAAAGAGGGACCTGGACACTGGTTAACATTTAGCCTGTGACTCGGTTTTTATACTTTTCTTACTCTACCCATTTGGTGTTTATGCCATAAATAGTTGCCTTTTGTGTTGGTTTCTGTAACCAGCTAGAGGAGGGGGTGTCCTATATCTTGACCTATTGGTTTTGTTTCTAATGTTAGTATTGGGTGGTGTTTCATGCCTGCTTCATCTTTCTACTCAATTATCCAACAACAGAGTGTATCTTCTCATCACACAATCTGATTAGGAAATATATTAAGAACAAGAGCAGCAGGAAAATATTCACTCCTTTTGTTGATTTATGAAAAGTGTTTGACTCAATCTAGAATCTCATCCTAAACATTAAACTACTGGAACCTGCAGTAGAGAGGAAAACATAAGAATAATGCCAACGTCGACCTCACTCAGCTGTAAGCTGAAAATAAGGAAAATGTAAACTGGAGACTTATGGACGGTTTGTAGGGTCAGGCAGCCATGCGACCTTAACCCAATGTTCTTTCACTTCCGTGTGAATGACTTGCTATGACTGCTGGAGAAATTCCACGCTAAATAAAGTACGTGCTCCTTATCTGCAGACGGTCTAGTCACCTGACATTCACAAAAAATTCCAGTAAGAGTGCCATAAATGTAGACCCTGGGGGTAATCCTAAAAAAGAAAAAAAAATAGTGTCTGTTCGGAAAAAAAACAAAGGACAGAAAGAAGTCGGAAAGCGTTCTGTAAAAAGCTTGGCAGTGGCACGCGAAGGCATTACTTGGAGCTCAGAGTAGGAGTGTCTGGGAGCTTTAATTAGACAAAACAAACGGCTAAAGAAAAATTCCCATGTGCATTGTAGAAGCATTTAGCGCACTTCAATTCACCAAATGAATGCTAAAAAATCTCTGGCACCCTAATCACCCAGATCCTATTTTATGGCAATGGAGAGTGATGTATATAAAACGAGCACAGACAATGGGCATCAGATTGTGTGCTGTACTCATGCTTAATAGCAATAACAGTCAAATTCCCCTAGAAACTCTATGCCTTTAATTCTGTAAAAGAGGGGCTGTGTGTGCAGAAGGCCTGAGAGCAGATCAGAACTTAGAACATTCCCTTGTTGTTTACTCTCTGTTAAGTTATAAGTTTTTTTTTGAAAGTCAGCGCTCTAGCCTTTTCGCGCCTCTGTCTATTTCTTGGATGGAGACGCAAGTGCGCAGCGCGCGTGCGCAGCGGGCGCGCCGGCGGCGCGCCGGAGGCGTGCCAGAGGCAAGCCCGTCTGCGCCCGTCCGCGACCAGCCCGCGACTAGCGCTAGCCGTGCTGCTCAATCTGTATCAAACGGGGGAATTACCTGGACGAGAGAGGAACTCTTAGCCCTCGTGGCGGGCAACTGCCCCTTGCGCCACAATTTGAATGTCGGGACTGGTAAAATTAGGAAAGGTAAATTGGGGAAAGAGATATGCAAGGCTTGCAATTACGCTATTATGCCTTTGTTGAAGCCATCTGAGTCAGTTGTACCTGCTCAACAGCTGGAACAGAGAGGTGGGGACAGTTTTAGGGCGGGTTACATTAATTGCAGGTCCCTTCCCAAGCATGCTGACGATATATGGTTAAGTATGAAATGTGAAGCCTGGGACATAGTTTTTCTGACGGAAACTTGGCTGAGAGAAAGCTCTCAGCCGGATATTGCGCTGGCAGTTCCCTCGGGTTACAGACTTGTGGCTGCAAATCGAGCTATGGACCAAAGGGGAGGCGGGGTAGCGATTATTGTACGGCATAAGTGGGACGTCTCCTTCAAGAAGTTGGAGGAGTTTGGTCCCATTGAGGCCTTATCCTTTAATGTTTCCTGCCCCTCCTACCCCATAATGGCGGGCCTACTTATATATAGGCCACCTTCATCTTCTGTTAGCTATTTAACTGGTCTGTATGAGTGGATTAGCAGCTCAGTTTTGAATTTCCCCCTATTCACGGTCCTAGGGGACTTCAATCTCCATGTGGATGATAGCGAAAGTGTGGAAGCCAGTAAACTTATTGGTACACTTCAGGGGTTTAATCTTGTACAGAAGGTGCAGAGTGCGACTCACAGAGGAGGTCATATATTGGACCTGGTGTTTACAAATGACCCGACCCTGGTAATGAGTTCTCCTCTAGAAGTCACCTGGTCTGACCATTATTTTGTTCCTTTTCTGTTCAAAAGAAACTATAAACCCAAGACAGGCTCTCACGCTACGATTGAGACGAGAGATTGGCGGAAGGTTTTGCCAACTACTTTCACTTATAATTGGGGATTGTCTCCTTCCCATCTTACGGGGGATGTCAATCATGATGTTATAGCTTTTAAGAAGCAAGTAACCCTAACTCTAGATAACATTGCTCCGAGGGTGTTGAGAAACACTGTTCGTAATCGTCCTTCCGCCCCTTGGTTTACGGATGATCTTAAAACCAGAAAGAGTGCCTGTAAGAGGTTGGAAAGAGTCTGGCGAAGGAATTATTCCTTAGAAGCCAAACTCATTTATAAAAACGCCCTTAGGACCTTTCATCGTACTAAGCGGTCAGCCATGAGAAACTATTTTGCCAATCAGATTCGAGCGGCTAATAATTCAAATAAAGAAATCTTCAAGATTGTAGAAGGTTTCACTAATCCTCTGGCCTCCTTTAGCTCCATACCTGTCTCTCAAAACTTATGCGAAAATCTGGCAACCTTTTTTTATGAGAAAATTGCAGAAATATATTCTTCGTTTCCTCCCTGCAAAGAACCAGATTTAATCATGAGTAATGGGTATGGAAATCAGGCCTGGACTAATTTTGCCATCTTTGAAGACACTCAATCTCTGGTCGACCTTGAACTTGTAAAATCGGGTTCTCCGGCAGATCCTCTCCCTGCTAGGTTCTATAAGATTCTTGCTCAGGGGCTAAATCCGGTCCTAAATACCATCTGGAACCAGTCACTGAAAACAGGAAATTATCCAGCGGATTGGAAGAAAGCCTTAGTCAGGCCCATCTTAAAAAAAGAAGGAGCCGACCCCTTGGTATTAAAAAATTACCGCCCTATATCTTTACTCTCAGCTCCAGCTAAGGTCTTGGAGAAGGAAGTACAGAGGCAACTATCGAGGTTTTTGGATTCCAACAACCTGTTGCATGACTCCCAATCAGGTTTCAGAGCTACCTTTAGCACTGAGACCGCGCTCCTGGAGACGACGGAGATTCTGAGAGAAACTGTGGACAAAGGACACTGTGCAATGCTGGTGTTATTAGACCTTTCTGCGGCATTTGATACCGTGTCCCATAAAATCTTAATGCACAGATTAAAGAACATTGGTCTATCAGGAGCAGTCCTGTCGTGGTTTCAGTCTTTTTTAGAGGGACGCTCACAACAGGTGGTGTTGGGTCCGCACTCCTCACAAACAAAAATGCTGTCATGCGGAGTTCCTCAGGGCTCTGCATTGAGCCCTACATTGTTTAATGTTTACCTGGCTCCCTTAGCCCCTTTAATTGAGAAACATGGCCTACGTGTTGTCAACTACGCTGATGACACTCAGCTCCTTTTCTCGTTTCATGAAAAGGATGAGGGAAGGATGTTGTATGTTAAGAGATGTATGTTGGACATAGTATCCTGGATGTCGGACAACTGTTTAAAGTTGAACACTGAAAAGACGGAAGTCCTATTTTTTAACAATCATTCTCCATTGTCCTCAGACTGTTGGTGGCCTACCACCCTAAATCCCGCGCCGTCCCCAGTTAGGGTGGCTCGGAACCTGGGCGTTAAGATGGATATAGAGCTTTCAGGAAAGGATCACATTGCTCAGCTCTCTGCAGTTTGTTTTTGGAAACTTAGAATGTTACGCCGTTTTCTTTACTTTCTGCCTGTAGACTGTCGTCAAACGGTGGTACATGCCACCATTACTTCACGTTTGGACTACGCAAACAGTCTATTTATTGGACTTCCAGACTATCTGATAAACAGGCTCCAGCTAATTCAAAATGCAGCAGCTAGATTAATCAGAAATATTCCTGTTCGCCATAGTATTTCTCCTCATCTGGCCAGTTTACACTGGCTACCTATAAGGAAAAGAGTGATTTTCAAGGCGATGGTATTAACACATCGCGCCTTGCATAATACCGGCCCTCCATATCTTAGAGCTAGAATTCAAAGATACGCACAAAATAGATCTCTAAGATCCAATAATTTGAACCTTCTTAAGGTACCTAAATTTAGAAAGGTCAGAATGGGTGGTCGGTCTTTTTCTGTCCGGGCACCTACCATCTGGAATTCTATGCCGAAGGATCTCAGAGCACTGGAGAAAGAAAATGTTTTCAGAAAGGCCTTGAAAACCTGGCTTTTTCCTATGCATTAATTCTCCTCCCTACTGATCACAGCTCCTTTCTCAGTTCAGGTCCTCATGATTAGTTACAGCGCCGGGACACTTCCGTTGGAGGTAGCTGCGCGCTATACAAGCTTTTATAACATAACATAACATAACATAAGAAATAGTGCTACAGGCACCCCATTCTACCCAGACTAAAAAGAATAAAGAACCGCTTGAATACTGTCACACCAGAGCCGGCTTAAGAGCTGGTGGCGCCCGGTGCCACAATATTTTTTGGAGTCCCTATACCCCATGACTGCCTCCTCAAATTCTCTCACTAGCACCGAGCAAAAGTGCCCCTCATCTCTCCAATCATAAGTTATTGCTAAAGACAGCGCCCACCCTGAGGTCGGCGCCCCCTCCACAGGTCAGCGCCCAGTACGGCCGCACCGGTCGCACTGCCCTAAAGCCGGCCCTGGTCACACAGCTCTCCTGTACAGCAGGACACGAGAGAAAACTAACACAAAATGACAGACAAAGTAGGGACTGTCCAACAACTTAGAAAAGTCTTCAAAGAAGCAAATCGGGGGACATGTGTCAGTGCTCACTGAGGCAAAACTTTAACCTTGCAGAATCCCTCACCTTGGTCAAAGGCAGAACATAAAGGCACAATTAATAAACACAGAGGGGAAATAGAGACATGCTGACACAAATCAAAGCTTAAACCCAGAGAGCTTACAGTCCCCCCAACATTATGCCCTTGAAGAAGTAGAGGCTGGGATACACTTAATCCCATACTGCCCTGCTTGAAATTACATTCTGGATACTTGGGGGCTCATTAGGATGGCGGGCGGACCTGAGTTTACCCACCATCCCCGCAGTATTGGGACCGGCCGCCAGGCATGCGGCGGTTCCGCACCACGAATTAGGATGCAATCGCCACCATGGCGGTCGCATTCTGCAGTTTAACTTTGCTGACAGCAGCACCCGCCGTAATGTTAAAATCACATGCCTGGCATTTCACTGCACCACATGGCAGGCACCACATGGTGCCTGCCACTTGGTGAAGCGAAATGTAAGGGGGTAACATAGCTACCCCCCAAGTGCACCCCACCTCCCCCAGATACACGGGGGGCCCTCAACGAGCCCCCAAAACCAATCCCCGCCAGCCTTTCCTTGGCGGCATTGCGCCATGGAAAGGCCTTTCAAACTCGACATCCTAATATGGCGGACGGTGCCTGCTAGGCAGTGCCACAATATTAGTGCCCTTGCTCCGCCCAGCAGGCAATCGTAACGATTGCCACTGGCACAAAAGCGGCGGACTGACTTTCTGTCCGCCGCAATACCCACCACCATCATAATATGGCGGGGGTAACTCTCATTACGATGGCGTAACGATCGCCACTGCCACAATAAGCTGGATGGTGGTGAGGTATTTACCACGCCTGGAGTTCAATGGGTGGTTTTAGATGTAATGGAGGATTTAGATGCAATGGAGAGTTTTAAATGCAATGGAGTATTTTAGAGTTTAATGTAAAAAGAATACCTAATGTTAAGAGACGTTGCATTAACTATGTATATTCAAGTAATGAAGTATAGCAATTTAATATAGAGAATCATCAATTTTTAGTTTGTAAACGTTTGATAAATTTGAACACATTTTAGAGAAATATTTTTAACACTGTCTTTTAATTGGATAAAGATGAAGTTGCATGTGTTGCATGTGCATATTTCTATAATATGTGTATCTTGGAAAATATTACATTGTTACTACTACTTACTACTACACCTTGTAAATACCAATAACCTGTGAGGGGTACTTACTGGGTGGGTGTACATACATACTATTTCAAATGTTGTTGTGTGTTTCCTGCATAGTCCATTGTAGTTGTCCCTATGTCAGCCTAACTGTGCACGTTGCAGGCCTCATTTTCCTTTGCACACACAACTATATAAATAAGTTTTGCTTTTGTGCCCCATTGTACTTTCGCACAGAACCTGCATATGTTTTTGTGTTCTGTTATTTTCCTGGGATTTAGTCTGAACACCATAAACAAGGTCAAGCAACAATGTCTCTTGTTATTCTTTCTCGCCAGGCACTAGCACCTAGACATAACACAAGAATGCAGCTGTTGTTTATGTGCACACATCCTATCACATAGTTGAGCACATAAGCAAAGAACAGACACATGGAACAAGAGTTCTGAGAAAAAAGCACTGCGTCTGCTGAGATGTAGAACTTCCGTCTGTGAATGCTAAGGTACGGGGTCTGTAGGTAATCCCAGAGATCTTTGATATATCATCTTTTAACTTCCTTAGCAAGGGAGGGGGGTTTAGGTTACTCTATCCTATAAAGTGACTGGGCTTTTCATGATATATGGATTATTGACCATGCTAACAGGGTTTTTAGTATGTGTTTGTTTTCTAATTATGGCACGTGTACTGCTTTTCAGAGCAAATAGTTTACATATATATTCTAAACTTCCTTTGTGTCTCCTGGTTATCTTATTGTGGGCGAGTACAAGTGAGAGAGTGAAAGGGTATGTCCGGTTGCTGCGATCCCTTAGAGGGTCGAGAATGTTGTGTTCTGGGCTGCCAATTCACTTGTTTCTCTGGTAAGGTTCGGAAAGTAAGTGAGGCACAATACATAGTCAGACACGGACCCAAAGGTAGTGAAGTTGTATGATGATTCAGTCCCTACATACTGATGTTATATTGTTCTCAGCATAGTACTGTTCTAAGAGCAGATTCCCTGCAACAGTGTTTCACTTGGAAATAAGACATAACATGGGATGCTATTCAAAGCTCCCAATTCCACATTTTGCCTTTTTTCAAACCTCCTTAACAAATAATTTTGACAGGTTTAAAATGCAGAACTCTGTCAGAGGGAAACAATGCAGATGCAATAATGATTGCACCACGTGGAATTCAGATTTCTACGCAAACTTCTGTTTGCATACGGATTAAAATCTAACACTGTACTTGCAATCATTGCCTTAGTGCCCTATAATCTGTGGTGGAAATTAGATTTGTATTTGTAAAATCAAAGAAGAAAATGGTGCCTCACAGCAGGAGACCCAGAAGCAGCAGTGGCAGGAGCACCAAAATGTATCGGTGCATTGAGATAAATAGAAAAGGTTCATAAACAATGGGACATTTTTAAATCTGAAAACCAATAACCACTGGCAGAGAAACACTAATATGCTACATTCTATGCAGAAATCATTTTCACTTAGTTAATGCTTGTCGGAACTTGTATCAAATTTAACTGCATGGCCACCTCCTTCTTAACATCTGGAGAGGCGCGCTTGTCCCCTCCCCATTTCATTCCAGGTTCTTGTCTGTTATGCCCAGCTTTATTCTCAGCTCATTGAAAGACATGCTACACCTCTAACTTTCAGCTCTTTGACTGTGGCACCTGATTTCCCTCTAAGCTCCGTGACTGACAGATTCCAACCCCCTTCTTTTCTGTCTATTGTTCTTAGTTACACTCTCAGCTCCTTCACAGACATGCCCTGTCCCATATAGCCGATCAAATCCACCAGGGCATTTCGTTCCTTTGCTGTCTATTCTGGCGGCACAATTCCATCCACTCGATGAGAACTGTCTCAACTATTTGGCTAGCTCTGTTGTATTTCTGATGTCAACTCCAATCCATTGACCCAGCTACCTCTAACCCATCCAGCTGACCACCTCATCCTATCCTCCAAACTAGATCCTTCATATCTACCCATTTAGTTCCATGCTATTCACCCAACCATCTCCATCACATCCATTTGGTCACTTTCCCATCCATTTGAAACCCCCTTACCATCCACCTGGCAATCTCTGTACCATTAATCAGGCAATGTCCATTGTGTCTACTTGGCCAATACATCCAATCCACCCAGCCACCTCCATTCCATCCATGTGGCCAATGCATCTGATCCACTAGGCCACCTCTGTCCCATCCTCCTGGCAACCTCGCTCCCATCACCTGACCATCTCATCATGTCTAACTGGCCACATCATCCCATCTACCAGGCCGCCCCATCTTCTTGCCCACACCCATCCTATTCTCCTAGCTACCTCGTCCCATCTACTTGTCTATGTCAGTCCTATCCAACCTACCAACTCTCTTCTGTCAACCTTGGCTGTATCTGGCTGGCCAACTCCTTCTTATCCATTAGGTCATTGACCACCAGATACCATTCACTAGGCAACCTCAATCCCATCCGCTTTGCCACCATCAGTCCATGTACCTGACTACGTATGCCTTATCAACCCTCCTAACTTTGTCTCATCAACTTTCTACTCCTGTTGCCATCTGCCTCACCAACTTCTTCTCTTTCACCTAATCGCCTCCAGACACCTGACTAAGGACCACTTCATCCCATCAACTATGCCACCTCCCATCCCATCCACTAGCTACCTCCATTTCATCCATGTGTCTACCTCCACTAAATTGACTTAGTCGGCTCAATCCTTTTCACTCACTCAGGTCAGTCCTGTCAACTTGGCTATGTCTTTCCTGTTCACCCTAGCAACTCTGTCTCACCAATCTGCCTAGCTCATACCATCCAATGGCCACCTCTGTCCCACCCATGTTGCCAACTCCATCCCAACCATAGTCCCACCTCCATCCATCCACCTAACCACCTCCTACCCATTCACCTGGGTTTCTCAGTCCAATCCCTGATGGCCATCTCATTCCACCCAGTAAGCCCCAGTGTACTATGAATCGGCTCATCACCATGTCCATATTCCCATGTCGCATTCGTCCATCAACTAACCTCTTAAGTCCATCAAAGCATGTCAACATTACACCATCCACCCATCCCCAACCTATCAGACTTAACAGCTTAAACTCATCTGGACAGTCGGCTCAGTCCCTTCCACCAGACTACTTGTGCCCATTCAGCTGGCCATGCCTGTCCCAGCTACATGGTTTCCACCTCCATGTCCCCCTAGCCTACTTATTCATTTCCATCAAGACACTTCCATTCCATCCACCAAGTCACCTCCCCTCTACCCAATCAACCCCCCTGTCCCCATTCACCAAGTCACTTGCATGCTTTCCACCTGACTAGCTCCATCATGGCCGCCTACTCTCATAGATCCTGGCACTACTGTTTCAACTGTCCAGCCACATCTGACCAATCAGTCTCGTTAACGTTGCCAAACGTGAGCAAATTGTAGAGACAACTGTTTTGTTGTTGCCAATTTACCTATAATCAGTACTAGAAGGTAAAGGCCAAATGGCAGGAAATCTTCAACAGTGTAATGAGGATGAATGGGTGAAACAATCATGAGATATCCAGAACTAGCACTGAGGAGTGGCTTAAACCAAAGTGCAGTCGCAATCACAAATTAGTTTAGACAGTTGAGACGACCACTCTGTGGCTCGTTCCTGTCAGAATCCAGGTTTCTTAGTTATCTGATTAACTGTAGCAACGCATTCAAGATCTGGTGAGATGCACTGGGCTGCCCCAGAATACGAGAAATTTGGACCAGTGCTTTAAATGGGAAAACATAAGTGCAGATACTCTTAAAATGAGCTATGAGTGTAGCAAGTGGGCGGGGCTAGGGGCAGGGCTAAGGACAAGACATATAAGACACTTCTACTATGTGGCCGATTACTTATATATTCTTGAGTGCACACTCACAGAAACAAGCAGAAATGCTCACACAAAGCATTCCAAGAATGTCCTTTAAAATACCTCCCTAGTGTTTGGATTCTCTCCCTCTTTCACTCGCTTTTCTCACACACACACAAACATGTGCACACAAGTAGGCAAACACCCAGACACAAGCAGGCAGACACTCACACAAAAGACTCAGGTGGGATAAAGGCCATTTTGCACTCCTTATCTCACGCGGCTTTCTTAATTGCTGCTATTGCTGCTGTCAGCGGGATGCCTGGATTCGAGTGTGTGCACACATACGCCATGGTGTGAATGTGATTGACAGCACAGGGCCTGAATGGGCCCTGCTCTGTCAAACACAGCTAGTGGTGAACACCGGACATTATACAAATGAGCCTTGCTGAATTGTTTAGAGGTGGCTCAGCTTGGGCTAGAGGCGCTTTGGATGTCAGAAAGCCTCGTTCGTGCTCGTGAGCACTAGCAACAATGAGCCTACCTTTGATGAGTACCGGTACTCTCCTTGGCAGCAGAGAAGTGCCGGTACTCGGAGCGATAAAAATGAGAAGTGCCGGTACTCAGTACTAGTGAGTACCGGCCCATTGAAAGCACTGATTTCGACACAGAGGCCCCTATGAAAGACACCAATAATTCGGAGGAAGACTATCCCTGTGCAATTGACAATGCATGCAACAGCATGATGATACACAGGAAGTCCCATGATGTTCGTCCCTAGCTTTGGGGCGTAAGTGATTTTTGCATGAAAACAGATTGGATCTGTCTCAAGATGGTGTCAATGGCATCACATAATTCCGCTGTCTTCACGTATGTAGATACCCACAAGCTGGCACCATAAAGGTGGTACACAAAGCAGAGAAGAGCACCATGGTATCACTCGTACTTATGCTGGAACAGGGCCTTAATGCCTCGTATGAAGGATGTAGGACTCGGCGTGACTTACCAGAGGTTACAATTTTCACGATATGTTGCTCCAGCTGGGTATTTCTTGCCGTTCTTGACACAAGCTGAAAAACAGAAAGCCATAGTGAGATGAGAAGGAATGAGGCAAGATGCAGAAAGATGCAGCCCTTGGCCAGGTCTCCAATGATCGGCTCCCATCATTACCCCCATGCACAGGCACCTGCCGGTACTAGGTACACCTCTCAGCATAGCGCTGACTGTCGGTGCAGTGGGCAGCTCCTCTGCACCGAGTGCAAGTCTTGTCAGCAACTGCACTAACGCTAGCTCTAGCCCCCTGGCACACTAATGCCTACCACCTTCAGGGACCTTGCTAGTTCTAAAGCTGGCTCCAGTGTGCCCTGCACCGCTTCTGCGTACCACCATTTTAACCCACCAGTAACCTTCATCTGGGAGCATTGGTACCAGCTCCATCTCCTATCAGCAAGGTGATCGCCCTCTACCAGGCCCACTGTCCATTGTTTGGCATTTATTTCACCATCAGGAAAATTATTTATAAAGCAACCTAATTTTAGTATTAGAGTAATATTACTGTAATTAGTTTTCAAGGATGTAATTAAAATAATGCAAGGGTTAGGTGCAGGATTGTTTTAGGATATTGCTACTAATTAGTACAATGATATTTAACGGTATCGTGTTCATTCCGGACTTGTTTGCAGAATTGCAGCTGCTGACGCACACGTGCCTTTTTCACATGCCTCGTGTCCTCTGCACTTCAGGAATCACTTAAAGCAAGTCCGTGGCAAGCCTTGGGACTTGCACTCGTATTTTACACTGGTAAGGTGCACTATTACATGGGATTAAATCTATTTCCAGGGGCACGGAGTGGGCATCCAGGGATGTCTTCTTAGCACATGCCCAACCTGTAATCTGAACGAGATTTACTTCTGCAAAGAATGGGAGTAAATCTGTTCACAGGCTGAGAGTCAGAAGGGTAGACGCCCAAAACTGAAGGAGTGTTGGGGAATGGGGTTTACATAGGGAAAACATATTTTAAAAGTAAAAATAAATTAGGAATGGTCAAGAACACTTTTGTAAATTTACGCATGTGTAACTGCTTAACATTTTGCGTACTTCTGAATAACTGTGAATGTTGTAGCTGTCCAGAAGTACTACAGAAATGTTATGAATTAACTACATGTGTAAGTCTACAACAGCCGCGGTCCGTGGAGGGAGTTCCGTGGGGCGGAAAGGCGGGGCAGGGAAGGGGCAGGGTGGGGTGTACTAAACTCCGGAATATGGATAATTGGAGGTAAGTAAACAATTAAATAAATAAAACGAATTTCGTAACGCGCGCTGCATCACAAAATGCGATGTAGCGCGCGCTTCGAAATTAGTTTTATTTATTTAATTGTTTACTTACCTCCAATTATCCATATTCCGGAGTTTAGTACCCCCCACCCTGCCCCTCCCACGCCCCGCCTTTCCGCCCCATGGAACTCCCTCCACGGACCGCGGCTGGTCTACAACTAAACGTAAGTATAACACCCCTTTTTGTGCATACTTATTTTTGTCAAGTGGTTCCTTTGTACTTATCCCGATTTCTGGAAAAGTCAGCCATACCTTTTTACTGTGAATCTCTCTTAGATTGAATGTTGGACTTGTGTAATATATTTATGCTTTCTCTGGTTCGATTTACACTACTTGGGGGCATATCAGCAACAACCGGCGATAATTATCGCTAAGCGCATTTAGCGCTAGGATAATTATCGCCAACTAGCGTGGATTTTTATCGCTGAGATAGCGTGCTATTAGCAATGCTTATCTCAAAAGCGATAAAAATCCTAGCGCTAACTGCCAAACATGAGATTATCGCTGGAAACCCAGCGATAATCCCACGAAGTTTGGCGATAGCTTGCTGATAGAGCCTCACATACTTAGCCATGATATCCACCTTACATAGGATATCATGGCTAAGTCAGTTTCAAAGCAGGCGTAAGGAAAGTAGCAATAACAGAGGTTATCGCTACTTTTCTTGTCGCTATGCTGCTTTGCGTGAGGCTTGATAATAGGAGAAATGTTGCTTAGCGAAATTTCTCCCGTTATCCTGGGGAGGAACGCCCACTTTGCATCTCATTAGAGATGCAAAGATGGGCGTTAGGAATTTAGGCGCTAAGGCAAGGTTTCACACGATAGCGTGACCTTGCTAATATTGCGATAAAATTATCGCCGCTTTTCGGACAAAAACGGCCGCAAAAGCGTCGATAATTTTATATCACCGCCTTGTAAATATGCCCCATGGTTCATTTAACCACTTCCAGTTGTGCTACTAAGCTGAATAGTTAGAATTTTTATTTTTTTCTAGTTGATGTTTATTTGTGTTTATTATATTGTACTGCTCTCTGCTACCATCAGGGTTACGTTTGCACTATATTCCACCTTTCAATAAAGTAAGTAAACTCCATTCTAAAAGTGTGATGAGAGAGACGCCTTGTGTTGTGGTGAACGAAACCAGAAGGCTCTCAAAATATAGCTGTTAGTTGCATTTAGACACCTTAAGGGCAACAGCCATTAGGGGCAAATTAACGGGGATTTAATAATGTTCTTATTACAACAGTCATAATAACAAGTGCCTGATTTGTCCTTCCTAAATGCTGCTTTCCGATTGGTTTATAGACTGTTAGTCCCTCCTTATGACGGCCATGTCTTCATTTGTATCCTTCCATGGCTACTGGCCCCTTTACTTCGAGTGTTGCATGGTATGTGTTATATAGATTGTGAGCACTATTTTCTTCCCATGCCTTCCCGCCCCCAAACCTCCCACACTCCTGTTGCTCATGCCTTCTCGACCTCCTGCCCCCCGCCCGCCCGCACTCCCGTTTGCAATGTTATAGGTCTCGCGTAAATGCGAGTCCTATTGCTTTGCAAATGCTTGTTTTCTTCCTTACAGCGCGCACACACCACTCGCAGGACACTCTTCTTTATGTTAGGCATGCTTCCGGTGCCGTGTTTGCATGCCCCCACCACCCCTCCGAGATCAAACATAAATCTGAAACCGTGTCCTCCATGTACGGATGTGCCTCGCCTCCTGCTACGGATCTAGGGGAGTGTAGCACATCGTTTCTTCCCGCTTCCTTCTCCCCCTGCAAGTGTGGTGCTCCACGTTTCATTTGCAGTCTGTCCATGTCCTTTTCAGCATTCACAAATCCCCTTATGGAGCAGCTGTTCGGTGGTGAGAGCTCTCGAGGCACGCAGGTTTATCGTGTTTTCGGAGGCATTCACACATTGTGCTCAGCCGCGCCACTGATTGTGCACTGTGCCACCCAACCTCACAGTCACAGGGGCGGGGTGAGGTCTGTGTGTCTGGAGGGGCTTGCTGAGTGGCAGATTCGATCAGCCACTTGAAAAGAGTTAAATAAACACTCATGGCTCGATTCGTCATGGCAAGGTGTGTATCATCTTCGTCGTACTGCCGCGCATGTGGGCGTTAATTTATAGGCAGTTTAGTCATTCAAATTGCAGCTACGCAAACATGTATGGGGTTGATACATAACAAAGGGATCAAGCATCAATGTACCATGTAAATACAACACCCCGCAGAATAAACACAGGCTACTAGCAACAAGGCACAGGCACGGCCGACTTTGCGGCCTAGTTCTCTGTGGGGTTGCTTATCGCCCACACACGCACACACATTCACTGAGCGGTGCTCGGAAATAACAGGCCTGCTCCTTGCATGAATACATTTTCAAGGACAGGGACTAAATACCTGCCTTTGGTCACCAGGGTACATCAGTTTTCAGCACCCTTGCCTTTTGTATGCCCAGCTGGCACAGTGTAGCAAGCCTTTAGCCAGAATGCCAACAGTTTCTGGTATGGCTGGAGTTTCATGAACCATGTTGGTTGCTGTATGTTATAATTGATACAGCAGCCATGGAGCTATTTCCTTTCTTGCGCCAGGGTCCATGACACACTGGCTAAGCTACTGGCCCAACTGGAGAAGTATTACATGTTTTTGCTTCCTCTACCATGATGTGGTTGTTTCTCACTACATGTATAATTTGCACAGGAGATAAGAATTCCAATAAAACATGTTCTCAGAATGACTACGTCCACGCAAAAGTCACATTTTGTTATAATTGTGGTGTAGGGCTCAACTGATCATGGTCACGGAATGGTTGTTGTTCGTAGGAACGTGATAAGTGAAAATTAAAAACTGGAATACTATGTCGAAATTCCATGACTGTATCTTTTTAAAGTCCATTTTCAGAACTAGAAAATATATGAGGATTATTGGCTGCAAGGACTAGCAACAGTTGGTAAAAGGTATGAAAATTGCATTGTTTCCAGTAGCCATCAGGGGCACCAACTCAAGGTGTAGGCTATTGCGGAGACGTATTCAGCATACACACAACCTGATATGGGGAGTGCGCAGACACTTTGTTTAAATGTTGAGTGATAGGTGGTGCAGTGCGAAAGGAAACCCCCTTACAGAGATTAATCATGCAAAACTTACGTGGTTCGAAAAATAAAATCCTGCATGCCACAAAGGCACGAAATTACACTAATAAGAAATCTGTACTTTCGATCTAATGGAATAATTATTTTCATCGGAGATCGCATTGATGTTTTTGAAGCTGCACAAATAAAACAAAAAGGCCATGCTGGGTAACGTTTTGCACCGTTTCCTTCCAAGGCAGAAACAGGGAGAATTCATTACATGTCATTTTAGCTGTATGTAATAAGGGCTGTATGAAATATTTGTATACATGTGCATCTCGGAGCAGAGGTTTAAAAGTTCTATGTAACCATGGATAACTTTATTTCATGTGTTCTGCTCCTGTCCATACACTGTTTCATGTTGAGGCAGGTAATGATAAATTAGTAGCACAGGTTCTCTGACTGTCCATTGCTTAGTGGTGATCCCTGTAGTCTTTGTTCTGCCCTGCTATCAGTGGCTTTCTGGTGCCAGCTGGTTCCTGAAGTCTGAACACTAATCAGATGTGAGCCCTGCACTCTGTGTCCCGCTCTTAGTGACTGGAAACTATGATTACCAGGCAGCACTTTGTTCAGCCCTCTATGCAAGAGATATGAATGAACTGTAAAAATGCCATTTGTATCTGTGTGTATGGGTAATTACACAATTAATGATTTAAATGGCACTCACAAATAATTTCTCTTCTTCTTACATTTGCTGGCTTATCACTCGTCCACCTCTCTTCTGCTCTTCTCTCCCTCCCTTATTGTTTCTCTCCCATCTCTCTCTTTCCTTCCTTGTCCAGTTTTTTATTTCCCTCAGCTCCCTCTGTCTAATTCCTATCCCTCTTTGTTTCATCGCCCCTCTTTCCGTCTTCCTACCAATGTCTCTCCTTCGTCTTCCTCAATCCCTCTGACTCTTTATCTGTTTTTCTCCATCTTATCCTCTTTCCTGCATATTCTTCTTTTTTCTCTTTCTTCTGTCTTCTTTCCCTACTGTTGCAAAGCCATCCTGTGCATCTTTCCCACATTTTGCTGACTGATGCTGGTGGTAACTGATTTTGACTGACCCTGAGCTCTGCCTAACCAGGCCCAGGGCCAGTGCTAAGCTGAAAGGAACACATTAGAATACAGTTAAAACACCTAACATACACTAGGGTACACTATGGTATGGTGGGGTACCCCTGTAATTGGCATGACCTACCCCATAAGCCCTAGTATATAATAGGGCAGGGGATTGAAACTACCTAGAAGTCCCCAGTACCCTGGGGCATGGCAGTTTAGAGGCCAGAAGCGTTTTCTGCACTTGCATGTGTGCACTGCTGAAGCCTGAGGTCAGTTTAAAAACAGCCCTGGGTGCCAGGACTGCTTTTAAAAAGTAAATTGTGCCCAAATTCAATTTTGGTGGTAGGGGCACTTAAAAATGGGTAACCTACAATGTTTTGGCATATTACGGACCCCAGGGTCTCCCCTAGGTATCCCCGGGGTGGGGTGGGGGGTCAGTTATTTATAAGGTACACACTTATAAAATGAGTTTTTATATGCCTGGGTAAAGTGAGATTTCACATTTCACTCCCCACATTGTGGTACAGTGCTGCTCAAATTCGACTTTAATGCTAGGAGCACAGTAAAAAGAGAATCTGCAATATTTCTACAGATTCAGAACCCCTAAAGTCTCCCCTAGTTGCACATGGGGTGGGGTTCCTGTAGATATAAGGCAAGTACTTATAAAATATGTTTTTGTAAGTCCTGGTGCTGGAAAAATGGCCCAAGTCATTTTTCCCATTGCAAATCCCTTGTTACATAGGTTAACATGGTAGGAAGTTATTGATTAACCCCTTCAGTGCCCGCCCCTTTCCCCGCCCTGTGCCGGCCGTTGAATTAGCGGGCGGGGTCTATGACGAGCTGGACTCGTCATGGGCACAGCGCCACCGCGGCCCATGACGAGTCCAGCTCGTCATGGGCACTGAAGGGGTTAATAACTATTGATAGGAGAGGACTAGACTGCCCATTCAAAGACTTCCCAGAATGGTAGTAGTAAATCCAACAATATCATATTGTTGAATTTCTCCTAAAGTGTACATACAAGAAGTTATAAGACTTTCTTGTTTGTAAGTCCAAGTTCAGCCTTCCAGTGGTCTGCCCAGATTGGTCAGAGTTAAGTGGATTAGCCAGGCTGCTTTGAAGAGGTGATAAAGAGCCCCTGGGGTTACCAGCTCTGCTGGGAGGGCAGTGTGCTGGTCTGACGAGTGGAGCAACTCAACTGACTCGGATACTGATCAAACCTCTTTCCGGCAACCTAGGAGAGGCAGAGGGAGAGGTAGAGGCTTTTCTTTTCCTCCAAATCAACAAGCGTGTTGGTGGCCACCACAACCATGGGCTTTTCCACCACCCCTTTTCCATCCCTGTCCACCCTATGGGGGCCCTGCTTATCAACCTTTTTTGGGACAGGACAGAGGACGAAGAGGACGCAGGAGAGGCAACAGAGGCCTGACTCCGGAGACTCCGCGAGTCAATTGGGACCCAACACTAGAACAGAGGATCACGAGGAGCATGACAGCCTCCACGAGCGAGCCAACAACTTAATCGTCAATCTAAGTAGCAAAACACTTACATAAATGGAAATTTGTGTTTTGTCTAAGGGTTTAGGCTTTGTTCCTAACAAACTTGGCGATGACTTCATGACACATAAAGAATTGGCAGAATTTTTTCGAAAAATACGTCTGTGTTTCTTTTTTAGTGAATTTGACAAGGAGTCATTGGAACAGAGTTCTAATACAGGTCTCCGGAATAAGTCTACATTCTTGCCCACATCACAACAGGTCCCATCAGAAGTTCCCACTTTTGAAAAGGCAGTTTTGAAAGATTACGAATCGAGCCTGAGTTATACTAACAAAATATTTTGTAATCTGTCTAATGAAGAGAGACATTGTGTTTCCACTTTGGGTAATGATCCCCTTATTACGATCAAACCAGCGGATAAGGGGGAAGCTACGGTGATTTTGGATACTGAGGTGTATCGAGAGGAATGCCTCAGACAGCTGGATAATGTTACTTTCTACACCCGCATTGCACTAGATCCCACTAGACGGTTACAACATAGGATCAAGTCATTGGTGGAAGAAGGGAAAGAGGCTGGTTGGATAACGAAGAATGAGGCTGATTTCTTGATACAAAAAAACCCAAGAATACCAGCCTTCTATATCCTACCAAAAATACATAAACATCAGCGACCCCCACCTGGTAGATCTATAGTGTCTGGGATCGGCTCCCTTCTAGAGCCTTTATCGAAATTTGTAGATCATTTCCTTCGACCTTTTGTATTCCAGATGCCATCCTATCTGCAGGATACTAAACATGTGCTTCAGTGTCTTGAATCTCTTTCTTTTGATCCCGATTGTCAATTGATGGCAACATATGATGTAGAAGCATTGTATACAAATATACCTCAAGATGCCACCCTTGAGACAATACGGGATCTTTTAGATAACAATCCACGTGATGACCAAACCCCTAACGATTTTGTAATGCGGTGTGCTACCTTAGCACTTAAAGAAAACTTTTTCAGTTTTGAAGGGCAACTTTATTGGCAAACCACCGGTACTTCCATGGGAAGTACCTGTGCACCCAGCATGGCCAATCTTTACATGCATGGTTTTGAGACAAAACACATTTATCCTCAACAAAACCCTTTCCGTGTTCGACTTAAATTATGGAAGCGTTATATAGATGACATCCTGGTCATCTGGGAAGGTGACCAGGCATCTCTAGAGGACTTTTCTGTTTGGTTGAACACACAGGATGTGTACCTTCGGTTTACTGGTGAAAATAGCAACTCCTCCATTCCTTTCTTGGATTTAAGATTATACCCTAAGGATGGTAGGATTCACACTGAACTATATCAAAAACCGATGGCTCGGAATTCCTTGTTGAGCTTCCATAGCTTCCATCCTAGGGCATTACTTACTAATTTACCAGTAGCCTAATTCCTCAGATTGATGAGAAATTGCTCTGAATTGGCCAAATATCACAAACATGCCAATAAATTGACTGAGGAATTGTCTGCTAGACATTATCCGACACAACTGATTAAAAGAGCTTCTAAAAGAGCACGTAACAATGATAGGGGGGCTCTTCTGGAAACATATACTAAACCAAAATCGTATAGATTGGTGTGTGTTACGACCTTTAGTAATTTGACTACATGTGTTAAAAAAGCCATCAATAAGAACTGGCATATACTTAACACAGGGAAATTGACACTAGACCCTCCTCTCTTTGCACTGAAACGCAGTAGCAATTTACAAGATCTAATGGTACATACAAGACCAAGAACTACTACATGTCACAACAGTCAATCAACATTGTGGAATCTGAATCCTGGGATTGGTCATTTTCCGTGTGGTTCATGTTCATGTTGTCCCTTTACATGCCATCTAACAGAAGTTGACATCTTACCAGGGAGACCATGGAAACTGAATAGCCACACTAATTGCAACACTAGTGGGGTGATATACATGATCACGTGCCCCTGTTCTTTAATCTACATTGGCATGACTTGTCGCAAAATACGCCAAAGGATTACTGAACATCGCAGCACTTTTCGTTGCAGGAAATCAAATACACGCCTGACCAAACATTATTTAGAAAAGGGACACCCAGAAAATGACCTCCAATGGGTCATTATTGATAAACCTCATTACGATACCAATATGGGACTTTTGGATAGGGTTCTATTTCGCCGTGAACAACGGTGGGTATTTCATACCAAGAGTCATGTGACAGGTCTGAATGAAGATATTCCCTGGGGTTCGGTTTAATTCTGCCCCGTCTCTTTAGATATATTTCATCTGAGTCTGTGGCATGTCTTAATCAACTGACGAGCTCTAACTGTATAGTCTGATCATTTGCACATACACATACTGTGGGTGGTGTCTAGATGGCCACTACTAACGTAGTTTCTTTGACAAAGAAAATGCCAGGCCGATGCTCTGCTTTCTGTCTTTGTAACACTGTTGGTTTGATCTATGTTGAGGAAATAAGAAACAATTTTCCTTAGATTTAAATTCCTCCAGATGAATCGGCGATTTTCCTGACAACATTGCACTGTAAATTCAGTGTGCAAATGAGGCTTTGTGGTTTTGCCCTTGTTTAGGCTGGGGAGTTAAATGAACCGATCCCGATTGTTTTCTAAATGTCATTTATGTCATGCACGAGTGAGCATGTTTTGCATCTCTTCCGTCCCCCCTCTTTTTTTAAACTCGGGGATGTTGACATACTGCGGGAGTAATTTACTTCATGTCGAGATTGGTTGTGCATATTTGAGGTTTTATTTGGGGTTCTTGATGGAGACAGTGTTAATGTGTACCGCGTTTCTAATAGTGTAGTAGTTTTTTCCGTCTTTGAACTACAATTCCCTTGACCTCCTCCAACCCGGATGTTAACTACATTACTTCCGGGTAAGACACATTCACGGAGGTGTCTGTCTGGGATATAATGACGATACACACGCTCTCTCTCCCCCTTTGGCCGGTGCCGTATACAGAAGGATACAGAACTAACTAAGGTACTTGGGCTGAGGGTGGCCGACCCTATTGATGTTTAAATCGATGTTCTGATGTCTTGATGAGGTTTTGTCTTGTGTGACTTTAATACAGGACTTTATTATTTTTGTCTGATTTTATACACCACGCGCTCCATAATTTTAGTGCCTGACGCGTGAGTGCAGGGATCGCGAGCTGTTTGTCTTCTTGAGACACATGAGATACACAGCCATTAGCTCGCTTAAAGAAGGGGTGCGTTTGGTTTTTTAACCGGTTGTTTAACCAATTTGTTTTTCCTCTATCATATCCAATTGGGGAGTAATATTGATCACCCTTGTCCTAAAATACATACTACTTACCTAGCAAAGTAGTGGATGTGCTAGGCTTTCATTATGTGTGTTCAGCCCTGTGTACCCTGGGAGAGCTAGTCTAAGTTGTTTTCTTTTTCTCATGTATTTTTTCCTCAGTAAATCTGTGATCTGAGGCATCATCCACATTAAGGTGGAGGTAAATTAATATTACCCTTTAGGTGAGTCTTTTGATACTTACCTGTGTTTTCTCTTTTTAAATCACGTGTGTAGTTTAATATCACGTGTGTGGTGTTTGTGAAGGGAGTCTATTATGTTTCGAAATGATATTGAAATTGTTAATTTTGTCTATTCATTTTTTCGTAGACACTGGACCGGACAGCTACTGGTTCTGTTGTCGTAAACCACCATAATATTGAGTATGGTTTTTATTATTTAATTATTGTTTTTGAAGCAGAGTGATAACATTGAGAGGTCCTGATGAATGCCACGAACTCGTAGTCATCTGGCAGAAACATGTCGACCATTAATGATTAGGATATTTTTTCAATCCTATATCACCTCATTTTAACTCTAGTCGATGGGGACTAATAATAAATTGAATTTTGTCACCCAGTAGCTAGTTTTAAATACACACATTTTTTTCCTTTTTCGCACTCTGCCCCTTACTCCCCTTGCCTAATTGGTATCCTCACAAAAAACCTCACGCTCCTCTCTTTCCCTGAGAGTAGTAGCCCACACTGTATACCTTGCGGTTGCAGTGTGCAAGAGGGGACCCAATGATGAAGCATGTCACCCTCGGGTGAGTGAGGGTTCTCGTCTTTATAAGAATAGATTCCCTGTTCTCACACACTCCCCTCCCCCCTTTATTTCCCCTTTTTGTGCAGTAGCATCCTATCATTCTTTGTGAGTAACATATTGTTAGGAGTAAGTGTTGTTGGATGCTTTGATTCACTCCTACCATTTGAACCCTCTAGTGTGAAATAGCTGGTCCATGGGAATGCCAGGCCATGGGGTGGAGTCGTAAACCATGCTCTTCAAAGGCAGAGGGGAGGCCTGGGTGTCAGTTACACTTTTACACTTTTGTCCCAGAGTCAGGGCTAGGCTTAAGGAAGGTATGTGCAGATGGTAGTGGGAGAGTCTAGGGAAATAAGCCATCCCCAGGGGTGTGTTTAGCCAGGTCTTGACTCTCTGCCGGAAAATCAGCCATTATGGATTTGGAAGATTTGATGCATTCTAGGACAAAATAATGCCACACTCCACAGGATGTGGTCATCGCCTTGAGGAGTTACCCTGCTGCCTTTGGTCAGGAGTGACATGCTGCTTGACCCAGAGAATTTTGAATAAGTATCTGAGAAGGGCAGAGCCCTCTAGATATGCTGCTTGAAACTTACTGAAGCAAGAAGTGCCCTGCTGAGAAGTTTTGCTGTGCAAAGATTTCTAAGGCCTGACCTCTGAAGACTGCACCAACTGAAACTGCAGCCCTGTGGATTACCTTGCTGCAAAAGGACTAAAGAGTGGACTCTCTGCAAGCTACCGTTTAACAGAGCTTATCTGGACATCCCCACAAAGAATTCCCAGCCTGGAGTACCAGTGGATTTGTAACTGGTTTGTTCAAGTGGATTGCGGAATTGAAGTTTCACACTTTCAAGGACCCTCTTGGAGATTTCAGAACCTTGGACTGTGTTTTGGATACTTTGGGACCCGCAAGCAGAACTTCAGGGAGGAGTTCTAACTGGACCCCGCCTGCTGGAGAAGGCGCACCACACATTTGGTGAGATTCTCCAAAACAGTTTCTAAAGGTGTGTCCCTGTCAGAGAAAATGAAATGACAAAAAGGGGCTCTGTTGGTTTCTAAGCACTAGAAAGTGACTAATGTTTAATAATTCATATCTCTGGTTCCCTACAGTGGATTTTTTTCATTTTGGTGTCACATAAAAGATAAAAATATTACCTATTTTATAAATTGGTGTTGGATTTTTATTTTGTGTTGTGTCTTAATTATTTACTGAAATGGTGTTTTTAAATGCTTTACATACCTGTCTTTGAAGTTAAGCCTGCCTGCTCGCAGCCATGTTACCAAGGGTTGAGCATAGGAATAATTTTCTAAGACCTATGCTGAGTCCTACCATGTGTTAGTGGGAATATGAGACGTTATTTCGCATGCCATTACTTCGCATGCTTTTACTACGCGGTTATTACTTAGCAATAACCGTTACTACGCAAGTTTTTACTTTGCATACCATTACAATGAAAGTGTTATGGTATGCGAAGTAAAAACTTACCTAGTAATAATAATGGTATGCGGAATAACGTGTCATACTACACTTAACCCTATAACTCTACACTACACTTCACTAACACACAACACTACCCTTAACCCTAAAACACTAACCCCCCGACACTACACTAAACCCTAAAACACTACCCTAGACTTCACTAACCCACAACACTACCCTAAACCCTAAAACACTAACCCCACGACACTACACTAAACCCTAAAACACTAACCACACGACACTACACTAAACCCTAAAACACTAACCCCACGACACTACACTCAACCCTAAAACACAACCCTAGACTACATTAACCCACAACACTACCCTAAACCCTAAAACAATAACCCCCGGACACTACACTAAACCCTAAAACACAAACCTAGATTTCATTAACCCACAACACTACCCAAACCCTAAAACACTAACCCAACGACACTTCACTAAACCATAATAAACTACACAAGTACACAACCCTGCACTACCCTACACAGCCCCTTCACAGCCCCACTTACCTCTTAACACACGTGGTTCAAATTTTCTCCCCCTTCATGCTTCCACCGGCTTCCTCCATCAGACTCTCTTTGCAAATGTCTGTCGTGACTAGTACCCGCCCCCTACGCATGCGTTGTACAACGCATGCGATGTAACAGCATGCGTACTAAAGGGACGCGTTGTTACATCGCATGCGTACTAACGCTTGCGTAGTAACGGTACGCGAAGAAATGTCCGCGTACTAGTGGATGTTTCCCGTTAGTGGCCTTATTGCCAGTGGCAGACCTACATTTGTCCCTACCAATAACCCACTTTCCAACACCTACCCTCTTATTCCTTCATCTGTCTCTCTTTCTGTCTCTAATACTCGTTAATTTCCTCCTCTCTTTTTTGCCTTCTCACTCTTTCTACAGATTTCGCTCATTTTGCTATATCTGTGTCCCACCTCTTAACTTTACCTCTTTCATATCTTTCAACTTTCTTATCTTGCCTTTCTACTTTTTATTTCTAACATTATCTATTCTTTTAGTTCTCAAGCATTTTTTTTCTTCTATGAATATCAGTTCACATTTTATTTCTCAGTCAGTTTTCACTTTCTCTCCTTCACTGCTTTGCTTTTCCTCCCTGGTTTTTTGTATCTTCCTTTCGTTTCCCCTTTCCTGTTTTTTCATTTCTCGCCCCAATGCACTTCCTCTGTCACTCTTTCTCTTTTTCTTCTTTCTCTCCTCTGTTTATCTCATTTCCCCTCTCCTCTTTCTCTTTTCCTGTTTGGTACTCTTTTTCTCTCCATCTCCGGTCTTCTGCCTTCTATCTTTCTCGGTCTGACCATCACCCAGTCACTCATCCTCTATTTCTTTTAATCTCTTCTGTAGTCCTTCTCATTCTGACATGCACTATCTGTTCCCCTTCTGTCAGTTTCACTCCTGCTCTCTCTAACTTCCTCTACCTCTCTCTCAAGCAGTCACACACACAATTTCTTACTGTTTCACTTGTTTCTCTTTCTCTGACACCCTTTGTCCTTGTGGGTATCATTCTTTCTATTCTATTGCTCTCCGCTCATACTAACTCAGTGTGCCTTGCTCACATGTTTATTTTTTACCCCTTACACACACCCTGTTACCTCAGTTTTCAAATTCTCTATCTCTGGCCTCAATGCTTCTATGTATATTATACTGATTTCAGACCCTGCCCACACAGTTTCTAGTGTGCCCCAGTGCCATATGTTGAGTCTGCCCTCGCAATCTATCTGGCACCTAATGTTTCTCCCTTAGTGTCCGTCCACTGCTCATGTTGTAATTCAGGTACTATTTCCCAATTTCCACCCTCCCGTTGTTTATGTGCCACCACCCCACAACAAAAAAAAGCTATAACAAACAATCATCAGAACAGGCAGGAAGAAGTTATCAGCATTGCAAGGACAAAAAAATGTAAAGATTTTTTTTTAATGTTAATTCTTTTTTTATTTGTCATTCAGTTGTACATAATGTCCTCTTGGTTATATATAAGGTAACAAAAATGCTTATAACACTTTTTTGTTATAACTTTTCAACATGCTGCTCAGCAGCCACGCTGCTCCATGACAGCTTAAAGACATTGGAAAAGCCAATAGCTCTGGCTAAACACTTTTAAGGTCCGTAAGGGAAGACCTTTTGGCTATGCCAATGCTTTTTAAACTTGGAAATGAGGCATAACACGCAGAATCGGTATGCAAAACGGAGCATTCAGAATGCTTTGCATTTTTTCTCATAATTTTCACAGGATAAAGTACGTTTGACCTGCTGAAATCTGCCATAGGAAAATTGCTGAATTTGCGGCATTATTTGGAATTTCAATCCCTCCGCAAAAATTCCTTTTGAGTTTTGGTTGGAATTCTCCAAACTCGGATTTGGGCCCGAAGAAGTGAGCACAGAACGTGTTCATCTGAGAGCGCTGACGCTGTTGGTGAGACTGAACTCGGAGAGTCCTGATTTGAGATTGTTAGGTCATGAGGGAGGATTGGGAAGGAGTGACTGCAAACAGCGTCCATGCAGTGCAAACAGTACCAGCCTGCTGTTGGCAGGTTGTCGCCCCCACCCTCCTTACCAATTCAGCAAACAGGCCAGCCCTCGCTCGGCGCGAGCCTGAAAGATCTAGTTAGCTGCATTTCCAGCAGGACTTTCTCAAAGGTTACAGGCGGGTGGCGGCCTGATATGGCGCCGTGCCACCCGGCGGCCGCGCAGGCAGGTCACGTGCTGTCAGTAGCACGCGCTGCTGCCAGCAGACTCTTACCTCTGCCCCAGCAGCACCTTTGATATTTCGCATCCTTGCTCATTTGTTCAAAGATCACCGCCTGACAGCTATACACCAACACTTACCCTCTTAACATCGGGTAATCGGGCGGAAGTGAGAGGCGGCAGATCATGCCTCAGGCGCTGTAGAGTTGTAAATACTAGGTTCCTTCCCTGCTTTTATAGTTGTGGTGATATCAGTAACAGCTTCTACTGGTACTCAGCACGTTATCACTCACTCTGACAACCTCAAAAGCATGCCTGATAGGCTAACAGCAGGTGCATGAATCTACTGAGCTAACTTCCTTGGGTGCTATAATCCCTCCCCTTGTCACAGACTCTTTTAAGGTCCCTGTGTCATGTGCGTGTTTTCTGGCACTGGATTCCTTTGTAAAAGGTCAGCATGGCGACGCCTGATCCCTGTGCAGAACACAAGCCAATGGAAACTTGCTACTGGAGGTAGGGTGCCCAGATATTCCGGAGAATCTCTGTTCACACCAGGGACAGTCTCCCTGTTTAAAGATCCTCTTGTTGTGCTCTCTGGCTTCATTTATGCAGCATCTCAGCATTTATTGAGAGTGAACTTGAGGTCCGGACCAAGGCCCGGCTCTAGCATTCTGGATCTGGGAGAGCCATGAAGCGTTATGGGTGGGCCATGAAGAAGAATGGGTGGGCCATGAAGAAGAATGGAGCTGCCTACTGTCTCCTAGATGTCTGTGAGCTAGCTGTGGACATGCAAGATGGTCTTGTAGGGGTATAAGTAGATTACTCTACCTACCGTTCGGTCGTCCTATTAGTTTTCCCCTGTATTGCGGGTGGGCTTGTAACTATGGTCTTCATCTCTTCTGCTCGCTCTGCCTCACCCTCATCTTGCTCTGCCTCATACTCCACATTCTCGCTTTCACCCTGCTCTCCTGCTCACCCCCCCCTTCTGCTTCCCCCTTCATCCTCTTCTCTCCACCTCACCCTCCTCTTTCTCTGCCTCACCCTACACTCTCCCCCTCACCTTACTCTTTCCACCTCACCTTCCTCTCTCCTTCACCATCCTCTTACTGTGCATCAACCTCCTCTCTATCTCCACCTCCTATCTCTCTCCATCTCACCCTTCTTGCTCGGCTTCCCTCTCACTTCCTTCTGTCTTTCAGACCCACACCTCTTCTCCTCTTCATTTAAACTTCTATCTTTCTTCCTCACTATCCTCCGTCTTTCTAACTCCCCCTCCTCCCTCCTCCCTCTCCCCATAACGCTCCTACCCATCACCCTCTTCTCTCTGCTTCACATTCCCCTCTCTCCACCTCATGCTCCTCTCTCTCTCCCTCAGCATCTTGTCAGCATCACCTTCACTGCTGTTGCACATGGGGCAGTGATTTGGTGGATGTAAAAGAAGCTTGAACTGCTAGCATGCAAGTATGTGTGCATGTACCTGTGTGGTTGAAGGGTGTGTGCATTTATTTGCTTGTGTGGTTGAAGTGTGCATGCATATACTTGTGTGGGAGAAGTGTGTGTGCATGTACTTGTGTGGATGTGCTCGTGTGTGTAATCGGAACTTGCATCCTGCTGCTCAGGATGTGTATTTCACTGGTAGCTCTAAATACCTCTCCAGTGGCAGCATCAAGGTTACACGCATGCACTAGATTTACAAAGACCTGGGGGCCTTGTGTATTTTAAACGGAAAGTACGAAGCTGTGCAATGTTTTAACGGTGCGATTAATGCCTACTGCTGTGAATTTACTTCAAATAAGAGTGATAACAACAGGAAGTGCAATCAAAGTTGGCAACCTGAGGAGAAAACCAAACATCTAACGTGGGCCTGTTTCTACCCATAGCTGCCCACTGTAGCAAGAGTGCAACTTCTGAGGTTGACAACTGGACTTCTCATTTGGTGGCTATTTTCTCAAACAAAATATTTGGTTGTCAGTTTCTTGAGCAAAATGCATTTAAAGGGGACAAATAGGAATGAAGAACTAATATGAGTGCCTCAAACCTGACTGGTCCTTTCTAAATTGCGACATGCATGTTCCTGCCTCTTTCACGTTCTCTTCCTCTTACCCACTAATTTCTCCTAGTCCCTTCACCCTCTCTCCTTGTTTCTCAATTTGTCTCCCCAAATGTCTTTTTTTTACCAATCTCCTTAAGTATCTTCACCCTCCTTCTCTGGTCTCTCCCTCACCAGTTATCTTTTGCTCATCATCCTTCACTCTGGTTTGTATGACGGAATCAGGATGTGCCTTTACCACACTTGTTTTACAACGAAAAAGTGAGTATTTGGCAAGTAAGTATAAAGAGAGATAGATGGATAGATGGATAGATGGATGGATAGATGGATGGATGGATGGATGGATGGATGGATATATACAAACAATAAACAACAAATACAACAATAAAAATAAAGGTTACAGGGATGTATAGTTAGGAAATAGAATTTTGATAAAAACCTTAGAAATTCACTAAAAAAAAACCAAAAGGTTATAGGGACATTACAGTTAGCCTCCGATTTCACTTGTATAAAACCATTGAAATTCAGCAGTCATAGTTAGAGCAGTTATAGTTACCTGAGCTAACTATAACTTACACCCCTGCAATTCACTGCTTATCACTTCACATATTACATCAATAATGCCATGGTCAGTCACATCACTGATGACATCCCAAATTACATAATTGATGACATCATCAAGTAATTGTAAGTGTTTTCTAAGAGTTAATGAGTGTTAAACATATATACTAACCTACTACAAAAGTTGGAATAATATACTAGGTGCACTACAAATGAGTGATACTATTTCTAACATATGTGATCTGAGTGACTGCAATTGTCTGAATCAGTGTGAGTGGGTTTCTGAGTGGCTCTATTGGTGTGTGAGTGGGTGCATGAGTGGCTGTATGGGTGAGTAAGTGAGTGAGGGGGTTTCTGACTAGCTCTGTGGGTGTGTGAGTGGTTGTATGGTTGTGTAAGTGGGTGTATGAGTGGTTATATGGGTGTCTGAGTGTTTTGTGGATATGTGAGTTGCTGTATTGGTGTGTGAGTGACTGTAAGGGTGTATACGTGGCTGTGTGAATAGCCGTGTGAGTGAGTGAGTGGCTGTGTGAGTGGCTCTATGTGTGTGAGTGGATGTGTCAGTGGCTGTATGGGTGTGTGAGTGGGTGGGTCGGAAGCTGGCTCTCTATATAGTGCATTAAAAGGAAGTACGCTGTACAGAGAGTTCAGTGATAGCGCTCTTTTTGTGGTAGTGTGAGCGAGCAGTTAGGCTTATCAGAGGGTAATGCTAAGCATTCGTTGTACTCACAGAGGCAATAAATGACAGACACACACCAAAGAATAAATCCAAAACCAATTTATAAAATGACACACATTTTTATGTAATTTTTAAGACCAAGAACTTTGTTCTACAGTAAGTACTTTTTAAGGATGTGAATTTTCAAAGTTCGCAAAATGAATTACTTATGCATGCGCAATTAAGTACATTTGAAGTCAATCGGAGAAAATAGAAAAATGCATATAAAATCATACAGTTGGATTTCAATGTTCATCTTTGAGATTTAGGTAGACAGCAAAACCAGGTCCAATGTCCTACCAGCTGGTTCTCGGGAGCCTCCCTATATGGCCAGGAGCAGGGTGCTGAGGTCATTGGTAGCTGGTACGCTATGAAGAAGGGGGCCAACTGAAAATACACTGCACAAGGGGACTTAAAGGTAAGTCTGAGGGGTCCTCCTTGAGGGAGCAGGTTGCAAGGGCCTCAGGACCACAGGAGCACAGCTGGTTCATCAGTACCCAGGGTGGGTGGGCGGGCTGGGTGCAGAACAGATAGGTCAGCCGGGTGGTGTGCAACACAATGTCCTCATGGTCAGGAGTAGGCAGCTTGGAGAGGCAATTCTGGGACAGCTGGGCCACTCACGAAGTAGGTCTCAGGGGTCTTGACATCTTTCAAAAGGTACTTGCTTCCTGGGCAGTCTTGGTGAATGCTGTAAACGGTCAGGTACCCCGGGCATTAGTGCAGCATGGCTCCAGCAGGTCCTGGTGTCTCCAAATTTGGCAAGGAGACAGATCTGACCCTCTGGAGCTGGTGTACCACTTGTGGTTTGAGTGCTGTGTTGGACTCGCCGGAGAGCAGCAAGTCGGTAAAACCTAATTCAGCAGTATAGTGCCTGCAGCTGCAGGGGAGCGGTACCTCCACTCCAATGGAGCTCTTTGGTGATTTGTAGAACACTGGAGGAGCTCCGGGGTTCTTGGAGGCCTCACAGTTGCAGGACGAGACACCAGACCACAATTGTCGTGTCCTTGAGGCAGCAGGCAGGATTTGGCACCAATTTTCTGCAGCAGGGCTTCAGTCCTCGCGTCAGCAGCTCCTCTTTGTCCGTTCCTTCTCTGTGTCCATTGAATCTCTAGTTCAAGGTCCAGGTATGCCACCTAAATACTAAATTTAGCGGTATTAAAGGGGGTGACAGGTAGTAACCAATGGGCTACCTACCTTTACAGTGTCTCCACACTCTAAGTAACCACTTCCTGTGGAAATGGGCACTACCCTGACCATAATAGGCTAACTCCCTGACAAACCATGATGGAGGGAAATGAAAAGTAGGCTCCATATCGCCTGCCCAACCTTAGGGGTGGTGCTCGCTGAATGGGGACCCACCTGAAAATTTACCTAATTTTTCTGCCTATCCTACTGCCAAATGTGGAGCAGGAAAGGGGGGTTGGCATCCTCCACTATCTGGAGATACTTGATTACATTTCAAAGGTGGCATCATCTTTGAAGCTTCCTGCCTTGGAAGGCCATCCTGGCCTGGGGGAGGTGGAAGCACCTTCGCCCTGAGCAGGCTTTGTTCCTGTCCTCTGAGAGTGCTAGCTCTCACCCCATGAGGCCAGAAACATGTCTAGTGATGGCAGGCTGGTTAATACTAGTCAGAGGCCACACCAGCGCTTGGTAGGTTTTCAAGGAACCCTCTAAAGGGTCTCCTGTGTGCATTTCTTAATAAATCCAACACTAGCATGTGTGAGGATTTATAAAGGCAAGATGTTCGGTACCAAACATCTTAGGGCACAGTGAAGCTATCATGGAGCTAGGAAACTCGTAATGACAAGTATTCAGTCCATGTACTCTTTATGGCTTCCCTCTGCACTTACAATATCCAAAAATGAATCAGATATTGCAGGGTCATATCTTCTCATGCATACATGTCCACATGTGGGATATAGTACACCCTGACTTAGGGCTGTAAGGCCTGCAGTAGGGGTGATGTACCTATTTTACGTGCAGGGCTGTGTGCCATGTCAACTCTTTGGTTTTCCCTGCACCAAGAGACACAGCCTGTAATGGCAGTTTGAGGGGTCTATGGGGTGGCACAATTTGTGTTGCAGCCCCAGTGGACCCTCTTCAGTCTCAATGCCCTAGATACCAGGGGTACCATTTACTAGGGACTTACAGGGGTGGCTGAAGTTGTACCAATCATGGTACAGTTTTAGGAAAGAGATCTGGCACTGGGAACCTGGTTGGCAGGGACCCATTGCACTCTAAATTCAAAATCACATCATACACCGGCAAAACGTGGGGGCTAACCATGTCAAAAGAGGCACTTTCCTACACAAAGTTGCAGTGGCTGTATGGGTGGGTGAATCAGTGTGTGAGTGACAGTATGAGTGAGTGAGGTGGTGTCTGAATGGCTATACGAGTGAGTGACTGGGTGTTTTAAGTGGGTGTTTTGGTGAGTGGGGTGGTTGGTTAAGTGAGTTGGTGTGTGAGTGGCTGTATTAGAGAGTGGGTGTCTGTTTGAATGGCTCTATGGGTGAGTGAGCAGATATGGGAGTGCTTGCATGGATGTGTGAATAGGTATGCCAGTGGGTGTGTGAGTGCTTTTATAGTTGAGTGAGTGGTTGTCTTAATAGACTGTATGGGTGAGTGACTGGTTGTATGAGTGACTGTATGGGTGAGTGAATGGTTGTGTGCATGGCTGTGCATAAGTGGGTATGTGAGTGGCTCTATGGAGGAGTGAGTGGTTGTGTAAGTACTTGCAGGGGTCTGTGAATGTGTATGTGAGTGGTTGTGTGGGTGTTTGAGTGGGTGTATTAGAGATTATATAGGGGTTTGAGTGGGTGTGTGAGTGGTTATGTTGATGATGTCATCAGTGATGTCACTGAACATGCCATGAGTGATGGAGTGTGTGAGGTCATAGGCAGTGCATTGCGGGGGCATAAGTTATTGTTAGCTCAGGTAACTTTAAGTGCTGAAGTTCAATGATTTTGTATGAGTGAAATCTGAGCCTAACTTTAAAGATCCTTTAACCTTAGTTTTTACACTGATTTTCTAAGGTTTTTTAAATTCTATTTCTTAACTATAATGGCCCTGTAACCTTTAGTTTTATTTAGTGAATATCTACATTTTTTAAATGTTATTTCCTAACTATAACGTCCCTGTAACATTTGTTTTTTTAATGAATTTCTAAGGTTTTTAACAATTGTATTTGCTAACTGTAACCTGTAACCCTTGAGAGTGAGTGTGTGATCGAGTGCATGAGTGTTTGAGTGGGTCTGTGACTGAGTGTGAAAGTGTCTGAGTGGGTCTGTGTTTTGGTTGTGTTAGCGGGTCTGGGAGTGGCTGCATACGTGTCTCACTGGGTGTGTGATTGGGTATGTGAGTGTCTGAGTGGATCTGTGAATGGGTGTGTAAGTGTCTGAGTGGGTGCATGAGTATCTGGGTGGGTCTGTGAGCGGGTCTCAGTGTCTGAGTGCATTTGTGAGTTCCTCTATGAGTGTGTCAGTCTGTGAGTGAGTGCATGAGTGTCTGAGTGGGTCTGTAAGTGGGTGCATGAGTTTCCCAGTGGGTCTGTGAGTGGGTGTATGACATTACAAAAGGTTCTGTGAGTGGCTTTGAGAGTGTCTGGGTGATTCTGAGTGGGTGCATGAGTGCCTGAGTGAGTTTATGAGTGGGTGTGGGTGTTTGAGGGCATTTGTGAGTGGGCGCATGAGTGTCTGAGTGGATATGTGAGTGGGTGGACAAGTCTATAAGTGGGTCTATGATTGGGTGCATGAGTCTTTGAGTGGGTCTATGAGTGTGTATGTAAGTATCTTAGTGGATCTCTAAATGGCTGCATAATTCTCTCTCTGGGTCTGTGAGTGGGTGTGAGAGTCTGAGTAGGTCTGTGAGTGTGTACATAAATATGCAAGTGGGTCTGTGAGTAGGTGCGTGAGTATCTGAGTGGGTCTGTCAGTGGGTGGACAAGTCTCTGAGTTGGTCTGTGAATGGGTGCATGAGTGTCTGAGTTGGTCTGTGAGTGAGTCCATGAGTCTCTGAGTGGGTCTGTGATTGTGTGCATGAGCATCTGAGTGGATCTCTGAGTGGGTTCATGAGTCTCTGTGGGTGTGCCAGTGGGTAAGTGACTGTCTGGGTGGGTCTGTACCTGGGTGCATGGGTAGTCTCTGAGTAGGCCTCTGAGTTGGTGCATGAGTTTTTGAGTGGGTCTGTGAGTGGGTGCATAAGTATCAAAATGGATCTCTGAGTGGGTGCATGAGTCTCTCTGTGGGTGTGTCAGTGGGTGTGAGAGTCTGAGTAGGTCTGTGAGTGTATATGTGAATATGCAAGTGGGTCTATGAATAGGTGTGTGAGTGTCTGAGTGGGTCTGTCAGTGGGTGGACACATCTCTGAGTTGGTCTGTGAATGGATGAATGAGTCTGAGAGGGTCTGTGAGTGGGTGTGTGAGTCTTTGAGTAGATTTGTGTGTGGGTGTGCCACTCACTGAATTGGTCTGCAAGTGGGTGCATGAGTCTCTCCATGAGTCTGTGAGTGGGTGCATCAGACTCTGAGTGGGTCTGTGAGTAGGTGCATGAGTCTCTGAGTGAGTCTGTGTATGGGTGGATGAATTCCTGAGTGTGTGTGTGAGTGAGTGCAGAAGTGTATCAGTGGGACTGTGAGTTCATGCATGAGTCTGTGAGTGGGTGCATGACTTTCTGAGTGGGTGTGTAAATGTATTTTTTATTTCTTCATTGATATTCACAAATTCGATTTGGTACATTTGTTTTGAGGATATAGATATATATGTGTCTCCACACAAACCCCTAAAGCCCCTGTTGCAGCCAGCCAGCATACGAAAAGTAAACAGCAGCACAGCTTCGGTATCCAAAATCCATTTTATTTTACTTCACCATCGGGGCGGATATGAGAACAACACACCTCAAAACTGGAGTTAAATCATCTGCTTATCTGATTTCATTTCCGTGCCTCAAGCTTCACACTCCTACAACAAGAGATTGTCTCATCCCAGTATTCTCCAACTGAGTGACACTTGAAGTGTCACTTAGGGTTTGTCATGTGCGTGACATCCAATGGTGGGTATTGTCCAGCGCAGACATTGATGGTTCCAGCCTTCACTTTTACTATGCACCCCTGGGGGGAATGCCCTGCAGTATAAGATGTCATAGCAGCAGATGTTGATTTATATTTCAGGTATAGAGTGTTACTAAAAGTTGCATGGTCTTTGTTGTCTGGTGAATCGAGATGTTAATTTCTGCTATGCCTATAGAATTATTGTTGTGTGGCTGTGTGTGCCGGGGAGTGTTTGTGAGGGTCACATCAAAGGAGGCTGGTTCTTTTCCAATCTGGGCTTGGCAGGACGAATGCAACTTCAAAGCCCGTAGCAGGCCACAGCTCAGAATAAACAGCTGGCAATTTGGGCGATTTGGACAATTCCAACTTCCCTGCCAGACAAGAAGGTTTGTTATGGAAGAAGGTTGCTAACTGGGCACACAATAATGGCTTCACAATGGAGAACCAAATCCTCCTACTGTCCTCTTTCAACAACAACCCCTTTTTGGAAGACTCCAGAGTTTGCTCCGCTATTGGAGAAATAGAGCTACCTTGGACAAGAAGGTCAGGGTGGGAGTTTCCCACAGGCACCTTTTGCTCCCTGGGATTCCTGTTGTCTTTCCCTCAAGTCCCTTAACCTTGAAAAGTACTGAAGAAAGTACTGACCGAACACATTCAAAGATACTCCATTTTCCTTCACGAGCTTAAGATTTTTGTTTCTTTATGTAGAGTTGTAGCACATGTTGTCAATGCTTCTCTTGGCATCGAACAATGAAAGACTGCAGATTTGTTCCAAAGCTGCTTGAGCTGCCAGAGTCACCAAACATCTAACATAATGGGAGGACAATCAGCATCACACAGGCGAGAAGTTTAGCTGTCTCCAAAATAACCTCTAGATTTAACAGGAGTCTGCTCCGCAACAAAAAACAGAACTGAAGATGAAGAGAGTGCTTACATGCCATGAGAACCTTTCACTTCAGTTTGGGACTCCGCTGGACTGATTCACCCCCTGATGTTTAGAGGACTAGCTGATGAGATGACCATGAGAAAAAAACTAACATGCCATCAGGCTGAGCCAAGGGAAATCAAAAGGTGATCACTACCTTCAACCTCGAGAAGAATATATGTGTCCAAGAGCACCTTCACATCCTCATGGATAGAGCTGGCCAAGCTGGGTCCGCAAGCAGAAAACAGTCGCTGCAGGCCTTATATGTGAAATCCTAAAGTCTGAAAAGAGCTCTGTCCTGATAACAAATTTCAAACGACTGTAAACACATGTTTCTGTTGCAGAATTCAATGCAATACCTGACGCCACTGCACTTAGATCTGGTCAGGAATGTTTCTTATGCGGAGTCTCTTTGACCCAACCAGTAGAAACCAGCACAATACCTCCGTTCAATGATGCATATTTTATAGTTGTCTATTATCCTCAATGCCCATCAGGGCTAAGTCTGAACATGGTGTTTCTCAGGGGCAGCTGTTGATTCACCCCCAGGAACAATCTTGACTCATCTGACCAACGTGACTGGTACTAGTCACATATCCACATTTACACCTTATAATTATTTCCACAGTTTAATTAATTCTACATCTCTTACTACATCACTGGCCAGTGCAGCACAAATGAGTAGCTAAAATTAGGATATTATATAGGGCTCTAAAATCTCTATCATGATAGGGTTTTTTAAAGTTTTCTTCGTGAAGAACTCATGTTTTAGATTTTGGTTGCAACATTTAAGTTTAGGTCTCGCTTACTAAACAGCTCATTTGCTGCCTGTTGGGAGACATATTGTTAGCTTATAGTCCACCCTTTAATTACCATTAGTTCGCTTCTTTGTCACTAGTCACTTTCATTAGCTTTGGGTGGGCTTGTGTTTCTCTGTTTGTGCTTGTCCTTCCCCTGCAGCATGTTGCACTACTTGCATCCTTCCACTTCTAATTTTTCAGGTGATACTTTTCCCTTTTGTTTAAGTACTCCATGAGAGTGCATATACTTTTTCAGCTGTCTCCCTAGTGTGCTTCTCTTACTTACTCTGCGCTCCATGTTCCTCTCTCTCTATTTGTCATGTCCTTCTCCTTCGGCCACTCCCATTGCTCTCTCTCATATGTTTACTTTTCCTCCTCCCTGTGGTCTCCCTGTTTAATTGCATCCCACCCCACATCCTCAATGTTGCTTTCCCCCACCCACCCCCGTATTTCTTCTGTCCCACCCTCTGTGTTGCTTCAGATGCCTTCCTGTTTCTTCCCCCACCCCAGTACACCTGATTCTGCCCCTTCATCCTTTGTATAGGTTACACCTACAAGTGCTCCTTGTTTGCTGAGGAACAAATACTGCAGCTTGATTTCTATCTGAAGGGGCGGCACCTATAAGAACGACACATGGTCAGATCCTTGGCTATCTTTCACAGAAGTGTATGACTCCACCCTGTAGTGCGTAACACCAGGTGTACCCCAGCCCTCTAAGAGACACAGCAGAGTGGGTGATGTAAAGAAGCAAAGTGGTCATATCTTTCTGCTCTCCAAGCTTTAGATTAAACTCCAGGGGCTTCATAACATTATAACATCACATTGTTTAGGTCTGACCTACAAGACATCTATTACCTGTCTGTAGGCAAAAGCCTATTGTGTACCACAGTGCTTTCTGTGAGATGAAAAGGTTGGGAGGAGGGTGTGAGGGGTTGCTAAAGAAGCGTGCTCTAAGTAGTTTAGGGCATGGCTTAAAACATGTGAACTCCAACACTGTGCTTTACACAACATGTTGCCTGACCAGCATTTAGGTGCCTTTTTGTGAGTTTTGCATCCAGACATAACACAAAACAACAAACTTATTTATTTATTTATTTATTTAGAAGTTTTATATAGCGCTAGCCAGACCCGAGGGTATCGGAGCGCTTTACAACAAAAATAATGGTGAAATCAGTCAAAGAAAAGCAATATAATACAACTGAGTCATGGTGAATCGACAGTTTGAGACTATAATAACACATTCTTGTAACGCATTGTATGAGAGTCATAGCTAACTAGATTTGAGTGAGAACCTATTTCCGGAGGGGAGGTCTAGGTACCGAACGGATGGTGGGTGAGGTAGAAGTCGGAAGGGATCGGTTGAGGAAGAGGTCTTTGAATTGTCTTTTGAAGTTTACAAAGGAGGGGCTGGTCCTGATATGGACTGGGATGGAGTTCCAGATCTTTGGCGCATTTCCCGAGAAGAAACGAGATGCGGTTTTTTGTTTGTGAGTTCTCGGCGGGGTGAGGAGTAGAGTGTTGCTACTTCTGAAGTTCCTTGTCTGGCCTGCTTTTTTGAGTTTCGCTGCCAGGTAGGCGGGTTTAACGGTGTGTAGGGCTTTGTGCGTGAGACAGGCAGTTCTGAAGTTTGCACGCATTTCTACTGGGAGCCATTTTAGTTCTCTGAGCGCAGGGGAGATGTGTTCAAATTTCTTTAATCCTGTGACCATTCTGGCTGCTGCATTCAGGGTTGTTCTGAGGGGAGCCAGGTGGGATTTTGCTGCTCTTGTGAGGGTTGTGTTCCCATAGTCCAATCTGGACAGCACTAAGGCTTGAGTAGCTTGTTTGAGGTCATTCAGAGGGATGAAGGGCTTTATTTTGTTGAGCAGTTTGAGGTTGAGGAAGGCATTCTTAGCAGAGTTTTTGATGTGTTTGGTCATGTCTAACTTTGGGTCCAGTATGATTCCTAGTGATTTCACTGAGTCGGCCGGGGTGAGAGTGCAGTTAAGAGCTTCCAAGGCTTTGAGCCATTCAATGACTTGGGGGTTCTGTTCCTTGTTGGAGATAAGGAGGATTTCTGTTTTGTCTTGGTTGAGTTTCAAGTGGTTGAGTGATAGCCAGTGTTGGACTTCTTTTAAAGTGTCATTTAGTCTTCGGATGTCGTCCATGGAAGAGGTTTCGAGGTAGATCTGGGTGTCATCTGCATAGAGATGGAAGGAGATGTTGGATTTTTTTAGTATGGTGGTGAGTGGACCCATGTAGATGTTGAAGAGTTGTGGGGAGAGGACCGAACCTTGGGGCACACCCCTGTTGACGGGGCGTAGGTCCGACAGGCTGTTGTTGATTTTTATCTTTTGGGTGCGGTTCTGTAGAAAGGAGGTGAACCACTGTAAGACCACTTCATCCGCTTCCACCCTTTCTTGTATTACTTTAATGAGTAGTTTGTGGTCAACCGTGTCGAAGGCTGCCGATAGGTCTAAGAGTATGAGTAGACAGCATTGGTCGCTGTCTAGAGAGTTGCGAATGTCATCTATGATGTTCAAGATTGCAGTCTCTGTGCTACATCCTTTTCTAAAACCCGATTGGTGAGGGTCTAGAAGGGTATTGCGGTCCATGTGTTGTGTAAGTTGGAGGAGAGCACATCTTTCCAGGGTTTTGGCTAAGAGTGGGAGGTTGGAAACGGGTCTGAAGTTGTTCAGATCGTTGGTGTCCGAGCCCGGTTTCTTTAGTAGAGGTGTGACTTGTCCGACTTTGGGACGGTCCGGCATGACTCCAGTTCTTAGGGAGCTATTAATAATCTTGGTCCATATTGGTGCTAGGGTGAGATTGATCTTTTTAGCCAGTTGGGACAGGATGGGGTCCGATACGTGAGTTGAGGGAGTTGAACTAGCAATCATTCTTGATATCTCGGCTTCGGAGATGGGGTTGAAAGATTTCCATTTGTTAGGGTGGTGCTTTGGTGTGGTAGCTTCTGTCTCTGTGAGTGAGCTACTGTCCGGTTGGCAGAGGTGGACGTCTAGGGAGAGCTCAATCTTTGTGATTTTGTCATCGAAGAAATTGGCAAAGTTCTCACAAAGGACTTTGGAGGCCTGCACAGTGGGTGCAGGAGGCTTTGAGGTTTGTTGTCTGATGACATTGAATAGTTCTTTCGGTCTGTTTTTTGCATTGTCGAGGGCCCTACAAAAGAAGGACTTTTTCTCGTTCTTGATGTGCTTATTGTATGCCCTGCGAACTGATTTGAGTCGATTCAGTAGGATTATGGAGGGATTGCTCCGCCAGAGTCTTTCTGCAGCTCTAAGCTGTCTTCTTTCCGGGTTGATGTCGGAGTTGAACCAGGCTCTCGAAGGGGTGTTCCTGATTCTTTTCTTTTCCAAGGGGGCTAGTTGGTCCATGATGGAGGTCATATTTGTGTTGTATTGTGAGGTGATTTCTGTTGTGGAAAGGTTGTCAGTGTTGCTGGGGAGGAGTGCGCTCACCTTTTTTTCTAAGTCACTAATCAGAATTTGATTCAGGTTTCTCTTCCAGTGGGAGGGTTCTTGCGAGCGTGGCAGGCTTTGGGTAGTTTGGTTGATGTGGAATAGAATTAAGTGGTGGTCTGACCAGTCCACCGGCAGGATATGGTTGATGGTGACTGTGTCTGCTTGGGCTATGATGGCATCCAAGGTTGATCCTCTGTTATGTGTTTGTTCTGTACAATGTTGGGTAAGATTGGTGTTATGCAACAGTCCATTCAAGTTTTGGATCATCGAGTTGCTTTCCTCATTCCATTGTAGGTTAAGGTCACCCAGAATTATGGTGTTAGAGTCCCGTAGTGCACAGTGAGTTATCAGGTCGGAGAGGTGTTCACCGAATGCGGTGTTGTTGCCAGGTGGATGGTAGAGGAGATGGCATGGTAGAGTTTTGTTATCATTCAGCTTAATGTTGGCAGTTAGGCATTCAAATGAATTGTAATTGAAGGAGTCAATTTCCATTACAGAGATGCAGTTCTTGTGTATGATTACAGTGCCCCCACCTCGTTTGATTTTTCTGTTTTTGTTAATGATTGAGTAGCCTGGGGGTACAATCATGTCCATGAATGGGGCAGAGAACTCATTGAGCCATGTTTCAGTAATAAACATGATGTCTATGTCATGTTCAAGGATGCTTTCAGCCAGTTCGGTAGCATGTTTTGTGGCCGATCTGCAGTTAGTGAGAAGACATTTGATGTTGCTCTCCTTGTTGTTAAGGGGGGCCATGGGAATAGAAGAGAGGGAAGCAGGTGGTCTTGGCGGTCTGGGAGGGGAGCCTCCTCTACCGAATCCGGTGATAACCTGGATCTTGGAGTTAGGCGTGCTAGTAGGGGATTTTTTTTTATATGAGGTGGCAAGTTCTATCGCCTCTCTCGTGGGCATAGCTGGTATTGTTCTATTAGGTCTCAGTGATTGGTTTGCGAGGGGCGTTGTTTTCCAGCTGTGCCATTGAGCCTTTAGAGGTCTTGGGTGGTTTGTGTTGTTATTGTTGGGTGTGGGGTGTGGGAGTTGCTGAGAATTCCAGAGTGAGGTGAGGCGAATTGTGATTTCTTTGAGTCCTACGATTACCGTTTCCAGCTGGTTTTCCAGTAGGGCGAGTCTCTGATTTGTCTCCCAGGAGTGTGGGGTGAGGGTTTCAGGGTGCTGGCTGTCAAGGGGGGTGTTGTCCAGGGAAGAGGGGTGGTTGGAATTGGGATAATGGCTTTTTTTATTTTTTATTTTTTTTTATTTTTTTGGAAACCTTTATTACAGATTTCAAGAGATATACAAGTATGGGCCTACAACCTTCAGGCCGGCCGCTAGTAGACAGTGAGACCATGAAACATATTCATAAACACAAGCAGCAAGCAGTAAAAAGTCCCACAGATCAAAAATATCATTTGCGGCCACATTGCCCAAATATCCCAAATGGCGGTTTCATTTTAAATGAAAAACGAGAAACAAACCCACAAGGCGGCAAAAATCTAGGCAACAGTATGTGCTCCCCTCGGGAGGACTCTACCAACCTACAAGAATAAGAGGGGGGGAAGGGCAGGGGCAGAAACAAAGTGGTTACGGTAACACAGAATCAAGAGAATGTGCAGACTAGGGAGACAGGGCCGCCGCCAGGTCGGGCGTCAGTGGCGGGGTACAGATCCCGCCGCGGTAGGAGTTCCAGGGGCCCCACACCTTTACCCATTTCCCAGGCTTACCTCTCGCCACATACACAACCTTTTCTCGGAACATACACCAATCCATATTTTCCTTCCATACCGAAATCGTGGGTGACCTCTGGGAGCCCCACAATTGTGCTATGTCACGCTTGGCCACCATATATCCCAATGTCACCCACCACGTTTGCGTCACCGTATAATCAGTCGGCTCCCACACATTCAGCAGACACCTCCTAGCCTCGGGGAGCAGCGCAACATGCGTGACCGCTTGCAACACCTCATGCACACCACACCAGAATCGAGTCACCTCCGGACATTCCCACAAAATGTGGAGGAAGGTCCCTAACATGCCACACCCACGCTTACACATCCCATCCACCGCGTATCCCATGCGCATCAAGCCCGGTCCCGTAACGTAAACCCTGTGGAGTATTTTGAGCTGGACGAAACGAAGGCGGGCCGGTATGGCCACCTCTTTCGGGGAGGCCACCGCAGATACCCAATCCTCGTCGTCCAGCTCCAATCCATCAGCGACCCATGCCTCACGGAGGGCGGCCAGCAGCCCCGAGCGATCGTTGATGAGCTTTTTATAGATCAATGAGATAGTGCCACCCAGTACATGCCCATCTAGCACTCTATCTTTCAAGGGGGAGCAGTCCGGGATGGACGCGACCTCCGGGAACACGGAAGACAACGCGTGGCGAACCTGTACATACCGGAAGTACTCCCTGTCATGCAACTGGTATTCCGCTTTCAGCACATCAAACGTTTTAAATCCCCCCTTCGTCCAAAGATCGCCCACCCTGCTAATGCCAATCGTGTCCCACTTCTCGAAGCCTTTCGTCGTCCACAAACAACCCAGTCGTTCAGAGGCATACAGTGGCGTCGCCCGGGTCAACCGATCTTTCCACCCCATCGCCGAGTTTGCCGCATGCCACACCCGTACCGCGACCCGTGTCGGACCAGTCAAACGTGCGTCGAGCGATCTAGAGTAGAGCGCACGATTGTAGTCGCCACCCGGCAACAACAATTTGTCCATTTCAAAAGCCGGATTAAGGGCGGGCCCATAAAGCCCGTGGTTTATCGCAGCCAGCTGGGAGGCCCAGTAATAACGTTTGATGTCGGGGAGGGCGACCCCCCCATCGTACCACGGGAGCGTCAGCTTCGCGAGGGCGATCCGCGGCCTCCCATCCCAAAACAGTTGGCATTGCAGACCCTCCACCTCCCGAAAGTAACTAGCCGGAACGACATCCATCGTGTTTTGCAAGGCATATAAAAACCGTGGCAACGACATAATCTTAAACAGCGCCGCCCAGCCGAGCGGCGAGAGCGGCAAGCACCTCCAACGCGCCACATCCACCTTCAAACGTTGGAGGGGGGTGGAGTAGGTTCTGTGTGTATCGGGCCGCCGAGTCCAGGGTAATAAAAATACCCAGATACTTAAATCCCTGTTGAGCAACCTGGATAGGACAACCCCGCGGGAGGATAGGGGCCTCCCCTGAGAGGACATACACACAGGGTTTAGCCCAGTTGATGACTAGGCCTGAGTTACGGCCAAAGGAATTCAGCACATCCACTAACACAAACAACGATTCACGCGGGGAAGCAAGATACAAAAGAATATCGTCCGCGTAGAGAGAGACTCGATCCTCATACTCAGGAGTCCATCGGAGACCACGAATCGAAGGGTGCCACCGCAGCCACTCCGCCAGGGGCTCCAAGGCGAGCGCAAAGAGGAGAGGCGACAGCGGGCAACCCTGTCGCGTGCCCCTACCCAATTCAAAAGGAGCCGACACTCTACCATTCACCACCACCTGGGCTAGCGGTCCGGAATACAACAATTTCACCCAGCCAATGAATCCCGGGCCAAACCCAAACTTCTCCAGCGTCGCCCAGATATATGGCCACTCAAGCGTGTCGAATGCCATAGTGGCGTCGAGGGACGCCAAAATGGCTGGCTCACGTATGAACGGAACCCTCGAGAGGGGATAATGGCTTTTGATGGTAGTATTGCCAGGGTTATTCCTATTTGTAGCCTTGGACCTTTGGTGGGGAGGGTCACATCGTGATTTGGGTGGTAGCCTCTGGCTCGTGGGTAGAGTGAGCGAGATAGGAATCCCTGACTGAGGATTCGTTTTGGTAGTTACTAGTGGAGGAGAGTAGTTTGGATGGGGAGTGGGTAGGTGCCGGTCAGGGGGTTGTAGGGTCTTGTCTGGGGCATGCCACTGTTTGGAGTTGGTAGGTAGGTGTACTTTGCGCGTTTCAGGGGGGTAATGGTGAGCGTGGTTGTTGCTCAGGGGGGAGCGGTTGGCGTTAATGGTGTAGTTGCTCGGGTGAGAGTGACGTGGGTGATTGAGGGCGTTTCGTAACGAGGGGAAGGTGAGGTCAAAAGCATCTAGGTTATCGTTGTTGGCTTGGATCATGACTGTGCCATTAGTGTAGATTGTCACCGAGGTGTTGCCAGTACGCGCGGGGTGGTTAGGGAATGAGAACGTTAGTTTGGAGCTGTATGGAGTGTTAGTTGTTTTGGATATGTGGAGGTGTGTTCTCAGAATGGTATTCCAGTTTGAGGGGGTTTTGGTGTGGAAAATAAGATCCATTTTCAGCTGGCCTTTAGAGGTGCAGTGGTATATGTCTGCGAATAGTGTGTCCGGGTGTTGTCTGATGTGTCTATGTTTGAAGTTTCTTTTCGCTTTTAGTGATAGGTTGGGGGGGAAGATGATGGAGAAGGAGTTGTGGCCATGTGGTTTCATGTAGTGTGGGAGGGAGGGGTCATGGGAGGTTGTGGTGGCTAGCGCCATTAGTACTCTGTTGCAATCGGGGTGGGGGTAGGTAGGAACCCGGAGCCTTAGTTAGTCAATTGCTTTGAGTGGGCTGGGACTCTGGTTGTGGTGGCTGGCATCATTAGGTCTCCCTGCGACGTGACTGCTTGTTAACACTTTGATATAAAGGAGTAACAACAATGATTTTGTTGTAAATAATTAGAATTGCTAATTATAATCAGTACATAGGTGACCATCACTATACATGCACTGGAGTGAGGGAAAGGATTAGATGAGCATGTAATCTGAACATTGATTTGCCCAAAGACTCACACTGCCTTCAGCCGCAGCTCCAGAGTACTCAATCGTGCTCCATTATGTACACCCTCCCACAACTAGAACTCACCCAGACACCTAAATTTGACTCAACTCACATGTACCATACAAGAATTGGAAAACCAAATATCTCTGTTTTTTTAGAGCCGATACTTCTTGGTTTTGTCAATACTTAGTAAAGTCAATTACAATACAGAATTGCACAAAGCAGAGTTTATACATGCTAACAAATTCAAAGTCATTACTTACATAGACTATGCAGTGTATACAGAGTAACAAATTACTAAAACCATTGGTAAAGCCAAAAGGTCCTAAAGGCAGGACCCATTGGCTTTGCTAATGCTTGTTTGCTTTTGAAGTCGCTGGATTGGACATAAATTATTGTTTCCTTTTTGCATTTGTTTCATTGCAATCTATGTCCCACAGCCCCCTCTTCAAGAAAGACTATAATGCAGCATCTATTGTATTACTGGAGCTATTGCTTGTGCAGGGCTATAATTCCTGGTTGGATGACAGATTGTGTCAAGTGATTTCCCAGCATTTACCCATGGATGTCAATTATGGGTCGCAGCTGTGACCCCTGGCTTGCTCACTGCAACCCCTGGCACTACCTTTGGGACCCCTTACCACAGAAGAGGCAAACTCAGTGGCAAGAAAACAAGGGTGGCATACTAGCGAAAATACTTTATATAAGGAACATCCTTGACAAAAAGCTAGCACAAGCATACTGGCGATTATTTTTGTTATGGAACACCCATGTCAAAATGCTCACGCAATATGCTGTGTGTGATTTTTGGCAAAAAGGATGACAGCTGTGGCATATTAGAGGGGGACACACTTGACAAAATGCTTGCCATATCATACTAGAGGTACATTTTGACGTAAGGGTCATCCATGGTAAATGGATACCATTAATAGCAAAATTCCAGGACTGGCATATTATATGTAAATAATGGCATAGGGGGCACCCATGGCAAAATACTAGGCCTGGCACAATGGGGGTTATTTTTGACATATGGGGGCGCTCATAGCAAATTTCGAAAAAATGGGGGTTAACTCCTGTCATAAGTTAGGTTCCATTTACTTGGCACACCATGAAAAGACTTTTATATTTAACGAGCACCCTTTCACAGTCCATGGCTTTTTAACAGATTCATGTGAAGTTTGTGTTTTAAAATGCATTATATGACACATTATTTCAATATTTTCTGGAGGGGAGGACCCTCTGCCCCTAAACCCATTCAAAGGAGCGCTGGTTTATTCGCTTTGCTCAGTAAAATTTAGGGCAAGTATTCTATTACATACACCCCACCACTTTCAAAGGTTATGTCAGCACCCTCATATATGTAGATTAAAAAACAGACACTTGTGTTGTATTTTTGTATTAATGACACATTTGTCATGTAACCTCAGTGATGTCAATTATTGTGATGTCATCCAGGTTAAGGTGAAGTCACATCACTTCAGGGTCAAAGGTGAGGTGATGCCACTGCCTTTGATTTCCATACGATCAAAGTGTGTGTGATGTCACTTCCGCTATCCGTGGCATTTTGGTAGTTTGACGTTCATACCTTTACTTACTGTCACTTACTAAAGGCTTACAAAGAACCTTCAAACCGAGAAACACCCCAATGTCCTCACTACCTATTAGTAGGATGCACTGACAGCCTGCCCAGAGAACAGAGTGATACCGAAGGGGATGATGGACGGAGCGTTAGAGCAAATCAAACACTCACTCCCAGTCAACTGATCTGGGTTTAATCCATCATCATTCTTTAGCTCACTCCACCACCCCAGTTCAGACATGGCCATATGCAAATCAGTCTGACCCTGTGCCTCATGGGAACAGTCCAGCCCGAACTGCCAAGCCATGTCTTCCCTGGACCGGAAACAAGCATCCTGGGACCGGTTTCGGGTTCATAACCCTCGTCAGCCAGGCTATCTTGAATCCAGTGGCAAAGTGAGCAAGGGACCCACATCTGGGCATACCCTGCCAACTTAGGGCGAACAAAGCGATACCAAAGGGGATGATGGACGGAGCGTTAGAGCAAATCAAACACTCACTGCCAGTCAACTGAACTGGGTTTAATCCATCATCATTCTTTAGCTCACTCCACCACCCCAGTTCAGACATGGTCATATGCAAATCAGTCTGGCCCTGTGCCTCATGGGAACAGTCCAGCCCGAACAGCCGAGCCATGTCTTCCCTGGACCGGAAACAAGCATCCTGGGACCGGTTTCGGGTTCATAACCCTCGTCAGCCAGGCTATCTTGAATCCAGTGGCAAAGTGAGCAAGGGACCCACGTCTGGGCATACCCTGCCAACTTAGGGCGAACAAAGCGATACCGAAGGGGATGATGTTCGGAGCGTTAGAGCAAATCAAACACTAACTCCCAGTCAACTGATCTGGGTTTAATCACCACCCCCTTTTGTACCTGCCTAGAGAACAGAAGCTGCAAAGACTAGTAATAACTGAAGTCTGATGTTGAGTATGACCTATGGTGGCAACATCTCAGAAACGTCCACTGAGGCCCTACTTTTTCCAGTGTGTTCCACTGTTTCCAGTTCTGGCCTATCATTTAATACCTATGAGAGTTATTTTTTGCTTCTAAGTGAAATTAACTGTACAAAAAACTAGGCCAGAAGTGCCTAAAAAATGCATGCACTTTTGCTCCTTTTTGTAAAATAGAAAAAAATGTTTTGGGTGCAGGAGTATTATTACTCTGAATGTGTCTTGACTTTGACACACTGAGCTAGCACGCTGAGGTAGCGGTTGTGTACAAATTAAAAATGCAGTTTTGCCAATATTTAAAAGAGAGCCGTGCTTCTCTCAGCCCTCGAAATAAAGTCAAACCTAATCCTATTTTATCAGACGAGATAGCAAATAGGATATTGTAAATGCACCAACTGGCATCTTTTTGCAAAATTGTTTGAGAGACACCTCATTCTCCTTCAAATCGTTATCTAAAATTGCCAGTGATATCTTGTAGATCGCACCACCCCTTTTTCTGATGCTAGTCTGACCTTTATTTCCCTAGAGTTGTTCACATCCACATCCTCGTTCTTTAAATCAACACTGAAATAATCCTCTGTTATATTTAAGCTTTGTTCGCCCTAAGTTGGGTCCAGACGTGGGTCCCTTGCTCACTTTGCCATTGGATTCAAGCTAGCCTGGCTGATGACGGCTGATTAGCCAGAAACCAGTCCCAGGATGCTTGTTTCTGGTCCAGGGAAGACATGGCTTGGCAGTTCGGGCTGGGCTGTTCCCATGAGGCACAGGGTCAGATTGATTTGCATATGGCCATGTCTGAACTGGGGTGGCGGAGTGAGCTAAAGAATGATGATGGATTAAACCCAGATCAGTTGACTGGGGGTGAGTGCTTGCATTGTTCAACACTCCGTCCATCATTCCCTTTGGTTATACTTAAGTCCTTCCCATATTTTGACAAATACTCTGTATACCGATCTCGATGTTTCTTATTCCCTGCACAAGAAAGTTACTGCGTGAATGTGTGTCTTATGACCCTTAGCAAAGCCCCTGTGCCTTGTGGTCTGGTCTGTGCTGAGATAAACACTCAAAATGAAAGACATACTCAGACGCACAACGGTGGTCGGCAAAGTGCAAATGGTGCTTGTAAGGGTATCTGTCCTTCTCAAAGATAACTCCCTCCAATGCGCTTTCTGCTTTATGCACATTTTGCTTGCTCACCTTGAAGTCTTAGGCAGAGCGCCCGTGCCAGGTCCCTTGATTAAACAATGGCTGCCAGAGCTGATGCCCCTGTGCCCTTGTGGGACTCAAAGACAGACATTACAGGCGCCAGAAAAATTGTCATAAACACACAGTCTTAATATTGGAAAATCGACAGCACTGGAGCCCAGATAAATCCAGAGTCTGCCAACAGGAAACCAATTCGCAGCCAAATAGGAAGCCAGGAAAATGCTGAGACACCAGACCAAGAATGCCTTGGAGTTCCTCCTCGTAAAGGCCATGGAGAGCAAACCTGCTACAGCCAGGACATCTTCAAAGGCTCTGCTCTGAACCGGGAAGTGGACTGCTTCACCGGGCTCGCTCGCTGGCCAAGACTGCATCTTGTGTTTGGTTAGGAAAAGCAGAGTGCATTGTTCCAAAATCTAGAAAACATCAGCTCCTTCTGAAAATAAGTACAATAGGACAAGTGATTTACAAATAGTTTAAATTAATCTCAGCCCCTGGTAACCCGTCACTCTGGGACGCGTTCCAGTCTGTCATTTTTTACTCACTGTGGCTACATGGACAGGGACAAAAGTAGCGGAAGTCAAGCAGCCCCAGATAACAGGACTTCTTCCTGTTCATTAAGGATAAGAAAGGGTCATGACCCCAAGAGTCTAACAGTATGTGAGGGTTGTCCATCGTGAGTGTGATACCAAGCCCTGGAGTAGGCTCCCGGGCTGCTTTTTCCGTCTTAGGTATAAGAGGAACTCTGAGAAGAAGGATTGTTGGGTTACTCGGCTTACTCTCTTGAAAAAGTCATCAGTCCCGGTGAGTCGACACTGGCCCCTTATAGAAATGCACTGTGCAGCTCAGCATTGCCTACCTAAGAAGTGGATGCTGTCCAAAAAGGATAGGAACATCCTCAAGGTAGCTCTGTTTGATGCCTGTGCTTCAGGACCTGGAAACTGACCCCAAAATGGGTTACTACCCTAGCCAAGCTCTACGCCAAAGGCCAAAGAACTCCCTATGCCATCAAGGCATCGCGAGGACGACCTCCAGCCTTGAACACCAAGTACTGGCGATGAGCAGCAGGCACTGCTTACAGGGCATTGACTGAGCCCCACGTCTGTGTCCACTCCCATTGGCCATAGAACGCACAATGCACAACCTACACAAGCACCATTTCAAAGACCCTTTAAGCACAATCATGTTTGATTTCTTTACAATTGTGTTGGTTTTCTTTTCCTTTTTTGTTTAAATGTTTACACTGCTCCAGCCATTTTCAAATGAGTTCAAAAACCACTTTTGAGGTTTTCAAATCTAAATAACCATTTACATAATTTATTGCTAAATAAAAGGCACTTTCCATCAGTTTTGATTATTCACTCCCTCCCTCCGTTACTGGTGTGGACATGCACACCTCTTTTCCCTGGGTTTTTCTACAGCATGGGTTCCAGAACAGTTCTTGAGCGCTCACATGTCACCCAGAGGAAAAATGGCCATCTCTGACAGAAAATTAGATTGTGGTCGTTGTTGAATCATACTCCACCGTCAAAGTATGACAGGAAAAAATGGGTTTCAGCCAATTAGATTTACATTTGAAACTCAAAATTGAATGTCAAGCGTTCAATATATACATTTATTTATACCTTCGAGGCCCAGTCGACACATTTTTGTCGGAATACATTTTACGAAATCGGCTGGACTTTGTTGTTATGTGATCGATCTGCACAATTTTGAAGTACAGAAGCTCTGTGAAGCAACTGCCAAACCTCATGCAGATTTGTCAAAAGGCACCAAAGATATTATCATCAAACCGAAATCAAAAAGCCACCTATGGAAAGTGAAACTATCTCAAACTAGAGTTAACGTCACCAGCGCTGTGACGTCTACATCTGAATAATATGAAAATGCCCCTTTCAGATCTTTCTGGACGGACACTCTGGACCTGTGAACTCTCTGGAGACTGTGAACACTCTGGACCTGACTTACATTTCGGCAGACCGATGACTTGAGATGTCACGTCCGCCAAAATCTAGATCCCATAGGAAATAATGGCATTTAGATTTCTGTGCACAGGATATCCGTCACCGTTGTGACCCGTCCGCCGAAATCTAAGTCAGGCCCTCTGTTTGTAGAGGAAATAGCCCATGAAGCTTGTTATGAAAGGATGCAATTTTATTCATGAGCACAATCCGAGCGTGGTCATTACAGGCCAGCCAGGAAGCAACTGGCTGAACCTGGATACCTCCCCCCCCCCCCCCCCCCCCCTCCAGAGGAAAGCATGCCATGTACTGGACATTCTAACCATAAATAAAGCTCCAGAAACAAAAAGAAAGCTATACACCTTGTCTAACCCTTTTGCCCCCGTGTTATTTACCTGTGGTCTCGGCAATCCCCTGACATGGGCCCTCTGGAGCAGGCACTTTGTCATTTCATGTTGTTTGCTTCAGCATATGGTGCCCTTAGGCAGCTTCAAAGTGCTGAAGGGGAACAGGAGAGTGGAGAGAGGTGGGGCAATGGGTGAGGGAGGGAGAGAAAGGGAGAAGAGGAAGGAGGGAACAAAGAAAGGAAGAAGGGAACAGGGATCCTAACTGTGTACAGAGGGCGATGAGAAAAGAGATTCAAGGTGGACAGAGAAGAGGGAATCGGTAGAGATGGATACTATAGAAGGGGCAGTTAAAGGAGATGTAACATCTATTTAAAAAATTGGGATATGTGCCTATCAAGCCTAAAGGACTACCTGTGTACCTCCCGCTGCTCCTCCTCCCCGACTCATCTACAGCCATCCCTATTCCTTATACATTGCACACTGCACTGTGCAAAGCAGGATCTGGCAAGATACTTATGCTGAGTTAAGGGACGTCGGAGATGTCGGATACTTCAATTATTTACTCATGTGATATGGGCTCTAGGAGCTGTAAGACTGGGGTTCATCACTTAGCGCTACTCAGAATGTGGAAGCACAGGCCCTGGCATTGCTTGAGTGATGCAGGAGGGCAGGCTGCAGCATCCTCAGCCATGCCTTTCCTTGTGCAGGTGCCATGTCCAGACGGGTTACACTGATGCTGTGAGATGGCCTTTCCATTCACTCCTGAGCCAGTCTCGAGGTGGGTGAACCATTAAATTAAAATGGAGAGTCGAGCCAGAGCTGAGCTGGGGGTGTCTCTGGGCTCTACGAACCCATACACGAGCGAGCCAAGCCCTGAACATGTTTGGCATGTACCCTGTGCAGCAAACACCATATGATTAAGACTGTTCAACATTTTTTTTAAAGTGTATTTCTTTAAAATGCTGAAACGTTTCAGCTTAGTACATCAGAATATATCCCTGCATTCCGAGGCATTTATTAAAAGTGACACGTTTTAAACTTGAACTTAAAAATATTCATGCTGCCACCCAGTTTCAATGGCGAATTAAGAGGCAAGTCAGCCCCCTATTTGTGGCCTTGATTCTTACATGTACCATCATTACAGTATATTTAAATCAGACACAAGAGATGTCATTTTATAGCACACACACTTAACCCACATATTTCAAAGTGATCTCAAAAGCAATAAGGAAAAAGAAAATAAGGTGAAATAAAGTATTTTCCTAGAATCATACACATGAAAGCTTGCCTCGTTTTTGGCTCGAAATTCCAAGAGGATTTTGAGCTGAGCCAGGATACTGGCTCGAGCCCGGCTCGAGATTTCAGTGGCTCGCCCACTTCTAAGGCAGTCAGGACCAGGCCATAACCATTGATCGTTTCGCAAATGATTCTATACCAAAGCACACTAACTGACGAGGCCTTCTTCCAAGGGCAGCTCCTCTGCTATGGCTCAGGAGCTTTGTTTCCCCTCCTGAGAACTGGTATCAGCCCGTTCCGTGCCCAAGTGGCGGGGCGGGCCGGAGGAGGGAGCTGGGGAGGGGGACAGTGGGATGGAGGCTCGGGGAACAAAAGAATACATTTTTAAAAACTTACTTACGTGATCGCCGCCGCCATCCGCTGCATCGCACTCTTCAGGGTACAGGCTTCCAGAATGCACGGCGGCCAATCCCGAAGCTGCATGAAAGCAGCGTCAGCATTGGCCTGAGCGCTGGGACTTTGCGCTCCCGGGCAGACTGGGAGCCTGTGCCTGCTTTCCCCAGCCCCAGCAACCCAGCCGGGGCTTGAGAAATCTTCACTGCGCATGAAGGTTTGGCCGGCCTGAAACGGCTGGCCAAACCCTCATGCACACAGAAGGGACAAGAGAGTGCACTACCACTCCCCCATCACAGTGTCATCCCCCTGATCCCGCCCCAAGACTCGTCAGAGTCCCTGGGCGGGTCCAGGGGAATTGACATAAAATGATAATAAAACGGGTTAAAAACATTGCGGGTGATGGCAGGCTGAGCACCGCTCCTCTGCCCTAATGGAGAGGCTGCAGCTGAGGAAAACGGAAACAAATAAAATGATAATAAAACCAGTTTATTTTCATTACTTCTTTCCGCTCTCACTTGAGCCAACCAAGTCTAGGTGGAGCGGGCCATGAAGATAGGGGAGGAGTAGTGCACACTGTAAGCTCGCAGTACGGTTTGGCCGGCAGTCTAAGGCCGGCCAAACGATCATGCACACTTAGATTTCTCTCCACCGAGCTGTGCTGCACAGCCGGGTGAAGAAGAGACACAAGCTCCTAGGACCTGAGCGAGCATAAAACTAGCTCGCTCAGGTCTATCACGGCGCTGTTCTCATACTGTATTACCAGTATGAAAGGAGCGTCTTGATTGGCGTCTAGGAGCCGGCGCAGTTTGCACCAGCACGTGGCAAATTTGAGTCGGGACTGGAGCAAAAGAACCTAGAGATGGTGGCTGACAGCGGCAGGGAAGTGCTTTTCTTTTTTGTGTTATTCACCCCCAACTACTCCCACACTCCTCCCCAACCCCAGCCCTACCACTTGTAATGAAGAGCAGTCCCTACTGCCTTCTTCCCTGTTAAAGGTGATAAATCAGAGCTGGCAAGTTGTAGGGTAGGAGATCTTTGTTGCTTCTGCTTTGTAAATTTTCATTTTTGACTGTCCAGCACCCATCACAAATTGTTACTTGTCATACTAGGAATACAAATGTCTAATTTCCAGGATGGTAGAGAGGAAATGGCCTCAAACCTTTTCAACACTGATCCAAGTCACATTACAAGTACCGAAACACCACCCACTGTCAACAGCCTTAAGACACTATTTCTAAGATTAGAGAGACTTAAGAAGCAAGAATTATCCCGTTGGTGGGACGGAATAACACTGGAACAATATCTTAGCAATAAGAAAGTCCCCCGCGGTTTGAGAATTTTGATATTTCCCACTTTTGAGGATTTACAGGATAATCTCCTCAATGAATGGGAACATAATCTTGAAAATGCCTCTCAAATAATGATGCAAATCCTAATTCGTCATGCCAGGGATAAGGGAGAAAAACTGCAGGAAGAGATAGAAAACCTTGAGAAGGAGATCAATTCAATGGATTGCAAGGATCTAATAACTAAAAACTTTGCAATTCTTAAGAAGGTAATGGATGAATATCAGATATATCTTAAAGATATCTTAAAGATAAGAAACTCAAGAAAGTGAGGAGGGATGACCGAGATTATCGGGATGGGCGAGTATACACATTCGCGAAGAAATTTGACAACGTTCAGAATAGTGAGGAAAAAAAGAGACCAAGAGAGGAGAAGGAAGGTCATGATGAAACAGGATCTACAGACAGTGTTTCCACCTCTTCCCTTAGCAGTATTGCATCTAATGCTACATCGGATACCCCTTTAGTAGAGGGAGCTTCTTCTTTCCAGAAGGAGCTCGCAAAACTGAGGATAAGCAGCAGACTCCAACAGAAAAGGGAACAGCCAAAACCCGCAGGGGAGGGAGGAGGGGTAAGGGGAGGTACAAGCAAAGGAAGAGGACAAGGGAACAAGATGAACAAGTGATGATCCCTGACCCCACGAACTGCATGGTAATGATTGACAATAAGATTGTGGAAAATGATTTAAAAATTGTAAACTTATCCAATAAAACACTTGACAAAGAGGAAATATCAGTCTTGAGTAAAGGATTACATTTTTGTGCATCGCAGAGTGGGGATCCTACAGACGTACACATTGATCTGTACAAATTTGTAAGACTACTCAAATTGCGTGACTTTTTTTCTCAAAACTTAAATGTGACATGTGAACAACAGAAGGTAGAACATGACATATCGCAAACAATTGGGGAGATATGTAATGTTCAGATGTTGTTAAGTATTGAGGAAGATGTTGATTTTGAAATGCCTGTACTTTTAAATGAACTAAATATAGATCAAATGTCGTCAATTGACAGTGGTTTAATGGTTAAATCCAAATTTGTTCCAACCACCAATTATCATAGGAACATTGACGTTTGCTACGAAAGGGTCACTAAAGAACTTCATAAGATGGAATCCACTAGGGGATATTTGAATCCTACTAACCACAACATTACTGCCAAAGAGAGAAGAGCCCTAACCAGATTGAGGGAGGACAATAACATCGTAATAAGGGAGGCGGATAAGGGCGGTAATGTTGTGGTTATGAATACTTGGGATTACATGTCAGAAATAGATCGCCAATTGAGTGATAAATCATGTTATCGCAAACTATTGTCAAATCCTATCCCAGGACTTAAACTACTTATAAACCTCAAACTAAGTGGGTGGAAGGAAATGGGACTCCTAATGGAGGAGGAATTTAAATATCTTAATGTTTCTTGTCCCACGTATCCATGTATTTATGTACTACCCAAGGTACATAAGGGGGGTTCTTTCCCCCCTGGCCGTCCCATTATCTCAGGGGTAGGGTCACCTACTGAAAAGATTGCGGAATTTGTAGACATCAGACTCCAAAAATTTGTTGGGAATCTCCCGTCCTTTATTAGGGACAGTAAGGACATACTCGTTAAACTTAAGGATTTCCAATGGTCTGAAGACCTGATGTTTGTGACCCTGGACGTTGTAGGTTTATACACTTGTATTGCGAATGAACTTGGGGTACGGGCTGTGAGGACCTTCCTCGACAAGGAGAGTGCCAGTCTTTATCAATTTAATGAAATGATCATTGAGATGATCAACATGATTCTTAACAACAATTTTTTCTTACATGACAGATGCAGGTACCAACAAATACTTGGTACCGCGATGGGCTCCAGGTTTGCTCCCTCTTATGCCTGCCTTTTTATGGGCTGGTTTGAGAGGGAGTTCGCCTGGGGCAAATGTGCCTCCCCCTGGACAAATTACATCGTGTACTGGGGGAGGTACATAGATGACATCATATGTCTTTGGTCTGGAACCAAGGAACAGTTGCAACAATATCTTCTCTATTTGAATTCTAACAACTTCAATGTTAGATTCACTATGGAATGTAACAAGGAGAAGATAAACTTTTTGGACATTCATTTTTATGTTCATGAACAGGTGGTGGAGAGTACCCTATACAGGAAAGAAACGGCCTGTAATGGGGTTCTTCATGCCACGAGTGCCCATTCCCGATCTGTTATTAATAACATCCCCTTTGGGGAAATGACCAGAATACGCAGAAATTGCAGTCAAGATGATACATTCTACAGGAACCTTGATGAATGCGAGCAAAGGTTCCTCAAAAGGGGATATACACAGGGTGTTCTTTCTAAAGCCCTAAAGAAGGCTAATCGCCTAACGAGGGAAGAGACTTTAAAAGAGAGATTGGTGAAAGGGAAGGAAAATGTCAGGGAAAGGCCAGTCAGTTTCATTACCAAATACAATATGAATAGTGGCAAAGTTAGAAACATCTTAAAAAAGAACTGGGACTTACTCTTGGAGGTACCTGGCTTAAGAAAAAGCATTACTGACACTCCCATGCCTACGTATCGCAAAGGAAGGACGTTACGGGAAGCATTATGTCCCAGCTATGTGAAGAACAAACAGGGAATTACAACCTGGCTGCCCTCAAGACCTATGGGCTTCTATAAATGCGGCTCATGCAACATATGCCCCTTTGGACTAAATAAAACACAGACTTTCTCTTACAATAACTCCAAATCCTTCAAAATTGACCACTTTATAAACTGCAATACAACCCATGTTGTATATATTTTGGGTTGTGACTGTGGTCTAATTTATGTGGGCAGCACTGTTCGCCCCTTAAAGGTGCGGTTGCAGGAACATAGGAGAGCCATTATCAATAATGATAGTCGCTATCCCCTTACTGATCATTACAGGGAGATACACCCAAAGAACAACGACTTCTGGTTTCATGGGATTGACCATGTTCCCTGTGGAGACAGGGGTGGGAATCGGGAGCTCTTGGTGAGACAACGTGAGGCCAAATGGATTTGTCGTCTCCAGGCAACTCTGAGGGGGCACAATACGGATAGGGAATTACACTATTTCCTATAACCACCCAGGAGAGGTCTCCCCACCCTATCATATTGCCTGTCATTGCAGGACATGTTGCTACTCACTCAGTGTGATAAATGCTATTTACTAACATTCTTAGACTGTCAAAAACACTCCCTGACATCCTCATTTCTTTCCCTTTTTATCTCCTCACTCTTCTTCTTCTTCTTTTTCTGATCTATTATCGAAAAATATGAAACGATAAATTATGAAATAAAACACTATTTGGTTCATGTCTATATGACTTCCACTCTGAATTATATGTGTACACGTCGCATGATCACCCTGGTCGCATATCCTACTTCGCCATTGGAATATATGTGGAACACTGTGGTTGAGTGCCACCAATGGGTTCCACATGACGTGGTGATGTTCAACATTTGAATTTCGGTGAGACCCCATGCGCCACCTTTTTATCATAATTGTAATTGGATTATAATGTCCATTATTACTTGTAGAGTCAGCGATATCACTATCTCATCTTGGTTAATATTACCACTACAAGATGGCCTCCATGGATAAGTTAAGCCCCTTCTGCTCTTCTTATATCTTAGGTGTTTGAAATATATGGCGGATTACTCATTTATTCGTCGTAGGTTAGACTTAAATTACAAATATTATCGTATATGCCGAGTATCACGGGTAAATTAGATGCCCTTCGTCCACTTTTTCAATTTTATTTAGCAGCGATATATGGCAGCTTGTTAAAACGATCGTTAAAGCTGGAATCCTATTGTGACTGCCGACTATATAAAGAATAATTGGTTTTTATTTATGAATTGGGGTACGGGTGATTGCGTGGACCTATTAATAATATATAAGCCCTGGTTTTACCAATTGACCATTGGCCACTTCAATATGGCCGCCATCTAAGTACAATATGTCCTTCTTTTATTATGAGCTCGCTCCTGCCGATTCACGTGACTCGTCTATCACGTGACATGACTCGGAGTTGGAACGCGGGAGAACGGAGGAGAACTTTAAATTGCGAGTCTTGCCACTTGGCCAGTTGATACTTGACAGCTACCCTGCTGGTTCGGAATTCTGGAGACAAGGTAGGAGGTCGTGCATATGCCTACGCTCCTCTGTGGTTTTTTGTTATGGGGAGTAATTGTCGTTGGAGATATAATTATGGATGGGCGTGTTTTCTTGGAGAGCCTCTTTACGTTCGTTGGTCCGTTTAATTTACCTGCGCTATTATGAGTATAGACCTGCTTTTTACTGTGGCTAACGCAGCGTCGCCAACCTCTTGCATTAGTTGTCATTATCAAGGTATTACAGATATGACCCACATACCCAAGTTGGGGTTTTTAAAGTTGTTTATGAATTTACTACTCGATGTGGCTTATGATTGTTTGTGTTTTAACGAGCATTATTGGGGGTATAGAATGATTGGCATTACTAATGCTGTGATCATTTATGTAATCTCTTGAATATTGATACCAATGATTGTGTTGATATAGGTTCTTATGGTACTCCCTATAGGAATCTTTCTACTCCGAATGCGTCCCATTATTGAAACCGTATGAGGGTCCAATTGTAATTAATTTATACATGGGATGACCAAACACAAGGTGAGCTTATTTGTGCGTTTGTGTATATATCTTTATCTAGGGATTATCACTGTCTTGTGATCATTTATCTCTCCACCTTTTGATAATATGTCTTATTTCTATATAGGAATGAAATAATTTTCATATGTCCTTTTAATTCTGTCTACGCCGTAACAAGCCACACGGGAACATATACTGCCCTAGGAGTATCCAACCATATCTATATTCTACTCATTTTGAAATAGGTGAGATGCCAATTGACTTGTTGTAGATTGGGTTTGATACCAATTATCGCCTTGATACTCGAGACGCTGGGTCATAACATTAATATTAATTGCTATTTAATGGGTATAGTACTTACTTATCCATGTATACATATTTTTTATTAACATATGTTTGTACTCTGTGATTTTGAACTATTCGAATGTCATTTCTTATTGACTTTGTTTCATCTTAATTGAAAACCTTAATGTACTTTAATTTCTTTTTTCCTTTTCATCTTTCTTCTACTCTTCCTGTCTTTTTCTCCATTATATGTTTTTTCAAGTTATATAAAGTTACGTGCATTATTTACAATTATTCTGTTCTCAAATGGTGAACATTGTTGTGTTGTTTAAATTATAAGTTTTTTAGTATGTGTCATTACAATGAAAACATTCCTTTTACGTGTATACATTATGTATTTGTAGATATTGTATGTCTAGGGTCGTTTATATGTATGTCCCTTTTTTCCTTTTGCGTGCCATCCTCTCTAAAAATTCGAGTAGTATTTGTTTGTTTTTATATTTGTTATATATAGATGTTTTTTAAGTGTTATTTGTTATGTTTGTAATTATTGCAGCCCTGATGAAGTTCCTGTACGGAACGAAACGCGTTGGCTGTACTTTGTTCGTGTTTGAATGATCGAAAAAAATCTCAAGAATTAAAAGAAGAGAGAACCTATACTGTTTGGACTATTTGATTTAATGTGTCCGAACACAAGGAGTGCACCTTCCACCTTTGGCTATATGTAGGGTAGGAGACCCCTGATCGGGACTGCCTGCCACTCCCTGTACTAAAGAGCTAAAGGAATGTTCCTGTCTCCCATTGGGGCCCTCCTCCTCCTCTCGGAATACAGTTCAGAGGATGAGTCTCACGAGTAGGCGAGTTGGTACCAGCGCAATTTAGAATGGGCAGCTGGAAACAACACCTCATCAGGGTACATGTATATGTTTTGCAGTTTTAAAAGAGAATTATTGCTAATTGAAATTTTTAAAAAATGCGGTAAAAACGGTGTGACCATATATTATACATTGCAATATAAAAGAATGCATAAATTATATATGTAATATGGACTTTGTATTGTAAAGATGTAGAGGAAAAACACCAAAACCCCTGCGCCTCGCCCCTCCGAGTTTCCTGCCCTGCAACGCATAGCCTGAAGTGCAGCTCAGTGAGGGAATCATAAAATAAGTGTTTTTTGTCTGCTACTGAGTGCCTGCACTTCTTCAACTTGAAAGGAAGAGTACCTGCACTTCTGCAATGCATTTAATGGGAGCATCAGCACTCCTCATAAGGAAACCGGTCCTCTAAATAGTGAGTACCAGCACTTCTATATTTCCATTTAAATCACTGAATAAAATCATGATTCCCTAGCCTAGGGTTACCAGATAACATCACTGGGACACTGTACCTTCAGTCCCGGGAATGGGTTGTAATTGGAGAGCCCAGAAATGGAAAACATGTGCCCCACGTGACTGATAATCCTATCTCATAAAACCAGCTCTGCTTTAACCAGCTTGTAACTTTATAATGTAAACATGTGGAGAAAACGTAATACTCAAAGCCCTTCCCCTGCCCCCCTCCCAAAAGCCTCTCCTCCGGAACCTCAGTACAGCTCAGGAGGGAATCATAAAACTGCAGTACCCTCAGCTCAAGTGCTCTGGTCTGTAATGCTTTGCTCCACTCCCTCCTCCTGATTTCTGCTTGTTCTCAAAGTCACGCGAGATCACACTCTGTACCCTTGACAAATGGCTGGATGCAGCCGCGCGCAGCCGCCCACCGCCACACGTGCTCCCCTCCCTATGCTCAGCGGGAGCCTGCGTAGTAGGCGGTGAGCTATCCACCAATCTACCACAGGGGAGCCGCAGAGTGGTTCTGCAGGTCTGCAATAAAGTTCTTGAAGAGATCAACATATGTAGCCTCTTGCACGCCGAAGAAAGTTGGGAAGACTGAATGTAACTTTTATTAATGGGTAGAGGAAAGTACGGGTTTTTTACTTAGACAGCTTCAACTGCATCTCCTTGTTTGCTTTCTCTACAGTCAGGCAGAGGAGCCCTAAGGTATTTTGTAAAAAGTATTATTTAGATGACATACCATTCTGGATGGGCAGTGGGGGGTCGATTCCCAGGCAGTACTCCCAGAAATCGGGGCAGCAGTCGGAGACAGTGCGATTGCAGAAGAGGTCGCAGTAGCAGATGGTATCCAGGTAGGGCATAATGCAGGCGTCGTCTCGGCCAGGGCAGCAGGCATCCTTCCTTTGGCAGTATGACCCACCAGCGTCCCGTATCCCGCGGGTGTGCAGGCCTGGCGACAGCTCCCTGCGCGTGCGAATACGGGGGCCACGGACAGAAAAACCTTCATCCACTGTCAGGCACACCACTAGAACACTAAGGATGAGGAACTTCATTCTGATCAAAGTGGATGACGCCAGCACCTGCAAGAGATAAGCAATGAAAACTGTCAACATTTCCATGGAATCTGACATACTTGGAAATACTTCGCGCCCACTCTTCTGCCGGTGATAACCTCTCTCACAGCAGCACCCTCCTCGGTGTCTGACACAATGGCCCTACCCAGGCTTCAAGGAATGGAGAAACGGTTGTTTGCAGACCTAACAGCAGAAAGCACAAGAACCAAAAATGTCCTGGGTGTGTTTCAGGAAGTCACGCCAGGAATAATGCTCCCAAATACAGATGCATTTCCGTCAGAAGAAATATGAACAATATACTTAAAAAGAAAAAAGCAGAATACTTTGCCTACTAAGGTTTCATAATAAAACATGTAGCCACTAGACATAATAACACAATAAGTTTGAGGGTCTCCAATGCCTGTTTTTTAAAGCGTTTTATTCCCAGGGACTTTATAATAAGGGCACCTGATAGCCCACTTAGTATAAGACTAACTTCAATATCTTCTTTTTTAGCAACAAATTCACCAGTCGGTCTGCAAGGCACTTCTTGCAGACAACATTTAGTAGAACTGTTCTTAAGCAACAGAATTCTCATTCCTTTGACAAGTTTGGCGGATGTGCTCAGTATTGTCTTGTTACTTACCGGTAATCTTCATTACCCCGATTAGGGTCCTCCTCGTCCCAGTCCTTACAAACTGAGGCATTCCTGCCTCCAGCCAGCCAATTAAAATGCTACAAAACCAAAAGTCAAAGGTCAAATAAACCCCTCCCACCCACTGCCATGGCCTATTATCAACAAGTCCCATACACAAACACAGCGGAAGGGAGGGAGGAAAGAGGACTGGGATGAGGAGGACCCTAATCAGCGTAATGAAGATTACCGGTAAGTAACAAGACATTACCCCTCAATGGTCCTCCTCGTCCTAGTCCTTGCAAAGTGAGGAACTCACAAGCAGAGAACCAGGAAGAAAAAACGCAGGACACCAGGGATCCATGCAAAAAGTACAAAACGTTAATCAAACAAATGATCAACGAACAGCAGCGTGCAGAACGCCAACAGCAAAACTGTCAACAGATGCATGTAAAACATGAAGTCGATAATGCCGAACAAATGCGTGATGGGACTGCCAAGTGGCCGCACCCCTTAGCCACACCCCCACAGGAGACAAATAGGGCAGGAGAAAGCCGAAACCCCAGCGAACGCTGGAGGCAAAACTGACGAGCCCTTCGAACAGCCAAAGAAGAAGAAACCAGGGAAATCCCCTCCATAGGCAAACAGAAAGTATCACCTCCTGCTGCAAATGGAACCTAGAAGAAACCCCAGGCAGAAAGCCGGATCAAGCCGTAAAACAACCCTATCCTGCAGGAACTGTAAAGAAGGGAAAGAAACAAGCAAGGCACCCAACTCACCCAACTGACGAGCGAAGGTGAAGGCCAGCAAAAAAGCCACCTCAACGTACAACCACAACAAGTCCGCCTCCAACAAGGGCTCAAAAGGGGACAACTGCAGACCCCGCAAAATAGTAGGCAAAACCCAAGAAGGCAGGATCACGGGAGAGACCAGATGACGAAGCTTAATGCTCCGAAGAAGCCGACTCACCAAAGGAGCAACTACCTCCAAAGAGGCCCCGGGACCCCGACAAGCCAGAACGGCAGCCCAACGACCAGACAAGGTGGAAGTGAAAAAGTCCATCAAAAACCCATCACGGAGAAAGACAAGAATAGAAGCCGGATCTCAAAAACGGATCCAGACCAAGAGAAGAGCACCAGGAGACAAAAGAGCCCCAACGCGCACCATAGTTCTGAAGTGCTGAAGGCCGACGTGACAACTGAATGCCACAGGCCACCACAGAAGAAACAGCCCAAAGACACCAACGGCAGCTGCCCAAGAGCCAGGCCGTCAGATGCAAGCGACAAAGACAGGGCAAAGACAGGTGCGGACACAGAAGTGGAGCCGGAGTCAAGGGAAGCCGGACAAACCAGCAGTCCGCCAGCAGCAGCAGGAGCGGAAACCAAAGGCAGCGAGGCCAAAAAGGAACAACAAATGGCACAGACACCTTCATCCTCCCCTCCCCCCGAATCCGCAGCAGCACCCTCAGGAGGTGAGAAACAGGAGGGAAGGCATACAGAAAGCCTGAAGGCCAAGGAAACGAGAGAGCAACCCCCAAGCCTGAGGACAGACCACCACGGAACAAAACCGGGGGAGAAGAGCGTCGTGAGGGGAAGCAAAAAGACCGATCCAGAGAGTCCCGATCCGAAGACAAAGGTCCCAGAACAGAGGGACAGACAGAAGGCACAAAACAAAGGAAAGGAGGAAGTGGCCCAAGCCGCCCTTATGAAAACACAGACGCCCCTGAACACAAACAGCCCTCAATGCCAACAGACGAGAGTTCGTCCAGACACAAATCACGGAAGTCAGCAGGTACAGAGACGCGCAACTGGACCGTGCACTAAGGCGCAAGTGACAACAAGTCACCAGAAAGCCGGTACAAACCAACAGACTCGTCGGCCACCAAGGACCCCAATGTGGCCCCCCCAACCCCAAGAACAGGCGTCCGAGGCCAACAAGAGGAGAGAGGGAAGCAGAAAATGCACCCCCTACACCAGGTCGGGAGAGCAAAGCCACCAGGCTGAAGAAAGAACCAGAACAGGGGAGAGAGGAACCAGAGCCACACAACCAGCATGGGAAGGGTCCCAACAAGTCAGCAGAAGAATCACCAAGGACCGGAGGCGCAGGCGATCCCAAGGAACCACAACCGTGGTGGCAGTCACCAATCCCCGGACCTGCAATCAACCCCAACCTGGGGCAGAAGGGTGACCCAGCAGGACCAGCAGAAGAGTCAGCAGGGTAGAGAACCGAGCTGGAGGGAGAAAACACCCTCCTACAAAGTGTCGAACAGGCCTCCGATAAACCAAAGTCCCTGAACAGGAACCAGATGAGAAAGGCCAGATCCTACATGAACCCCAGAACCTGGAACAAGGCCATCAATGCCACCTTCGCTGAAGAGCCTCAAGGAGGGTGGAAGCAGAAACCAAGCAAAACCATCATAGGGAAACACAGGGAAACCCAGACTCAGCAAAACCCCCACAGCAAGTGCCAACACCGTGGAAAAACCCGGGGAGCAGGAGAGAGGCCTAAAAGGCAACACCAGAAACTGTCAATGGAACCCGTTCAGCCCAAACCGCAGGAACTGCTGACCCGCGGAATGGACGGGAACGGGAAAAAAGGCGCCTTCCAAATCCAGGGAAGCCAAAAACGCCCTCCAGGATGAGGGGGAACGGCGGACTGCAAGGGGATCATCCAAAAATGACCCAGCCGCACTAATCCGTACAAAGCCCGGGACTCAGAATCGAGTGGAAGGAATCAACGGGCACCAGGAACAGAGAGGAAGAGAACCCCAGGTCCCGCACCGCGACCGGAACCAGCACAACAGTGCCCTGTGACAAAAACAGGTCAACGCCAGAAAACATGGCAGACTGCATCACGGGGCCTATGGACATCGGGGTAACCTCGAAAACAGTCCAAAAGGGGGACGGCCCCAGAACGGAATCTGGTAACCAAGATCGATGACTGACAGGCCCCACCAGCCGGAAAAAGACCGGACCAACAAACCGGGAACAACGGAGCCGAGCCCCCAAAATAGCAACAGCGCCAACAATGGAGACAGGAACCCACGACCAGTGAAACACCAGGACTGGAACACATAACCCCTCGAGGAAGAGACTGCAACCATAACCACCAGGCCACGGTGACTCCACCAGGGCATAACACCAACTGACCTACAGCCAGGGGCAGCAGCAGGCACTGCAGAGGCCGGGAACCAAATGGAACGCAGCCCCCCAACCACTGGCCCGACCACGAAAGAGCCGAGAAGGAGACAGAGTACCTGGAAACACCAGATCATGGAAAAAGGAGAAGGCCCTCCGCACCAACCGTCGTTGGAGCAAGCCAAAAAAGCCCGGGATCCACAAAAGGCAGGCAAAGGACCAAGGCGTCTGAGCAGCGTCAAGGCACTAAAGCGCGGGCCAGAGAGACCTCCTACCAGCCACACCCACCCCAGCTGCCGAGGAGAGGACTCACATGGCAACAAATGTTCAGCAGACAGAAACCAAGTCAATACCTCCATTTGCGCCAAGACAGGAGTGAGATCCCCCTGACCCGAAAGACAGTCAAACAGGTACCCAAACCCTCAGAAAGGACCTGTGAAGCATAGGGTGAAGAAGCGCCAGCACGCACCCCAAAAGAGAAGGAGCAGACTCCACATACTGCACAACTGGGTCAGCCCAGGAAGCCGCCTCTGAAGACAAAGAGGAAGAAGAGGAAGAAGCCATGGAGGACAAAACAGAAATGACCCCAGGAACCAGAGGGAACTGGGAGACAAAGTCCACCTGGCGACACCATTACCCCAGAAAGCACGGAATCCCCTGCATGATGACAGCAAGCCATACCACAGCCAGGATATCTGTGAGAACATCATGAAAAGGCAGGACGTCAACCACCAAAGACTATACAGGGAGTAAAAACCCATCATCAGACAAGGACCGGGGGCCAAATCCCAGCATCACATGAACAGGGATCAATATCACCGAAAAACCTTGCCCTAGATGCAGATCCCCCAGGGGAATTGTCCACTGCCTCATAAACATCCCCAGCCTGGTCCGCAGAGGCTCAAGCAGCGCAGCCTGCACAGCAGAATGAACAAATCCTGCAAACAGACCAGGAAAGTCGCAAAAGGACATTACGCTGCACAGATAATGATGTCGCAGGCACCTGGGAGGAATACTCAACACCCATGGCCACAGGCAGGAAGAGCAAACCATACAGGAAGCCCAGCACACACCAGGAAGTGCCCAGCCAGTCCACTTAAACACTGTACCCAATTAACCAAGTCCCGTGAAACACAAGACATGGAAACACAAAAGACAGCCCTGCAGTCACCCCCCCCCAGAATAAAGCACCATGGCAGCCGGGGATTGATGCTGCTAGAAGACCCCAGCACCTGAACGACCTGAGGCCAGAACGCAAGGGAAAACTCCCCGCCCGAGCCAAGCTCATGCACGGGGAGTGCGTTCTGGCCAAGTAGCAGGAACGCGGCCGATCAGAACACCGGTGCGACCGCGCAGAAACACAAAAAACAATTGCAGAATAAATAGTACAATTTAAGGCCATAACATTTTTGTTTTTGAAAAACTCACGGCACCGCAACACATCCTGCACAACTGGAAGCAGTAACAGGGGATACGGAGCACCAGCTTTCCAACCACCATCGGAGCAAGAAAAAACAGGCATGGCGGTGGGTGGGAGGGGTTTATATGACATTGACTTTTGGTTTTGTAGTGTTTTGATTGGCTGGCTGAAGGCAGGACTGCCTCACTTTGTAAGGACTGGGACGAGGAGGACCCATGAGGGGGTTAATGAATGAAACTCTCATGTGATCTTTGGCATGCTACATCTAGAAGTTGGGGCTTCTGCTGTTACCAGACAGCATTTTAGCCCTGATGCCACTCCCATCTTACTGACTGAAAGCCTCAACAGGATGAAGTTCCAGCCTGACTGATGCTCTTGTTCTTTTAATGTGGTGATGAGCCGTGTGGCCATGGACAGTTGTACTGGCCTGCATTGGTCTTTCTTCGGTGCTCAGTGTGCCGATCACACTGGCTGTTTCCCTCCTCTCACACTGTAAGCAAAGAATTCTATTTGTGGCCTTTACGGATCCAGAGTAGGGATGGAAGCCAAGGCACGCGATCCAAGGACCCGATGGAAGCGTGAGAGAGCACAAGCATGCTCAGTGCTGTAAATGCTCGGATTCATTCGTGTTCTGTCCTAGTAACCTCAAGACACACAGCTTGAGCACCAGCCTCACTTTTGGCCATTTATAAATGCCCCTTTCACATTTAAATGTCACACCAGTAAACAATGTTTTTTTCTCACTCCTACTAGACCTGAGATATCTGCTTCCTATTTCACAAACCCTACGATGTAAGGGACACCATTATGAGAAACTATGGGGCAGATTTATGAGCCCCTTGCGCCACTTTTGCGTCACTTTTCCCATGTTAAAAGTGACGCAAAAGTGGCGCAAGGGGCTCATAAATCTGCCCCATAGTGTGCTTTTGCCAATGGTTTAACCAGTTCTGGCTTTAGCGAGGTCTGACCGGTGTGGCCACCGGGTGCTGACTTTAGGTGGGGGCCTCGCGTTTGCAAGTGTATATTGGTTTTAAAAGCAACTTCTGCCCGCATTCTTGGCCTCCAGCAATTTTTAGCCAAAAATAAAAATGTCAAGATAACTCTGTGATTTATTTTCTTCCTACAGAAAGATCTGAGGTTTGTCTAGAGGAAGTTTTGACTCATGTAAGTTAGCACAGAGAGTTAATATGCCTGCTGCAAAGAACCTGTACAATGCAGATAACAAACGGCATATAATGGAAATGGGTCAGTGGGTTACTGCTTTTGCCAGAGAGATCCTTTTGTTACTTGCAGTTTATAAGTTAACATCCTAACATAGAACAGTGAGCTATTAACTGTCATGTAAGAGCTGCATGCAAACTGCAAGGTATAAATTAGAGTGTTATGATTTTTCCCCAGTCTTTCATTATCCTAATGTTGAAAAGGGGATCAATTTGGATAGAAATTAATTCTGATTATTAAAGAGAACCCCCAACTATGAAGTTACGTTTTAAATTCTGAGTTTGTGCTTCTCCAGGTCAAGCACTCTTAAACTATACTGCCTACCAGTATGGATGACAAGTGTAGGAAGAAACATGCTATTAGTACTAAAAGCCAAGGCTGGAGTAGGAGCTGCTAACACTGGCCGCCCCTAATTGACGGCCATGGCCATACAGCTTCTGATAGCCTGTTGGCTCATCTTGTCTGAACTCTTCACACAAGCAAGTGATAAACCCCGAAGAATGAACAATACTCTTTCATTTGAAACACATGCGTACCCTTTTCGATGACCTTGGGATAATGTAACTACCAAGTGGGTTGCTGTACAGTTAGCTCAGCGTCACCTTCCTTTAATGAGCAACCCTGTCACTCTATTGCAAACTGATCCGTTCTTGGTGTGGCGACACAACCCAGTACATTCATGCACCCATACGAAAAAATACTATGCAGGAAATATATTGTGACATTCATCCTTCAAAAGCATGAACGAAACACACTCTTAACTCATAGGGATAGAATTCTGCAAGGGCCAGACAGCTCAATTCAAGTAGGAATACAGATGTGGAGGTACCAGTTGCGGCACACGCAGGGCAACAATTTGGCAGGCAGCGGCTCAGCGCAGCATTCCCCTGCCAGGCTGTGCACCCTTCCATCCACTCTTCTCTTTGGTCAGCACCCCCTCAGTGAAGTCACTTCCGAGTGGAGGTTCCTCTCCTTATGCCAGGGGTCGGCCTCTTAGGCAGTTCGCTACAGCGAATCAACCTATCATCAGGCTTTTAAAACTGACAGCAGCATGGGGTCATTAGCAAAAGTGGACGATGTGCTTTGTAAAAGTGTCATATGGTAACATGTCATTACAGAAGTTAGCATAGCACAACATAACATAAGATATCATAACATAATCCATCCTTGGGAAGACCCTTTCAAAAGCCACTAGTGGTTTGAAACATGTTAGTTTGGTGATAAACGCAGGCAGATGACCCCGCGGCACAGGTGTGTGAAAACATACTAAACACCATTAGACATTAGAGAGTACCAGCCTTTTAGACAGAAGCCTATGATAGGAAAACAGCAACATTACAGGGTTGTTATTTTTCCACATTAAAGTGGCAGAGGTAACGTTCTGTGTTGTCATGTTTGAGACCTTCTGTTAACACATAGTTACTCAGAGTGGAGTTCACCGTCCTGCTGCAGTAGGACTTTTTGCACTCCACCTCTGGAATATTTTTCATTATCAAAACAGTGATTTCCAGCCATGGCTGTATGGACCTACTCAGGGCTTTAAGTGGGATGAAAAGACTGGGGGGGGGGGTCCCTCAAAGGGGCGTGGCCAATGTAGTTAAGGGCGTGGCTTAAAACACTTTTAAGCTAGAAATCTCTGCTTAGCATAGTGTGCCACCTGACTTGTATTTTGCTGTTTCTGTCATTGCATCCAGATATATGATACACCAAGTAACAACACACCTACAATAAGTCAGGACTATTGGCTTTGTCAATAGTTGTTAGTTCCATAAGATAAATAAGCAGCAACTATGGCTTATATGTAATATTGAAAAAGCTTCGACTTGCTGCCCTGGTGACACCACGACAATCTTGCTGCTCCTGAGCTTCTAAAAGAGAAGAGGGGAAATCCAGAGAGAAAAGGCATCTCTTTAAAGTATTTCCCTCCCCCTACCATGCTCACCTGGCATGACATCATGCAGTTACTTATCCACTAGTGAGAAGTGAGCAGTGTGAGCAGCGCACATCCATGTGCCTGCCGTCACTGCAGTCTGGAAAACACGGTGCGCCTTTGCCAGGGCACAAAACAGAGCCCAATAGAGACCCGTTTCGAAGCCCTCTTTAAACAAGCATTGGCATAGCCAAAAGGTCTCGCCTTTGGGACCTGATAAGTGTTTTGCCATGCAACAGTTGTTGTTGCACCAAGGATATTGTGCTGCATAACTAAATACTTATATGGTCCCAAAAGCGAGACCTATTGGCTATGCCAATGCTTGTGCAGCGCTGACAGAAATGTCTTCAGAGCTCCTTTGTGAAAGTGTTGTATAGAGTGAAATAGAAGGAGCAGATAAACGCGAAGAGGCTTTTACAAACAAAAGGGCGCTTCAAGGCAATGCATTAGAGGACATTAAAATCAACTCCATGCCTCAATATTTCGGTGTAGTCGCTTTGTTTTCACAGTGTGATGGAAGTGGAGCGCCATGTTAGTGTCCTAGAATCAATTAGAGAAGGAAAATAATATAATGCGCACGTGAGCACGCGTAGAACAATAATCTCTTCACTAAAATATGAACTGCAACGACGCACACTGAATTTATGTGTCTGTATTTAATATAAAATTAAGCCATCAGCTCTATCTTTAACTGCATGGACCATGCTTGATGTTCATTGGTTGACATTCGAAACGCGCCGGATACAGCCTGTCTCAGTAATCGATAGGATCCGTGCATTGAGACACCAGGGCGGGATTATGCTGCAAAGCTTTATGACAGTCAGGGCCGCACAGACCATAATAAAGGTGCCCAGACGGCATGGGACGGACTCGGGACGGGCAGACACCCACCAGCAGAAAATAAAAGCAAAGCGGATCCTTATTTTAAAGTGGAACCAGGGGTTATCGTCTGGCTCGCAGCCAAACCTGCTTCTGCGAACACCCTGGTATTCATGCGCAGCTGTTCTCATAGTTACCGATAAATGTTGTGACATTTATTGCCCTGGCCACTGGGCTGGCTATTTTCCAGCCTTTTAGCGGCCGCTGGGAACAACAGGCAGCCGTTAGCTTCGGAAGTGACTTTAGACCACAATTAACATCTATTTTTGTGAAAAGTGGAAGCCAGTGGGTGGCACGCGCGGCAACTTTCAAACGTTGACATTTCTAGATCTATTCAGAGTTCTCTCGAGTAGACTACTGTAAATGTTTCTATGACTCACAAAACGTTGACCAGGAGAGAAAAAAGGTGCCCCAAGGGATGAGGAGTTGTGTAGCACCAGCCAAGAGGGGACCGTCCATATGAGGCACAGGGAAAATCCCCAGTAGGATGAGGAACAAGCATCGCGGCACCGACACTTTACTTTTAATGTTAAAAGTAAAGCGCGGGTGCCGTGATTATACCAAAAGTCAGATAGAGATTGAGCGGGCGGTGGGAGGAAAGTAAGGGCTGGGAGAGCAGGCAGAGATAGGCGAAGACTGCGCTACATGAAGTAAGCTCAGCCAAGGGCGGGGGAGGGCAGAAGAGGTAACGAGCGATGACATGAAAGGGTGCCCGGAGAGAGGCGCTTAATTACCCATGACAACAAAGGAAAGGCAGATGGCTGCGCGTGCACGCGCACGTGCACTCAAGCTTGTAGCCAGCCAGCAAATGCCTAGGTAGCACTTTTGAGATCCCCTTTACTAAAAGTCGAGCAACAGCGCATGCGCTGTTCTAGGCTCGACCTAAAAACTGCTGGTGCTCAGACCCGGTGGGACCAGGCCCACTTAAAGCCCTGGACCTACTCACAAAAACCGCTGAGTGTCTCGACGGGCCCCTCGAGGTGGCTGTGGGCTCGGCCGGTCTTGGTTCATAGGACGTCGGGTCAGCCCCTATGAGCTAAACTGGGGTCACTGTAACCCTCGGCCTGCTGCCTGCGGGGGACGTCAGGAGCTGGGTGATGGGTCAAAGAAGAGAGGCAGTGTGGGGGTACTCGAACCAGGCTGGGGGTGAAGAGGGAGGCATTGGAACAGATGATGAAGGTGATGTAGTGGAGTCATACAGTGCAGGGGTGTCATGGTGATAAGACAAACAGCAGTGGGGTCCGCTGGATGAGTTGGAGGGCAGTAGCAATCAGTGGAGAATTAATGAAGGGCGGTGACGGAGGGGCAGTGTAGGGCAGCGTCTGGGTGTGATCAGGGCTTTAAGTGGGCCAGGTCTCACCGGTGCTGAGCACCAGCAGTTTTTTAAAGGGGGCCTCGAAACGGGTCTCTATCGGGTCTCTATCGGGCTCTGTTTTGTGCCCTGGCACAGGAGGTCCGTTTTTCACACTGCTCATTTCTCACATGTGGAGAAGTTATGGCATGACGTCATGCCAGGTGAGCGTTGTAGGGGAAGGGAAATCCTTTAAAAAGGGTAATTTTTTTCTCTGGATTTCCCTTCTCTTTTTGAAACTCAGGAGCAGCAACATTGTCATGGTGTCACCAGGGCTTTAAGTGGAAGCTTTTTCAGTATTATATACAAGCCATAGTTGCTTCTTACTTATCTTATGCAGCTAACAACCATTGACAAAGCCAATAGTCCTGACTTGTAGGTTTGTTGTTACTTGTTGTATTATATATCTGGATGCAATGACAGAAACAGCAAAATACAAGTCGTCTGGCACACTATGCTAAGCCCAGATTTTTAGCTTATGTGTTTTTAAGCCACGCCCTTAATTACATTTGCCACACCCCTTTGAGAGACCCCCCCAGTTTTTTCATCCCACTTAAAGCCCTGGGTGTGATGGAGTTTAGGGACTGAGTCTAGCAGGGAAGGTGATAGAACAAGCTGTGGAAGGATATATGTGTCTTTTGGAACCTGACAGTAGGGGTATTGTGACGATAGAGGAGAGTAGGCTTGGGAGTTATTTTAATTACTTCAGGGAATTTAGAATAATTTTGGCCATTCCGCATTACACTTTGATGTGGAATTAAAGATAATAAGGTGATTCCACTCATGTACTTAAGGGGAAATTTGAGGAACAAATCCTAACGTGGGCACTCTTAACAAAAACCAAGCATCTACTCGTGTTACTATTCATGTTCTGTTGCATTAAGCCTTATTTCTTAGGGCAAAAAGCATCCTTGTGCCCATCTTGGACACAATGGGCATTTTGGCCCTAAGAAAATAGCAATAAATACAGGATTCTTCTTCTTGCATAATTCCGATACATTTCGTGGAATTTTTAGGTAATGCTGCGTGATTCCTCTACACAGAATTACACGAATTACACCCATCCCTTGTGGAAACAGCATTTGGTGTCATGAGGGTGATGGTGTGGTTGGCAGTGCATGTGGGAATAGTGGTAAGGGGCAGACCTGACATGGTGTTGAGTAGAAAAGGTACCTGAGTTGATAGCTGCATGTGAGGGTAGTGGAGAAGGACAATGAAGGCCTGTGAGCAGGCGCGGTGCGTCCATTGGGGCATTGGGGTGTTGCCCCCCGCCCCCGCACCAGCCCGCGCCCGCAGCTCCCTCCTCGGTGTCTCTGAACTTAGTTTACTTAAGTTCGGAGACGCCGAGGGTGGGGAGAACTGACAATGCATGTCAGTCAGCATGACGTCGGACCGTGGGCGGTCCGGCGTCATGTTGACTGACATGCATTGTCAGACAAGCCAGGGAAAGGCAGCACTGCAGCACAAGTGCGCATGAGTGGGCATGGAGAGTAATTTTTAGCCCGTGCCCAGTCATGCGTACTTGTGTTTTTACTGCCTTGCGCATGCCCATTAGGAGCCCCTCGTTCTCCTAATGGGCAGGCGGCGGGCGTAGCGTAAGCTGTGCCCTCAGCCAATCCTGGCGCTGCAGCAGCGCCAGGATTGGCTGAGGAGTTGCCACTCCAGTGCTGACGTGGTGTTCCGGTTTGAAGGGGGCAGAGGCGCCAACGCGGACCAGGAGCAGAGGCAGTCAGGTAAGTTTTTGTTTTAATTTTATTCAGTTCTCCCGCTGCTGGTGGTAGGGTTGGGGTGGTGTTTAGGGTTAGGTGGTAGGGTTGGGGTGGTGTTTAGGGTTGAAATTTGCTAGGGTTCTCGGAGTCTAGGGCTCAGGGCCCGATTCAGGTTCGTGCATAATGGTGTTGGGAAGGTTTTAGGGTGGTTTAGCAAAATTCCATACAGATTTGGCTGAGTTGGGGTTGGGAAGGTTTGGCTGGATTTGATGCAGATTTGGCTGGGTTGGTGTTGGGAAGGTTTTAGGGTGGTTTGTCAAAATTCCATCCAGATTTGGCTGATTTTGGGGTGTTTTTGTGGGTGTGCGGGGGGGCTTGTGTTTGGTGAAAAGTCGTACCCCTTCCAGTGGATGGATTTGTGTAATTCTTGCTGAGATTCTTGGGAATGACTGGAACTAGTGTCCCAGTGTGTTTGAAGATGATCGAAGTAGTGGAAGTGCGAAAAAAGAGCATTTTTTGTGAAGGCCCGGATTGCATTGTTATACAATGGGCGGTGTTGGGGTGCGTGGAGAAGTGTTTTTTTTGGGGTTCCAGTGGATCGACAGGAACGGGGCTGCTGTGAGTGGCAGGGAGGTGGAATTGATGGGTGTGCAGGAAGTTTGGGAGGAATCGATCAATGGGAAGGGTGTTTTTTGGCAAAGTCGAGGAAGGGAAAGAGCTGCCATAGGAGCCCATTTTAAACGTGAGTTTTGCATGCTTTTGAGGTTCGATTGTAGGGTGTTGCAGGTGGTTCCGAGTGGATTTGCTTAGCTGGGATCAGAGTTGGGAAGGTCTAATTTTGATTGCAAGTGTTTTGAAGAAAATCCATGGAGGGGAAGGTGTGTTTTGGGCCTAGTTTCAGAGTGCGTTTTGACGCGACTTTAGGCCTTTGGGAGCTGGCGGTAATGCACATGTTTGGGATGTTAATTTAGGGTGTTCTAGGTTTTTGGGAATGGGTTTAGGGGTGTGGGAGCAATGGTGGGAAGGTCTAGTTTGTGTGAAAAAGAGCAGTTTGGTTGTAGTTGAAGGGGAAAGGGTAATTTGGCCCTGTTTCCTAGGTGTATTTTGTGCCATTGGCGAAAATTGCCTGTACTGGGTAATTGCAGGTGTGCGGGATACGAATAAGCTAGAGCGATAGAAATAAACAGATAGCGGTTGGAGAGAGAGAGGTGAGGAGAGGTAGAGGCGAGGATAAACGGAAGCGTGTGCACCACACCAGGCTTGGCAGCTTTATCTCCCACCTTTGCGCCGAAGTGGTAAGCTAGCGTCCAGGTTATGTTACGGAGCACTCCTCCAGCACTTTTACGCCCCGCCATTTTCAAATGTCACCGGCCGCCTAGTGGAAACGAGTTGTGGATGTGAGAGTAGAGGAGTTCTAAAGTGAAGGCCTGTGAGCGGGATGGAGTTGTCCCGTGGATCTGAGTATGGTGGAGTATGGACGTGTATGTGAGTGAGTGGAGACAGGCAACATGTGTGAGAGTACTGAAACTGGATGTAGCAGTAGTGCAGCCAGGCAGGGGATACGTGAGAGGTAGTGTGGGCTGTGCATGTAAGAGTGGTGGAGCTGGGCAGTGGATGTGAGGGTGCTGAAGCTGGGTGTTGGAGTGCTGCGGATGGTCAGTGAGTGTAGGAGAGGTAGGGTAGGGCTGTTGGGCAGTGATTGTGGGGGAGGTGAGCTGGGCAGTGGATGTTAGGGCATTGAAGCTGGTTGTTGGGAGTGCTGCGGACGGACAGCGGGTGCATGACAAGTAGGGTTGGGCAGTAATTGTGGGTGTGGTGGGCAGTGGATGGTAGGGCGCCGAACCTGGGTGCTGGAGTGTATAGAGCCAGATGCTCAGGTGTAGGAACTGACAATTTGGAGGTGAGCCATAGTGAAAGGCTCGAAAAATAGAATGTACTTTATTTGCACTACGGATAGGGTGGGATTGGTGAGTCTTACCGTTCCCCTAGCTCACAATTCCAATCAAACTGTCACCAACCAGACACAGACCCGAAGTCCGCATCGGAAAGTGCCCCCTAGAGGAAGAATCAAGAACAGGTTTCCACTAGGCTGGGGGGGGGAGGGGGCACTTAGGGTTGGCAGTGAGTGGTGTCTTTTTCAGAGACCACCATATGAAAATGGGAACGGGGGAGCTTACTGCTTGGAAAGGAAAAGGCTGCAAGATGGTACCGCTGAGGGATCTCGTCCTAAAGGTGGTGGCAAACTACTGAGGTGCTCAACGCGGGAGAGGACTCTGCACATGCGTAGAACAGCACGGTCCGTCACACATCACGGCGCGTGGAATCTCTCCACAGGGGCACACTGGAGAGCGAGGAGGACGCGGGTTTGTTTACTTCACGCGCAAGAACTGTTGCTTCCAAGGTGAGGCTGCAGGTGGGAAGGGAGGGGCTCTTCCGGGCGAGGAAGAACTGGGATTGGCGGTCTTGGCTCATTCTTTCCATGCTCTCTGGGAATGAAGGCTGCGTGTGGGAGTGCAGCAGCTCTCACACGCTTAGCGCCCAGATCCACGGAATGCACGTCAGAGAGTGGGGCCACACATGGAGAATAGTGGAGTCTGGGGTGAGCCGAGGATAGGACAGAGAGAGCTCGAACAGCTGGTAGGGCTGGGGTGGTGCAGGGTTTGCAGAGAGGTGAGAGAGGTGAACGGCTGGGAGGCGGCGCTGCTGAAGGGAGACGTTAAGGAGGGAACAAAACCTGCTCAGTGGAAGGTGGACTGTAAAACGTCCAATGAGAGGTACCAGCTCTGAATAGATGGCGTCTTTCCAAACATACACTGGCTGGCTGTGCCACTGAACAACATGCGCGTTTCTATCATTCAGACCACTTAAAACCCTAACGATCTTCAGTGTGCGCATATGTGTCACGTCCCCCAACCTTCACACCACCAATTACAAAAGACCTACACTTGACAAGTCTGCGGTATTCAACGGTCGAGCGCAGCTCAGATCGACTTCTAAACTTATACAATCGTAGGTTTACAAGTGGTGCAGATTGTATGCAAATGCACACACTGAAAAACACGTTACATATCGTGACGATGCACATAATGATGACATAGCTTTTCACCAGTGTACAATATTTACACCCTCGCTCCACCCCTCTACGGGTCAGATTCCCGCCACCAGGAAACATTTCCAAAAGTTATACTCAGACAAGCACATAACCTGCTGTTGAATACAGAGCTGTATAGTTACAGAACCAGTAACCAGGAAACGTCTTAAGGCATCGTCCCTGCTTGAGGTCATGCTGTGCAGGCAATTAAACACCCACCTCAACCCCCACCTCCAAACAGCGCTGGTGCCTAGCTCAAACCTAAAGGATATTGGAAAGAAACTTCAAATGAAGGGGTTTTACGGCATAAAAATGAACTATCTTGACACAATGACTGAGGGAGTAGGTCACTGGCAAACACGTCGCCCCCTCCCGCCTTCGCCCATAGGTCTATTAATTGATCATGGCCTTCAGGGAATTGTACTCCAACTCTGAAGAATTCTCTCTTGGCCAGCTACAAAAGTCAGTGTCTGATAGCAAAAGAAAGTGCCCTGCATCCGGCTGTAAGGAGAGTCACTCTTGTGCTCACAGAACATGGACATTCACTTGATAACATCAAGCAGAGTCATCAGTGGGGACCGGCGTGTCCTCTACCTCTCGGTTTATTTCTGGTCCAGAGGAGAAGAGGACAAAAGAGAATTACCTGGGGGACAGCAGAGGTTTTTAAATCCCTTCCCCCAGATGCAACACCGCCCAGACTGAAATGCCACTTCCCATAAGGTGATGGGGCTAGTTGTGAAAGGCTTGATAACCAATGATGGTTGGGGGAATGCAGGCTCCCTGCGCTCTGGATCCACTTCAGCTCTTAACCGGCGCCCCTCTGCTCTCGCCATACACACAGGAATACAGACAATAGCTTCCTACCCACACCATGAGCATAATTGTCAGTTTTAGTGTCAGAGCAGACAAAAACAGACCCGCCTTCAAAAAGAGTTACTTAGTGTTCCCCTTAATGGGTCGCCAGGGTGCACTGCCTCCCAAAATCTTATGCATGAGATTCCGTCGTCTGAGAACTTCTCCAGAAGGGCCTTCATTCTGAGACCTTTTCAAGAAGAGGATGCCTTATAAGATCTTCACCAGAAGAGACTCCCCTGCCTTTTGATATTTTCTACAGAAATAACTGTCTTCTGGCACCTCTGAGATTGTTTCCAGAAAGGATAAGAAGGCACTTAGCCTACTTCCTGACTCTAATTCCAGAAGATGCACTTCCGCTATTGTTTGGTGCTGATTCCATGGGGTTAAACTAAGTGTCTTGAGACCATTCTAGTGAAGGCTTGTCCTGAGACCATCTTCAAAAGAGGTTTTCTTCTGAGGCACCCTCCATAAAAATATGAAATGCCTCTAAAAACAAAGAACCGTCTCTTGAAACCATCTCCAGAAGAATCTGTCTCTGTGACCCTTCTCCAGAAGAAGTTTCTCTATAGAACTTGTGCAGAAGATTCTGTGCCTTCTAAGACTTTCTTCCAAAGGGATGCCTCTCAAGACCATCTCCAGAGGGCACCTCCTTCTGAAACCATGTCTAGAAGAAGCTTTTAAAGAAGGCACTTCAGATCTCCAGATATATTGTAGAGTGAAACCTTCTCCTTAAGAGACTGCTGTGCATCCGTAGGCTTTAGTTTTAGAAGAGGCTACTTTTTAATACCTTCTACAGAAAAGGCTACCACCATTCTCCCTGAGACCTTACCCAGAAATATCTATGAGGTCTTGTGAGAATGGAAAAAGACTGCTTTCTAAGATCTTCTCCAGAAGAGGCTACTGTGCTGCCTCAAAATGAACCAAAAGGTCGCTGTCCCTCTAGACAAAGCACAAATGCCGCCTGAGTCCTGTGTTCCAAAAGAGCGGTGTATGCACTCCGGTGGTCTCGCTCTCTCTCTCTTGCAACTGTGCTGCATCAATGTCATTTCTGTGCTGGGAACCTCCATTGTTCATGAAGGAAGTCCCTGAAGTCTTTTCTTTTCGATACCTTCTTCAGAAAGACCTCCTGGGACTCCCTGCTAAGACCTTCTCCAGAAGAGGTTGACTTCGCAGACATTCTCAAAATCCTGTGCCTTCTGATTTCATCTGAGACTTTCTCCACAAATGTGCTTTTTGTGGCATTTCCCAAAAGCAAGCCTCTAGAGACTGCCTCTCATAGGAGCTGCAATAGCCCACGAGCCCTTCTACAGAAAAGGCTATGAGGTCTTGTGAGGCAGGAACAAGGCTGTTTCCGAAGATCTTGTTCAGAAAAGGCTACTATACTTCCTTAAAAATGCAGAAGAAGATGCTATTGTGGCTCTGGACAAGGCACCTATGCCCCATGAGTCCCGTGTTCCCAAAGAACAGTGTATGCTCTATGTCCCACTGGAGACCATCTTCAGAAGTTGGGAAAGTTCCCTCAAGGCCTCCCAATAAAAATGCTTCTACTGACCCTGTCTCTAAAAAGTCAACTACTTTTTCCTGAATAAACAGTGATATGTATGTATACCGTCTACATAAGAGACTTCCCTTTTGACCTTTCCTAGGAAACGATGTTATGCCTCCAAAGTTATTTTCCAGAACAGGCTCTCGCTACTAAATGCTCTCTAGAAGAAAGAAAACTCCAGATATCATCGCAGATCTGTTCCAAAAGACGTTTCTCGTGATATAATTTCAGAAAGAGACTTCCAGGTCATTCCAAGGCCATCTCGAGAAAGTGTGCCTCTTCAGACCTTCTCCGGAAGAATATGCCTTTTGAGACATTTTCCAGAAGATGCTGATGTTTGTTAGGAGACATTTGTTACAAGGGTCTGCCTCCTAGTGTTTCTGCCAGAAGATGCTGCTGTGTCCGCTGATACCAGAAGACACCATCCTGTGCTTTCTGACACTGACTGCAGTGGTAACTTCAGGTGCCAACTGAAGCTGAAGTTCTTCCTAAAACTGTTGCCAAAACAAGGCTTTCACCTGATACAGGCTCAAAAATAAATAACCACAACTGAGAATAGAGGCGACTGTCGCTTGAGAGAGAAGATGCTGTCTTCTAGAACATTCTCCAGAATAGACTGCTGCGCCTCCTCATTAGAAGTGTATTTTTTGTTCTTGCTTATCAAGACCTCAATGAAGCGAGGGCGCTCTCCGTGGCTGCTGCCATCTACCTTGCCCCCGCCGCCCCCTCCCCGCCCCCTACGCCTTTCGTCTCAGCTCCTCTCACCTGTGGCTGTAGCAATGAGACACGTCCAAGGATGCCGCCTCGGGTTCTGTCCGCTTGTCCCACGGTCCTCTGTCTTTAAAAAGTGCGAGGGTGTGTCCTGTCTCTCTCGCCCAAAGAGTCTGTTCTGCTTCGGAAGTTTCTTGTGAGTCCCGAGTCTTCCCGCAAGGTGTCTCTTCTTTCCCAGGAGACGTTCTATGCTCCCGGGCTCTCTTCTGTTACCGAGGGGGTCACCTGTCTGCAGACTTTTGTCAGCCCCGTGCGTTTAGCCGCGTTGACGTCTCGTGTGTAGTAGTGTTTGCCTTGGTGTCAGTCTGCTGTCCTTCACACCGACACTCACTGGCTGCCCCGCCTGGCACAGCCTTATGTAGAGCGTGCGCTCACACCCACAGCGTCAAGAATCATTAGCTCATTGCGAGCCAGCCTCCTCCGCATGGGTGGGAGTGCCGGTGGGAGGAGCGCACGGGGGACCCGCTTTCATAGGACAGCTTCTGTCCGGGAAATAGAAAATTCCAATTTCTTGGAAATGTGTACTTTCTTGTAATATGCCGTCTTCTCTATACTACACACATACTTTATTGCAGCCTTTTTTTAAAAAAAAAATACAACTTTGCAAGCCCTTTTTCATCTGTCGTGGTCATAGCATGTAAGAAGGGCATAAGAGAGAGAAAAAAAGAAGGGTAGATATTGGGACAAAACAAGGTGAAACAAAGTGAAACGAGATGAAAGTGGAAGAGGATCGAAGGAAGCAAAATAAGTCACAGAAAGGAGATAAAAAATGCAAGTGATCCAAAGAGAAATGCACCTGGTCCTTACCAACACCAATAGATTTGGCTTTTGTATGTTGCATGCACGCAACATACATGTACACCTTCGCCTATAGATCACATATAAGTGCAATAAATCAACCGACTCACAGAAACGTATTGACACAGAAGACACAGCACTCATGCACAGAGATCAACGGAAACTCAGGCTCTTATGCACTAAGACCAACACCCAAGGTGAAACACCCATGCATGCATTCATATACGCAAACAGTCAATATGTAGGCCAAAAAAGGAGGGCGAGACAACAAATTAACAGGGAGAGCCGAACCAAGGGTCTGACTCGGATCTTAGAGCCCGTGCATGAGACGAGCCCTGAAAATATGTTTTATGTAAATCATACAACAAAACACGTAAAATATGATAACGTCTCTTCAAAGTTCAACAAAATGTATCTATTTAACATTTGGAAGACTTGACAATTAATACGAAACATTATAGCACTGCACTGAGAAGTACTTATTAAAAGAGATAGTTTTGTACAACTGGTAGTCTCAACTCACATGTTTGAAAGGGCTTTCATACGCGATAAAAAGAGTTTTGGTGAAAAAAAATATTTGCCTAAGATCACACTGTTTAAGCAGGGGAGCCAAGATGTATCCAGGTTTTCTGATTTAACTCTGTACAAATTTGCCGGGTATCTATTTGTCTTTTTTATGCGAAGGCTTTGTTTTTACTTCTTAGTGCATTCTTATGCAGTTTTTAAAATATAGCTCAAACTCAACCCGAAGGTATTGGACCATTTCACATGAGCAGCAGTTACATTACTCAAGGTCACATACATTGTTTATAGGCATCGGGAGATTACGTTATTTGCCCAGAATCACATGATGTTGAGCTGATGCAGAGACTTGAACCTGGTTCCTGAGTTCCATAGTCGGCAGCTCTGGCTGTAACACCAAATTGTGGGTAGAGGTAGAGAGGCAGAAGCCACCTGAAAGTTGGGCTTTTTATGTGCTCGAGGTTCCAATAGAACCTTGAGCTGAGCCAGAGCCAATATTCAGCCTTAAGCCTGGTTTGAGCTTTCAGTGGCTTGCCCACCTCCAAGGCCACAGGCACACAGGGTTCCATGCAAGCAGATCCAACAAACACAAACGCAGTCATGCATGCAGACCAAGAGAAACACCTTTTCTGTTATAAACCCAACTCTGTATAATGCATCACAATGGGGTACACTGTGCAGAGAGGTCTGGAAGACTCTTGCTGGTTGAAATAGGCAAAAGTAGATAATACCAATATTCTATTTTGTGGCAGTGTGGGTGAGCAGTTAGGCTTATCAGAGGGTAGTGCTAAGCAATTGTTGTACTCACAGAGGCAATAAATGATACTCACACTCAAAGAATGAAGTCGAGACCAAATTAGAAAAATAGTACTCTTTTCATATACATACTTAGAACAAGAATTTCGAATATAAGGTAAATACTTTTTACAATACGATAAATCACATTAAAATGTAATATTCACAGTTGTGCGCAATTACGCACAATACATTTCCAACAGAAGGAAAAAGGCAAGTGGAAAAAGCAATACAGTACAGTGATTGTGATGGTGACCCTTTTGGAAATCGGAAGGTCCGGGACCAAGGTCCAAAGTGCCAAGGCCAAGTTCTCGGGAGTATCCCGGGATTCTTGGGAAACAAGGCAAATAGGGGTCTCTGTAGCTGGCACGCCACAAAGACAAGAGGCCACCTGTAAAAGCAAAGGGGGACTTGCAGGCAAGTCCGAGGGCTCTCAAGGGACAGTAGGGGTTTCAAGGGCTCTGGGGCCATGGGAGCACAGCTGGATTGAAGATGCAGCAGCCGGGCTGAGCACAGTGAAGATGTGCAGCTGGGCAATGGTGTGCAAAGAAGCACCCCATGGTCAGGAGTTGGCACCTTGGAGTAACGATTCTGGAACTGATGGAGCTGATGAGGGACGTTACCAGAGTCCTGGAGTCCATCAATAGGTGCTGGCTCACTTTACAAGTCGGAGTCCACCTGGACTCAGTGTTGAAGGTTTTTGCAGCAGACGGTATGGTACACTGGGTATTGGTTCCTTGGAGCTCCGGTGGCTCCTGGGGCCTCAAGACTTGGTGCAGAGGCCGTGCTGTTCCTCCAGAGCAGGCGTACCTTTTGATGGCAATCGGGGACATCGGTCCGGCTGGGGAGCTGGATGACGCTGGGCCAGGTTTTGTTGGATTTGGTGCCTCTGGCTGCAGGGAGATAGTACCTCTAGTGCTTTGGCTATTTGCAAAGTGCTGATTACCCTTCTGGAGTTTGTGGAGGCCACACAGTGGCAAGATGAGCTGGAGGATGGCAATCGTTGAGTTCTATGGTGGCAGGCAGGGGTGTGCACCCAAAGTCCACCAAGGTCTGCTGTTCTCGGTCCAACAGCGTTTTTTTATTCGTCTTCCTCTTATGTCCAAAGAATGTAAGTTCAGGGTCTGTGGATGCCACCTAAATCTTAAAGTTAGGGGCATTCAGAAGGGAGGGATAGGTTGTCGCCAATGGGCTCCTTACTTTGGGTGTCTACACCCTCTATTATGCTCATCTCCTGTGGGAGGGGGCATTGCCCTAGACTTGATTGGAGAAGTCCCACCATCTTCAGGATGGTGGGTACTGAATAATCTGCTTCACCTCACCTCTTGCACCTTAGGGATGGAGTTGGAAGAAGGGGGGCACACCTCCTATTCTTTCTAGGTTTTATGACCTGTCCTCCCACCAACAGGGGATGAGGACAGGTAGGGAGGACTGCTCCTTCTATTAGGAGAGGTTGGGGTCGCTTTTCAAAGGCAGCAATGCCTTTGAAGCTTCCTGCCACAGATGGCTCTTCCTGACCAGGGGATGGAGTGCACATCTCCTTCCAGGACAGGCTTTGTTCTCATCCTCTGTACTCACTGGCGCTCACCCCAGAGGCCAGAGCTCTATTTGGTGGTGACAGGCTGGCTTAGACCAGCCGGTGACTACACTAAGGGTTGGTAGGTTTGCAATTATTATTAAATCTGACACTGGAATCAGTTCAGCTTTATTAAGATGAGATGCTTGGTACCAAACATCCCATAATACAGTGAAGCCATCATGGAGCTGGGGTACTTGTAATGATGAGTTTCAAGCCCATGTGCTCTTAGGGCTTCCCTGTTCACTTACAATATCCAAGAATCAACTTGGATGTTGTAGGGGATATCTGCTCTTGCAGATATGTCCTCACTGGAGATATAGTGCAGCTTGCCTTAGGGCGAGAAGGCCTACCAGAGGGGTGTCTTACTGTGTCTTACTGTGGGCATGGCACACAGGGATGTGAGTCATGCCGACTCTTCAAGTTTGTCTGCACCGAGGCATGCCGTCTGCAATGGCAGTGTGCATGGCCTTGGTGAGGGGACTCTAGGGTGGCACAATTTCTGCTGCTACCCTGGGTTCCCTCTTCAGTGCCAATGCCATAGGTACCATGGGCACCATTTACTAGGGACTTACAAGTGGTAATGAAGTTGTGCCAATTGGTAACCAAAAGGTACAGTTTTAGGGAAGAGCTTCTGGTACAGGGGACTTGATTGTCAGTGACTCTGTGCCCTTTCAGTCAAAGTTACACCAGAAACCCGGCAAAAAAGTGGAGGTGGGGGATACTGCAACAGACACCCAGTTTCTCACAGGCTCTCATGCATAAAGACCAACAGAGACACAGGCACCCAGGCTAACAGACATACAGGCACAAATACAACACACACTGGAGTGTCAATCCATGGCTTGTCTTAGAGAAATCACATCTACAAGGTGAGGGAATTCTTCATTCTACTCACTTTGGAAATATCGCCTGTAAATACCAGTGCTGTATGCATGTTTGGTCCATCCTTGACATCTTTGGTGGATCACTGACAGAATATCGAGGAGCAGAATATCGAGCTGCCAGAATATCGATGAAAACATATAGAATGACAGATTATTGACTTCCTATCTACAAACAGGTAAGTAGAAAAATGTTGAATCCTAAATATCATTGTCAATAAAATAGTTTGCTAAAATATTGACTTTTTTTTAAATGTCCTAAAAGTAATATAAATTAATTAAATAAGCAATATAATTAAGTAAAACATACTTAAAAATAATAAAACAAACTTTAAAATTAATAAATAATAAATATAATGTAAAAAATATAAACATGCTTTTTTATTTATTATATATATTAACTTAAGCTTAAAAAAACAATAATTATTTTTAATGATAAAATGTTAAAAACATAATTTAAAATATAATTACAGATATCTATCTATATATATATATATATATATATATATATATATATATATAGATATTCCAAATGAAGCTTGCTCGCTTATTGAGGAGACCACACGCAGCGTTAATTTCTTGCTTCTTTATTTGGATGACAGCAACAAGACCGATAACGGACCTCACAGCATTCTTTCGCCACTGGCGCCACACGCGTTCGGGGACAACTTCCCTTGGTCACTGGCTGGGCTCAGGTGGAAGAAGGACAGCGTGTTCCTGTCTTTGCGATGTTTTAAAAGTCTGTAGGACTGCCCCTTCGGGGGCGTGTCTTCGCTATGCTTGCTGGTAATTGCAGTTCAGGTAAGTAAAATTCTATAGTAGATGCTGCCCATTTGTTCCTACCACATTACAAACTCCGTTGGGTTGCTGAGTTGTGCGCTGCCTCCTTGCTGCTTTCCTTGTGTCAGCCAAACTTGCTAACGTTGCTCCATTGTGTGCTTGAGGATCTACAGCACACGGACCTGTACCGTCAACAGGGGTGTTTCCTCGTGGCCAGAGCGGGCCACAAAACATTCCAAATGAAGCTTGCTCGCTTATTGAGGAGACCACACGCAATGTTAATTTCTTGCTTCTTTATTTGGATGACAGCAACAAGACCGATAA